>NC_023757.2:52221429-53438756 GCF_000499845.2 Phaseolus vulgaris | reverse complement strand
ATAGTAGAGCTTTTGTCAATAGGGGATCCTGCATGATCAACATCACTACTACCAGAGATTGTAATGGAGCCTTTTTGAGGTATCTTTAAATACAGATGATAGCATTCCAATGGCCTATACAAGAAGCCTGCATGAACTGCCTAACAATAACAACTACAAAAGATAGATCAAGTCTAGTAATAGTAAGATAAAGAGGATTTCGGACCAGTCTTCTATGTCTTTTAGATCTGGATCAGAGACAGATTCACCTTGCTTCGTCATTAATTTCTAATTTAGGTCCATAGAATAGAACTCCACTAATCTACAATCAATCATACTTGTCTCTTTTAGGATATATAGAGCATATTTCCTTTGAGAGATTACAACACCTTCTTTTGACTAAGCTACTTCAATACACAAGAAGTATTTGAGGCTTCCAAGATCCTTGGATTGAAAATCTTTACACAAGTGTTCCTTTAGCTGAGATATCCCGGTAGCATCATTCCCTGGAATGACTATATCATCAACATACACTATTAAGTTCAATTGATGCAACCCAAGAGAGATAATTTATCCAATTCAATTTTTCAAAAGTAATGGTGGGAGTTTCGGAGAAGGAGACAGCAGGTGCAAAAGACATTATCGACAGTGGAGACTGAGAGAGAAGAAACAACCACCAATAAACAAATAGAGAACCCTAGGTTTGGCCTCAAACCATGCCGGAAATGAAGAACTCGCGGTCAAAACAGAGACCAGGAGGTTTGGCGAGATGTCACGCACCTAACAACAACAAACCAAGAGTGTGCACGTGGTGCCACGTGGAGCAGAATCTGCTTTCAAGACCGACAGGGTTGGTCATCGCTTGGAGAGACACTTCAGATCCGGTGGATACCGGAGAAAACTATGACGACGGACGGCGAATACTTTGATGGAGAAGACTGATACCAGCATGGCGGGATCAACCCACTCTGATACCAACTTAAAGATAAATAAAAGAGACAATATATTTCAAAGAGCTTGATCACACACCTCTCCTCATTATAGAATTCTGATATAATCAATAGAGGGAAGAGCAGAGATCAAAAGCCAGATTTAGAGTCATGCAACTCATAAGTACAGCATATAGAAGTTTTCCCTAAGTAATATATTTAATACCTACTTTAACGTTTCTAAAGCTAATGCTATTCAACGTTAGATTGACACCAGTTCATCAACTATCAAACAGTTATTAATACTCTCAACTACAAAGGTGTTCCCAATAATGTACCTGGTGGTTTTGCTTGAGAGGACGGAGGCACTCTCTCATTTGCTCAGCTTTTGTGGCAGGCCTAACAGGCACAAAACTCTGCATGCACAAATTTCAAATAAACATGTAACTGACAAAAATAAAGTTCCCATAACTTTTTTGGCCAAGATCATACCTTTTTCTCCTCCACAACAGGTGCTGGTGAAGGTTTGGCTGCTGAAGGTTCATCTGGAGGCAATCCAAGTCTCCGCCTTCTTTCTGCCTGTCATAATAGACAAACAAGGTGACTTGATTTAAATTCCGTGATAAAAGATATATGATTTCCTATGCCATCTTTTGAAAGAAAAAGGCTTGTTGTACTCCTCAAGTTTTTCTAAAAAACTCATGCAGCCATAAATGCGTTAGTAGCAAACTCCAAGATTATTTTTCGTTACCAACAGTTTTGTTCAAAATGCATAAGCTCCTTCTGTCCATATTTAATTTGATTAGCAATAACAAAAAGTAGACTGTCATTTTCGGAATGGGTGTTTCTGGTATAGCATGTATGGAAATGGGCATTGCGGAAACTTTCATTGAACACAAATAGTCACTGTATCTTCAAATTTCACACATTTTTCTCTGCACTTAATGCTCCTATTTATGTGTATCTCAAATCATTCAATTCTTTCATTAAAACAATAAAATGGCAAAACAGAAATTAGCTCTTTCACCAAACTTTTTTGAAATAGGTTTCATTAATATGCATATTGCAGAACATTTTATTTGTGGGTTGGAGCATAACTCAACCATTTTTATCTAACCTATAACTTGGATAACCTAAATGCCAAGTGTAATGCAACTCCAAAATGTAAACAATATAGTATAATTCAAAAGATCATAAATCTATCAGATATAAATAACTTTTTATCAATAAAGTACAATTTTTATTCATTTTTGACAACCATGTATGGACAATGGTGACTTATCTTTACATATACAGCCTGAATTAATGTCCTAGACTTCTATATCTTTTTACCAGAGACTGAGACAAAAAGTTAAGCAATCATGTCTTGAAAGTTAATGATCTTGAGGGAAAATAAATTTAAATCCCAAAATGTATTATCAGTATCCAACAACAGCCACATGACAAACGATCTGGATTTAACGCATAAGGTAAACCAAAATCAAATAGATGTAAGCAACACAGATTTAGGACTGAATTAGGACTTATATATTTCACATTCATATTCCAATTAAAGACAGTTCCTATGATCTGATTCAAAAGCCAGGTAAGAACTGGCTCAATAAAAGATCAAGAGAGAGAACAAAATGGTTAGGAAATGTTGAAACCTTGTCTTCTTCCAACTTTTGCTTGATTTTCTCCCTAGCCCTTTTCTCTTCCTCTTTCTCTGCCTTTCTCAAGGCCAACAACCTGCAAGAGGAACAAAATTTTATTGTAGCCAACTGCATTCAAAACAAAACACAAGATGTGCAACAGTAAATTTATTAGCTAAGCCAGACCGCTTCCTCTCATTGTCTTCTTTAATCCTCTTTGCTTCCAGCAAAGCCTTACCAATGCGAATTCTCTCCTTCATAAAAATAAAGAAAATGACAATCCAAAGTCATTAACAAATATGGACAAACGTATTTAGAAATACTATATTACAATGTTATAAACTGGTCCAACTGCATGGGAATAACTAGACTTGTATAAGAGCAGAAAAATTAGTACAAAGAATGCCTAAAAACATTTTAAGCCATTGATTAAGTAACTGATTTCAAACATAGAAGTTTCACATAGCCATTTAAGCCTATGTGAAACTTCTTTTTTCCCCTTTTAGCACATTTTTTGTGAAACCTTAACTGGCTTCAAGCAATTTTCTGTTTCACATAGGCTTAAATGGCTATGTTAAACTTCTATGTTTGAAGTCAGTTACTCAATCAATGGCTTAAAATGTTTAGGGTTTAGGTCATCCTTACTTTTAATCAACCCAAACCTTACCAATATGTCAACAACAACAGTCCATTTACCGTATAGTCTTCAATATAATTAAATTGGTAATCGAAAAATAAAATAAAAGTGGAGGCTCAAGATGATTTCATATCACATCACATGCATCAAACAAGATTCATTATGTTGTTCTAAAATTCAACCCTTCATGGACCAATGGGTCATAGAGTCATACACCATGTCAGGGACCAACTCTCCCAATACCAAAAGCCAAAAAACGTACATGGAGAACCATGGTTGGTTTTATATCTCTAACAAAGTCTTCATACAAGCACATCCCCATATTTTCCATGATGTAAAAATTTTAAACAAAGTGTATTTCAGTAAAGAAAGTCACAAGAAATAAGTGAGAAGCAAATGGATGAATCCACAAAATACCTTTTCTCTTTCTCTTTCTGCTCTCTTCTATTCCTCTTTTTGCGAGCTCTCTCCCTTGATATTATAGTTTTAAAGTCAAATTATTACACAATCTAAAGATATATAAGCAATAATAAATAGGGTTAAAAAGTAACTCCATGTACACTAGCTCTGGACACATGTGCATATGTGCTAAACTACATAATATAAAAAATCTACATGTTTGTGTATTAATGGCCAGAACAAAAGGCCATTATGTTATGAACTTATGACAATATCAACTGAACACAAGGCCAGAACTCAATACATCGACACTAATTTCAATAACATTAATATTGTCGTGTATTAATGGCATTTATACAACTGACATGAAATGGTAGAGGACACAGAAGAAGACACATTTCTAATTTCTAATAATTAACAACTTCAAGACTACCTAAAATTTTAAATCAGGGACTCAGGGTGCAGTACACATTCGCATTAGGTGTTAACTTAATCATCCTATGCTACTAAGGAAAATAAAGAGTGCATCAACTGTGTCCTTTAAAGATCAGGTGAAAGCAGATTAGGGATTACCTTGGGTCATCATCAAACATTTCTTTCATCAAGTAAATCAATACATTTCTAAAATTATTCTCTACTCCTTTCTCCATAAAAATATTAAAACTCTAAAATAGCTTCGTAACTTCACCCTTTAGTGTTAATGTTATCTGAATTAGGGATTACCCTGGGTCATAATTATACATTACTTCCATCAAGTGAATCAATACATTTATAAAATTATTCTCAAGTCCTTTCTCCATAATAATATTAAAACTCTTTCATAACTTTTCCCTTTAGTATGAATGTTTTCTGAATTCAGTTTTATACCTTAGTTCATGTTGTTTGGCCTTCAGTTCTTCAGGAGTAAGAGAAGGTTTAGGAGCCTCAATTTTGGTGTTGACAGGTACCTGAGTGAATCATTATTCAGCAGGTTAGAAACTAGAGATGCAAGTTGATTACACTGAACAAATTTTGGCACTTATACATTACTTGAACTAGACTTATTTTTGTTTAAGTTTGCAACATCAAATTTGTTACTTATGCAGCAATCAACAGTTAAGCACACAATAACAAAGAGAGATAGTAATAATATAATACTGTACCAAGGGCATCTGGTCTATGTCAGAATCATTCTCGTGCTCTACTTACAGCAGCCTCAAGGCCAGCATTACCTGTAGAAGGGAGAAATTGAATTTAATAATATCTACATAGAGTATTGATAACTATAAATGTTCAGATATATGCAAATATTAATAAAGTATTGCAATATTTTTGAAAATATGACTAAAACATTTCCCAAGCGTCCAAGAATGTCCCATGACAAAAGGCACTATTATAATCAATTGTACTCACTTACATATACATAAGCAGCTAACATACTCCAGAAATGTACAATGATGCAATAATAACTAAAGATGATCACAAACTATTTGTTAGGAGCCTTCACAGAGAAGGTAAAACACAAAAAAGAAATTGTAGAGGCAGTCCCTCAAAACTGTATTACTTCTCAGAAAACTTCCAAACCAAGGTTTAGAAAGGAAAATAGGGCCTTCCCGGTTACAAAACAATAATCCTCCTTCCATCTACCAGATAAGAGAAGAATATATAGACTTCCTGAAAGAAAGTCTCAGCCCCCTTCCGCAACCGCTGTAAACAGCTAACTAACTTTTAAATTTCCTTCTATAATAAACTTACCACACCATCTCATTATTCCCCTTTTCTATCACTATCCCATCAAAATAAAATAATTTTCAAGGCAGGAAGAAAAATTAAAAAATCTACAATAGCAATCAAGCCTCGTCACACTAGGTGAGATTAGCTCTAGGATCAAGCAATGCTGCTAGGCTGTATTGCAAATCACATTTTCAATAAAAACAGTCCCCATGCAAGCTAAACATAACTGGTCTTCCTCTATTTATTTTACTTGGACGATCCTCCATTTCATCCACCTAAACTACACAAGCCTATATTAGTCTTCTCACATGAGAAAGCAAAAAACAAACCAGTTGGAAAAAAATAACAGAAATACGACAATATTACAATTTTGGACCAGTAAAGACACTACTACACAACTATGCAAGACTGCGAGTAAGTTCACCAGAGTGATGAAGCGCCCGCGTAGCCCGTCGTTGAAAAACCCATTGATTCGAGTTCCTCAAGCAGCTTTTTGTCAACTTCGGGAACAACCATTTCTGCGTTAACATCATACATCACAATCAGACAAAGTACAAACTAAAACCACAACACCATCTTCACAATTATTCATTAACTAAAGAATCGAATTCCATCATTCTACCTAAATGAATAATGGTGAAATCTGTTTATATTTAAATACTCGTTTGATCCTGTACCTTCAGGATCTTTACTATTTAGTCCTTAACCCACACACTTTCTATTCAGTTCTAATCTAAATAGTAGGAACTAAAACGGATTAAGAAAACATGTTACACGTAATTCAGCCTTTAATTCATAACTCTACAATTTTAGATTAGGAATATCCCATGTTAATTAACTCGGTTTAAATTTAAAAAAACACCTTCATTTTGATCAGTTGATGCGGCGCCGGAAGGGTTTTCCGACGAAGCAGCTGCATCCACCTTCGGTGCCTCCAAACTAATCGGTTTGACGGTCTCGGAAGTCTTGTCAACAAACTCAGAGTGACCGGTTCTTTTAGTGTGCAAATCACTCCTGTATACGTGATCCAAACAACAGAAAAAATAACAGTAACAGATTCAGTTAATAACACACATACATCATATATAAAAGAAATAAGAAGAAAATCGTTGAACCCTAAAATGAGAATCGAGAATTGTGGATTGGACTAACGGTTTTGGATCGGCAGGGTTTGGAGCAAGCGGTGCAAACGAGGTTGAGAACCGGTTCAGTGGATTCAGAGAAGTTGGAATGGGAAGTGAGGTCGGCGTGCTCTTGGGCTTCTTCTACGGTTCTCAAAAGAGCACCGCAGTCACCGCACTTGAGAAACCCCCGCCATTGATGCAATTGAATTCAATGCAGCAACGATTATCAACAAAACGATTTATATTTTGACCAATCAGCACTTACGACGACTCATTGCGTTCTGGATACAACCACCAAATTCAAAGGAGTAATAGGAAGGAATGCAGGGTATAGCCTAATTCTGTCCATAGGATTACACAATATAATTTAAAAGCTATAACTGCAAAATTTGTATAAGAATAATCCAGACGTGATTTTTTAAATAAATATTCTTCTATTAGTATTTTTTACAAGAGGTAATTACATTCAAATTGAATGAATCAGTGTTAATAATAAAAATTCTTAACAATTTTCAAAATGTAATACTAACCAGTCTTACAGTACTACATTTCAATCCCAACTTTAATTTCAAATGATAATCAATTAATTAAACTTACTGCCCACAGATCATACCATGCCACAATTAGTCGATAATCATCCAAGGAATAAGATACATAGCCGTGGGTTTCGTGTAAGTATCATTGTCTTTGACACAGGTCTTTCATGAATAACATAAGAACTAATTGTGAAAAACATAATTTAAGAGAGAGGAAAAAAATAGCGAAAATAAAAGATACTTGAATACGTATTTGAAAATATAACTATTATGATTTTGATTTTGAAAACTGTTTTTTCAAATTTTTTAAGATATATAAACGGTTTACGTATTATAAACTGTTTTTAATTTTTCCATTCTAAAAAAATGTTGTAAGATGACCTTTTATGATATTTTATTTGATAGAATGCATGACCTATTATTTTATACAATTATATTTTATAACATTTTATTCTGTACGATGACTTTTTATCTTGTACGATGATCTTTTATTAATTATTATTATTATTATTATTATTATATTATATTAGGCAAAGTATTTTCCCTGCAGATATATTCTGCAGGTCCAAAACCATCACTTTCTTGATGGAAAAATGTTACATACATCTTGTTTACGGTGATGACAACCTCTTCGCTACCGATAGTACTAATGATATTATTGCAGATCCTAGCAAAGACAAACGATCGCATCTTAACCATGGCTTATACTCATACTCTGGGTCCGCATTCGGCAGTATCATATCGGGTTTAGCAATATCCATCAGCACCCGCCTCATCTCGGAATGGGAAATCTTATACCGTGCTTCTTCAAAAAAAAAAAACTAAATCACGTACCAGGGTTCTCAATTATGAATTTCACAATGTTGGAACCGTCATCGACTTTAATGGTGATGGTATCATCATCATCCGCATAGTTCAGCATCCCAACCAAGCTGTTAACATCCATATCCATGATGATGATGTCGCGGTCACAACGGTAGTGCGCAAACCCCTAGATCGGAGGATAAAGTTGACGATTAAATTGTCCGAATCCATTGTATCGAAGAAGATTCCTCCTGAGGAGAAGCAGTGGAAACTGGCGACTTCGACTAACTCCTTCATCATTTTCGAAAGGTTCTTCAGAATAATACCTCATTTCACGAGATGGACTTCAAACATCTTGATGGAAGATGAAAATACTCTTATTTTTATACGATGATCTTTTATGATATTTTATTTTGTACAATGATTTTTTATTATTTTTATTATTATTAGGGGTTTGGATCTCAATCCTAAATCCTAAGAGACGTCTGACCATTGAATTTTTTAAATCTTTGAGTTCTAGGTAGAGGAAGATGATTAGTTGGACTAATTGGGAAAAAGATAATTTAAGAGAGAAAGAGAAAATAGTGAAAATAAAAGATACGTATTTGAAAATATAACTATATATACAGAATTTTTATGATGTTTGATTTTGAAAACTGTTTTTCCAAATAAATTTTTTAAATTAATATTTTTTTATTTTTTAAAATCAATATCTAGTAAGTTTTAAAAATATAGAAGAAAATTAGTTTAAAAATATTTTCAAATTTAAAAATATAAAAGAAAATTAGTTTAAAACTGAAAACTAACCACTATAATTTTCCATTCTCAAAAAAAGTGGTAAGATGACGTTTTATGATATTTTATTTGATAGAATGCATGACCTATTATTTTATAACATTTTATTTAGTACGATGACTTTTTATCTTGTACGATGATATTTTAAAATTATTATTATTACATTGGGCAAAGTATTTTCCCTGCAGATATATTTTGCAGGTCCAAAACTATCACTTTCTTGACGGAAAAATGTTACATACATCTTATTTACGGTAATGACAACCTCTTCGCTACCGATAGTACTAATGAAATTACTGCAGATCCTAGCAAAGACAAACAATCGCATCTTAACCATGGCTGTATACTCATACTCTGGATCCGCATTCGGCAGTATCATACCGGGTTTAGCAATATCCATCAGCACCAGCCTCATCTCGGAATGGGAAATCTTATACCGTGCTTTAAAGAACAACAAAGTAAATTAATTCGTCAAAAAAAAAAAACCTAAATCATGTACCAGGTTCTCAATTGTGAATTTCACGATGTTGGAACCGTCATCAACTTTAATGGTGATGGTGTCATCATCATCCGCATAGTTTAGCACTCCAACCAAGCTGTTAACATCCATATCCATGATGATGTCGCGGTCATAACAGTAGTGCGCAAACCCCTAGATCGAAGGATAAAGTTGACGATTAAATTGTCCGAATCCATAGTATCGAAGAAGTGGAAACTGGCGACTCCGACTAACTCCTTCATCATTTTCGAAAGGTTCTTCAGAATAATGCCTCCTTTCACGAGATGGACTTCAAACATCTTGATGGAAGATGAAAATACTCTTATTTTTATACGATGATCTTTTATGATATTTTATTTTGTACAATGATTTTTTATTATTTTTATTATTATTAGGGGTTTGGATTTCAATCCTAAGAGACGTCTAACCTTTGAATTTTTGAAATCTTTGAGTTCCTAGGTAGAGGAAGATGATTACTTGGACTAATTGGGAAAAAGATAATCTAAGAGAAGGAGAAAATAGCGAAAATAAAAGATACTTGAATACGTATTTGAAAATATAACTATATATACAGAATTTTTATGATGTTTGATTTTGAAAACTGTTTTTTCAAATTTTTTAAATTAATATTTTTTTTATTTTTTAAAATCAATATCTAGTAAGTTTTAAAAATATAGAAGAAAATTAGTTTAAAAATATCTTCAATTTTAAAAATATAGAAGAAAATTAGTTTAAAACTGAAAACTAACCACTATAATTTTTCCATTCTCAAAAAAAAGTTGTAAGATGAACTTTTATGATATTTTATTTGATAGAATGCATGAACTATTATTTTATACAATTATATTTTATAACATTTTATTTTGTACAATGACTTTACTTTTTATCTTGTACGATGATCTTTTATAATTATTATTATTATTACATTGGGCAAAGTATTTTCTCTGCAGATATATTCTGCAGGTCCAAAACCATCACTTTCTTGATCGGAAAATGTTACATACTTTTTGTTTACGGTAATGACAACCTCTACGCTACCGATAGTACAAATGATATTATTGTAGATCCTAGCAAAGACGGACGATCGCATCTTAACCATGGCTTATACTCATACTCTAGGTCCGCATTCGGCAGTATCATACCGGGTTTAGCAATATCCATCAGCACCAGCCTCATCTCGGAATGGGAAATCTTATCCTGTGCTTTAAAGAACAACAAAGTGAATTAATTCGTAAAAAAAAAAAAACTAAATCACGTACTAGGGTTCTCAATTGTGAATTTCACGATGTTGGAACTGTCATCGACTTTAATGGTGATGGTGTCATCATCATCCGCATAGTTCAGCACCCCAACCAAGCTGTTAACATCCATATCCATGATGATGTCGCGGTCGCAACGGTAGTGCACAAACCCCCTAGATCGGAGGGTAAAGTTGACGATTAAATTGTCCGAATCCATAGTATCGAAGAAGATTCCTCCCGAAGAGAAACAGTAGAAACTGGCGACTTCAACTAACTCCTTCATCATTTTCGAAAGGTTCTTCAGAATAATGTCTCATTTCACGAGATGGACTTCTTCAATGGAAGATGAAAATAATCGATGGTGGCTGGCGAGGACCAGTGATCCAGAGTTATCGTGAATTCGATTGCAGCTGCTCTAGCTAGTTTAATACATTTTAGTAAAATAGTATTTTCATAACGGAAAGTAAAATTAAAATTGCAACTATTTTCATCACAAGTTAATCCAATAATCACTTAATTTTACTAAATTCCATTTAATCCATTAATTTCACTTAAACATTTCAAAGTCCAATAATCACATTGTTTTACTAAATTCAAATTAGTTAAAGCTCACATTATAGTGATTTTAATGAATTAAAAATATATTTAAATTATTAAAATTGTGCTTAAAGGCATTGGGTTTTGTTTCAATTCATTAAAATTGGTGAAAAAATAAGATCACATTTTGATCGCAAAGAAATACTAATTAAAATTAATTTTAGTTATTCCACTTTACACATTTTTAAATATTTATTTCACATATTTTTTTGAGTAGTTTATGAAAATTAATTGAAATTCTTAAGTAGTTCACATTAGGACTAAAAGTTAGATAAACTTCTTAATCTTGATGTATCAAGAACTTGTGCAAGAGTGTATCATTCTAGATGCTCTTAAGCTCTTTTAAACCATTGGTAAATGTCCTCCCACCAGACTTGATAATGAATTTTCTTAATTAATTTAGTAACTTTCTTTTAAGACAGTTATATTTTACATAATCAATTATATTATAAATATTAATAAAATATATTTTTTTTACATTTTTTTATTATAATCAAATAAATAATTAAAATAAAACATAAAATAAAAATATTATTAATGAATGAGTTAAATATGTTTTTTTCTTATATTATAAGATGAAATTAATTTTTGTCCCTAGTCCAAACTTTATTTATTTTATTTTGAATGCTTGTAGTAAGAAAAGGAATGAGACCTTATTAGTGTATTTTTTTTATGTAATTTATGTAAATTGTATTACAATATTATAATTAGTAATACACATCAGTAATGAGAAACTTTATTTATTTTGAATGCTTGTAGTAAGAAAAGGAATGAGACCTTATTAGTGTATTTCTTTTTATGTAAAAAACGAATTTACAGTGTAAATTGTATTACAATATTATAATCAGTAATGAGTTAGCATCTGTAATGAGTTAGCATGAAATATTTTAACCTAATAAACTTATTTTAATAATTTTTTTATTATAAAGATTTTAAGATATACCAATGTGAACACATTAGAGTAAAAAACATATTTAACCCATAATGAACAAATATACTTAATAAATATAATAAAATATATATCTATCTTTCCTATCAAACTATAGAATAAGTAGCAACCAAGTTCTCACACAAACTTAACAACAATATTTTACAAAGGATAGTGTATGCAAATAAAACAAGTTTACCTTCTTCAAGTAAGCATCTCATACCTATAAGCAAAATAGTAACCAAACACCTTAAACTCCCTTAAGTTCTTTACAGTTCATCATCTCAGTGTTATCTTATTTTCTACTCTGGGATATAACCCAACTATTTTTCTTGGAACGTAGTTTCTTATGACAAGAATAAAATGGAAAAAAGGAAAAAAAAGATACATTTTGGAAAGTGACAAGAAAAAATGAAATGGATTTCAATGGAATCTGATTCTTCAAGCAAGGAAGCTGCTTGGAAGCAATCAGCAGCATCAGTTATTCGGCCATCAGCCTTGTGAGTTAATCCCAAGTAATACCAAGCCATGCGGTTGGTGGGTTCTATTCTAAGTGCATCACAAAGTAGACATCTAGCAACAGCATTAAAACCAATTTTCAGTATCAAAGAAGCCATCAAGATCTTGCTTGGCACGTAGTTTGGTTCAAACAGAACCGCTAGCAGTGAGAGCTTCTAATAGCTGGTACAATCACGTTCAAACATATGAAATGTCAATTTGATTAAAACAAGAGCAAAAGCATAAGTTCAACCTGTTGATAACACATTGTTTTGTTCTTGCCTTCAGTGTGTTGTTGCTGGTGAGTCTTCCTTTAACTCTCTGGCCTTTTGCAAACAGATTTCGGCATCCTTCCAGTGAGAAAGGCTTGCGTGTAAATTTGCCAAACCAAGTCAAACTTCAAGTTCGTTTATCTTAGCATCATCCACCTACAATTGTTCTCCATTCTGGTTAAACAAAAACTTCCTTTTTATGTATGGTACAATATGTGAAAAATATATTAGAATACTCTAAAGTTATATTTTGTCGGACCACTTCTCCTATTTGCTTACTTTTCATTACCTTAATTTAAGGATTATTAATGTAAATAAGTATAATGCTTTATGTTTATGTCTTTATATATTATAGAATGTTTGTGAGATTTCTAATAATAATATTTTAATGTAAGAAGAAAAGATTGCATAATGATACCTGTGAACCTTGGTTAGGAGGCCCGGGTGATTTCCTCTGGGCTTGAACCAATCCAAGAAACTGCAACAGCATTCCGACAGCAAATCACCAGTATTTGCCCACAGTTTCCTATGATATGATTGCAACGAGAACTTATCAGAATTTTAAAAAACCTTGAAATTGCGACGAGCAACAGTGGCCACAATTTTATGGTTTCAGTGTTTAAGAGTCAATACAAATTGCAACACAACCAAAATTCAGAGCTCTCGTTCCCAATTAACGGCAACTTCAATAACTACTCCCAACAGCACTTTAAAAGAGTAAAGAATGCGCAAACGGAACTAACCTTGAAAAAAATTCTCAAGCACGTGACTCCTCCGAGCCAAAACGGAACCCAGTTTGTGGGGCGAGGTGTCAAACAAGAAATGCAGAAGCTGAGACGCCAAATCACGCTTCGTCCTTCGTGTTCTTAGCGAAGCCCGAAACAGGTCACCCTGATCGAGTAAAGTCACGCAGTTGAAACCCGCGACGGTGTTGCAGAGCCATAAACGCGCCTCGGCGCGACCCACCGCGGACCAAATAACGGTTTCCAAGTCGCTCAGAAGGGACAATCCGGATCGAATTGAATCTTCTTCGTCTACGACGTCGTTCCAATTGGGCTTCGTCAACAACAAGTCGATCATTTTTTTTGCCTGAATGAACAAACCCTAGGAACTTGTTTTGGGAAACTATGAAAACCCTAACGCGATGGAGCAAGCAAAATTGCCACGAAGCTCCGAACTAGCATGTATCAACGAAAAATGAAAAGAATAAATTTTTTAATTGAAAAATGTTTAATTACTAATTTGTTTACTATTTTCTTGGATAACTAAATTTAATATTAATCCTTTATAAGTTATCATCTGATTATGAATTTTTATTTTTTTTATAATAATGGCTTGAAAAATCATATTTAGGATATTTTTAATTGATTAATATAAAAAATTATGTATCAAAATTAAACTCATTTAAAAAAAATAGTAATTTTTTTATTATTTATACAAACAAAAATTTCAAACAACAATTTAAAAAGTACAAGGATAAAATAAATTACTCGGTAACAGTCATTTTAGTTCTTGTTATTACTAAATCACTACTCCTTATATTTCAAAAGAATAATAATGATATATTCAATTTTGGACACACTTATAGAGTTTTACTAGATTGTTTAAGAAAAGTGGTGGTGGAAATATAAAAGAGGAAGTTCTAATAACAAAAATGCAGAATAAAATGAATGGGCCAGGATTTTAAGAAAGTGATGGATGCATAACAAACTCGAGTGGCAGTAGCAAAAATTCTGGGCAAGTCAAATGGCCCCAGGCTCTTTAGAAAAACAGAAAAAAGGGGTATGTATATAAAACATTTTGGGCCAGAAAGCAAAATGGGCCCGAACTCAAACAAATTACCATGACTTTCTAATGCCATCTTCTTCCTGCACCTCCATCACTTCTTCAGCCACCTCCATAAATTTTGAAATTTCCAAAATCACCCTTTAATAAAAAAGATAAAAGTAAAAGTAAATGTTTTACACTACGGATTACCTAATCCAAAACTCAATTACAAGTTACAACTTCCGGATTACATAATCCAAAATCTATTTAACAAACTTCCGGATTACATAATCCAAAATCTATTTAACAACTCATACTATTGGATTATGTAATCCATAACTTATCTAAGAAAATAAATCTACCGAATTACATAATCCATAACTAAAAAATTACCACTTCTAGATTATGTAATTCATAACCTATTTAAAAACTAACAATACCGAATTACATAATCCATAACTTATTTAAGAAAATAAACCTACTGAATTATGTAATTCATAATCTATTTAGCAACTACCAATACCAAATTATGTAATCCATAACTTATTGAAACCTTAACCCTACCGGATTACGTAATCTAAAACACAAAAGTTACGACTTTTGGACTACGTAGTCCAAAACCTATTCAGAACTCATTTAAAATAAATCTATCGGATTACATAATTCGAGACCTAAGTAAACACTAACCAGATTATGTAATCTATTTAATGATCTAAAACTACTAGAATACTTTATTTTCACTAAATTCAAATTAAAAAGGAAAATCATAAAAACCTACTAACATGTGGATGAAGAGGATAACATGAATGATGAAGTACAATGTTTAGAAGAAAGATTTGGAGAAGAGATTTACCAGAGATGAGAGTTTTGAAGAAGGTGAGAGCTTTGGAGGGCGTCGTTTGGAGTAGAATATAGAGTGAATGAGCATAAATTTGAAAAGATAGGAGTAGATTAAAGTAAAAATTAAATTAAATTTTATTTTTTTAAAATATTGAAAGTATAATAATAAAATCGGTTTTATTATCGGGTGCTTGAAAAGATAGATGGAATTGCATGAAGAAGCAGTCCTTTCTAATTCATACGTATTCTCCCAAATCAATGGCAAACGACACTCTATCATGTATATCTCAAACCTATGGCCTAATTATAACTTGTTCATTTGCTTTGCAAGATTAAGAAAAGGTAGCTCTACCTGCAACTCCTCTCTAACTCCTCTTGGTTAAATCTAGGGCAATGCGCTGTATGGTTACTACTGCAAATCTCCCTAGGCAAGGACACCAGTCCAGTTGTTGTTTGGATCGTTGCTAGTGTGGTTAACATTGGCACCACCATTGCTTGTTGAAGGAGACACTGAGGGAAAGGAATTCCCAAAGAACCATTCGGTGGATGCTACAGTAACTGTCTCCCCACTTGGGCCTCCATTTATGGAACTGCCTGTCAACTGCTGGCATGTTCTCTTGGCTTCAAAATTGTAACAATATTCAAATCATTATAAAATTAATAGTTATTCCAATTGAGTAGTACAAAGGTTCTTTATACATATGTAATTATTATGTAATTATTATGTAATTATTTTCCATGTGCATGCATACCTCCAATTAAAGGAAAGGCAGATAGCTCCAAAGGCTTATATGGTAAACCAACTATGACAAGCTTCCCATGAGCCTTCAACAATTCAAGCAGAGGGAGAAGAGGATGGACTGCAAAAAATGTGTCTATTATACCATCCAAGGTACCCTTTGCAGCCTAAATCCAAAAATAGCCATCAGAAGTTCACCAATAACTGTTCCTCACAGATACAAAAGTTAAAGCATATTCAAAAATTCAAAATAGTGCAAAGTAGAATTCAAACCATACTACTTGTTAATACATGATTTTGGTCTGATAATTGGTTTTATAAAATTATTATGGAAAGGTTCGAAAAGGGTAAATACCTCCATGACATCTTGATTACGATTGATAAGAAATGAGTCAGCTCCAAGATGCTCAATGGCTTCCTTCTTTTTGTTGGGAGATGTACTGATTACAGTGACCTTAGCCCCAAAAGCTTTGGCAAACTTCACAGCCATATGACCAACGCCACCAAGACCAACCAACCCACATGCAAGCCTGGTTTGCCAATTCCAAAATATAAGAGAGGGCTATACACAGTGATCCCAGCACATAAGAGAGGAGTAGCAGCCTCAAGAGATAGGCCATCAGGAATGCTTATCACAAAGTGTTCATCTACGACCACCATATCAGAGTACCCTCCTTGTATGATGCTTCCATCAACATACTTCGATTCATACGTCAAAACCACTTTTGAACAGAAATTCTCAAGATTATCACTATAGTTGTCGCATGACCTACAAGATTGAACCATGCACCCCACACCCACCTTCTCTCCCACTTTGAACTTCTCTACCTTGCTTCCTACCTCACCTCACCTGCAATCTCGTGCCTATTTTGGTGCACAAATTATAATACAATTTATCATTAATAATACTAGTAGACTTGTATAACATGTCATGCATAAACAATAACATTTTTTTTTATGAAAAGGTAGGTAATAATTTATTAAAGAAATTATTTGCATTAAAATTGCTTGTCCACTAAGGTAAATTTGTTCCATAGATAAGATAAATATGATCTGAATTTCACTGGAAGCAGATAGGTAGCCTTTGGCTCATCTCTCTTTCATGGACCAGGATTTCATATACTCTGTGCTACCGGATGGCCGAGAAGTCGGTTAGCCAACAAGAATTACAATTAAACACGTGATTAGACACAAATAAGCCAACTTAGAGGCAAAGTATGGTTAAGGCACAATTGGGCCTCCAACTGGACCCCCAAGCAGGTCCATGACAGTCAGGGTCCATCCAGAATAGTATAAATAGGAAGACAGGCACAACATCCAAGGTAACTATTCACTCCCTACTCTCCTGGTACTTGGCTCTCGGACTGACTTAATCGTCGGAGTTCCTTTGCAGGTACCCCTTCTTTGCACCCGGAGACCGAAGGAAGACACTAAGGTAGGAAACCCAACCCAATCGAGAAGACGAGAAGATTACGACAAAAGAAAGTGTGCTACGAATTCCCGACTTTGTAAGAACATTTTTTGCGCTCACCGTGGGTCCGAAAGGAAATCCCACGAAATATCCGCATGATGACCACGACAAACATGACAGGCAACGAAAGGAACACTCAAGATGAGACCAGTCAGTCAGATCCTATGGCATTGATATCGAAAATACAAGAAGAAATGGAAATGCTGAAGAAGAAGAATGAAAAGGAGATAAAAGGGATAAAGAGAAAGAATGAGGAGGAGATGGAAACATTGCGGAAGGAGAATGTCCGGATCAAGTAGAAACTTGCTGAAAAGTTGGACATCCCGGAAACTGATACGGGAATACACGAAGCCGGAAGCTCATATCAAGAGAACACGAGGTCGACTTCGCCTAACGCTCTTAGCACCGTTCCTCGAAAAAGCCCCTTTGTTGAAGTCATCCTCGAAGTGCCCTTGCCAGGAACCTGGAACAATCCAACTTTGAACAAATATGACGAAACCATTGACCCGAATGAACATGTAAACGCGTATCTGACGCAAGTTATCTTGCACATGGTCGAAGACGCACTATGGTGCCGAATATTCCCCACATCCCTTAAAGATGCAACATTAAATTGGTTTGCTCGACTACCGGTTCAGTCCATAGACTGTTTTGACACGCTCACGACAAAGTTCGGAGCGCATTTTACTACCAGCTGTCCACACCACCTCACCTCCATCGCCTTAGTAAATATCCGGCAAGAAAAAGATGAGTCCCTAAGAACCTTTATGGACAAATTTGGCAAGATAGCTTTGAACATACGAAGCCAGAGCCCTGAAGTAGTAATGCACCACATGGTAACCTCTCGACCAAGAAAGAATTCACCCGTGAGTCCCTGCCGAAAGCATGTTAAAAACTTCTCAGCCAAGGAAGAATTTACCAAAGTGAATCCCTGCCGAGAGCACGTTAAAAACCTCTCGGCCAAGGAAGAATTCACCAAAGTGAATCCATGCCGAAACCTAAACCTCCCTAAAATCATAAACCCTAAAACCGTAAACCCTGAACCATACACTATAAACCCTAAGCCATAAGCCCTAAACCCTAAATCCTAAGTCCTAAGCCCTTAGCCTTAAGCCCTAAAACCGTAAGCCCTAAGCCTTAACCCCTAAACCCTAACCCCTTAGCCCTAAACCATAAACCCTAAACCTTAAACCCTAAACCCTATAAAAAGGGAACCCTAGCTAGAGCAGCTGCAATCAAATTCACGATAGCTCTGGATCACTAGTCCTCACCAGCCACCATCGAGTATTTTCATCTTCCATCAAAATGTTTGAAGTCCATCTCGTGAAAGGAGACATTATTCTGAAGAACCTTTCGAAAATGATGAAGGAGTTAGTCGAAGTCGCCAGTTTCCACTGCTTCTCCTCGGGAGGAATCTTCTTCGATACTATGTATTCGGACAATTTAATCGTCAACTTTATCCTCCGATCTAGGGGGTTTGTGCACTACCGTTGCGACCGCGACATCATCATGGATATGGATGTTAACAGCTTGGTTGGAGTGCTAAACTATGCGGATGATGATGACACCATCACCATTAAAGTCGATGACGGTTCCAACATCGTGAAATTCACAATTGAGAACCCTGGTACGTGATTTAGTTTTTTTTTTTATTGACGAATTAATTCACTTTGTTGTTCTTTAAAGCACGGGATAAGATTTCCCATTCCGAGATGTGGCTGGTATTGATGGATATTGCTAAACCGGGTATGATACTGCCGAATGCGGACCCAGAGTATGAGTATACAGCCATGGTTAAGATGCGATCGTCCGTCTTTGCTAGGATCTGCAGTAATATCATTAGTATTATCGGTAGCGAAGAGGTTGTCATTATTGTAAACAAGAAGTATGTAACATTTTCCTGTCAAGAAAGTGATGGTTTTGGACCTGCAGAATATATCTGTAGGGAAAATACTTTGCCCAATGTGAGATGATAAATTGTTTTATTTTAGTCTTTGTTTCCATTTTTTTTGTAGTTTATTAAACAAATCATTCTTGTGTTATTCCTTAATGTTAATGGTTGGTTAATATTGCAACCTGAAGAGGCTACTCTCATTGATGTTACACATGACAGACCTGTGTCAGAGACAATGATACTCAAAGCGAGACACATCAACTATCTGATAGGTCGTGAATACGACGTTGAAGCCCTTGCTAATTACATAAGTATGAGAATCACCCCTTCTAATCATCTATTCTCTGTTTCTGCTTGTTTTTGCTTTGTGCATGATTTATCTGCTTTCTCATGCCGTAATTTAGCTTGTGCCTAACTCTTACTGCGTTTGCCCTCTTGATACAGATTCAAAAATACATAAGCAAAGGAGATGGAAACTTGCCCAAGTCATGAAGTCTGTTTCACCCAAAAGGGGGTGGGGTCTCCATACCTCCAACCTCTGAAAACGCCCCCACCTCCCCCACCCTTCGCCCCCAAAGTCCACTTCCAACATCAACTCCCCAAACTCTACCCTCTCCAACTCATTCTCCAAACTCACCACCTCCCATAGCAGTCATGCCTCTTGCACTAGCCGAATCCACTGCTACACCAAACCCCCTTGATAAAGGTAAAAGGGTGGTGGTGGTTCCTTCTGAGAACGAAGACGAGTTTGCTGAAGGACAAATCTTCAAGAGAAGAAGGACCACCTGGGCGGCCCCCCAAGTCGTTACCTCCACATCCTCTTCCAACCATGACGCTGACTCGCTAAGGGAGCACCCTCCAAGCACCACCTCTCCCTCACAACCAATGGCCTTGGAGGGTGGGATTGAAACTGAGCTCACATCAGCTCCACCACCTGCTCCAGAATTTTCCATGCCAATCCAAGAAACGCTAAGGGGTTACCTGGAAAAATTGTCTCCACGCAGCCTAGCTGAAGGGTCCAAGAAGGAAGGCATGAACTACTACATGGGTGCCTTCATTGCTTGTGCCAACACCTGACGCGAGCAAGCTAAAGCCAAAGTTATTGAGGCCTCTGCCCTTCAAGCTTTGGAGAAAGCAAACACCTCGCTGAAAGAGGAAAAAGAGACCTTGGTCCGTCGCTGGGAGCGCCAAAAGGAGGCCTATAAGGATTTCTTGAGGCTAATTCAGAAGGCCAAGAAAGATGCCAACAAAAGGCTGCATGAGGCGGGGCAAGCCCATGCTGAACAACTTGGGCAGCTGGTGCCCCTTCACGTTAAAATGAGGTGGGCAGCCTTTGGCCCATCTCTCTTTCATGGACCAGGATTTCATATACTTTGTGCTATCGGATGGCCGAGAAGTCGGTTAGCCAACAAGAATTACAATTAAACACATGATTAGACACAAATAAGTCAACTTAGACGTAAAGTATGGTTAAGGCACAATTGGGCCTCCAACTGGACCCCCAAGCAGGTCCATGACAGTCAGGGTCCATCCAGAACAGTATAAATAAGAAGATAGGCACAACATCCAAGGTAACTATTCACTCCCTACTCTCCTGGTACTTGACTCTCGGACTGACTTAATCGTCGGAGTTCCTTTGCAGGTACCCCTTTTTTTGCACCCGGAGACCGAAGGAAGACACTAAGGTAGGAAACCCAACCGACAAATCGAGAAGACGAGAAGATTACGACAAAAGAAAGTGTGCTACGAAGTCCCGACTTTGTAGGAACATTTTTTGCGCCCACTGTGGGTCCGAAAGGAAATCCCACGAAATATCTGCATGGTGACCACGAAAAACATGATAGGCAACGAAAGGAACACTCAAGACGAGACCAGTCAGTCAGATCCTATGGCATTGATATCGAAAATACAAGAAGAAATGGAAATGCTGAAGAAGAAGAATGAAGAGGAGATAAAAGGGATAAAGAGAAAGAATGAGGAGGAGATGGAAACATTGCGGAAGGAGAATGTCCGGATCAAGTAGAAACTCGTTGAAAAGTTGGACATCCCGGAAGCTGATACGGGAATACACGAAGCCGGAAGCTCATATCAAGAGAACACGAGGTCGACTTCGCCTAACGCTCTTAGCACCGTTCCTCGAAAAAGCCCCTTTGTTGATGCCATCCTCAAAGTGCCCTTGCCAGGAACCTGGAACAATCCAACTTTGAACAAATATGACGAAACCATTGATCCGAATGAACATGTAAACGCGTATCTGACGCAAGTTATCCTGCACATGGCCGAAGATGCACTTTGGTGCCGAATATTCCCCACCTCCCTTAAAGATGCAACATTAAATTGAGACCTCTGTAAACACAGAAAAAGAACTTTATGGACCTTCTCATGAACCCCCACACATATTTGGCCTCTCGGGTCTCCTCACCTTCATACCCACTCAATGACAAAGACACTGTCGATTCCATACTCTCCCGACTTAAAGGACCGACAACACGGGAAGAATCCTCAACACTCTCGGCATCACTAGAAACAACATCTTCGACCAATGGCCTCCTACTCAGACCCCCAGATACTGACGAAAATAAACTGGTAACCGAAAGAGAAGACATCGTTACCTCTATAAACTCTTCAACCGACAGATAAAGATTGCAAGAATAGGGTTTTCGGTTCTCGGAGCTAGTTATGATAAACGCAAGAAAAATCTGGTTCACTATGACCCCTATTTATAGTGAAGAAAATGAGAATGTGAACTGTCACGTGCATCCTCCACCGTTAGATCAACCTCCAATCAACGGTGCAGATCAACCCTCGTTTCTCTCTCTCTCTCACGTCACGAAACCTCACGCACCCCAAGTACAATAGCCACACCTTACTCGCCCCATGAAAAAGATATGGTTCGCCAAACGGCAGGCCACAAGGTCTAGCACTCACATCAACTACCGGCTATTCAACGTAGCGGCCTAAAACATTTTCCGAAGCGCACTTAAGACTCTGCGTTACGTTATGACTGCATTCGAGCCTGAAGCATATGTGCTACCGGATGGCCGAGAAACCGACAAGAATTACAATTAAACACATGATTAGACACAAATAAGCCAACTTAGATGCAAAGTATGGTTAAGGCACAATTGGGCCTCCAACTGGACCCCAAGCAGGTCCAAGACAGTTAGGGACCATCCATAACAGTATAAATAGGAAGACAACCACAACATCTAAGGTAACTATTCACTCCTTACTCTCGTGGTACTTAGCTTTCAGACTGACTTAATCGTTGGAGTGTCTTTGCAGGTATCCTTCTTTGCACTCGGAAACCGAAGGAAGACACCAAGACAGAAAACCCAACTGACAAACTGAGAAGACGAGAAGATTACGACAAAAGAAAGTGTGCTACGAAGTCCTAACTTTGTAGGAATATTTTTCGAGTCATAATCTTATGACTTAAATTAGAAAACAATATAATTAACATTTCTTTTTCATCTTTTCAAATCATACTGTGAATTATTTATTTCAATAGATTTACAGAACTCTTTCTTGTTTCAGAAATAAAAGGCAAAAGTGAAGACAATATTTTGTGTTTGAAGCTTGTTCAATAGACTTCAAAAAGTGGAGGAAGCATACCCGGGTAAGAGTGGATAAAAGGATTGGCCCCATTGACTCTTTGCATTATGGAGGTCGGTGTGGCATATACCGCAGAATAACACTTTGATTGCTACATCTTTCTCTCCTGTTTCCACACCCATTAGAAAATAGAACATGAGAAGCATGAAACATTTTTGAAGTTGAGGAATTGAAGAAGTTGAAATGAGAACCTTCTGGTGAAGATGAAGGGGGAGAGAACCCCAGATGTGTCTCTAGCTGCCCATCCAAAAGCCTTCCTTGAATGCTGTGTAACAGCCATTTGAATGAGTTATCCTGAAAAATTGTGAAGGAAAGGAAGTGAAGCAGCACGGTGTAACTTAAAGGCACCAGAGACCCAATCACTATTATGAATTAACTGTTGAAATATGTGTTCGTTGAGATCGTGAAGATTATACATGTTGGAATAAATAAACCAATTATCTAAAAATTAAAAAGTATTTTAATGTTACTTTTCAAAAAAATCTTCTTTCTGCTGTTGCATTCATATCCACCAATTGGCATGCCATTGACTGGTAAGTTGATTTGCCAAACACCTATAATTTTGTACCTGCTTCATCGCAATTAATAATATTATTGTCAAATATTACACTCATTTATTTTTCTGTGGAAGGGTAGGAATATTTTTCACTTATTCGCAAACTAATATTTAAAATTAAATGCTTAGTTAAAAACTAATATATATATATATATATATATATAAGAATTTGAATACAAAGTTCATCAAAATTTATCTCTAATTTAAGAAAGACATTAGAATACAAAGTACCTGAATTAAAATAATTAAAATACCTATAACGATAATTTAGATTACCTAAACCCCAATCTTCTCCTAAATTTGGGTGCTACAACATGTTCGAACCAAACTTTTAGATTGTCGAATAAGTTTTTTCTTAATTTTATCATGATAATTAGTCTTAAAGATAATATATATTTAAAATCAAAATACTTGAATATAAAAAGTTATACCCTAAACCCCAACAATAATTTATAAACCACAAACCCTAATTATATCATAATTATATCATCTATCCCCCTCATCAAAATGAATATGTTGATGTGCGAAGTTCACTGTAGAGAAAGTATTATGACCAAGGAAAAAGATCTTTAGACTATTTTTAAGCATATAAAAAGTTAACCTAAAGCACATAAGTTAGAATATAAAACACAACTTTTGTTTGCAAGCTTCTCGCATTAACGTTGCGTATGCAAATATGAGTATACTAACAAATCATATATCCCACCAAAATTACATGTAATTTGACAGAATCACACGCAAGAAGATTGCCTAGTAGCCGTAGTGAAAATTAATCTGGTTAGTGCATGTCTCGGTTATCCTATTGCAAAATGGCAAATAAGCAAAAAATGGTCGCTACACACCATCATCAAACCAACTTCTACTATGTGGAAATATATCCAACCACAGATGAACTAAATTTTCTTTATCATCAAAATTGCCAGAGAAAAACGTTTTGCTTATGCTTCAACAGACATCACTACCACAAATAAAAGGGAAACAAAAAATAGCATTTCTAATACTACAGTTGCCCCTAACTGCGTAACTTGCGAACCATGCAAGAACAACTGTTTCACCTTACAGTGACATATAGCAGACCAAAAAAAGAGAAGAAAAAAATTGACAAACTGCATTTTCAACTATTCAACATCTCTCAGAACGGTTTTGCAGGAACATTCACGATGCTTCCTTGGTGCGTTTAGAGTAGTACTTCCCTGTCATGAATCCAACTGAACCGAATTTTTGATGACTCCTTGACTCTTGCTTGAGCTCTCTCCTCTAACCTTCTGATTCTTGGTGGCAGCCCACAAACGTAATCCTGAGCCTTCCTTCCCTCACCTGATAGTCCTGTTAGATTCTCCACCTTCCACCTCCCCACCAGAAATTCAAGTATATCAGCATAGTCCTTGGCAGTGTAGACCCCAATGCGCTGGGCCACTGCAGAGTAGTTATCGAAGAGGTTGTCATCATGGCCATCATACATAAGGTGTGCTGGCATGGCAATTTTCTTCCTCATCATGTCTGCAAACGCCATAACAGTTCCATCAGGATCAACCTCAAACAGCTTTTCCACTATCTTTGTGTATGCAGTCTCATGGCGTTTCTCATCCGAGGCAATCATGCCGCAGATCTGGGCCAACTTTATATCACCATGCTCCTTAGCAAGCCTGGCTGTGTTTCCATGGGATATGAAGGTTGCCCGCTCTTGAAATGAAGTGTAAATGAAACCAAGGTAGGGACTGTTCTCAGTGCGAGGATCCTATCCATCAATATCAATCAGTCAAGGAAGGACAATACTAGAAAAGTGAGAAGCGAAGCTATGAAAAGTCAATTAGTTTTATGACCTCAGAGCAACATAATGCTGTATGTCATGTACGATCTGCTTGCATAAACTTCTTCACAAACATTTCTATAAGAAAAATAAAATAAAATGCGTTTCTTCATAGCTAAAAAATAGCTTATGCATTAGTTATTATGTAGAAGTTATCTACTCTACTATTAGCTTCTCTAAAAGATGATTTTTTAACTTATGCATAAGCTAATTTTGGCTTATAGAGAAACTTATTCATTTTTTCTACTCCTAAAAGTACTAGTAGAAAAATTTATCCAAACAAGCTCATGAGGAATTTCAAGAAAGTTGAATCCTACTCTATTAATCTAAACATTGATTTTGACAAGGTAGATCATATGATAGTTCAAAGGCATTCGTGTTATGATTTTTGCAGACAGAAAGACATTAATACATCTGGATGCATTAGATAATAAAATTTATATTTCAGGCACTTATTCAACCGGCAACCCCCCGCCCAACAGTAGTATCTGTTAAACGGCAAGTATGAGTATGTTTCATTATGAGAACTACAATCGCTGAAGGCCATGATAGACTACGGAAGATGTATAAGATCTTACCATTCCAGATCCAATCAGGTACTGAATTGTCTTCTCAATTTGTCTCATGTCAACTCGTCCACATAAGTAAAGATACTTGTTAAGAAGATCACCATGTCGATTTTCTTCAGCAGTCCATGCCCTTGTCCAGACTGCCCAGGAAGTAAGGCTAGCGCCTGTTTCATCACGAACTCCATCCAATGTATTTAACATTGTTTGGTAAGTAGGAAGGGCTTCCTCTGTGATCATGTCTCCAACCAGAACAACAAAGTAATCATCTGGAAGCTCCTTTGCTCTCTCTCTCAGTTCCTTCACTTGCTCGTCAAATCCATCTGCAGAAGGATCTGGTAAAAAATCCTGTGGTTGCCAACATTTTTCTACAGGTTTAAGAAGAGTCAAGATGTTCTGGTCAGCCCAATCCTCCAACGATTTGAAAATCTCAATCTTCTGGGGAGGCATAGAATGGGTTACTTGAACATGCACTTCTCTCGGAGGCGTGAAAGGCTTCTTAATATTTTCAACCTCTCTACAAAAATTCAAATGACTTTTAGAGAAATAATACAGCAACTTCTGAAATGATCATGCTGGTAAATTTGATCTCCAAAGTGAACAGTATCGTTAATAACAACCACAATCGTATACAACCCGCACATATACAGGCCTATATCATTTCATGGACATCAATATCCAATAGAATAAAAATGACTATTTTACAGAATGGGCAGTTTGCAAAGTGTCCTACAAACAGTAAATCAGTTTCGATGCATCAAGACAGATGCCCATGTCTATGCAACAAAATGGAGACACTACACTCACAATTAACAGGTCTAGAGTAAGGATGAATGGTGGGGATCGTAACTTCAATTTGGGGAAAAAGGTTCAATTTTGGCAAATAAAGTAGGACCAGTTGATACCCGAGTTAAATCTAGTCACATGATCACATCACTGCAGTGGCCGCATTGGACACCCATTTTTTTGTTTAAAAACATTATTATGCATCACCTGTTATGTACCTGAGCATACCCAATTAGTACCCACACCTAGCATGTGCATGGCTCACAATATGAAGCGCACATGCATCACGATCAACACAAACACCAAACAAAGTCATAAATGGACAGTTTCACCGAACGTGCCTACATCATACCAAGGCTATTCAAATTTTCGTCCAAAAAACCCAACCAACCGGCAACACAAAGTTTTGGAGCAGCCATTAACAATTTCGAACTGTTACCACACTTTTCAATTCACCCCCAACAAGAGAATCATATTGGCAACAATCATCAATCAAACTAACATACGCATAAAGTAAAGGCTAAAGAGCAGAGACCACATATCAAATCAAGCAGAAGGTAACGAAGACACAACAAGCTCCACTATCCGTGGTTGAGTTTACACATACTCAACTCGAAACTGAAGAAAAAGAAAAAAGAAAAATCCCAACAATTAACGAACCCAAAAATTTAGTAATCGTACTTCCCTTACAAAACAATAAACGAAAGTTAACAATTCCGACAGGGAAGGCAAAAAAAATAAGTGCAAAATGGTTTAACAGAAGAAGAACCATGCAATTTTTTTCTTAAACCAAAAAAAAAAAAAAAAAAAAAAAAAAAAAATCAGGAACGGGTAACAACAGAATCATATGACGAGACAGAAATAGATCAAAAGTGGTGGGTATTGTGGTAGGCCGAAACAAAGTTCTGCACGAAATAAGAATCCATTTCCAATCCTGACGAAGCCGTGTTGAATGAAATGGAAGCAGCACAAGCATGAGAGTAGGAAACGAAACATGGGGAATGGGGGCAACGAATAATGAATATGAAAAGGTGGAATTAGAAAAGAAAGATGAAAAAACAATAGAAGGTGTGTTAGGTTTGGTTTGAGGCATTATAGAGATAGGAAAAGCAGAGAAGAAAAAGAAAGAGCGAAATGAAGGAAGTGAAAAGAAGGAGGAATGCATGATTTGAGTTAAGAGAAGAAGATCTGAGAGTTGGAGAACTGACTTGGAACCGGAGCGGAGAGTAGAAGCCATGCGGAACTTGGGAGATCTGAGGCTGGCCATCTGAGGAAGGGCGAAGGATTGGGTCGGAAGAGGATTGAGTCTGAGAGCCATTCTTGTTGGAAGATGAAGATGAAGATTACTCAGAAATTGTGTGAGAAGAACGAAGCAGCAACGAATGAAGCAAAGAGAAGAAGAAGAGTGATGTGAGGCAGCAAAGGAGGAAAGTAGCGAGTGAAAGGGGCAAGAAGGAGGACAACCACTTAATGGATCCTTCAGGCAGATCAATTCAGGGATACATTCGTCTTTTTTCTCTTCCTCCCTTCTAATTACCCTTTTACCCTTTCTCTCCCTCTTTAACTAATTCTATCTAACAAACAATGAGTTTTAAAGGTAAAGTTAAAACAAATCAGTTTTTCTTTCAAAAGAGGAGCAAGGTCCCAAAAAAATGTTAGATAAGCAACTTCTCATAAACAGAATATTCTTTCTAGGTTTTTACTGAACAAATTTGGACGTCCACGTGGGGTTTGATACAAATCATGTTTGCACACTATGTTAGTAAAAACAATTAATAATATCTTTAGTATATTATTTTTTAAATTTTATATTATTAATTGAAATATATTGAAAAATATCAATTTTATTGGTCCAGTTTTTATTTAATAAATTCCACACATTTTTTTTAGTTACTAACCTTCCTGAATTATATTCGGGGAAAGGAATATAGTTAATAATTTTTTTATTATAATAGCTTCTTAGCTATTAAAGAGTTAAGAATTAGTTAATGAGTTGAATCCAAAATTAAAATTTTAGGAGAATATCAATGTTTGATTAGAATGTACTTATCTTTTAATTCAGTCAGATTAGTCTTACTAAAATCTTAAAACATGGAAAAAAAATAGTGTCTTTGAGTACCGCAACATAAATTCTTAATTTTTTTTAGCTTAATTATAATTTTAGTTTTTTATACTTTGCAAAATTTATAAAAAAAAATACATTTCTATTTCTTTAATTTTTTTTGACATACTTTTTAAAAAATTTAATTATTTGTTATTCATCTCGTTTTATTGACCTAGTAGTAATCATATCACTTAATATACTGTAATATACTTGTTTTATGCTAATACTTTATATAAAAATAATAATTCTTATATTATTATTGACAATATTTCTACAAAAATTATAAAATTAGAATGTCTTGATACTGGTCCTTTTACGGATATTTGATTATTTAAGAACACCATACTTGTTTTCCAATAAATAATTGACATAGGACTCTAAACAGTAAAATAATTTTTTTAAAGACAAAAACTAAAAAAACTAAAAGCATTAAACATGTATTATAAGGATGGAAAATATATTTAAGTATTTGATTTAATTTATAATTAATTAAACAATATAAGTTAGCTGAAAGTTTTGTTGTATTAGGTTAACTACTGCTGTAAAATAAACTTTCAGATCAGCAAAAATAAACTGAGATTAACAATACCTTATCCTTGTATTATGAAAACTGTTAGTATAACAATTAATATGTATTAATTAGTTTATTAAGCTCTTAAAATATTTTGGTATTTGATTGTATTGCACCTCAACTGCAAAATGTCTTATCACACACAATGTTGATGGTACAACACCTAGGAAAAAAAAAGTCTTATAATATAAATGTTGCAACCAGATTCATTAAACTTTTAAAATCAATTTTATTATTTCAATATTTGAATTTTGACACGGAATATGATGTCATATTCAATTATTTTTATATTTAACTTGTAAATATTAATGCATCAGAAAAATATTTCCTTTTGAAGCAAGAAAAATAATACTCCCTCTAAACGCAAATATAAACATTAAAAAAACATGTTTAATCATTTCAAATATAAACTAGTTTAAATTAATTCAATAACATTTAATTTTAATATTTTTAAAATATCCTTAAATTTAAACTCAAAAATAATCTCTAATAAACATGGTTAATAATAATTTAAAATATTTTTTTGATAAAATGAAAATTAAATAAACGTAACTAGCATTTATAATTAACATGAACATTTTTTTTGCTTACTGTATAAACTTGATGAAATTTCACACATTTAAGATTTTTAATAAGAAAAATAGTGAAAAAAATGTAATAAAATATTTACTTTGTCTCTTTTTAAGGTTGTTTAAGGTTTATTTAGAAAAAGTAAGAAAGTAATAAATTTTGTTAATCTTAATAAAATAGTTATAAGATTTTTTTATTTTACTTTTTTATGTAAATATGTGTATATATATATTAAAAATTATATGAAAAACAAGAATATAAATGGATAAAAGAATAATTAGTATTGTATTGAATTTAAAAATGAAAATTAAATAGAAATAAAAATATTTTAAAAGTCTAATCATTAAAAAGGAATTGAGAGGGAATAACAATTTTTTTTTTTGCTGATTCGCTTTTGGATAGAGGGAGCATAACAATAAATACTGTTTATAAGAATAATTACTCCTTCCATATCTTTTTATGTGTTGTTAAAGGTTATACTTTATACTTTACAAATTTTAAATATCAATAATATATATATAGTATATTAGAGTGAAAAATAATTTTTTTTTAAATTATAGTGAAAAAGGAAACATAAATAGTATTCACTTTATCATAATTAATAGCAACACATGTGTCCAGGCTTTTGTAAGACCTGGAATATTCTTTAGAGATATAGTTAATATAATTTAAAATAGATAAAGAATAGAGCATCTATAGGTTATAAATATTTATTATTTATTTAATAGAAATAATTTAAAAGTATATTTTCTAAATTCTCTTTAAGATTAGAGCTTGAGAAGTAATTTGTTGTATTGTGAAATATATTCCTAAGTACCAAGTGAAAAATCTAGTTGACGGTTGTTCAGTAAACATACCAAATTGCTGTATATAATAAATGGACAGAACCCTAGGTACCTACTTTAACTTATTATTTAAATCACATAAAGTATTTATTTATTATTTATTAAGCTATATAATTATTTAATTCGGAAAATGAATTATAGGATTTTATTGTTTAAAAACAAAAATAAAGACAATGTTTTAAAAGTCAAATAAGAATAAAGATTAAAAGAAGAATTTGGAATTTGTATAACGATAGAGTAAATAATAATAATTAATTAAAGTAAAGTTAGAGATAAAGATAATTATGTAAATTTATTAAAGAAAGGTTGGAGATAGATTTAATGAATAAAGCATTAGTACGAGCTTTGAGCAATAGGAGAATGATGATTGTTTAGGTGATGAATGAATTTTGGAGTAATAGAGAGCTTAAATCAATTTTCTTATCTCAAGAATAATTATTAATTTACCACTCAACTTTATAAACAATTATAAACAAGGAAGAAGGCGTAAAAGAAACAATCTTAGTGGGTATGCAACTTCTAAGACTTAATGTCTCTAGTTGTTAGTTATTCATTCATTAGTTTTTCTTGTAAACTTCATCATGTGTAGATAAAGTCCAAAGAGCAATGTATGAACTTTGTTATTTATGAATGCCTTTTCATTTTAGTTCCTTTAATTTTATTTTATGCTTAATGCTTAATATGCAAGAAATCACCGCTCTTGCCTATAGAACTTGAATGATGTTGCGAAACACTTTCATTTTTTTTAACTCTTTCAAATTATCCAAATAATTCAATGTCTGGGAATGAAATTGAATGTTTTTATTGAACTGATCCATCTTAATGCAGAAGCGAGCTATTGTAAGTTAAGAAATTGATTATGATAGTTTGTTGTTCTAAATAACCATGATTAAAGAGTTAACTTGGTTTGGCAATAAGGATAAGTGAACTTGAAAAACAATGCATTTGTAAGTAACTTACCAAAAGATATTTACAAAGAAAAAATTTAACTTCCATAAACCATTTTCAAAAGCATTTTAACAATTTTAAAATTTTTATCTTGGATCCATCATCTCATTTTGAAAAAGATAAAATGTAGGCACAAGACAAAACTAAGCTAGACTTCATCAAACACTAATTGGACAAATATCCTAAGATGTCCAACAACTAGTTCTTGTGGATACGACAACCCTTCTTATCAATTGTACTACAGTTGACTTGGTCCACTTGTTGAGAAATCACCCCATCAAATACTTAGTTGAGTCAGGAGTGACTTGTGTCAAGAATACTCAATGGATTAGCTATGAGTGATTACGAGTCCAAAGAATACTCGAGTGAACTTCGCAGTAGTAGTCTACTTAATTGAATTTGGCTTGTTGGTCAATAATTTGATGTAGTATGTTGCGACAGACAAACTAATATAAATGAATGTGTATATTTTCTTTCTTATCTTGTTTACATTATATGTTATCATCATCTATTATTATGCAAGAAGGAGAGTTAGTGTGAGATTACGTACTAAATATGTTTTCTTGAAAGTGGTTTTAGAGAAAGTATTTAAATAAGTGGTTGGTCAAACACAATAACTTTGATTTGCTCACTTTTCAAATTAATTAAAAAATACATTAATCAAGTGATTCAATTGAGTTGTAAAAATTGTGTCTAATGTCACCTCTCAGACAAAAGGGTTGCATTTAAAATAAATTTCCAAATATGTCTGCTTAACCAAATAGGTTATAAAGTGTTGAGGTTACATAATTTGTATTTCATCAAATGTAACTAGTTGAAAATCGTTTAGAAAATACATTTCATTAAGTCAATTTGTTGCAACAAATATGCTCAATTCAATTTTGTGTATGTGTAAGTTTATCAGATGAAACACTTACCATCTGATATCTTAATTGGAAATTTTGTTTGCATGTATGAGTTTTTCATGAATGTTCCATCAAGTTTTCATGTGCATAATGAGTCTCAATTTATAGGCATTCCAAAAAAAGATGTGGCTTAGTACTTGTGTGTTATCCTTGGTGTTAAAGTTTTTTAAAATGTATGTTTGACTTTTGGTTGACAATTCACAGTTATACTTTTTTTTATCGAGTAAAATGACATATTTTATTTAAGCAATTACGTTGATCGTATTGACCGTACTAAAATGATTATACATTATTTAAGAAGTAGGTTGTACACATGTTAAGATCATGTTTGAAGTTAATGAATCTAATATTTCAAACTTATAGATGATTTTCTTGGACGTCTAGTATACTATTAAAATCGTTTTCCAATATCTTAATCATCTTACAATTCATGCTTCTATTATTCTTAGTTATTATTTGACATTTAATTTTGTTTGATGTCAAAACTTAAGTTGTCTTGCTTCCATTCTTAATCATTATTTCACATTTAATTTTGTATGACGTTGAAACTTAAGTTGTTGATAATTACTTATGAAATTTCTGACATTTTGTATTCTTTGATTGTTTGATGGTTGTCTTTATATTTATATTTATATATATATATATATTATTTATTATAATCAAAATTTAAGGTGATCAACAAATGTGTATACTTGCAACTAATTGTTCCTTAACATAGAAGAAATTCAAGTATAACTTCTAGAAAAACGTGATTTGTGATCTAAATATACATATGCTGTATTATATATCATTATGGTTGTTTAAATAATTAGTTTGTGTGTGATGTAAATTGATATGATAATTATGAAAAGAAATTATATTTCATGTGACAGGAAAGAGGTTCGAAAAAGTAGAATTTAGTTATTTTAGAATGATTTTTATTTTCTTTAGTTTCGGGATGTATAGTGTAATATATTATTTTGAGGAAATTCGTATTCTTAGTATTTAAATTCGTAAAGAAGTAGTTTTACAATAAGTGTTAGAAGAAGTAATTTGAGAGTGAAATATGATGTGAAAAATAGGCACTCTTTCGGATGGGTCCCACTTGAGGAAAAATAGTTGATGTGTGATGGGTGAGAGAAAAAGGTGTTGGGCAGAGTCAAGCTATGCATTAATTATTTGGCCTTTCGTTAACATCAATGTTCTTCAAACTTCAAAATCATCACTCTTCCTACCAATCTACCTACAACTCCTAGGAACTCTCTATTTAGCAATACCCAACACATTATATACACATTTCACCAATGCATGCAAATCACTTCTCACCTCCAAATTTTAAAAAAACAAAAACAAAAGCTATTTTTTTTAATTGTATCGGTCGGATCGGACGAACTAATATCAACTGATTGGATAAAAATATTATAAAATATATAATAGTGAGTCATAATAATATTTCATAATATTTTGAAATATGAAAAAATATTTCCAATAAATTAGTTAATAACTGAATGATAATAAGAAATCTTATAAAACATTTACATTTATTTAAGGAAGAAACACATCAATAATTATACGTCAAATCATAACTACCATCTACACCATTTTACCTTTCCCTATAAATATATAAACTAAAATTAACTATACACAATTTTAAAACAAAAAATTATAAAATTAACTTTTGCATCAACTAATTTTAGTTTAGAAAAAATACATATTTTTATAAATATTTTTATTAAAAAATAATTGTTTATCTAACTACTCATGGGATGAGTAATGATAACACAATTACTATGGCATGTGGTAATCAATGTTAAAAATTATTGAGACGGTGATAAATATTTTATAATTTTTTTATTATGTTTCTAGATTAATATAAAAATACTCTAAGGTTAGGTAGACCCATTATTTTGGGTATTCTTTCTCTATTTTTTCTGTAAGATTAAATGCTGTGCTATGTGATTTTTGTAGAATTGATTCAAGATATTTCATACGTATTAATTGTTCTACAAAAGTACCTTAACAAATTGTATTGACAAGTTAGCAATTTGAACACTAGCCATTAATATTTATAAAGTTTTATTAAGGATAACAGAAATTTAATACTATAAACTAAATTCACATATTTTTTTTAATAAAATTCATGTTAAGTCCCATACATCACACATGAATGATACATAAAACTAAAAAAAAATAGATAAACTCATTCAAAAAAAACAAAAATCAATCTAAGTATCTACGATAGTTTAAATAAAAAAAATAAAGACAAAAAGATAAATAATGAAACATTCTTTAATGTGTAGCTCCAAAAAAAGATTAAAAAAAAACACAACAATATCTAAAAAATTCAATCAAATGAACTCTCATTTGCATTCAACAAAATTAATAAAATCTTACGATATCATTGCAGGTCACTATCATTACTTTTTATTGGGTTAACCTGTTTTGGAGGTAATTTTATTGAATTTCACTCCAATTGTAGGAGGACGTCTCGGTCTCATGAGAGGTTTGAACTAATTCATCGTTTTCACTCAATGGTTCTTCATTTTCCATCTTTTCAATCTAGAACTTAGAGACCAATTTTTTTTTTTAAGAAAATAGCAATCGGTGTAAATTCAACTGTATCTGCAAGCAAGATGGTCGGACATGACTCTTGGGTCTCTTGTTCACCCGAAAGAGATCCAAAACAATTTTGCAAAACTAAATATTGAGAAACATACTTACAAGTAACTTGTTTGGCATCAACTAATTTAAGACTTGTTACATTAGTTGCAAATTTGAGACAAAAGAATCCTTCTAAAAGACCGGAATTTTCAGGAGGCAACAAGTTCTTTTTTCTTTGTAGCAAATCATTCTATTCATAAACATCTTCTAAAAGAGCACATGAATAAAAATATCATTATGAAATTTTGAATTCCTCTGCAGAGGTTTGGACAAAATAATAGACAATCTTATTTCTTTAATTTTTTTTCTCGTGAGTAATTTCTTTAATTGCAATAAATTAGTTAATTGAGTTTTATAAAAAAAATATTGAAGTAGAGATTTTGTATTATTTTTTAAAAATTATACTCAAAATATATTTATAACTTTGACTTTAAAGTTAATTATGATATTCTTTTTACACATTTATTCAACCATATATTATAATGGTAATATTATTAGTTTTTCTAATATTCACTTTTTTATAGCTTCGTAATACTTGCTTTGGAAAATATGCCTTATACTAATTCATAATTTGTTAATAGTGCAAAAAACTTTATGATATGTTGTCACTGTTTTAATGACGTGTCAATATAGTCATTATAAAACACAAGTGATGTGGTGGGCATTACTTTTAATGAAGAAGAAAAAGAAAAAAGTGACATTAATTTATATAAAGTTAATTAGTAGCGCATGAAAAACATTATACTAAATTCAAAGCAATGTTTTTATTATAATAATATTATAATAACACGTTTCATTGGGAATAGACTTATTTGCCAAGATTTTTATTGGACGGTTACACAATTTTGAATGGTTAACATTTATGATCTAAAAAAATCTATTTGACCTAAGATGCAAATTTGAATTTGCATTCATCTTTAGTGAAAATCACCTTATAGTCTCTCAATTTTTTTTTTCCTTTCAAAATGGAAATAGGATAGAATAATTATTTTATATTATCATAACTTATTATTTATTATGCTAATTTAATATGAAACCGTTAACTTGTTTCGTTGTAGTATATATAAAAAAAGGCGAATTAAATTTAATAAGATAGAGTAATTATATATTTTGACACGTAGAGCTAAATTATATTGGTAATAAAATATTTAAAATTAAAATTTTATTATTTAATATATAAAACAATCATAATATTAGTTTTATAAAATTTATATAATTTTAAGAGAAAGTAACTTATATAAATAAACTATAAATACTGTATAATTTTGTTAATACTAATTTATATAATATCTTTTATTTAACATATTATTTTAGTATTATATTTATAATCATTGGGATTTGGGACACAGAAATTTAAATGATTGCTTTTATTAAAATATTAAAATTAAATAATCATTATTTAAATATCTTTAAAATCTTTATTATATTTTCAAATTCTACAATTTTATATAATGTAAAATGTAGTTACATAAATTAAGTATAATTTCTTATAGTTTATTTAAATTGTATTTTGATAATTAAAAGTTAATTTTTAAAAAGTTATATGTAACTTTTTAATGAAAAATCGTGATTTGACAAAGCTTTATGTGTTGCTAGATATGATGTAGTTGGTACAGGAAAGGAGTAATCCTTGCATGCAATGTTGAGGAGAACTTTTTTACCTTCTTCACACCTCTATTTTTCTTTTTTACCTCTCAGCCCACCTTCATTATTGTCCCTCTTAGCCCACCTTAACTATTTTCCATCTCACACCCATATTCTTACTCACTGCACCTCTTAGCCCACTTTCACTCTTTTTCTCTCCAACCCCCATTATCACTGTCAGCACCCCAAACCTTTTCTCTCTCATCCTTTTTCTTCACAACCAAAACTGAAACGAAAAGATCCCAAGCTGCTCTAAAGGGGACTCATTTTGCGAAGAAAATGTCTGAAATATTAGACAAAATATAAAATGTTAAAATAATTTTTAAAATTAAAAATAATTAAAATATTAATATTTAGTGGGATGTAAAGTGGAGTAATGGGTGTCAAACCATCATTTTCCTTTTATGATGAATTCACCTAAATAATAGTGTTTGACTTTTATATTTGTTCAATCTCAAAAGATTATATGGGTTTCTGATGATGGAAAGTTATCAGATGATTAGGATTGATATTTAAAACAACATTAATTTTTGTTCATACAACACATGAATAATCATCTCAAGTGCAACCGGCTTCATCATAATCAATATTTTTTCACTGGACTGAATTAAATCATCCCCAAATTCTAAAGATATTGTGCCTCTGTAAACATCGATCTTCATTTTCGCAGTCACTAAGAATACTCTTCCTAGAATTAGTGTTGACTTTGTGTGGAGCTTTCTTCTTGCATATCCAGAATGTAAAAATCAGCTGGAAAAATCAACTAGTTAACCTTCTACAAGACATCTTCAAAGGTTGAGCACTGCTTTTGTTTGCAAGTTGTACTATCACATTTGTGGGTTTTAAATCTCCCAGATTAAGTGCTTTGTAAACTATTGATCACATTACATCTATAGACGTTCCAAGATCCAATAAAGCATTTAATTTCATACTTTGGAATCTGTTTTATAGCATCCAGCAACTCTTTATCAGCTTCTGGATTCTTTTGTGCTACTGCAGCTCTTAAGGGAAATGATAAAGGGACTTTCTGCACTGCAGAGATTGTCAAATGTAATTCGTTCTTGAGTTTTTGGAGGGTTTGTTAATCTTCTCTTTTTAAAAATTGTTGTCCCTGCCTCCTTTTATTACGCAAACCACCTTTGCTATGAACCTTATGATTCAGCACTTCACAACCTTTCTTGATATCGAATCTGAATCCTGTCTAGTTAACCGCTTCAGGACTGTCCACAGTGGTCCAGACTTATCACTCATTGTCTTTCACTGCAGAGACTTGAACCACTTTGTTGAAATTTTTCCTTAGCCCATGTGAACACTGTTAATGTGTCTCCACATGTATTAGCATCTTTTATCTCTGTTGCTTACCTAATACGATTTGGCTGCATCTATTTCTCCCAAGAGGTGCTTTTGGCTTCTACCAATGATGTTCCAACATTATCTTTTTCCATTAATATTATTATACTAAAAAAAACAAATAAAAATTGGAATATATTAATGTCTTTGAATAGATCAACATGCAAGTTTGCATATAAATGGACATTTATATCAAGAGTCTAGTTCAGTGAGTTGAACAAAATGTATGAGTTAATGTAAGTCTGACACACATGTTAAATTCCTACATGGATAAAAAAGAAGACTCATATGACTTTTTGTATTCATCATCAGTTAGGAATGCTTGATACAAATAAATTGAAAGAAGTAGATGAAATTCTAGGTCCAAGAAATTGAATGCTAGCGAGGAGAGTTTCAAATAGGATTGCTTCTCGTCCGTTGGATCTTCAATCAGCCTCTTCTTGCAGATGCTCTAAACCTGTTTTTTTGTTAATAGTATTTAATTATAGTCTCTTTGTAGTTTGATTTCAGCTGCACCCAACAAAAGAGAAACCAGAAAAGAAAATTTAAAGTTACCAAACCACGGTTTCCTATGTTTTTATTAGTTTACAACGGGTATACCTGTCATCAAACTATCACCAATACACTCAAATCATAATCATAATGTAACTGATAACACCACCAACATGGACAAAATAAAATGGTTAAAAAAGAATAAAACAAAAAAAAATCACACAAATCTTGTAAACGGCTTTCTTCCCACCCTTGCGGGCAAAGACACTGTTGAATCCACACTCACGTTCCCTATAGATTCAAGTGGCTGAAATTTATCTGGCACCCTTTGATCCTTGCTTGAGAACCCTTTAGACCACTTGAAAGACCCTATTCCTTGTGACAATGGGAATGAGAGTCTCCTCTTTGAATCAGTACTTGTTGGAGTCCCACCAAGCCTTTCTCTAGGATTACTACTAGCACGTACTTTGGCCTTGGCAGAGAGGGTTGGAGCCATGTAGTTTGGCACTGAAAATGGTGGGCAGCTTGTGAGACTGTCATCATCCTTCAGTGGCACATCAAAAGGTATATTGGCTCCCACACCCCTTGGTCTCAGATATTTAGACCCAGAGCCTGAACTGTTTGCCTGAGGAGTTCTATATGGAGGTGTTCGTACCGGTTTTGAAGATGTCACTATGGTTGATTTTGTGGACTTTGGTGTGGGAGTGTCCATGTTATCAAAGGCAAAATGAGACTGCTGTTGTCTTTGAGTGCTGGATCCGGGTCTTGGACTAGTCTTTTGCTCTGAGTATGGTCTTGGAGGTGTGAGTTGAAAATTCTTCAGCACTTGTCTTTCTTGTGGAGTTGCTGCTGCTGCAGGTGCTTGTCTTTCCAACCAGTTCCACCACCAAGGAAATCCACCTGATCGTGCATCTGTCACTGGGGTGTGACTTGATTTTGGAGTGGCTTTCCATAGCTGTTTGGCAGAGTCAACAAAGTTATAACATTTAGAGATTTTATTATTCCAAAGGAAACACAAAGTCAACTATGCTGTCCTTAAGTGTATTTGGTTCCAAGTCTTGGATGTGATTTTAAGAAACTAATGGTTACAACTCTCATCTCAAATGTGAAGTTTCCAAACAAGCGTTTACTTTTAAAATGCTACTTTTGAAGAATTAAGCAATTAATAGAATACGTGATCCCATTCAAAATTGGACAAAGAAAATAATAGAAGTAATGCACAAAATGCCATTTTTGTTTGGAGAATTAATTCTCCTTTTACTTTCAAAGAAATCAAAATAGCAAAGCATAAATGGAACGTGTAGTAGGTTCTCATCATGAGTACCTGATGGGAATATGCAAATGCCATTGCTCTTTCTCTTTTGATGATTGCTTCCACCTTCCTCTGCAACCTTGCCTCTACTTCCTCTTTGGTCAGTAAGCTATCATCCCACTCTTCATTACCTGCTTCAGACTACACCCAAAAATCCAAATTATTAAAATCACTTGATTTGATTTACATAAAAATGAACGCAGTTGGAAATACATGCAAGTACACATTTTAAAATAAAAGGTATACTAGATTAGAATCCACCACATTTTTTCAAGTTATATTGATTAAAATCATACTAAGTCACTAACTTCATATCTACCTTGATAGATGTCACAAGGAAGAGTATGAACCTCTATAGTTGAAAAGATAAAGTTGGAACTTGAGATTGTTTGCTCCTAGGATTAGGAATTATGCAACAGCTATAATTTGCCACATACAACTTGACAATTTTAAAATTTTTACCTGGTTACAAATGAAGTAGGGCATAATTGTGTAACCCACCCAATGGCTCAGCTAGTCATTAAATTTAAAGGTGTTAGGAGGCCTAACAATAGCTGGTAAAGTACATTGCAGGGATTGCAAGGACTTTTGAGATCAAATACAACTTTGCCATTAAGGCAACTCTACAAAGTGAAGGGCATTTTTAGCCTTTTAATATTGAAGTGCATAAATTAGCAAAGAGTAGTTGACATCTATAATGGGTTGAGCAACCATGAGTTCTAGATCTTGACACTTAAGCCATAGTTAGTTCCTGTTACTTAGCAGCTAGCAATTGAACTTTTTCTTTATCAACACAAGCAACGCGCATTTATCCATTTTCCCATGTTCTCAAAAAAATTGCATGCTCAAGTTAGAGAGGCTTACAGTGAGTTTTCCCAAGATACTGGCTGCTTCCTTATCATTCTTGAACTCAGCTTGATATCGTGCCTGGTTTTCCAACATCTGGATCCTTCGAGACTGAATCTGAGATTGAACTCGCACTAACAGTTGCATGTGCTTCATGGCATTTACTGTCTGCCTCTTCACATTCTGTCCTCTTACTACTCCTTGGAGCCTCACCAGACCCTTTAGTGCTCTAAAACTCCTCCTTCCCTGCATTGCATTGCAAGTATAACGTGTCACAAGGTTGATCTTTTTTTTTTCATAATAAAATTAAAAAACAGTTAAAACTATTGGATCAAGGAGGAGCATTCTTCATGCAACTGCTGACTCAATTTTAATTCATTAGCCCATTCATTCTCTCAAAGTTAGCACAGTAATCAGCCTATTTATGCACATAATTTTCAAGCTTGACACGAAAGACATGGCGAAATTTGGTTTTGCCAGAAAATAATTACACAACATGATGTGCTTTTATATTCCATTTTAACTGTGAATATTGTGCATTTAAATGAAGAATAATTAACTATATTATTTATTTATTCTTCTGCACTGTCAGAAACATGAATTTTTTCAAGGAATACTACCAACACATCTTTTATTATTGTCCAAGACTAATTAAGTAGGGAACATGATCCATATCACTTTCTAGTCACCATAAATTTCAAATAATAGTAAGAAATGTGTTTGAAAGAAAGCATGTTATAGAGTTTCCACTTAATATTTCTCATTTTTATGATATGAACCTAAAGAAATAATAGACATTGGGTTCATCATGTACCCTTGAGTTCTGTGATTTTTGTTTACGTATTTTTGCTTTTCTAGCATAAATGAGAAGCATCCATTACCTACCCCTTACAGCATCATCCTAATTACTTAAGGGAGAAAGTATTAAATGCTTTGGAGATACACATTTACAAAGCCTAACTTGTAGTTATGGTGGAATGCATCAATAACAAGTTTTGATAAAATATTTTCATATTTTATTTGTAACCAGTATATCTACTTTAATTCATAAACATAGACCTAAGGAGACACACATTAACAAAGTCAAAGTTCTAGTTATGGCATTCAGAACACATGAAAGCTTACCATATAACCTCTATAAACAGCCTGGATCTTAGTAGCTGAGGCATTCTGGTGCCTCAAAGTTGGTTCTGGTCTGTAGCCAACCTCCTTGTGGTGATGAGAAATCCGGAAAGATGCAGCTTTGGGAGAGGTACTGGTAACTCGTGGCGAAGAAGCCCTGGGAGAAGCAGCCCTTGGAGATGGAGGCCTTGGAGAAGGAGCCCTTGGAGAAGGAGGCCTAGGAGAAGGAGCTCTTGGAGGGACATAAGGTGGAGTTTTGGGTCTCTCAGGAGGAGTGGCAGGCCTTAACCCCAGTAGTTGTTGCTCCCTTTCAAAGTCCCCAAAGATTTTCTCAATGCTACTTGGCTCTCTGAAGAGGGGGATGAATGAATTGGTCTCTCCATGCTTTACTTTTCCTAGACTTTTCTTCTTTTCTTTTGTGCCTTTGTTATCTGCATCCGGCTGTATTATACAAGATGGTCAGACATATTGGTAACAAAACATGCTACAAAAATTGACTTTCAAATAAAGAAATAACCACCATCAAGTAGTTTTGCTTTTAATGAATAAAACAGCAATATGATGTAACATGCTGGAATGAAAGGCAAACAACCTCCTAGATCACTTTGCAAAATATTAAATTATCCATTAGTGGTCATGGAGGAACCTAATTCACTAACTGCAAATTATTCATTGTAATTCCAGTCTCAAATGGCTAATCTTTTTGTCATCTATTGGAGATGCCAAATATAGCAACAAGCAAGAACAGCGTACAAAATTCAATCAAGCATTTCATTTATATTACTTACTTTCCCCTTGGAGTGGTGAGTGAAAACCCTCTTGATTGCAGAAAACCAACTCCCCTTCTTTCCCATATCAGTAGCATTACTGTCTCTTCCTGAAACAGAAAATGAAGGCAAAAGATCACGTCCTGTGCATGCTGGTGCTATTATAGAATTAATAAAATTTTCAGCTAGCTTCAAATATAAGATGAATTAAGAACTTGTAAAATCAAAACCGTTCATGTAGGTGTACATGATTCTCATAACAAAAAAGAGAAGAGACATACGAGGACTAGAATACAAGATAACAAAGAGATTCATTTCAACTATACCCACGCATAATTCATTCTTCTGTGACAACATCATCTAAGGCTATATATAGCAATCTATATGGAATGGCAATATCATGTTTTCTTATCATAATTTTGGTACATATTATATTTCTCCTTTACCAAGGGAAGAAATTTATGGAGAGTAAAGCCCACCAGAACGATCCCCAGCAAGGAGACAGCATCTCTATTTTATTTTCAGGCTGTTGATGGCAAAAAAGATAATTGAATTAATAAACAACAAACGAAATTAAATGAAAAAGCCCCTTTATGCAGCGGACGCAAGAAGAAGAAAACGGTATAGTTTTTAACTGGACACTCGTGAAACAAACACACCAATCTAAGGGTACATGACTATATCATTGAAGGTACACATAGAAAGAGTATGGAGTATATGAGGAGGACATGAGTTCATATCAGTATAATCTAAGGTGAGAAAAAGAACGAAACTTTGAACTGAAAAAAATGAAAGCAAAAAGAAAGCGGAATTGTCAAAATTAAACGCCAAAACAAAAGAGGAAAGAGAATTCTTTTCTAGGCACCAAGGAAAATTGAGTAGAAAGAAAATCCTACATGATTTGTGAAATGAAAGCTTAGTCAATTCCGAAGAAGAAGAAGAAGAAAGAAAGACCAAGTTGTGAACATGACAGAGAGGAACTGAGTTGTTCTCCTACAGTTTCAACAAAAACGAGAAAAGATAACCTTCTGACAGGCTCTATAGTGGAGATTATGGCAGGAGGATCCCGAGGCCAGGTTAGTTAATGCCATGTTGATGAAAATTAAGAAGCAAAAGGAAGAATCATGAGTCAGACAAGTCCATGCCCTTAAGATTTATAAGATAACCATAATAACTAACAAATTTAGCACAACCCCAAAACCTATTAATAAAACAAAACACAAAACACAAGGATCATAGAGAAGATACCTTGTTTGTGTTGGCAGAGGTTGCTAGAAGAACTCCAAAAAGTGGTGTAACAGGCACAGAACAGTGCAAAGAAGAGGGTACCCTCTATCTACCTCTTTTTCTAGCCTCCCTCCCCTTTCCAGCACCACATGATTCTTGCTACTTGGATCAAATATATCTCTCTCTAGAGCTTAGAATCCAATTCCCTTAGGCTGTGTTGTGTGAAGTTACTTTTCCTCAAGCCACCTTTCACCTTTTGTGGGATTTATAATTTTCTATGTTTTGTGGGATTTATAATTAATTTTTTTTTCTTATGGTTCCATGATGCATGATGATGAGAGAAGGAGAAAGAAGGGCTGGTTGGCCACTTTCTCACTCAATGTGGACAACTTCAACCAACTTTACTTCAATGAGAAGACTATGTGGACACCTACAAAAGAATTACATGCCACTTATTATAAACGGTTGAGTTTGGTACCATGCTCTTTATTTCCTCTTCCTTATTAATTCTATTATAACTTTCATTATTGCCACCTTACCAACATTTTCATCTCCACTGTTATTTTTAGATCTGACAAAAATACTGCATAACAAATTAAAAAGCATGGACTTTTATTTATGGCCCTGCCATGTACCTGTTCATCCACACCACGCTTCTTTGGAGACTCAAACACACGCGCCTACTTTTGCAAACACGTGCATACTTAGTCTCTGAATGCATAATAGAAGGATATATCCGTTGAAATAGAAGAAATTGGAAAAAGGGGATTTTTTAGCTTTCCATTGCATCTCAAGAACCACTGAAAGGTTCTATCTTGTCGCATATTATTATTATTTGAGTGCTTGATTTGTAACATTTTCCATGAAATATGGCAGCGTCATGAATAAGAAAAACACAATTTTTCTTTTAATCTTGCGCTGTAATTTATGTTCTTCCCTTCATGATGATGATGATGATACAGTTCAGTGCCGTGGTTAACAAAAAATAAATTATCCAAATCATCGTGATTCTAATTAAGTTTGGTTACGTGTTTGTTTTGGCAAACCTTAACTACTTGGTGTTTTGTTGAAAATCTGTAATCTTAAGAACTAAAGGCCACGTTAATCTTTTGAAAAGTCTTGGTTTGGCTACAGTCAAAACCAGAGGAGGCAGGTAGATTTTAAAAGGGGAAAGGTCATTTAACTATCAACTGATGCAGGATGGACCACCTTAAAAATATTCTTTCTTTGATGATTGCTTAAGTTTTTTCATAAATATTTGTCGTTCATACCTTCAACTTTTCAGCAACGTGTTTAACCCTGTAAATTGTGTGCAGTGAATTGAAATGTTTTTTTTTAAACAATCAAATATTATTTGGAATCCGAGGAATGAAATCACTCTTAATTAAAATTGAATATTATTAGGATTACAATCACTTTTCACTAAATAATTGTGTGTTGTTTGGAATACAATAACTCATAGCTAAAACTAAGTATTGTTTGAAATGTAGTCACTTCTGATTAAACAACTAATTGGAACATATTCACCTCTAGCTAAGACACTTGGTTGGTTAGAAAAATATCTGATTGCACCACAAGATTGTTCACTAAAAAAGGTGTTACGTCTTATAACATACAAGATGAAGTTCAATCTTCTAGGTTGCTAAAGAACATAATAATGCTCTATCAACGAGTTATGCTTGCAATCTTAAGATTTCAACTTACAATTGTCCATAACTTTGTAAGTTCGTCGGCTTTCTTCTTCAAAGATATATTTTATATAGAGAGGGGTGAAAAAAAGAGTTGTGGCAATCCTTTGATAGTTGTTTGAAACAAAGAGAAGTCTTTTTTTATTGTATTTGTTCTTATAAATGTTGAGGATTTTGTTGAATTCTCTCCATGTAACACTTAAATACATACTTCTATTTGAAGGAATGTTTTGAAGGAACGTTCTGATACTTAACATAGCTTATCAAGATTACGTTAAACTCCTTTTATCTTAATAGAGTAAAAGTCAAGATCATACAAAGCGAATGAACTATGCAACGATGATAAACTCTCATTTTAATGAAGTTGTTTGCATAAAAAAAATTCGACACACTTCTCAAGATCTTCTAATGTTGACAATCTTTGAGAGATCATTTTGGTAGTCAAATGAGAGAACATTCTTTACAAAGATACTAAAAATATCTACAAATAGTATTATGTAAACTTTTGAAACACTTATATTATTATTTATCTCAAACATAAACTTTATCAGACACAACACGCGGACATACAAACACACACTCATACACTCATCCACACACACATACTCACACTCATACATTCTTACACACACTCACACCCCCTCCTTTCCTCGCATCACACACAAAAACATACACACACATCTTCATAAGTGCAGAGAGTGTGTAGACTCATCCACGTACTCATGACACACATACATATCATCGCACTATTAATATTAATTCATAGTTTAGCACTTATTTATGACTACTTAATCAAAATTAGTGGAAATTTTGTTAATATCTTCTCTAACCTTCTTAATTATCTAAGAATACATGAAGCAGTGAATTTGTGGAGTCATGTTGGAGGAATTGAAGAAAGGGAGAAAAGGGAGGGTAATGATTTGGTTTGAACTAGGGCAGGGTTAGTATAAACCCAAAAGAACCGTGTGGAAAATTCTTGGCTTGGGGCCACGTATACTATATTCTGTTTTCCCACCATTCAATGCTCCATCTTTATCACATCACATAATACTATTATAAGGAAGGATTAATCAATGCTAGTTTATCAATCTCAATATTAAACAATAGGGTTATCATCTTTCAACTTTTTTTAAAAATTAATAAGTTTCTAGAACCATTCTTTTGTGATTTGCATCCTTAATTTTTTTTTTTTCAATTTTTGTTATTGGGTGTCTGAAATTAGTTTATGCTTGATTGAAGCAATAAAAAATTGAAACAGTATTATTATTTTAAGAATCCAATTAACAAATTATAGAAGATTGAGAATTTCTTAGTGTGGATACCTAATTAATAAATTTCAAAATTATGGACCTACGAAAATATTAAACCTCAATAATAATAATATATGATTAGCTAATAAAAACAATAGCAAATAGTTGTTAAACTAATCTATTATCCATGGTTACACTACAAGAAAATTATGAAATAAAAACCAATTTTATAGATCAAAACTAATTAGTTGCTATAGTGACTAAATTAGAGATCATTTTAAAGATTAAAAAAAATGGTTTTTAAATTAGTTTCTATTATTGTTAAATGTTTTCTAAATTGGTATCTAATTAGCAACCAAAGTTTTTGCTACCAAATTTAGAATATAAATAATTAGTAGTTAAAACCTTGGTAGCTAATTAAATATCAATTTAGAAACCATTTAACAATAATAGAAACTAATTTAGAAACCAATTTTTTTTAGTTTCTAAAATGTTCTCTAATTTAATTATATAACAATTAATTATTTTTTTTATCTAAAATTGGTTTCTATTTCATGTTTTTCCTTGTAGTGTTAATTTTGAGTTCAATGAAAAATACTTTCAATAATAAAGATGTATATGGTCAAGTTAAACAATATTAAGTATTAAGTTGAAATGGAGCCAATTCACCTATTGCTTTAGACGCTTGACAATATTGAACGTGAAAAAGTATATATGCCCATAGTTGAGAAAAATTTATATTCACTTTTTACAATATACACAAATTTATCGAATTAACTATATTTTTTTAAAATAAAATTAATACTTTTTCTTTAAAAATTTGTAATATAGAGCACAGCTTATATTGATTTTCAGAGGACACATTGATTGTATTCAATATTTAATATTATTCATGTACAAATTAATTTAGGGGTTTAGGGATTGAAAACAAACAAAATTGAAAAATGAAATACAAGAAGATGAAATGTCAATTCATAGATTCAAGATCCATACAATTTCTCTTATCATAATTCTCTAAATAATCATATCCAATTTTGAACAATTAAGTGTCTGATTTAATCAATTCAATATAAGAAATGTCATTAAACTAGAAAATATGAATCAAATTAAAATATAATTCGATCTAATATATTTTTAGTTATCAAATTAATATTTAATTAATTCCCAATTTGATTTCTAAACACAAATGGAAATTAATATCATAAAATACAAATCCAAGACAAAACAAGCTCAGAGCGTTAAATAATTGGTACAAAACTCAATTCACATTTTTTTTATCCTTGATTTAATGAATTAATCTTTCAAGAATTAGTTTTTCATGTATGAAGGATGAAAAACACAAAGTAGAAGAGTGTTAAGATACTAGACGATCCAATTAGTTTTAGATGATTCCTTGACTCATTGGACAATCTTATGATAAGAGACTCTAAGTATGTTTTGATGATAACATAAAATTAAAAAGATGTGTTATGATTTCTATCAACAATATTAAGAGTGCAAAACTTACTAGATCGGCAAAGCATAACAAAATCACAAGTACACTTTTTAAGAAGAAAGATGAAGTAACTCGTCAGACGATGCGCTAAAAAAACAAAGAAGTTTTGACTTCACTGAAAGCACTAGACAATGTCAATATGAAGAAGTGATAGATTATATCTTCACTAAACATGAAAAATTAAATGAACCAAAACTCCTACTCATGGCTTGCAAGGCCAACAATAATAACTCGTTAGATGATGTTCAAATGTGAAAAAGTTATACGAAGGTCTCACAACGCATGTCAATTCAAGTAACTCGTTAGAAGATGTCTATAGAAGAACTCAATGGACCAAGCTCAATACAACGTTAGAGAAAATTACACTCAAATGCTAAACGTTGAAAGCCATGAACACGTTAGACGATGATCAAGTCAACATGGCAGACAACGATCATTTGACAGGAAAGTTTCCAAGATTAATATTTTTATTCTATAAATGTTTGAATAATTATCAAATGTTCTCGAAACTCGTTTTGATTATGTGAATCCATATAAATTAAGATTATATCAAAACACAGTGCTTAAAGCCAAGTATAGAATGCTTTACAATGAAGAATATAAAACAAAACACATGTATCTCACACGGTAAAATATTTTTTGAAGTATGGTTTATGGAATATATTAAAAATAAATTATGTTTATTAAGATTTATTCCAAGTATAAATCCAGAATATATTGATAATATGTTTTGAATTAATATCTGAGATTGGAAGGTCTTGATAATTCAAAAGATATTGAAAGATTTTGTTTCAGTGATACCCATGCTTTGTAATGTTGATTATGATAATCATTGTTATTCATGAAAGGTTTCTAAATGTGTTTTAAGAACATAAAGACGCAAAAGAGAACAAGTACAAAGTTTCTTTAAATAGCGTCTAACGGGAAAACGAAGTTGTTGTAAAGTGAGATTTGCGCGAAGAATTTAAAGTTTCACAAAGCTTTTGCAATCAATGAAGAAGAAGAATATGTATATAGAAGAATATATTTAAGAGAATCATCAAGTGAGAAACATGCATTAAGATGTATATCAGAACTTTCCATACTTAGCGTCTAACGACAAAGTGACAAAGTGAAGAACGTGATTCAAGATCATTCCATATATATACATCAACATTCAAACAAATCACAAGAAAGGAAATAATTCAAAGAGCATCAACAAAATATGTGATGAAGACGCGAACATTACTTCAAAGGAAACATTTCCTAACCCAGCGTCTACTATATTCAAAGAGAACAACGTTGCAAAGATAAATGAAGAGATCATTTAAAAAGAATTAAAGGCTCAACGTTCACATCAAGAATTAAAAGGAAACATTTTCAAATTGTTTACACGCGGATTTTGATCAAAGCAGAAGTTGTTACATTCAACGTCTAAGGAAAAGAAGATGACGAACAATATCATTAAATGAAAGATATGATTAGGGTAAAGCATTAAAGTATCAACGATCACATTTGGAACAAAAGAATAAAATAATTCAAGGTTGATACAAGCATTCAAAGGAGTGAATACACATTGAAGACACACAAATTCTATCAAAGCAAAAGCTTCCATAATGAGTGTCTAGGGCATTGAAGACAAAAAACAACGTGGTTTATTACATTAGATATTTGAGTAAAGAGACTTAATGCAACAATGTTCATAATTGAGGTATGAATAGAAACATTTGTAATTGTCTCACATGATCAAAACGCAGAATACTTAATTAGAGCAAGAGTTTTCATTCTTAGCCTATAGAAGAAATCAAAATTTCAACTATCATAATCTAAACACTATATAAAGACCTTGAAAATGAAGAAGACAACACACAATACCAAGCTTACATAATGGGATCATATTCTTAGTGTCAATGGTTTTACTATTATTGTATTTGATACTTGTTGTTTGGAGCACTCATTGTTTGGGGAGTGAGTCATATATTGTAAATCCTTCACTGTGTGAAGATAATCTTGTGCACTTTCATTGTTGCTCTCAATTTGAGAGTGTTTATCACTTGTTGAGAGGTATTGATCTCAGTGGGAGATTGAGACTAGTTGCCTGGAGATAAGTAGAATGGTTGTACCTGGAGAGGTGTAGAATACTTGTACCTAGAGAGGTGTAGAATACATATACTTGAAGAGATGCATAAATCTTGCCTAGAGAGGTTTCAAATACTTGTGACAGTAAAGGCTCTTAAGCAGGTTGCTTGAGATGACTGTGAAAGTTAAGGATGTTCAAGGGAAAGAATATGATATATGAAAGTTAAGGATGGCATCCTTCCTTCAACAACGTGGATCTTCTGACTGTTGTGTAAAAAACATATCTCTCCTATTCTTAATTCCTCTGAAAAATTTACTGAATAGGAATCATGGAATGAGAAAGAAAAGGCATTACACTAACTCAACACCAAAGTTAGACATATCCTCTTGTGCACTCTCTCTGAAGAAGAAATATCTAAAGTTCATGTTATGACAAGCGCAAAAAATATATGAGAGACAATTGCATTGTCTCATAATTGATCTAAAAAGGTAAGACGAAACAAGCTTACAAAATCATAAAAAACAAACTCCGAACCATCTTGTTCACACTAGTGGCCACACCTTCAAGAAATATCACCAACTTTTCTCCTTAAGTAAAGAAACCAAAGAAAGGAAATTGATAATCACTACCCTTTCATTCACATAAGTTCCACAACCTTTATACAAGATCTTAGCCCTTGATTCAACCAAAAATCAACCCATGACAGAACCACATTCAACCTAGAAAGAAACCAAAGACCAACCAAGAACACCATTCTTGAAAGCTTAGTTTATTTGAATCTTTTGTTGCACCTATGGGACTTATAAGTTGTAGTGTCCTTTCTGTGATATCTTTATGAACCTAAGTGAATTCCCATAAAGAAGGCTCTTGAAGGTGTTGCTCTTGTAAGATTTAAACATGCAAAATGTCAAAAGGAGTAAACAAACTTCTTTAAAAGGAAAACATTAATTTACTTCACGCAAAATAATGCATTTTCCCTCAATGTCATGTATTGAAAATGAAAAGTGAAAGTCACAACAAAATGTAAAAACATTTTGAGAATTGTGAAACCCCTTATTAAGAACATTAATGACATGCTTCACAATATGCTCATAAATGTACATATGTATGATTAATTAAATAATAAAAAGACAAAGTGATTTCACTTAAACACATCACTTGAGTTTTTAAAAATCTGCATAGTGATAAAACCTGACACTAGAAGATTTAGCATACATAACTCAACTCTTAAGAAGTCAACCTCCATGTAAAACTCATTTATCCTTATAAAGAAAAATTAATTATTTACTTATAGACATAAATTTTACATACATTATTTTTTTTATATAAAAACTTTTACTTTAGATATTGTTGTACAACTTTACCTACAATATTTAAAAAACGCATTTATTTAATTATCCTCAATCCAATCATCGTCATAATAGTAATATTATCATTTATGTTCTTATTAAAATGTACTCATAAACCTTTATTCGATACTTGAATATCACAAAAATGCATCTCCCCATCTGCTCATGAAATTATTTCCAGCCAATAATGATAATAATAATTTTTTTTCTCTATTTTATCAATTCTTTTTATAAAAAAAATAAAGCAAACGAAAGCTCTCTTCTATCCTAAGAAGTGGAATCAAATCAATTAGAGAGTTTGGAGTTTTCAATGACACACGTGTCTAGAAAATTTACAGCCTTTAGGCAGCTTTTAAAAAGTGAAATATCATAAAAAATGATTTATTATTATATTAATTTTGAACTTTCTGAGTTATAAAGTTATATTATTGATTATATATATATTATGATGGTTAATTAGAAATGTTTGATATGATTTGCATAATGTGTTTGGTTAGAAAAGTAGTGCGTGGTTTTGAGTGAATGAAAAATGCAGTGGGTGGTTGCAGTGACGTACCCCACAGACACAGTAGAGGTACTGTTAGAAGGTGCGTAGAGATAATGTGCATGTAGCCACACACTTGTGTTCTCGTCTCAGACAACTGCAAAACATTATGTGACTTCAACCATTGTTGGAATATAAAACATTAACATTCAACCACCACTGTTCAATTACATATTTAATCATAAAGACAAGCAACAACTTTTAAATTTGGCTATTAATTATGGTTGCCTTAATTCAAACATGGTTGTGTTTATTATTTCCTCGGACAGAGAAGAAACTAGTGCTTATCTTGTAATAATTTATAAAGCATGTCTTGGTAGGTAACCAATATTTTTCTTCTATCACATCATCATCATCATATGCTGTTTCTATTTAATCTTCAGTTGAAGCATAAGTGTCTATTCACAATCTTTATTTCATTTTTCTCACACTTTTAGTTCAGTTCTTGTATTAATTTAATCATGTGTTGTACATATAAATTAAAACCAAATAACAAATGTATAAAAAACATCAATGATCAAGATACTTTAATAAACTATTATATGAAGATAAAATTAAATGTTTAACTTGAATACAACTATAGAGTTGAAGAAATGCAAATTCATTCAATTAATTTGTTACTTTATTACATCCCATGTCCTATTATTCTTCCAGGTGTTTTTTTATATTAATTAATAAATTTAAAAGGATGCTAAGGACAAAATGATCTTTTGGAAGTGCTAGGACCATTATATTTTACATAATATTTTCCATCAATACCAACCCAAATTCCGTATTCATAAGTATTTAGGTTCACTTAATTTCACTAACGATAACATTAATAAGATAATAAGATTCGGTTGGTGATCAATTCATAATATCTCATAAATTCCATAAATATTTCCAAGTAAGTTACCAACTAACAACACTCTTCACCTTCTTAATCTTCCAAAATAACGATTCTAAATTTAGTGTAAAACAACCTAACTTGGCCTTTCAGATACAAATTAGATAACCACTATCCTTGCTCTTCAAGTTTTATTAAAGAATTGTGTTTTTAGAGTGTCTTATAAGCAAATTAAGAAGTCTACACATAGTAGTTAGTTGGCTGAGTTTGTTGATTTCAGAAGTTAACATGGGATATACGTTTGGTATGGTTTGGTTTGGTTTTCTCTCAAAAAGTTCTCTTGCAAAGCTTTTGATTGAATGTTAGTTAAAATGAACTAGTACAAACACACACACACACTTTGACTGAGAAGAGAATTTTTCCAACATAAATCTATGAATGAACATGTAAAGGAAATTAAATTTGTGATTCTGAGGTAGCTATACTTAAAATTGGGTGGTGATGTAAAATTAAATGTTGCAATCAGAAGATAACCCCAGTAGTGGTGGAACTATAGAAACTTGTGACACCAGGTGAAAAAGTTCAGTGGCAAAAAAAAACAAAACAAAATTCAGCGATTGGAGTTGACTTGACACTACAGGAATTGGAGCAATCAATTAAATTGTCCAATATGATTATGATTTGCCATTACCATTCTACTAAGAGGACTAGGCCCAAGCTTCTTTCTCCTAATCATACTCCTCTTCCTAATAACTTCCATTTGATTTCTTCTTCTAATTTGCATCATTGCCTCTTCCTCAATCACAAACCTTCTCATTAGAACATCATCAGTTAATGATTTGCCCCGGAATACTCTCCTTCCCTCTGTGCTAAGTCTAGCACTAGGACTTCTTTCATGTGCACTTTGCAATGGCTTCGATCTTGGGTAACTATTGCTTCTTCTAGGTGGCACCTCAGCTCTCAAAATCTCATTATATGAATACATAGGTGCACAAAGACAAACCCTTGTGAAGGATGTTGCAACCTTTAGGGAGGCACATTTTCTTAGCTTGTTCTTGTTAGGACTTGGTGTAGGAACTTGAGGGGATTTTGGCATTGATGATGCTGTCTTCCATATGCTGGAATTGCCTGCCGGAATTTCTGTGGATTTCGACATACTTTTCCATAGGCTAGTCACCTCCATTGCTCTTTGATACCAGGGCTTCCTGCAACTTCAAAAAAGTGCATATTATGTGTGAGTTCTTCAGATGATGCAGCAGCTTCTTGGTTCATAACACCCTTCACTACATTCATTTTTCCAAAATAGCATGCTGAAGTAATTGTACAAGTGGAGCATAAATTGAATTTTTTTAACTCTTTCACAACCTTAAGAAACCATTTGGAGGGTCATTTTTAAGCCTTGCAACAGAGTTAATCTAAACTGGAGAATTTCCAAATTTAGGCTCACTATTTAAAAAGCTAAAAAGGAGGTCAGCCAGAGAATTGACTTTCCTATCTAGGCATGAATGATGCTGTTTTGGAGTTGATCAAATTTTTAAAATCACTGAGACTTAAATTTTCGATAAGTTGCATAGTAATATCTAATCTCTAATATGAAAGTTTTTAAAAAAAAAGAAAAAAAAATTGAGGAGGTTACACAAGGTTGAACCTATCTAACTTGATGACCAAATGTTTGACTAGTCCAGGACAAGAGTTAAGCTTAGTTTAAGGCCTTAGAAGGAATAATGTGAGCATCTTCTCTACAACTAACCAACAAAAAGGCAAAAATCGAAATTATCTCCTAAACTATAGATGATCACACATTTTGTTAGAAACATTTATCAGTAAGAAAAATAGAATAGAGTAAGCATATATATGATGACAGAAAGCAAAGTACATAAGATTATTAAATTCTCAACATGGGTGTGTGAGTGTGTTCAAGTGTTTGGAGAGGAACATAACATACCTTGAGTTTGAATCGTTCTTTGGATCTTGCATGAACAAAGAAAACTGAAAGTATGAGAGAGTTGGAGGAAGGGAGCAAAGTATTTTCATTTGAGTAGAGAGTGAAGAAGAAGAAGAAGAAGAGGGTTTTGGTGAAGTGTGTGAGTGTACTAAGATGGGGTTGGCAACGTGCTTCTTTCCTTTTCTCCCATTCTTTATTGTAACACAACCCCTTTCTTTTGCTTTGGCTGCCATGATGCCTTGTGATTCAGAGTGAGAGAAAGAGATTTGAAATTTCAAAGCAAAGTAAAAATGTTACTACTTTTAATGTAATTACAAAGGTGGCCCCTGGCTCTTCAAAAAGGAAACAATACCCTTATTTAATTCATTACTTTCTGGAGCCTTAATCATATTTTGCCCCTAATCTTGTATGATTGCTATGAAGAGGAGAACACTGAGGCACTTAATTGGTGTAAGACATGCTTGCCTTCCCTTTATCACAGAAAAATCATGGGCTGCTAAACCTCAACTCTGTTCACTTCCTCACACTTCACAAACTCAACTCATTCTTCATATAATATAATTAAGTTAAGCTCATCATAAGTGCACCAAAATTTATTCACTAAACTCTCATTATGTAAACTACTTCCATGTTTTAATGTATTGAAATTTGTTCAAATAGTTAATATAGCAAGACAAATGCTAGCAAGTATTTTTAAAACATTAATTTCAGATTTGTCTGTAATTGTTAATTTATTTTAATTGTGAAATCCAATATAGATTTTGTATTTAAAATTGTGTAAATCAATGTTTTAAATAAGATGTTAAGTTTGAAGTTGGTGATAGTATAAACAATAAGTGAGTGGATGATGATTAGGGTTTTATACTAATGAGTAAATGTTGTTTGATAGTGTGAAAGTTGCACACGCTTTGAGAGATAATTTAGTAGGAGAGAAAGTGTTATATGGGTTTCACGTATTATTTCTCTAGCTGGCATCACTCATTATTCTAACATGTTCAGATTCAATACAAGGAATTATAACATGGATCCCTTTTTGCAAATGCCTTCATAAATTTAGTCAACCTCTCTTATTCATTCCAAATCTTCAACAAAGTTATCATGCTTGTAAAAAAATTCATCTATTTGAAATGTTCATAGTTATAAATGTCCTCTGCATACAAAAAACGTGACTAACATGTTGCCAAATTTCATCTATTTGAAATGTTTTATGTTTAATATTTGAGTAACAATATCTTCAATTAAAATGATATTCCCCCCATAAATCTGTGAAGTCCTTTGGAGAAGGGTGAACAAAGTTGCATAAAATTGGACGTATATGCTATTAATTCATTGCCTCAACAAATGTATCCTACTCCTATCACTATCACATTTCTTCCCATTCAAAGTATATCTAGAAAAGGAGCTATAATTTCCTTACATGTGGACATCACCATTTCAAAACGCTCTGTGTCATGCATACACTAAAGGACCCATATAATTCTAATAACTCTGAACTTGTGTTGTGCAATTATTGCACAAGCTCCTTCATCTTTTCTGTTTATGATCATAATGGGGACGTTCAAAAGAAGGCTTTATTTTCTTTGCTTGCCCCAAAAATAGTCTTATTAATTATTCACTCATACTCTACACTTTGTACCCTTTCACATATCATACAAATCATACTTCCACAACCCAACTCTAACTATAAAACACTCATGCAACTCCTTCTTTCACATAGACAATTTTTTTATAGTATAATCAAGTATGTTTAAGTGTTAGACTAGTTTAGAAGATATATTATCGACACATAAATAATGATTAGATTGTTTTTATTTATTACTTTTTTTATTCTTATTTCTATAACAAATTTCAACTCATATTTGTTATAACATTAACTACTACTAATTATTAATCTTTTGAGATCTAAAGAAAAAAGTAGTTTGATTGGTTTGATGATATTTTTGTTGATATGCTATCTTTGGAAGATATTTATGAATTGGATTATTTGTTAAAAAAATAATTTATTGTCTCTTGAAAATCCAGTATTTTATAAGAATTCTCTCATCTCAAATTTGCAACTAATGGTCATAAATTAGTTGTCGTTAAATAAGTTATTTTTAAATTTGTTTCTCAAGATTTAAATCTACCTCGACAAATATTGTCTTAGAAGAAATCAATTTGATCTTTAAGTTCTGGGTTGAAAAGATGGAAAAGAAAGAATCATTAAAAAAAATTAAGTGAAAACAATGAATTAGTTTAAATCTCTAGAAGACTAAGATATCCTCTTAAAACTGAAGTGAAAGTCAATAAGATAATCTCAAAAACAGGTCAATCCAAAAAATAAATAATGATACTAACGTGCAACTATATCCTAGAATTTTATTAACAAAGTTAAATGCCAACGAGAGTTTATTTGATTGGATTTTTTATTCAATCATTTATTTGTATTATCATTTTGGAACTATGTATTAGAGAAAGTTTTTTTTTTTTTTTTAACTTCTAATATAATTATTTAGGCCACTATTGAGAATTTCTTTAAATTTTATTATGTCTTTTTTCATTTGAATTTAGTCTAGTTTCTATATTTTTTTATTATTTTTCATGTGACATGTTGAATGAGTTTTATTAAAAAAAACATGATTTGTTAAATATCTCTTGGTGGCGAGAACATTTTGAGTTAATACATTATGGATATATACAAGTGAAGTAAATTTAAAAACTCTAAAGCCAATATGGTTAGAATTATTTTGCCACTTGATATATAAAAATATTAATTTATTGTTAAAGGTGTTGTGGTGCGACGTATTTGTATCCCCAGAGTCGAAAAAGCTGCAACAAAGAGAAAAAGACATTATGATGGGAGATGTTGGTTGGCATCTTGGGAATTTTGGTTAAGAAAGATTGTTAATTAGTGATGAAAATGATTATATTTTGCAGCTTAATTAAGTGCATATGGTGAGAAATTCCATATGATTATTTATGGAGTGAGTGGGAGAGGGTCAAAAAGAAGAGGTTTCAGATATCTTTTGCTTTTTGTACATTGTAGACCATGCAAATCATTTTCCTCACTTTCCATTGGAACAACACCATCTAAGAGATGCTGCTACTGCGTTATATGGCGTTTCTCAACTTTACATTGTAAACTCCTATTGTTTTATTTTATGAGTTTCAGCGTGTTCATACCGAAGACATCCGTACAACTTGTAAAACATGTATCGGTTAAGTATCCAATTCAAAAAATATTTATTAAATTTTTTATCATTCTATCCGTACAACTTGTAAAACATGTATCGGTTAAGTATCCAATTCAAAAAATATTTATTAAATTTTTTATCATTCTATCCGTACAACTTGTAAAACATGTATCGGTTAAGTATCCAATTCAAAAAATATTTATTAAATTTTTTATCATTCTAACATGATTCTAACACAGTTAAAAAAAGAAAAATACATTAATTTTTTAAAAATATTTTATAAACTTTTAATATAATTATAAAAATAAAGATCAAATCCTTTTGAATCAGTCATAAAAAATATTTTTTTACTCAAAAAAAATAAAAAATACACATGAATCTTTATTATCAATTTATATAACTCATAATTATATAACATATAGATATTATATAATTCATAATTATATAACATATAGATATGTCATACATATTAAAAATTATGTATTTTTTAATTCATATTTAAACTATATAAAATTATATGTATTTTTTAATTCATGTTTAAACTATATAGCTTTCGATTACTAAAACACTCAAACAAAACAAAACACAGGAGCAAGAATATTTTAGAAGCCGACAAACTGATGATGCAAAACTAAAATGAAATGCATTAGTTGGCGAACACTGCAAAGCAAAGATATCATGATGTGTGCATGGCATATTCACGTGCAATCTCTGCTTTCTTTTTTCATCATCTCTTCTTTTCTTTCATTCTTATCTCTCAAACCAGCACGAAACAATTTTATATATTTCAGTTTAATATGAAATTTATGCAGCTCACCTTAGTAAGTAGAATTGAATTAGACTTCAAATAAATTTTATACACTTTGTGAGAATGAGATTCCGTTGACAATGACTCCCCTTGAATCAAATTAAAAGCAAATGTTGATGTAAAAACTAAATTGAATTTTCTTTCATATACTGATGAGGATCTAAAAATCCAAACCCAGGTTGAAAATGGGCGTGAAGTATAAAATCAGAATTGAACTAGTTCCTTCTTCACCAGAAATGACTCTATAATAGATATTCACCGTATGACCTATTAAGTGTAACATTTGTGAAGTTATGAGGGAGAGAAAATGGCTATAAATGATGTAGCCACTTGAGATTGAGAAGTCATGTTCAGTGATTCTCAGATTCCCCTGAGCATTTCTTGCTCCAACCACCTGAACACGCTTTGCGCTCCCCACGTTTTCTTTTGTTCTTGGGGATGTTCACATCGCTATACATACAGGGCTTTAGGCTTGATTGCTCTTGAGCCACTCTACTGTTTGTTGCTGTATTAATATCTGACATGGGGATAGACACAACATTCACATTTTCTTCCCCTTCACCTTTCTCCCAGTTCTGAACTGTTTCTGCTACTTCATGTATCAAGACATTGTCCACCATCTGCGACCAAACATGTCAAAAAACATTATATGTTGGATTGTTTACTACATACATCATCAACACTGTTGAGAAGAGAGAAACTAAGAAGACATGTGATGAAGTCCATCTTGTAAACACATTGGAACTATTCAATTTATGGAGAAAAAACATACAAAAATCTGAAGAATTCTAACACTCCTTCTAAAGCTGGAGCATCTAGGTCATATGCACTAAGTTTGTTACTCGTGTAGTTAATATGCAAAAATGTTCCAAGGGCACAACTAATAGAGACCAAAAAATGTTCAAATAATCGACTAATAGTACAAAGCAAAAATAATGCTTGGAGAACATGGTGACTCTCCCGGAAGAGCAAAGTGTGCCTGGAAAGCACAGTGGCTACCGGAGAGAGAAATAGTTGTTGTGTTCAGAGACACAACAACTACCAAAAAGCAAAAAGAACTCAATTTGCAAATATGCTTAGAAAGCACAGCAACTGCCAAAGAGCATAATTCTAAGAGGACGTGCGGTAGCGAAGAGCACATGGTTATCAAAGAGCATGCTTAGAGGGTGGGGTGGCTGCTAAAGAGCACAAGGGCTCAGAGGGTGCAATGGTTGTCAAAGAGCAAAAATGGTCAAAAAGACACAGTGGCTGCCAAGGACCAAAAATGCTCACAGGACACAACAGTTATCAGAGAGCAAAAAAAGTATACTCGGATAGCCCCGACAGCTATTGGAGAACAAAAAATACTGAGAGAGTGCAATAACTGCTAGAGAGAGGAAAGCCTACTCAAAGAGCACCCTGTTAGAGAGCAACAAATGCTCAAAAGAGCATGCCGGAGAGCAAACTTCTCAAAGGACGCAGCAGCTACCAAAGAGCAAAGAGACTCTCGAGAGTGGCAGCTGCCAGAGAGCACAGAGGCTCGGTGTGAATGGTGGTTGCCATAGAACATAGAGGCTCGAAGACCATGGCAGTTGCTAGAGAGCAAAATTGCTTGAAGGATGGGGTGACTATCGAAGAACTAAGAGGCTTAGAGGGTGTGGCAGCTGCCGAAGAACAAAAATGCTCAAAGGACCCAGCAACTACCGAAGAGGAAAAAGTGCTCAAAGGATGCAGCGATTGGCAAACTCAATCATCTAGAAGAGAGAAACCTTGAGGCATATGATGAATTTTGGGTGCTGAGACCACAACGAAGGTATTTGAATTTTAGGAAACATGGTAACAAAATATTCAGAGACCTTATTTTAAGCTGATAGCATTAATATAGAATCAATCTAATTGATCCTAATATGAACGTTACTTACAGGATGCTAATGTATCTACAACATTCTAACAGAAACCGTGAGGAATAAATCACAGAAAATTTAGCAAATGAACAATACATATTAGTGGACACAAAAAGATGAAAATAAAATTTTATCTATTGAATTTTATATACAACACTTTTATAGGTATCATTTGGGAAGGAATTGGCATAATTATTGGAAGAACTAAAACTATGTTTACATAGGTTGAGGAAACTTACATCTTCACACGAGTCCCCAGCCAAGGCTGAACGAAAGGTGACATCAGCAGCAGATAATAAGCCGACGGTACTCTCAATTATATCAGGAACCATTGGAACTTCTCCGTAACTTGAAACAACACTATGCATAACAAAATCTCCAATATCAAAGTCAACTCCATTCTGAATTGAATTATAAATAACCCCGACAGACGCCGCATCTCCATTCCCTGCAGAGATTGTAGGGCTTTGGGCAGAGCTAGTCTGCACATCACCATGAGGAAGAAGGCTCAAATTTTCTGATGAAGAAAACTTTGATGCATTTTTGGACATTATTGCATCAACATCACCCTTCAGCTTGTGGACCCTAGCATGTAGATTGTCTATTGCCCAAAGGAGCTGCTCTAATGAAGCATCAGTTTCACTGAAATCCAAGAAAGGTTGAACTTCCCCGATGCCAAACCTGTCTGTTGAATCAGCATGTGGCTCTATGATCACTATACCAAAAGAGAGTATAAAAGCATTAGTCGTGAATCAGATGCAACTCAAAATGTGATTATGAGGCAAATGACAGGTAGACTAAAACTGCCAATAGTCAAAACAATGAAAGATGATTCTACGCACAACCACTGACAAGCAAATTGTGTTGAATAAAACAGTTTTTTTCTGTTGTATCCTTATATCTTATGGGAAAAGAAAGCAACAGATGCTAAAGACATCACTGATTTAACATTGGACAGCAGCCAGACATTAGGTATCATTACAGAAGCAAATTTCTAACCTGGATTGCCAAAATCATCAGCCAAACCACCATCATGATCAGACTTCTTACTCTCTACAATGTAAGTAAAGCAAAGAGTCACACTTATCTCTAAACCATGGACAAGTGATTGGTATAACCCATGAAAACATAAGAAAGTTAGGTATCAAGATAAATGAGTTGTACCAAGATAGGAGAAAATATAATGATGTGATGTATATGATCCAATTTCGGTTGTGTCTTCAATTTTCTTCCTTTTTCTTCTCTTGTTGGCCTTATTTCTACGTTGTTCACCCAAAAATGGCAATGACTTTGAACCAAACTCTTCTATGGAAAATTGATCAGGTGTTGTATGTTTACCCTTGTCATATTCTGCAAGCTCTTTACTATATTTTAATGCTAGTGAGTCAATTTCTTTAATTCTTAGTTCTGTCCATTTGCATCGCCATGTTAGAGGTCTTATAAAGTTCCTCCAGTGATCTGTCAACTTCCTCTTCCTACAGTTACACCACAAAAACGTAATGTGTCAAACAAAAAACGTCCATGCAATAAACACCAAATAACCATGTAGAGTGGTATACCACACTCCCACACCCAATTACTAATTAACATTAATGATGACAGACCATACAAACAGGTGATAGGTTTTTCAATGCCAATCTTCACTGGATGCTATAACTATATTAGATAAACAATTATCTGAATTTAATAACATAAATTGAAGTGCATTTAATATCTATGGAGTTTCATAGAGGCAAAGTGGGGAAATAACCTATGTTCTTACTGGAACATCAAACCAACATACAATAAACAACTGGAACCTTTAAACTTACACTAACGCTCTTTTAATAATCATTACTAAAGTAGTATGCAGATATATTAAGATTTATAATTGCTAAACACCCACTATCTAATTTGAACATTGAGTTCATACTATGAATTTTACATGTAACTTTAATCAATTTTCAACAATTTATATGACCTGATCTGGGTTCTTTAGATATTGGTACCAATCTTATTTCCAAGAAAATGAATTCAATATTTACTGATTTGGAAGAAAAGTCACCTCATTGGAAATGCAGAACCATCAAAAGCGTCTGTTAAGCCACCACTATCACCCAAGAACTCAGACTCCACTTCAGCATCACTCAATCTAGAACCATTTTCAGCACCAGACGTAGTGTCAGCAAACGAACTTGAATAGTCAGTTGCATCAGGGTCCTCACTTTTGTTGGATGCAAAATCACCCTTGTTTGCCCAACTCACTATATCGACTTCTGTGTCCTCAAAGACTTTTGTACTATTAATTTGTTCATCTAGAAAGGGCTCCACCTTAATGAGGGGTTTCTCACAGTGACCCATGTTACTCAAACCCTTATATTGCACCTTCTTTGCAACTTATAAAGTGAATTTTGATTCGCTCTTTCTATAATTACAGAGAAGGAATGGGTGAGTAGGGACATCAGGTTGTTTTTCACAAACTTAGCTCCATTTAAAGTTTTCCTGGTCAGGTTCAGAGTGTTCAGATACATGAGCAAATTCAACGAATAGAAAATCAACCCATTACATGTACTTCTGAAATTGATATACAGAAAATAACAAAATAAGCACTTTTTAAATAAAAAATTATTTCAAAAGATCTTGTATTTAAATAAGCATCACACCCGCGCGCACACACAAAATTGTAACTTTCAAATTCCATTTGAAACTTTAAATCCATTTTCGGCCCTCTGTAAATAAAACAGAGCAAACCGAAAAGTGATCAAGGGTGCAAAATACTCCAAACTTCAACGACACAAAAAAACTAACCATAAATTTCAGTACCTCGTACCAACATCTAAAATCACACCACCATTCACTACACACAATTAACTCAATGCACACCGTAATCGAAAAAAACGAAGGATCGGTAATTGCAACACAAACAGAGACTCGGAAAAACCGCAGACATGAACTCATAAACACGTTGAGTAGAAGTGGAACAACAGCAGCGTAACGGGAAAAGTAACGAAAGTGTCTAAAAATGAAGGTGGAATGGAAGTTGAAGAGGCGAAAGTGGACGTGCATGTGGTGAGAGAGAGTGTAAAAGGTGAAAGAGAGGGTGAGAGAAAGTACCGAGAGAGTGAAGAGAGATTGACAATGGCGAGTTGGCGGCGTGAGGAGCAAGAACAGAGTGAGTAGTGGCAGCAGCAGCAGTTAACGTTATAAACCTAGGAAGAGTGGAAAGGAAACGCAGGTTGCCGCTATTTATATATTGGAACTTGCCGTTCCTTGTCTTCACACGTGTCCGCCACTACCCTAACATTTGCACGCTTTTATTACCACCCTCTTCTTCAACTTTACTTTTTTTTTCTGAATCTTTCACTCTTTCGCTCATTAATTTCGCAAATCTTTCGCCTTGTGTTAGCTTTCTTTGGGTATAGATTAATTTCAGATTTCAGTTTCTTTTTAAGTTTTTTTAGATTTATTGGATCTTAAAATAAGACTTTAAAACTAAAAAAAAAAATTAATATAAATATTGACGGTGCAAAATTAAATTATTTTACATTCTTATTCATAAAAAATTAAGTTACACTCCATGTTGATATTTTATTTTTTAAAAATCGTTTTAAATAAGAAAAACAACTGCATTCTCCTTGAAAACAAAGAGGAAGTGGAAAATCAAGGATAATTAAAAAATATGGAATGTTAGAATTTTGAGATGAAAGAGGATGACTAAAAACTCATACTCTTAAGTTACTCACAAGTAGTAAGAAAGAGTGTTTTTCTTCAAAAATGCTACCCAAGAACCGTAACATTTATGAAGATGTCATGGATATGAAAAAATATATATTTTATTGATATTAAGATGATAGAATTTATAACAATATAGAGATGATTTCCTTATTTTGTACATATTTTTTTTTAAATATTAAAATATAATAAATTTGACAAATACTAATTTTAATTGAAAAATTTTGAATTTGAAAAAGAAATAGATAACACATTTTTTGGATATAAATGATGAAAAGGAGAATGAAAACACATTTATCATACAATCTATCATTTTTTTTTTTTTGAAATCCTAAAAAACTAAAATTTACATCATTAGTATTTTCTATGTTTTCTTTTTATCTTTTTCTTCTATATATGGTAAATACCGAAATCATGTAACTGATTGAAGATGGCAAAAGAAGGAACAAGTCTAAAGCACGTATAAGAGAATAAGAACCCATGAAAAAGAAGAAAAAAAACAAAGAGAATGAACAACAAATAAGGAGGAAAAAATCTAATTATTCATAAACTTTTGAAAGATAACATGCATAGTTGCAAAGTTCAAACATTTATACATGTATCCTTCTTTATTCTTAGGTGAGTCTTTCGATTTGAAGCATGGATTTTATTCGTCATAGTAAATAAATAGATTATGAATGGTAATCATTGGTTGAAAGGAGAAATCGAGTCGAATAATAGTGACTTTCAAAACAAAGTTTGTCATAATTATGTATTATACTATTCCATGTTGAAACCAAATTGCCTTTGCAATATCCCATGCTTTTGTCACTAATTTATGAATTTCTCTTCTTCTTCATGGTTTGAGATCTTTATGCTTTATCGATCTAGCTGCTATTATAAATTGCTTTTGCATTAGAGTTTTAGGTTACCCATTAACTAAAGCAAGATTGTTATTTCTCCATTGTTGTTTGGTTGAATTACAAAATTCATTTCTAAGGTGTAAAGTTTGAAAAAAATTATGTGTTGGTGCTCTTTATTTTCTCAAGAATTTTGGTGAAGAGTAATGATGCATTAAAACGCTTTAATACAAACATCGACATGACATTAATCTATGTATATAAGGTTATATCTATATTATTTTATCTTTCTTTAAATCTTAAATGACATGGAGATGTCCCTCCATGTATTTTTTTTATAGGTGTAAATAGTCTTAGATATTACATTAGTTTAGATATCTAAATTGGACATAATAGAGAATATTTAGTCTTAAAAAATACTTCTTCTCACTTATAATGATTACTTTGATGCATTGAATGATCTTATGTTGAAATTATTGAAATCTTGCACGAGATAGAGGAAACATAGCAACAAAGTCATAACTATGAAAATTAAGACCATCTGTTGAGCGCAAGCACATAACATTGAGCGGATTTGGGCCAAAAAAGAGCTCAAGCCTAAGAATGTGTTGTTAAGCATGTTGGGTATGAAGCAAAAACCAATTAGGTTGGGCTGACTATACACCATGTTTAGTGAGTGCGCTTAATCATTGTGTCTCCTTTACAATTTCTATTTAAAGATATCATTGTACTTGTAATTGGTGTGCAACGAGACAGAAATAAAACCTAATAGTTGTCCGTGTGGATGTAGGTTGCAGTTGGCGACCGAACCATGTTAAATCCTGTGTTGTTTATTTTCTTCAGTTGATTCGTGATTATGTGTGTTGCTTCCGCGTGCATTTTTTCCATCAAGTGGTATCAGAGCTTGGTTTGTTTGCATACTAGATATCCGATCAACAGAAATTAATTGACGAGACATAAAAATTGCGGCTGCAGCGGCGTCCCAAAGCTAGGGTTGTGTGTGTGTTCTATAGGTGTGTTGGTCTGAGATGGCACGAAGTGCAATGCGACGGCGGTGACCAGCGACGGTGGTGGTGCAGAGCTAGCGGACAACAAAACTCTTGATGTTACGGGTATGAGTGACATAGTGTTGAAGACGCCAGTCGGTTTCTGGACTTTGAAGGATGTCAGAGTTGTTTTAAGCTTAACGAAAAGTTTGATTTCTGTTAGGCAGTTGGACGAACAAGGACATGATGTGAAGTTCGGAAAGCAACAGTGGAATGTCATCAAGGGAAATCTTGTCATGACCCGCGGAAGAAAGAGAGGTTTGTTGTATATGACCGGATTACCGTATGAAGGTGTGACCGTTGTCCCAGTTTGAAAGATAAACAAAGTCTGGTTCACAGAATCTCGTGGGCAGAAGAGGGTTATCTTTACAAGAGAGAAAATCATAACCACAAGTCAGATTCATGATGAACGAGCATGGAAAGGTTCAGGTAGACTCGTCAGAGGTACTTATGGTAGTGGGAGCACGGGTCGTGCTTCAGTTGAGGTTCCTAGACGACAGTGGGTTAGGAGAACTAATATTCCAATTGTTGAAACTTCTCCAAACAATTTCTTGTTGAATATGGAGAGTGTTTGTTCTCAGGTTGTTTCAGGATTCGATAGTTCTTGCAAGTGGGAGCCGATAGGAACAGAGAACGGTTCAGTGGCAGTTTCAGTCATGACTGACGTGTTGAAACTCAGGGGAGTTTTAACAAAGTCTTCAAAAGGATTAAGAAGGCTGGTGGCAACTAGAGGTATAACATTGAGTTTCGTCGACAGATTACAGAAGTACATGTACACAGTTGAAGCGCAGGTGAACATTGTTCCGTGGCTTCAAGTGGGAGTGTTGGGTATGAAGCTAAGACAAATTGGGTTGGGCTGACTAAACACCATGTTTAGTGAGTGTGCTTAATCATTGTGTCCCCTTTATAATCTCTATTTAAAAAGATCATTGTACTTGTAATTGGTGTGCAACAGAACAAAAATAAAACATAATAGTTGCCCGTGTGGATGTAGGTTGCAGTTGATGACCGAACCACGTTAAATCCTGCGTTGTTTATTTTTTGTAGTTGATTCATGATTATGTGTGTTGCTTTCGCGTGCGTTTTTTCCATCAGAGCGAAGGCCATGAAGCTTGAGCAAAGAAAAGTTTTGAAGCCAAATTTGTTGAGTTTATCAGATGTAAATTCAACTAAACACTATAAATAAAAAGGCTTGGTTCAAAGAAGGTAGGTTTTGACGAGGTGAAGAAAAAAAAGGCCGAGAGTTGAAGCATATCATCTAAAGCCACATGTCATTATTTGCAAGTTATTCAATCTTGAGTTTTCTTGGAAATATTAACATGAGTAGCTAAATTCTTCTTGTTGGGATTGAAAACAATGCAACATTTATGTGTTTTTCTATTTATAAATGCATGTTATTTAAGTTCCTTGATTTAATGTTGCACCTAAAGCTTAATGGGTGAAGAATCACTATTATTGATCTTAGAAGTTGAATGGTATTGAGTAATACTTTCATCTTTGTAACTAAATCAAATCATCCAAATAGCTTAATGTATGAGAACATATATAAGAAGATGTTACACATTATATTAAGGAGATGTTACACATTATAACAAAAAATTGATATGTAATTATCTTTTTTATTAAAAGATAAATAGTTTAAATTGCGCCTGTGTATTCACATTTTTTTCTTTTACTCAATTTTCACGATAATAAAAATGTAACAATACAATTTTTTTTGGATGAGTCGAAATTGAAAAGTAAAAAATGGAGTGCAGATAGTGATTGGAAGTGAAGATTATTTTAGTTTATACGTGCAATTTGGTGGGGAAATGTGTGAGAGTATGCTCTCTTTATTGTCTTAAAATAAGAAGGGAAGAGTGAATAATTATATAAAAATTGTACATTAATATCAATTTAAAAAATTAAAAAATAATTTTAGTTTTTAAATAATTCATATGAAATGACTAAATACTTTATTGTATTAATAAAATAAAATATATTAAATTGTGGTAGAATCGAAAAAAATTTATGTAAAAAAAATGGTTATAATAGAAAATCTCCTTTATACATAGATATAGATAGATAAATAATTTTTTTATTTTATTGCAGGTAATTTTTTTTTGTATGATTTTTTTTGTTGTGATTATTTATTTGAATTAAAAAAAGTAGTTATTTAAAAAATATTTTTATATAATGGTATAAATAAGTATGTTAATTATTTTTATGACCGTGAACACATAAATGCCACAATATCTATGTCTTTACCAATATTATATAATTATTGTAATATTTATGTTATTCTAAAACTTATTTGTTTGAAATATTGGTATATAGATATATAAAACTTAGTAAATATATATATATATATATATTTAATATATACCAGATCAGTCGATTTAACAGTCTATGGGTTCCACCATTGACTTATTATCTTAATTGATTCAATAATTGGATTGATTTTGATAATATTGCATCCAATACTACAAGTTTCCGTGAAAGTCTACTTTAGTTTAAAGAAGATGAAAAAGAAAGAAATAACAAAAAGAGGGTAAAACACTTGGAAAAAGTTATATACTATCATAATTCATATTTATTAATTTAATTAATAGTAAATGACTAAAAAATAATTTTAGAAATGTACTTTTCTCTTAAATCCAAATTATAATATTTTTTATTCATTCACGTGAAAGTTCACACAATTGTATATATTATCATAATTAGTTCCATATAGTATTATTTATTTATGTTTTAATTTGAGTTAATGAATTACAAGCATGACATCCAAGATTAAAAAAAGATACACTATTTTCGTGACATAAAGCACTATTTTCGTGGCATAAAATTATGATTCACTGCTAAAAGGAATAATTATCGGGTGTCTAAAAGTCTAAATCCCAATTTTTTTATGTTATCTTGCCGTTTAGTTCATTCAGGCAAGAAAAAAAAAAAAAAAGGCAAGAAGAAGAGTGCAGTTGTTTGACACTTCCGCACTCTCTTTCTTTCCTTCCAACGGTCCAACTTTGACTCTCTTTGTTCTTTCATCCTTCTTCTTCTTAATGTCATGGCTTCACAACATTCCCTAAACCCTAGAACAACTCTTTCACCGCTCTGGTTTTGATTCGTCAGTTACTCTCTCTGTTTAGGTTGCCACTTCAGGCCATCGCCATGAACTGCACCGTTCATTCCGCGCTCTTCGCCTTTCTCCTTCCCTCTCTATGGGAGATCAAAGTTACCGTCGCTGCCTCCGTCTTCGTTGTACTCGCCTATCGCTTCTTCGCCGCCCGAACCGAACACTTCAATAACGATCCGTCGCTTCCCGACAATTCCCCCGCCGTCGACATCGCCGACGACACGGTTATTTTCGTTGTTTTCTGAGTTCTTCGGTTACTTCCTCGCTTCCAATGCTTCGTTAATGTTTCTATTGTGTTGTTTCTAAATCACGGAAGGATTTTGGAGATTCTTTTTTTAATCTTTTCTGACGATCACTTGTGTTTTGTTCTTTAGAATGATCTTGCATTCTATTTTCGATTTTCTTTTATCTTTTTATGGTTTTAGTGCAATTGATTAGTTTCCCTGAATTGGAGCAGTTGCGTGGATTCAATTGTGTTCAGTTCGTTATAATTGTGAATTGTGATCACTAGTTCGTTTCTTGTTTGTCAAGAATGGAAGTACTGGTAGTGGCTCGAAATTCTCGTGATAGTTGCTTCACGGAGAAATTTTTAACTTGTTGACGTTCAGTTTTGTCTCTACTACGCGTTTGTTAGGATTGTAAATTGTGTTCACTAGTTCGTTTGCATACGTGGCTCGTCAAGAATGGAAATGCTGTTAACTTAGTGGCTTAACTTTTTTGTTAGTTACTTCATGGAGTAATTTTGAACTTGGTTGTCATTCAGTTTTATCTCTGCTAGGAGTAATCACTAGTTATTTTGCGTTTGTGTCAAGAACAAAAATACTGTTTGGGTTTATAACTTAGTGGCTCTAGATTTTCCTGATAGTTGCTTTGTAGGGTAATTTTTAACTTGTTGACATGCACTTCTGCACTTATTTTTGTAGATAGGGCAGCCTAAAGTTGATTCTCAAGGCAGTTCAGCGTACCTGCTCAAGGTAATTAGGTTTTCTAGCAATGTATAGTCGGACCTCCTTCCCAATGGAAGAAGGCAACTTTTCTTGCAGTATATATATGCTGGAATTTATTGATGATATGTGGATCTGTTTTCAAATTCTCTTTGAAGTTAGAACTGTTGGCTGCTAAGAATCTTGTTGGTGCAAACTTAAATGGCACATCGGATCCTTATGCTATCATCACATGTGGCAATGAAAAGCGATTCAGGTTAGTTGATCTAGTTATTTCCCTCCTTTATTTGAATTTATCTCTCCAAAAAAATTGTGGTGAAGAGAAAAGTTGTGTCTTGGGAGGGGGGAAAGGGGTAGAGGATCATTCCAGGTGGAGCCATTGACCTTTTAGCTTAGAGCTCTCTACTGTAAATCAGCCTTAGTTCTCCTACTTTCCTTTGTTGAGACATTTAGTTTGTTGCTAATCTTATTTGTACTTTGCCTTTGTAAGTTTAGGATTAATTAGGAGGAATAATACTGTGATGCTTGGGAATAAGTGTACTGCACCCATATGTCTATTTGATTGCATGCATAAATATATAATATATATATATATATATTTATGTATGTATGTATATGTATTGTGTCATAATTACTTTAAAGGGAATATATGTACTATCTGAATTGACCATATAATGACAAGAAAATAAGGAATGTGCACTGTCAGAGTCTGTTGGAAGTGTGACATACGGATAGGATAATCACACTCTGTATATATTCTCAAAAGCAACATTTTTGCTCAACATTGTTCATTGGCCCTGGTGTGCTGATGCAGTTCCATGGTCCCTGGTTCAAGAAATCCAATGTGGGGCGAGGAGTTCAATTTTTCTGTTGATGAACTTCCTGTTCAGGTATCTGGCTTATCATCTATACAACATATGTGTTGAATTGGAGTAATTATCATCTATTCACGATTTTTTTTTAATTTTAAACTTTTCTTCTTAGAACCTGCTTAGTATTATTTTCTCTCTGTTTCTTTTTTACCTTGATTGATGTTCTTAGAGGACAAATTTACGTTTAATGTAATAGTATATATTTTTTACAGTGGATAATGCTTCTATGTAATTGTTTTGATATATGAGTGGATTTTATCTCATGGGCAATGTAATCTGTTCACTACAATGAAATGCCACTATTTTATCGCCACTGTAATTAATAAAAAAGATGTGTCAGGAATGATGCATTAAAGAGAAATTTGGGGTAACAACTATTCTTGAGAAGACAGTGCAGTCTCATCTTAGGTTGTCTGGGCATATGTGGTAAAGACCTGTAGAATCCCTAATAAAACAAGGAAAGAGTAGATTAGATGGAGGAGGATAGTTTGTTAGGATATAAGGACAGGAGAGGGGATGAGTGTTCATTTTGTAGACTAAGCATTAGCTCTTTGTGAAGGGGAAACTCTTGGAGGAGAGAGAGTGCTGTCCTATTTCTTGTTCTTTTCATTCTTCTCAATAAAAATATTTTTTTTTTCTTTTTTCAATTCTTGGTTCCTAACATTAGTTCAATATATAAAATCAGAGTTAGGGGGAAACCAAGAAAACTTCATGCGAAACCATTAGAAGTATGTTGACTTACATGGTTTGGTATTGTCAAATTGTCATGATTTTGATAGCACATAATAGTGTCATTTGATCCATGCAGCCAATGCCACCTACAAAGAGTTCATTGTTGTTGTTGTTTGTAATTAATAATATTGTACTTATTGGATTCTAGTTATGCGTTTTCAAATAAATTTAAAGCTTAAATAAGTTTTTAGGCATTTAATTTGGGCTAAATATGATCTTGCTCCAACTGATCTTTTTAGTCTTTGTAATTAAGAAAAAAAATATTTTAGTCCTTCTGCCCACAGTCTACCTAAATGTCATCAAAATTAATACTTTGAAAGGACAGTAAATGTGGTATGGCGTTTGATGATAAGAATGCAAGATTTGTCATGTCAATGACTTGTGTGATCCATCAGCCATGTAAGTGAAATGTTTGACAGAGAGACTAAAACAAGCGTTTTTCTAATTACTGGAAGTAACATGATTAATTTTAAATCTAAAGGACCAAAAATAAGCTTACTCCAAATTTGAGGGTTTCGTGTAGAAATACATTTTCTTTTCTAAACTCAGACAAAGAAAACTGATAAGAAGAATAATGAAAATAAATATTGCTATGCAAATGTAACATTTTGAAGCTAATTATAGTGATCAAACATATTTTTTTTAGCATGTTCTGAGATTGATATCTATGAAGGAGTGCCAGCATATTTCTTGCTTTATGTCAGACAAGCTTCTTATTTGACAGATTATATCTGTTATGTAGGTTTTCGTGAAACTGACTTCTTTCCCTGCTGACGTAGCAGATCAATGTCACAATTTATGATTGGGATATAATTTGGAAAAGTGCTGTTCTTGGTTCAGTGACTGTTCCGGTTGAAAGTGAAGGTCAGACCGGTGCAGTGTGGCATACTTTGGATAGTCCATCAGGGCAGGTAACACCCTGTCAGAAGAATTATGTTTGGTTTTAAAGGTTTTATTTGGATTTTGGTTCTAATACTTTTTTGTCTCAAAAGTATGATTATTAACATGTAACTGCATGGCAGGTTTGTCTTCATATAAGAACAATAAAACTATCTGGAAATGTTTCCAGGTGAGCCTTTTGGTATTATTTAAAAAAAAGTATGTATTATATAATTTATGTTGGTGCTATATACTTTGGGTGTTATATTATTTTTGTTAGAATAGGTCATCTTAAATAGGCATTATTGAAACGAAATGATGATGCTGTGTGCTGTACCTAGTTTCTAGATATGACCTTTCTTATTCTTTTCTCTTCCCTCTTATTATTGTATCTGAACTACCAATGTCATTATTAATATGAGAACCTAAGAGAGGAGAATCATTCATCCTCTATTCTTTTGTATTCATCTTAAGTATTATTATCATCATCATCATTTGTTGGTCTCTTTCTTATGTTAATAATTGCTCTTATAGGGTAAGTGGCTATGGAGGAGCCAACCCTCGAAGAAGGATCCCGCCCTTGGAAAGACAGGGCCCCACTGTAGTCCATCAAAAGCCAGGGCCTCTTCAGACAATATTTTCTCTTCATCCAGACGAGGTTACTGACAACTTTTTTGCTCGTTAACAATTACTAATATGGAATTTTGTTGATCTGACAAATGAAGCATATTTTTCAGGTTGTTGATCATAGTTATTCTTGTGCACTTGAGAGGTCATTCTTGTACCATGGTCGTATGTATGTCTCAGCTTGGCACATTTGTTTTCACTCCAATGTGTTCTCAAAGCAAATGAAGGTAAGACTATAGTTCTGTTTTGTCAAGTTTGAGTTGTGACACTATAGCATACTATATTGCTTCTTGTCTGAGGTTGTTGATACATCACTCATGTTGGCTAGTTTGGTTTTATGATTTTCTGATAATGTTTAATGATGTTGTTAAAAATGTGAGTTGAAGAGTAGTTTAGATTTCATGTGAAATTTCTTGTTTTGAGGAACAGTTGTATTAATAGTCATCTGGTTTTTCCTGGACCTTTATTTTTGATGAAACTGTATTATTAATATATACTACTGTTGGGAAAAAGCCCTTTCTTACTTATCGACACTGTCAATCTGTTATTTGTTGTGATTCTTTGGGTTTTTTTTTTGTATTTTTAGTGTGTTTTTCTAATTTTGGTTATAATAGTAATTTCTTGGAATATTTGATAGGTGCTTATTCCATTTGAAGATATAGATGAGGTATGATCTCTAATTCTCACTAAATATTTCAGTCAAATTAAAACTTTCATCTGGTGTAACTATTCTACTTTTTCTTAAGATTCGAAGGAGTCAACATGCATTTATTAATCCTGCTATAACAATTATTCTTCGCATGGGTGCTGGTGGACATGGCGTCCCTCCTTTGGGAAGCCCTGATGGTTAGTAATTTGTTCGAAACACTTAGTTCTTTATTTTCTTGGAGGAATTTTGTTTTTAATTTGTGATTCAATTCAATGCTTTTCCTGATTTTTCATGAATAAATAAATCCAATTAAGTTTAGCTTGTTCATATGTCTTAAAAATAAGTCAATCCAATTAAGCTCAAGGGATTACATCCACTTGGTATACTATGGTTCTACACATTCTCTATATGTATCATAGCAATATCATTTGTTGCCTGGGGATTTTCCTTTATTGCTGACTGTCTTTCATTTTTTCATAGACACTGAGATATTACTATATTGCTGGATATTGTTTGTAATGTTATTCTGAATTTTGATGTTATTTCTTTTAAAAAACTACTGTTGATGGTTTTCTTTAGTGAATAAAAGTGAGCACTGCATATTATCACCGATGGCCTTTGTTAGATAATTTGATTAGGTCTGCATTTTCTTTATTATTTCAGGTAGAGTCAGATATATGTTCGCATCCTTTTGGAACAGGAATCATGCATTCAGAAATCTCCAGCGTGCAGCAAAGAATTTCTATGAAATGTTGGAAGCTGAGAAGAAGGTTACATCTTTTACCTAGTCAATTTGGTTTTGTTGGTTTTGAATAAGTTGCTTCTTATTGTAAAATCTTTAAGAGATTCAAACATAGGAGTTTGACTCCTCTAAAATGATGGGTTCCCATTTGAGGTTAAAACCAGAGTTTCAATATATTTTGATGACAATCTATGCTGTTGCTTTTTCCCTAAACCGTTGTTTAGTGTACCCATCACATTGACTAGTTATAGAATCTTTATGCCTTTTATTTTGGGAACATGTTATGAATCTGATATATGTGTTGAGATAGAAAAACTATGCCCGAAAGGCTCTTATTTATAACAAGTCATAAATACAATGAATAAAGGTTATCCTAATTGACATAATTACATGCAGTGCATATCTCGTAATATCCCTATTTATAAATTTTACTTAATCTCCAAACCCCCTTAAGTTTGAATTCTTGCTATGTATATAACTAATTCAAGGAACTCTCAATGGGGTTGGTTTACAGAGGACATTTTCCAATTGATCATTTGATTTAATAAACCCAAGGGTGATGTCTGCAGATGAGATGTTACCCATGATGAAATGTGTTTAGTCCTGTGCAAATAGAAGTAGATGTGCAGTTATTTGTTCTTTTTCCTTTCAATTTTATATTACTTTTTATCCTGAAATTTTTGGATGAATAGAGGACAGGTTCAAGCAATTAAGTGTTCTTGTTTATCATTATATAGGAAAATGCAGAGTCAGAGCAGCGTGCACATAGCAGTTCCGTAAGAGGAAATAAGCTGCTGGATAAGGCTCCTATAGAAAGCATGTCAAAAACTGGAAAACTTCCACATTTTATCAAAGAAGAGGCTTTAGTTGGTATATACAATGTAGGCATTGTTTTCATCTTTTATCTTCATGAGTTTAACTATCAGCTTAATTATTTGTATGTAACTAGTGATTCTTCTACAGGAGCTTTTTCCCTGCACAGCTGAGCAGTTTTTTAACTTATTGTTAAATGATGGTTCAAATTTTACTAGCAAATATCGTTCAGTACGAAAGGACACTAATCTTGCGGTAAATTTTCTTCATTGCTATTGTGATTCCTTATGAAAGCTATCAATTTCTCACGTGGGGTTATGATGGAAATCAAATGTGAAATAATAAAAAGCTTACTTATTTATGTATCTCCAGAAACTGCTATTAATTATTGTGCAAGCTAACTTGTTTTTTTTCTAAAATTTGAAGAACTGGTATTGGCTAATGCTGAAAGCAAATCTAGATGCACAATGAAATATTGTTCAAATTAAGATACATTTCTTGTGTTGGACATTCTCATACGATCTTGTTGTGGTTATGTCAAAGAGTAGTGTTACCCAGATTCAGGTTCACAGGGAACCCTTGAACATAAAGAAAATTCGAAGTTATAATGTATAGTAATGTGGTTTATAATGTTTTGGGCTCTCCAATTACTAGAGCTACCTTTCTCCCTAAAATTGAAATGCATATACTCTCTCTACTCATATACTCAAAAGAAATTCCCTTGATATCAATGTTTTTCTCGAAAGCTCAGGTTTAGATTTAACTCTTCCCTTCATTCCTCAATTAAAATATATCATTCATAAACGGTAGTCTCACTTGTAGGAGTTCTCATACTGTTGGTTACTCTATCAATCATTTGCAAATGAATTATAGATCTTATTGGAGTTTATGCTTTCTCACCCTTGTAGGACCCTTCTCTCCTTTTTCCTTTATAGATTTTTCTTTAATTGAAAATAAAGAAAGTACAACTTTATATTTGTTTGTTTGTCATGTAGTTAAATTTCTGATAGCCAAGTGACTTTGGGTCTTAAGGTGGTGGTTTTCTCTGGTTATGCTATTTACAGATGGGCCAGTGGCATGTAGCAGATGAATATGATGGTCAAGTACGAGAGATAACCTTCAGATCACTGTGTAACAGCCCTATGTGCCCTCCAGATACAGCCATGACAGAGTGGCAACATCATGTTCTATCACCAGACAAGAAAAACCTGGTTAGACTGGTGCTTTTATTCACTAGATATTATGAAATATCAAAGGAGAATATAAATGATTATGTTTTTTAGTGTTGATAGCTTTTTTTGTGTGTGGTCTAGTTAACTTCATTTGCTTTTGCAACTTATGTTTCCTTTTTCTACCAACCTCTGTTCCAAAAGAAGAAACAAAATTTTCTTTGGTGTGTTTTCAAAGTAACTATTGGGATGCTTTTGTGACTTCTTTTAGGTGTTTGAGACCGTGCAGCAGGCACATGATGTTCCATTTGGATCTTATTTTGAGGTAGGGTATACTTCGGATATCTTATTTGGATACTAATCTGTTTTCTGTACGTACTTCTTTCAATGTACTTTTGTTCTTGTGATCCGATTTGAATCATTACATTTCTAAACATATTTTTATTATTCATTAGTTTAATGGAGGCTGATTCACATATGATAAGTGTAGTTAAGAAAATTCCCTATTGCCTGAATGGAAGAATATGATGCTCTGGCATTTAAGAGTCTGTATTGCTCGTAAACCATATTCTACTGATTGTTGTAAATTTAATCTTTAAACTTGATGGTATGACGGAGGAAGGAACAAGAAAGGGCCAGACACATACTTTTCAAGTTCTTTATTAATAATTCGTTTAATAAAATCCTTATTGCAAAAGTGATTTTGACTAACATTGAATTTAGCCATGAAATTCTACATATATTTGAATGTAATACTGGAATTAATCTATTAACTTACCCTCTTAAGGCACGCATACACATATGCTTAGCACATTTAGAATAGTGCGAAGCTGCAACCCACGAAACAACTAAAGAAATGCCAATCAGAAAGGGAAGGATAGTTGGCACTTTTAAATATTGATGTAAAAACTCTTATTATCATCAGATGTTCATTTGTGACTTTCCTATCAAAAGGGAGGAAGAACGAGTTCTAACCTTCAAATACCTGTTTTAAAAGCCTAGATGCTAAACTCTGATAATTGGAAGGACTAAAGTTTTTAACTAAGGTATGAAATATTTAAATAGAATAGTAACATACCAATAATTGTCCCCTTCATGAATCTCTGATATGTTTGTCTCCCAGCATATTGTTTCTAATAATTATATTATAATTTTCTGATAAAGATGGTTTATGTTCTTGGTCCATTAGGTACACTGTAAATGGAGCTTGGAGACAATTAATGAAAGCTCATGTACTCTGGACATAAAAGTGGGTAAGTTTTGGTTGAAACTCCTGAATATTGTTCCATTTACATCTTATTCCCCATTTAAGTGTCATTGATGATGCAGTCTTCTGGTAATCACCAACCACAAAAAGTTACTGACTATGAAAACCCATGATATTTGTTCTTTTGGGTTATTTCCATGATTTTTCCCCTTCTCTTTTGTGAGAACACCCTGAATGGTTTGAAACCATTTTCTCAGCTAAGCTTTATTCACACAGAACACGCTGGTAGCCAGCATTTCCAGCACACCCATTTCTCTAATTTACCCACATATTCTGTCTGTTTATTTTTCTGCAAGTCCTCTACTCAGTTTTCTTGTAAGTCTTCTGAATGGAGAAATGTCTGTACTTCCACTGATATTCCTGTTCCTTTGCTGACTCTTCCACTCTTTTTTTTCATTTTTTGTTGTTGAGCGTGTCTCTGCTGTACCTGTTCAACCTTTCTGTTCTGTTCTGTTTTGATTTTTATTGGTTTCATTAATGATCCTTCACATCCTGCGCAGTCACAGAATCATCCACTTAACTTCTCCTGTTAATTTGTGTTTAATTTAAGACCGACCTTTTTTAGCATCTATATATTTGGGTAACATAAATTGTTTAACTTGCATCTAGTCTAGACTATAATATTGGCCATCCCACTACCAAACTAGAGTGAGTTTGGGATTGATTGTTCTGCCACTATATGGCTTTGAGAACCGCATACAAATTCTATGACAAGCATGTTAGAATCAGGCACAAGCTAAAATTCCATTCCAGGACTTCAAGGGAAGCCAATACGAAAATGATTAGGGAAATATCAAAGTAAAAAATTAAACCCGAGTCATTTCCTTCTTTCTTTGTAGGTGCACATTTCAAGAAATGGTGTGTTATGCAATCCAAAATAAAGTCAGGGGCAGTCAATGAGGTTGGTAGATGTTTTGTAGATACAGTTTTTCATATATAATAGTTCCAAGCTGCAGGTATTAACAGCTTTTAATTAATAAAAATAATTCTTGTTTAACAATGTAGTACAAGAAAGAAGTTGAGGTCATGTTAGATGTTGCTCGATCGTTTATAAAATCAAATACTTCTGATGGCGAGAATGTTGAGGTCTCTTCGGCCCCAGCTGGTGTCTTGGAAAGCTAATATTTTTTTGGCAACCTTATCTGTGCAATATTGTCACTTTTTTTTTTGTCTTTTATCATGTAACACGCATAACTAACATACATGTATATGTATAATATGAATGCAAAAGGATTTTTTTTTTCTTGTGTATCTCTGTTGGAAAATTTCAAAGGGGGGCTAATATTTTTTTGGCAACCTTATCTGTGCAATATTGTCACTTTTTTTTTCTTTTATCATGTAACACGCATAACTAACATACATGTATATGTATAATATGAATGCAAAAGGATTTCTTTTATCGGTGTTTTTTTATTTTTCTTATCGAAACACTTTTGTGGAAAATGATTTCTTTTTTAGAGTTTTTGGATTACTACTATATAATTTTGCATTTAAGAAAAGTAAAGATTTATAAAGAATTTTCTTGTAAATAATGGAGTGAGCAATGGCTAGTGAGGTTTATGAAGTTTACATGTCAATCATCCCATCATTCTTCTTCCTCCTCTACTCCATCATTTTTTGAAATTTCAAAATTTTTCTATGCATTTTATTTAGGTTGAGGTCTCTTTGGCCCTTAAGTTAATATTTTTTGAAAACCTAAAGATTACGATTTCATTTATCAATGTAATATTGTCACTTTTTTATTTGTTTTTGAATATATAACACGCATAACAAATCGTGTACTGTATATTATGAATGCAAAAGGATATGTATATGTATATTATGAATGCAAAAGGATTTTTTTTTCTTGTGTACGTCTGTTGGAAAATTTTAGGGAATATTGGTGTTTTTTTATTTTTCTTATTCAAAAACTTTTGTGAAAAATGAATTTTTTTTATAGTTCTTTGGATTACTATATAATTTTCCATTCAAGAAAAGTAAAGATTATAAAGAATTTTCTTGTATAACAGTTATGCGACATGCGTAAATAATAGAGGGAGCAACTGACTAGTGAGGTTTATGAAGTTTACATACCAAACACCCTACCATTCTTCTTCCTCCTCTACTCCATCATTTTTTGGAATCTCAAAATTGTCCTATGCATTTTATTTAGGTTGAGGTCTCTTCAAGCCCTGCAATAACCCTAAAAAGTTAATATTTTTTGGCAACCTAAAGATTACGATTTTATTTATCTGTGCAATATATTGTCACCTTTTTATTTGTTTTTTTATTATGTAACACGCATAACAAACATATATGTATATGTATATTATGAATGCAAAAGGATTTTTTTTCTTGTGTATCTCTGTTGGAAAATTTCAAAGGGGGATTTTGGTGTTTTTTTATTTTTCTTATCGGTAGACTTTTGTGGAAAATGAAAATTTCTTTATATTTCTTTGGATTACTACTATATAATTTTCCATTCAAGAAAAGTAGAGATTTATAAAGAATTTTTATGTATATCAGTTATGTGACATGTGTAAATAATAGAGTGAGCAACTGGCTAGTGGAGGTTTATAAAGTTTACAAGCCAATCACACCATTATTCTTCTCTTCCCCTACTCCATCATTTTTCGAAATCTCAAAATTGTCGTATTTAGGTTGAGGTCTCTTACCCTAGAAAGTTAATATTTTTTGGCAACCTAAAGATTAGGATTTAATTTATTTGTGTAATATTGTCAATTTTTCTTTGTTTTTTTATTATATAACACGCATAACTAACATATAAGTATATGCATATTACGAATGCAAAAAGATTTTTTTTCCTTGTGAAACTCTGTTGGAAAATTTCAGACATGGGATATTGGTGTTTTTTTTTTTTCTTATTCAAGCACTTTTGAGAAAAATGAAAATTTCTTTATAGTTCTTTGGATTACTACTATATAATTTTCCATTCAAGAAAAGTAAAGATTTAGGAAGAATTTTCTTGTATATCAGTTATGCGACATGTGTAAATAATGGAGTGAGCAATTGACTAGTAAGGTTTATGAAGTTTACATGCGAATCACCCCATCATTCTTCTTTCTCATGTACTCCATCGTTTTTCAAAATCTCAAAATTGTCTTATGCATTTTATTTAGGTTGAGATGTCTTCAGCTCCTGCAATAATCCTAGAAAGCTAATATTTTTTGGCAACCTAAAGATTTATGTATTTGTGCAATATTGTAACTTTTTCTTTGTTTTTTATTATGTAACATGCATAACAAACATATATGTATATTATGAATGCAAAAGAATATTTTTTTCTTGTGTATCTCTGTTGAAAAATTTCAAATGGGGGATTTTGATGTATTTTATTTTTCTTATCGAAACACTTTTGTGGAAAATGAAAATTTCTTTATAGTTTTATGGATAACTACTATATAATTTTCCATTCAAGAAAAGAAAATATTTATAAAGAATTTTCTTGTACAGTAGTTATGCAACATGTGTAAATAATGGAGTGAGCAACTCGCTAATGAGGTTTATGATTTTTACGGGCCAATCACCCAATCATTATTCTTCCTCTTGTACTCCATCATTTTTCGAAATCTCAAAATTGTCCTATGCTTTTTATTTAGGTTGAGGTCTCTTCGGCCTCTACAGTAACCCTGAAAAGCTAATATTTTTTGGCAACCTAAAGATCACGATTTAATTTATTTATGCAATATTTACACTTTTTCTTTGTTTTTTATTATATAACATATATGTATATTATGAATGCAAAAGGATATTTTTTTCTTGTGTATCTGTTGAAAAAATTCAAAGGGGAGATTCTGGTGTTTTTCTTATCGAAAAACTTTTGTGGAAAATGAAAATTTCTTTATAGTTCTATGGATAACTACTATATAATTTTTCATTCAAGAAAAGAAAAGATTTATAAAGGATTTTTTTGTAGCGTAGTTATGCAACATGTGTAAATAATGGAGTGAACAACTGACTAATGAGGTTTATAATGTTTACCAATCAATCATTCTTCTTCCGACTCTACTCCATCATTTTTTAAATCTCAAAATTGCCCTATGCTTTTTATTTAGGTTGAGGTCTCCTCGGCCTCTGCAGGAACCTTGGAAAGCTAATATTTTTTGGCAACTTAAAGATTACGATTTTATATAAAAAAATATTGCACAGATAAAAAAGATTGTAATCTTTAGGTTGCCAAAAAATATTAGCTTTTCAAGGTTACTGTAGGGGTCGAAGTGACCTCAACCTAAATAAAATGAATCAGACAATTTTGAAATTTCAAAAAATGATGGAGTGCATGAGGAAGAAGAATGATGGGGTGATTGACATGTAAACTTCATAAACCTCACCATTATTTACACATGTTGCACAATTGATCTACAAGAAAATTCTTTATAAATCCTTACTTTTCTTGAATGGAAAATTATATAGTAGTAATCCAACGAATTATAAAGAAAATTCCATTTTCCACCAAAGCGTTTCGATAAGAAAAATAAAAAAAAACACCAAAATCCCTTTCAAAGGAGATCCAAAAAAAATCTTTTTGCATTCATAATATACATATATGTTAGTTATTGGTGTTACATAATAAAAAACAAAAAAAAAGTGAAAATATTTCACAGATAAATAAAATCGTGATCTTTTGGTTTACCTTTCTAGAGTTAGTGGCGGGTTGAAAATTGTCCTGTGAATTTTATTTAAAAAAGCAGCTTCCATGTGTGTGGATTGCAGTGGGATCGTGGAGGTTGCAGCCGCAGACGGAGGTAGGAGGAAGGTTTTGGTGTGTTGAGAAGGTTTGACGTAAAAGAATGAGGTGTTGTTTTGGAATATGCGTTCCAGAATTGATGTTATAAAATGATTTTTGAAATTGAAAAGTGAAACAATACATTATGAAATGGGAAGTTGTTTTTCATAATATGATTTTTTTCTATTCTGAAATAAGTGCGCGGGAATAGGCATTTTGGAAGAGAAAAAAATCTTCCAATATATTTTTGGCATTTTACGTTTTTAATGGGATACATGATGGGGCAGAAACACCCCAACTCTTTTTAATTTAATTTTTTAGAACAACATTTTTAAATAATGATTATTTATTCATAAAATCTATATATATATATATTAGAACTTTTCTTAATTTACTCTTATATCAATATTTAATTTTATTTTATTATTATGAACATTGCGTCATTTTTTATTTTATAAAAAAAAATTAAATTTTTAATTGAATTTTAAATTTTTCAAATTTTTAAATTTTCAAACTTTGAAATCCTAAAACCTTTTCCAAACACTTCAAAAAAAAATATTACAAAAAATAAAATTTCAAACCCAAAACCCTTTTTAAAACACTTCAATTTTCAAAATTTTAAATTTTCAAAAATTTTAAAATTTTAAAATTTTGAAATTTTGAAATTTGTTGAAGATCTTATTTAGCATTCTATAATTAGTATAACATTTGTTCTCTTTTAAAAATAAAATAAAAAATATTTAAAAAAAAAATACAGGAAGGTTTCGCCGAACATGTATCATACTGATGGAATGTTTGTATGATTTTCTCAAATATTAAGATTGTGTTTCTAATGTAATTTGAGAAGTTATTTGAGGAATGGATACGATGCTCTTGATATTGATACTACCAATAAAAATTACTTAGAAACTCGTGCATTTTACAACTAATAACAATTGGTGAGGATATTTTTTTTTTTTGCCTTTTTAGTTTTCTCACAAAAAATTTAACTATATTTCGAATGTTCAGAAAAAAAACACCAAAAGAGTTTATTTTAAAATGAGAATACCAAAATTATAGATTAAACAAAATAAAAGATAAAAATTATATATTTTAAAATATGATCTTAATTTATATTGTATTTTTTACATTATCAATTAATTACAATTTTATCTCAAATAACTTTAGAAAAAACTTAAATATAATTACAATATTCGATACATAATAGAAAACAAAAGTTATATATTTTAAAATATTGGATACATAATAAAAATAAAATATATATAATAATAATAATAAAATACAGATATATATATATTTTAATTTTAATTGAATTTTGAATATTGATATTTTATATTTTTAATTAATTGAAGTATTTGATTTTTCTTCAATAAATACAAATAGTTTAACTTTTATAATTAATAAAATAATTATATTTAAAGGTTTTAATTTAAACATTCCAAGTACAAAATAAATTTTAAAATTGAATTAAATGATATTAAAAAAATAAATGGGCTCGAGCCCATATAGAGAGTAAAGGGTAGAAAGATAGAAGGAGCGAGGTAACCCAACGAGTGTCACTGGTTCGATTGCAAGAGATGAACAAGGGTTTGATGGGTGGCTATGGCTATGGCGTTGTCCTCATTCTGGTGCTGTTGCCTTTCAGCTTAGGTGCCTCAGCGGAGCAACTCAGTTCCAGAGAATGTGAGAATCTTGGTTTCACTGGACTCGCCTTGTGCTCTGACTGTAACACTCTCTCCGACTACGTCAAAGACAAAGGTCAATACGTTTTCGATCTCTCTCTCTCTCTCAATCAATCAATTATTGTTCATATTCGATTTTGCTTTGTTTTTTTTATATACTCCGATTTCACTGTTATTATGTCGCTCAGAGAAGCGCGATTAGAATCGCAGATAGGTTAGTTAGGGTTCTGTCACAGTTACCACAAGAATAGTACTAAGCTTGAAATTCGCTTGCAGAGTTGGTATCAGATTGTCTTAAGTGTTGCACGGAAGACTCCGATGATGCCACTACTAAGGTATGAATCGTGACGGTTTACACCTAAACTAATCTGGTTTCAAATTATATAAATATGCAGCTTACCATTACTTAATCAATTTTCTAAAGAAAACGTGTGTCTTTTGCGGTTAAGTGAAAATGAAGAAAAATTTAGGACCTGTTTGGTGTGAATGAAAAAGTTTTCTGTCTTCATTCTTATTTTTATGGTTTACAATGAAGGCACCTTTTATTTACTTTATTTTTCTGTCTCTAAATGTTTTTATGTGAAGTACTGAAATTGGCACAATGATTTTTAACCGAATGTTTGAACATAAGAAACAAAGAGATAATACTGAAACTTTTTGTAGTTATTAGTAGTAAGGGGGAAATGAAAACAAGAATTATATTTTTTCAAACAGACATGGCCTGACACTGTGTTTGGTTTATTTTGTGTTTTCATTTGTAATGGATAAGTTTTACAGATATTTACAAAATGGGTAGGATAGTGAAAACAACTTAACGTTGCGTTCGTCATTTCCTTCCCAACATCTAAGAAAACATGTAACAATGTGAAAATAAGGTGACGTTATGTGTGGGTTTGCAGTAACTCCAATTATTTGCAAAGAAACCCATGATGCTTCATGAGAGTGTCTTTGCAGTAACTCCAATTATTTTGTGATTTCAACATTCAGCATCGTCTTCCCCCCTCCCCAATACACAGCGAAAAGTTTAAAGGAAGACATTGTTATTAATTCTTTAAGCTTTTAGATTACATACTCTGGAGCTTTACTGGAGGTCTGCATGAGGAAACTTGTTTTCTACCCTGAAGTTGTTAGCTTTATTGAAGAGGAAAAAGATCAATTTCCGTCAGTAAAAGTTCAATATGATTTTAACTCTCCACCAAAGTTAATTATGCTTGATGATGAGGGTCAACAAAAGGAAACAATCAGGTGAGACTTCATTCATGATCTGCATATTAGTACCTTTCTAGTATCTTGTTAACAAAGTTCATCATTGGTTTTATTTTCTAATTAATAATAGGGCCTTGACTACATTGTTGATTTTTTTTAAATGCGTAGGGTTGTTATTCAAACGATAATACAACAACCAAGCTTTTTCCCACTAACAACTCAGCTGCATAGACTAAACAATGTTATAGTGTTGTATTGTGAATCTTGTCTCTGAAAAAACCATTGATTTATTAGTCATTCTTTAATGTTTTCCTCTGTAATATTTCTTTGGACCTCCAATGCCTCTGGCAATAGTCTTTCTATCAGAATCACGAAAGTACGTAACTTTGATTAACATTGTAGAATTTTTACTAATGTTTTAATTTAAGTTGACTAAAATTAGTCATTGCGTTTGCAACATTGTTTTACAAGGTCTAGGTTAGACAATTCTCATTATGCACTTGATGAGTAACACTAAGCTCGTGGAGGTGCGTGTATCATAGTTGTAAGGGAATTTATTTCTCCATTTAGATGAAAGAATCTAGTGAATTACTATTTGAATTGTCTAACAAAAGAAATAATTTAACTTTTGTTGATGGCTATGTGGATTCCAATGAAACTACAGCATAACCAAGAATAACCACTATGAATTTGAAATCTTTCTTGAATGTGATTCAAAATGAATTTGTGTACTCTCTTTAGGTTATTTTTTATTGTATTTTATTTTTGTCTGTTACAGGATTGATAATTGGAAACGTGAGCATATACTGCAGTTCCTGCGAGAGAAGGTGAAGCGTCTGGCATCTGATTGAGTGAGTCTTTAATCCATTCTTTGGCATGTTCTAGACTTATTCCCATTTACAGAAAAAAAAGTGGGAAGTATATACAGTGTGACTTGGAGAAGTGCCCTGTTTACAAGTGACCTGAATAACATAAAAATCATCATTATTTGGCCAGTTAAGGTAATTCTGGATTTTGTGACAACTGATTTCAATACGACGGTTTCCTTTTTCCAGATTTTATGGCAGCTATAAACTGCAGCCTTGTAATGTTTCATAGTGACAAGACACACGTTTCTGTTATAAGGCGGGAATAGGTACTATAATTCATTTTAAATATATCTATCTATATATATATATGTGTGTGTGTGTGTGTGTGAGCTTTCATGTAGCTTTTCTCTATTGTTTCTGTGAGCGTCAAATTCATGACTTTGGACCTTCATGTGTTGATCAATAATCTTCATGTATAAGTTTTTCAAATAAATTTTCTTAGTAAATTGTAGTAGACTTTATTGACTTCATTCAATCAGTATACATGATTGAGGTACATGTTGAAATCGTGGTGATCATATTTTCCTCTAGCAAGAACGCTAGAACATGGGAGGTTTTCTCACAATTGTACCATTTTTCATCTAGTTTAATGACAAATTTTCCAACTGGTTGAACTTCACTTGGGTTTATAATCTCCTCCCCGAAGAACAACACTTGGGTTTATAATCTCGAGTGAGTGTTTGATTTTGAATGAACATCTTCAATTCTTTTGATGCAACTTTAGAAATGATAATCTTGTTTTTTTAACTAAAATAATGGATTCACCTAAGTTGATCGATATCGTCTATCTATGTCGTGTGCATACGTAGTTTTAAGAATTTTGTCAATCCAATTTGTTGTTTCTGGATTGACTTTCATTATTATGTTCTAATAGTAGTTTGCATGGGACTCATTAATTATGTATGTTGCATAAGTAATGAAACAAGTTAAAATAGAAAGTGATGCATTTTATTTAAAAAATTTGTTATGAAAAAGACAAGTGTTGCATCAAAAGATACTTTTTAAGTGTTGCATTCTTGAACTGCCTTATGAAGTGTTATGTAATGTGTTAAGTGTAATATATATGTATACAATTACATTCATTCCATCCACTCTCATCTCTTGTGTATGTGTTATGAGTGGAGTTGTGACGATCTGAAACACATTTTGTCTTGAGGCGTGATGTACCTTCATAGGTTTTTTGAAAAAAGAAAGGTGATTAGAAGTATGTTGTTCACCCTACCTTTGTATTTTATGTAAAGGTTCTAGATACAATATGCTAAAAGAGTGTTATTAGGTGAATAAACCAATATTTTAGGATTTAATATTTGATTTCTTGAGTTATTTACCTTCAATGTATTGGTTGTGTGCTTGTAAAAACTCTATTTTTGGTGAGTTTGGTTGGTGTGGATGAGCATCTAAATGCCACTCCTGATAGAGTGAACCAATATAATTCAATTGTGTACATCTCTCCCTCTCTCCCTTTATCATTTTGTTCTTGAAATGATTTTGATCTAGGTTCTGTTATTGAAAGCAACCAAAAATCATATAATTGACTATTTTAATAAAGATATTATTCTAAGTTTTGCGAAAATTTGAGATACTTCAATTCACTCAGTGTTGAAATGAACCCCTTAAAGCTAACAAATAGGTCACATTAGTGTTTGTTATCATCAAAACTCATACAAAATTTATTAGAATTAGGCTATTAGGCTGTCTAGTTGGGCTATACGAGTTAGATCGGCTAAGACTTCAATAAACATTTTATGAAATAAGAAATGAGATAACGTTTTTGTGTTCATTTGTTCTCTAACTTCATACTTTATGAAACAAACGTTGAATCTTTGATTTTGTCAAATGGAAGACGCTAGACAAAATCTTTAATTATTTATCGTTGAATCATATGCAATTTTTCGAATGAATCATTTAATCATCTATGGTAATATTGCTTCAAATTATACATGCAACAATAAATTTTATCTATAATATTTAAAACTAGTAGATTACATTTTTTTAATGTTACGACTTTCTTATAACATCTAGTTTATTTAATAAAAATGTTCACGAACATCTTCAACCTTTGGTAGTTATATATATTTAGTCCAATTAATACCCATTCGTAACCCTTTCCAAAGTGATGTAAATAAAGATAAACATGTTAACATTTTTGCCCATTAATACTATTTCTATTTTATTTGAATATAAATATTATTAAATTTCTTAATTGGCTTCACTCGCACATTGTTTATATTATCATTTTATATAATTTTAAATGAATTTGTTAATTAAATATGTGTTCACATAAATGATTTTTCATGAAATATTATTTTGAAAGAAAAAAAATGTATGCAACATGTAAAAAAAAATCAATAAATTTTTAAGGACAAAACCAGTTCAACTGATCTCTTCGTGACCCCTGACGAAACCTCTAAATAGGGATATGTGGCTAAACCAAAAAATGCATGCAACGCGTCCAAAAGCTATGTTTAAAATCAAAACAACATCAATTTTTAAGGCCAAAATCACGTCAACTTACTAACTTTGTATCCCTAATAATGCTTCTAGATAGGAATATGTGCCTTAACCTAAATAATATTATAGTTATTATTTACAAATCTATAATTTAAAACCTACTATTTTTTTTTTCTTTCCCCTTTTCCTATAAAATTATTATTTTTTAAAATAATTAATTTTCAGAGTAATTGCCTTTTTTTTCAAATTTATAAATTCGACCTTTCTTCTTTAAAAAAAGAAAGAAAAAAAGACAGCTCACGTTGGTTGGAGAACCAAATTCCGACTAGTTTTGCAATAAATTCAGTCATTTCCACACGTTCATAATTTAGGTTTCCAATAACATTATGAACTAATATAGTAAATTATTAAAATCATTATATGTAATTATTTGCTACATGGTGATGATCGTAAAACATTTTGTTAATGAAAAAAGTTGATTGATTTGCTTTTATAATATTTTGATGCTTTCGTAATATCATCTAAGTTTTGACCTACCTTTTTAAATATTTTGATGCTTTCTAGAACCCCAACTCAATGCATCCTTGTTTACACGTTAAACACTCTTTCTCTCCTCATCAATGTTTCAAAGTTTTGACTTCATACTTATATTGTTAAATTAAATCAGTATTTTAAATTTACAAAAACCATTGTGTTATTTTCTAAACAACACCTACTAATTACATAACACTTGTTTTTCATATTAATTACATAGATTTGTTGACTTGTAATAAATAATTAAGGATGTTGTAGGAAAAATATGAAATAGTTGTAACAAAGAGAATATTTATTAGGAAAACGTCAAAAACAAATATGATATCTGATTGAATCCTAGGAAGACAAGGTTTTCCTTTTCACATTAGATAGTTGGGAACTGACACGTGGAGGCAATATCATGGTCACGTAATATTCAGTTACCTACTACGCATGCAACACATTATTATCAGAATCTTCATTCTTCATTCTTCCTTCTTCCTTCTCTGTCTCTGCTCTTCTTTACTCTCAACCAATTTTCCTTTTCCATTTTTCCCACAAGGCAAATTCCGCATCTTTCATTCTCTATCTTTTTCCTTTTAGTCTTCAAATGCTGAAATTTATTACTTGCTTGAATTGAAAATTGAATCTGCACCATGAACTACCTCACCACTTTCAATCAGACTCATTCCTCATCTACTTTCAATTGCCATGTTTCCTTTCATCTCCAATTTGTTTTACCATTTCCAAAATGTGATTTTAACAAGTCAACGGTTATAGCTTTTTTATGTCTTCCCAGACACAATTTTGAAGATGATTGTGAAGAACCAAAACACTCTTTGGGTTTATAACTTAATAGATTTCTCGCTTATTGCTTCATGGAATGATTTTTAACTTGTTCACATCCAGCACTGCGTGTCTTTGTTGATGGGGCAGCCTAAAGTGGATTCTAAAACCAGTTGGGGGTACCAGATTATGGTATTGTTTTTTCTGCATGATCTGAGACTACCTAATAATTTTTTCATGAGAAGACAACTTGTCTTGCACTAAGATTTGTTCACGTGTGTCTATGTAAGAACATGCTGGAAGTTGTTGACGATATCTGAAGTTGCATTTGTTTTCAATTGCCTTTTAAGGTAGAACTATTGGCTGCTAAGGATCTCGTTGTTGGTTCAAAATTAAAAGGCAAACCAGATCCTTATGCTATCATCACTTGTGGCAATGAAAATAGATTCAGGTTTGTTCATCTAGTTTTCCCCCTCCTTTATTTTGAATTTCTCTCTCCTGGAAATGGTGGAGCCAGAGCATAGATTTGTAATGTCTTGGGGGGTGCTTTAGAAAACAAATGCTTTTGAAGAGTTTTCTTTTTGGGGAGGGGATTTGATTAATCATATCAGGATTCTTAAGGTACCCTTAGTAATGTCTTTGGTCTTAAACAAAACATAAACTAATTAATCGAAGTTGTGGATGTAGATGACAGGTTTTTGCTTGACACATGTTTCAATCTTTACGTATTTGGTTTGAGCGTTTGGAACCTCGAATCCATGGGAAAAATTGAAGCTAATCAAAGTAGATTTAGCTTGGATGTGAATCATGAATTTACCTCTGACTTGGTTCAACACCAATCCAAAGATGCACTGAGTTATCACTAGAAAGACCTCTGTATTACGACTTTTCTTTTCTGTAACAAACTGCTATAGGCAAAGACACTTCCCAATTTTCATTTTTACTTTTAACTATTTTTCTATTTGTCTGTGCCATTGAGTTTAAGGTTTTGAGTTCTTTACTGTAATAAACCTTTAGTTTTCTTACTTTCTTTGGTAAGGAAATTTAGTTAGTTGCTACTTTATTTCTACTTTACATTTGCAAGTTTAGGATTAACCTTTTGGAGGGATAATATTTTGTGATGCTTTGGAATAACTGCAAATAGTCTTGCAAAAAGATGTTGTACTATCAGAAATGACAAAAAAAAAAAAATGTGCTCTGTCTTCTGTTAAGAGGTTCGACCCACTGAAAATATACTTTTTCCATACTTAGCATATATCTACCTAGACACAAGACTTTAGCTTAACTTTAGTTTAATATTGGACCTCAAGTTGTGTGCTGTTCGCAGTTCCATGATCCATGGTTCAAGACATCCATTGTGGGGTGAGGATTTCAATTTTTGTGTTCATGAACTTCCCGTCCAGGTACCTTATTATCATCTGTGTTTGTTTTATTTCGAGTAATTATACCAATGTTAGGTTCAGTTCTTATCTTAGCAGAGTGATGCTGATGTTTAAGTTATTCACACCATTAAGCCCCAAGATTTTTCTTCTATAACTGAACTTATTTCAAAGAACATGCTTACCATTCTCTCTCTCACTCACTCACTCTACCTGGATTTATATATTTCATGCAATAAAATGTGTTTTGGAAAGAAAAAGCTTGCAAGAACAATAAAAATAAATATACAGTTTAATTACTCATCTGATTTCTATTATTATAATTTTCTTTTCTCTTACTTAAAAAGGATTAGAAATAGTATGTGTAAGTTTAAGGATTAAAAGAAGAAGTCTTAAATATATAAGCTAAAAGAAAAAGTTTTTGCAACTCCAAGAACCAAATGCTTAAGGTAATTTTCTTAATTATCAAACCTAAATATATAGATGAAAATGCAAGTTTTGAAGCTAATTATAGTGATGAAGCATAATATTGAGAGCATATTCTTGGATTGACATTTACAAAGTATCAGCTTCTTTTCATTCCTTATATCAGTAAAAGCTTCTGAATTGACCGATTAAATCTGTTATCAGTAAAAGAAGTTCTTTCCCCTAGCAGATCAATGTAGCAATTTATGATTGGAATGTGGTGGCGAGAAGTATCCCTCTTGGTTCAGTGAGTGTTGCTGTTAAAAGTGAATGTAGAACTGTTGAAGCGTGGCATACTTTGGAAAGTCCATCAGGGCAGGTAGTACCGGCTATCAGAAGAAATTTGGTCTGGTTTCTAAGTTTTCTGATTTCGGACCCTCCTCTTAAATGGAGTGTCAGTGTCGGACACACGTATCAAACACTCCACTCATAAGATACATATTGGTGAAATGTACAATTCAAGAAATATTTATTGAATTTTTTACAATTCTAACATGAGTTTAACACAATTTAAAAAAAACTACATTAATTTTTTAAAAACTCAAAATAAATTTTTATTATGATTAGTGTGTGTGGTGTTTTTGTTTGTTAATAATATTTTATGTCTGCTAAATACCATCATTATGTCAGGTTTCTTTTCGAATAAAAACACAAGTATGTGGAAATGTTTCGAGGTGAGGGTTTTGGTTTTATATTTGTTTTTAAGAATGTGTGTTATGATCATATAGTGGTGTATTTCTCATAGTTAGTAGTTGATTGGAGTGATAGGATAAAAGGTTATGGAGGAGACAATCCTAAAAGAAGGATGCCACCCCTTGTTGTCCATCAAAACACTGGGCCTCTTCAAACTATATTTGGTCTTCATCCAAATGAGGTTACTCACAAAAGTTTAACTTGTTTGTTTCTTCATAGTGATTACCAATGTGGTGGTTTTTCTTCCGTTCAAATATGCACAAAATAAAAACTCTCCTTTTGTATGATCGTGTTGCAGATCTGACAAGTGAAGCATATTTTTCAGGTTGTTGATCATAAATATAGTTGTGCCCTTGAGACGTTATTCTTGTACCAAGGTCATATGTATGTCTCAGCAAGGCATATTTGTTTCTATTCCAAAGTATTTAAGGAAATGAAGGTCAGACTATGCTTCTGTTTTGTCAAACACTATGCCTTTGTTTGGTTGAGGAGAAAGGATTTGAGAGAGTAAAAGAGAAATAGGTGAAAAATTGGTAAAGAATAAATTTTTTAGTTGAAGTGAAATAGAGTACACAGACCAAAAATGAATGGAAATTATAAAGGTGTGTGTATTTGGTTTGAAGGAAAAAGAAAAAAGAGGAACTGGTTTGAAAGACAAATTTAGCCTGGGTTGTTTTGAATTTTTGCACTAGCAAAATTTTCAGTATAGTCCCACTCAAATTTCATCACATCTCTACACAACCAAATCCCCATTTTCTTCTCCATTCTTTACTTTTCTCTCTTTTCTAACCCATCTTTTACACAACCAAGCAAAGTCTATAGCTTGCATTGTTTCTTGTACGAGGTTGTTGATCTATCACTCATGTCAGATGTTTTAGTTTTGAGTGATTTAGATTTCATCTTAGGTTTCTGGTTTTGCAAAACAGTTATACTATTATTTATTGGATTCTGTTTTGGCTGGAACTTCATGTACTGAAACTGTATGACTCTAGAAAAAAAATAAGCACTTCATTAGAAAAAAAAAGCCCTTTCTTAGTTATGAGCATTGAAAATCTGATCTTTTTTATTAGTTATCATATAATTTCTTTTGGGGTATTTGTCAGGTGGTTATTCCATTTGAAGATATATACAAGGTACAATCTCTATTGCTTTTTCTTCCCCTCTGTCCTAAATATTTCAGTGAGATTAAATTTACGTGTGGTGCTACTATTTTCCTTTCTCTTAAGATTCAAAAGAGTGAACATGCAAAGATCAATCCTGCAATTACAATTATTCTTCGCCAGGGAGCTGGTGGACGTGGTGTCCCTCCTTTAAAAAGTCGTGATGATTGTAAGTAATTAGTTTTTCTTGGAGGAAATTTTAATTACACTTTATGATTCAATTTTCATGAAAAGATCCAATCAAATTAAACTTAAGGGAATGAAAGTGAGATTTGCAGCATGGGTGTTTTCTTTCATTCTTCACTGCCTTTCATGTTGATGATGACCTTTGTCAGATAATTTGATTAGATCTTTTATTCATTTCAGGTGCCACATATATGTTTGCATCATTTTTGTGCAGGAATCGTGTACTAAAAGATCTACAGAGTGCAGAAAAGAATTTCAACGAAATGTTGGAAGTTGAGAAGGTTACATTACAGCACTTGCTTAATCAATTTGGTTTTCATTTTCTGTATTGCAATATCAGTTGTAGAGATTTTGCATATGTCTTGATTATCACGAGACATTAGAGGAATTGCTTGTTTTTAATGTACACAGCAAAGCCTCTTGTTTATGATGAATCATAACGAATAACAGTTATCCCACTTTACATAATTACTTCCAGCACATAATATCACTTGAGATCCTGCTTTTGATCTGATTCTTTCTTTCCTTTTTATTTTTCTTATAAATTTCTACCATGAAATCTTTTGATGAATAGAGAAGACTTTCAAGCGTTTTGGTCTTTTTCATTAATCATCATACAGGAAAATGGATTGGCAGAGCTGTGTGCACATAGCAGTTGTGGCAGAGGAAGTAAGATACTGGATAAGGCTTTTGAAGAAAGCATGCCAAAAACTGGAAAACTTCAACCTATTATCCAAGGAGAGGCTTTAGTTGGTATAAACAATGTATGAATCGTTTTTCCCCTTTTTTTTATATGTTTGCTAGTTTAAGTATCAGCTTAATCATTAGAGATCCTTCTACAGGAAGTTATTCCTAGGGTAGCTGAGATGTTTTCTAAGTGGTTCATTGATGGTTCAAATTTTACTGCCAAAAATTATTCAGCAGGAAAGGACTCTGATTTTGTGGTAAGTTTTCTTCCATTACTATTGTCATTCTTTAAAGCAGTGTCGGAAGTCTTATAATCCTAAACAATTTTTCTAGTCAAAGACAAAATTCTTCAAATAACTATTGGGGTGTTCTTATGACTTTTCTTAGGTGTTTGAGAATGTGAAACAGATGTTACATCTGAATCCTGAAGGAGGAAAGATTAATTTTATTTTAAAATTTGAATAATCAACAATTACTATCTTATATTATAAGACTATTTAGAAAAAATTATACTCTTCAAGTAAGAGTGAAATAAAAGTTATACTCAACTGTTTTTTTTTTCTTTTTTTTTTTTATATTTGTGTTCCTGTAAGCTGATTCGAATCACTGCATTTCTATACGATTTTTAGTTTAATAGGGTGACATATGATATGTGCAGTCAAGAAAACTCCCAATTGGGTGAGTGAATGAATATGATTCATTGTAATTGAAGAAACTGCATTTCTTGTAAAAACAGGTGCTATGATTATTATTATTTTAAACCTTAAACTTGAAATAAATACATCTATCTCTCTTCATTAATTTCTATATAACCCTTATTGCAATGACTAATAGCTAGTTTTTGTTATAAAAAAATGAATATGTTATGTTATTTATCATCTTTTGTCTGGTGCAGGATTGATGATTGGAAACGTGAGCATATACTGCAGTTTTTGCGAGAGAAGGTGAAGCCTTTAGCAGCTCATTCAGAATAACTCCTTCTCTCCCATTATTCTCAAGACTAATATTTTATGTTATTTTCAATTTCAAATACACTTTATTAATAACTTTTTCAATAATCAAGCAATATTTAACAAATTTTAATTAATCTCATAAATATGTAAGACAATCAATTTCAATGCTTAATCACTTTTAGATGCCACTATTTTTACATCTTTCTTATCAATGTGCACACTTAATCATTAGTAATGTTGATAATGTGATTTGTACAACCATTATCTATAAGGTGGGAAGACACATGTATTGTTGCTTTGGTTGTATTTACTATCTTTTATAGTTCTGGGCTTGGAAAGCCCTCTCCACAAATTTTTGTTGTCTCGTAAGCCTCTTTTGTTCTTGTGCCCATGGAATATTCAACAATTTTGCCAAAGTAGAGTTTGATCAAATCCCTTGTGTTATTTAATGGTTTCAAATTTTTAAGGTACTATGACTAAAGTTTTTGAACGATTCTATAACATATGAAAATTAAACATCAAGAACCCATTACATTGTTAATTATGGCAAAAAAAATTGTTAAAGTATTTGTTAGTGAAAAATCCAACAACCCATATTTTGATTAGGTGTTATTAAAGAAGAAAACATAAAACATGATCGTACTTCGTTTGTAAGACAATGTTTTCCTTCATTAAAGATCTTGTAAGATGTAAGTGTTTCATTTGAAAAAAATGATATAACACATTGTAGTCTTTCGTCTGATAAGCATTGTTGTGCTCAGTTGATACACACATAGTTTTAAGCTAACATTATACTTCATGAAAAAGACTTTATGCTTATAATATGGTGTAGAGAATGTTTGTTTACTTCGTCGACAAAGAAGATCTATAAAAGCATGTCACATCAATGATCTCTTGAAAAATGAGCTAAAGTTGTTATGCTTCAACAATCTCCTAACACAAGCTTTATCAATTTTAGAAAAGACTATTTCTCCTGTGCTCAGGGATTTTACACAATTTTGAGTAAAGGATGATAATTTCTACCAACCATCTTAATGCATGCATAGAGTGCATTTAATGCATCATCTACATTCAAGTTGCTTAGACACAAGGAGACTATCATATAAGCTTAAGTTACTCAATGACCAAAAATGTTTTCTTCTAGACCTATATAAAGTCATCCTTCAAGAAGAAAAACAAGCATCTTAGCTATAATTTGCAAAGTGTCAAAACGTTGCTAAATGTATTTTTTTATGTACTAAAGACTTTGTAAGAACATTGTTATGTTTATTATCAAACTAAAAGAATGCATAAATCTTGTATACGTCAAAAGATGTTATCTTCTCTAGAGAGATTTTTTTATCTTTTATATCACAATTTAGACAAACCTTATAACACCTTATATTTACTAATAATTTTGATGATAGTATTTTTAACCGCAAAAACTTACATAGACTGACAATTTAGCATACAATTCTTGGGAGTGTCTTGTTGGCTAGGGGTACTATCCACAAAAAAAAATTGAATGAGAAGAAAGAGATAAAAAAATAAAATTATCTAATACTTTAACATTGAGAGTAGAAAAAGTGCTTAGACAAGGTAACCATCCAATTTATTTTTTAAATATTTAATATTTTAAGAATTTTAAAGAGAAAAAAAAAAACCCTTATTTTACGTCTCTTAAAATGGAGATGTTAGCAGTGGCAGGATTGTGAAATCTTTCTTAAGATTTTTTAAATAATGGTCACTTTCAATAGGCAATGCTCACTTTCAAATGCATACACCAACCCAACTTGACTTCAACAAAAGTGAAGATCAATTTCAGTCTCATTTTTTTATTTTACTTTCGAAAAGGACTTTGTTCCAATTTCTATACTTTTTCAACAAGAGAACAACATAAAAAGTGTACATAAAACATTATTAATTTCCTGAAAATGGCCATCAATCAAGCACAAATGGTCCAACTTTCGGCACACACACAACAGTTAGTAGGACACTTCTATGTAACATAATTCAAACTCTAATCATAATCGCACTTTTTTCATCAAAAATCCAACTTTATGTTAACTCCAAGAAGTATCAAATTTAATAAATCTCACTTTCATCAAAGTTTATGTTGAAAGTATGATTCCTTCTAAAAAAAATACAATTTTTTAACTTATTGATACTTAATAAACTACCAAAAAAAATATTAAATATAAATTAATTTTAGAAAAAAAAATTAATTGTTATATTGACAAAATTAAATAGTATTTTAGAGACTAAAAAAATATTAATATCTAAATTAGTTTCTATTATTATAATAGTTTTTAAATGAATATCTAATTAGATATCAAACTTTTATATATTTATTTTAAAATCTAAATAATTATAGTATTTAAAATTTGAGTAACTAATCAAATACCAATTTAAAAACTATTTATCAATAATAAAAAATAATTTAGATATCAATAATTTTTTAATTTTTAAAATAATATATAATTTTATTAATATAACAACTAATTATTTTTTATCTTTAAAATTAATTTTTATTTAATGATTTTCTTGTCTATATACCATTTTATTTCTGGTACAGTCTATTTTAAATATAATAAAGTTTCACCTTCAATTAACATTTTAAAATTTCTCTCTAGTAGATTCCATGGTTAAATTAATAAAATTTAATAGTACTTGGTACTGTCATTTGATAGTGTCTTATTCCCTGGTTCGGTCTTTAAATTCAATTAATTTGGTCGTTTCAACAGCTAATTATTTTGTTTTTGTATGCATACTAAACTAAACAGCATTATTAAATGCAGATTAAATAACAGAAATGAAATAAGAAAAAAGATGTCTCAATTAGCACAGTGAAACACTGACATTGGCACTTTCATCAAATCAAGAAACGACTTTCATTAAGCTAATCAGTACATGGAATCATTATACAACTAGAAATTTTGAAATATACACTTAATAATCAGCACAAGAAATTAAGAACATATTTGGCTAATTGGAAGCTTAGCCCCATCACCCATTTAAAATCTTAAAGGTGTGGAACAGCTTCATGACTAGAGAGTTTTTTTTAATGCTTTAACTATATTAGCTATTATGATTCCATCTAGAAGTATGATGACAAATTTTCATGCCACTACACTGGTTTAGCAACTTAGCATAGCAACCTTTAGGCTGCAATAAAGGTGAGAAACTTGGTCAATGAAATTGCGAGACATCCTTCTCCAATTTTGGTGAAGTAGCAGTTTTGATGGGAGCCCAGATATCTGCACCATTGCTCTCAGCAACTCCAATTGTAAATGACACAGGAACAAGGCATAACCCTCCACTCCTCAGGCTGCATGCATCCATACCCTGAAATTGCAAAAATTCAATCATAAGAATGGTAGAGACAAGGTTCTTGTTGGTATAATAAATGTTTCATAAATTTGATGCTGAATGCCCCCACAAGAAAATGTTTGACCTCATCCATTTGCTACTCCATGGTGAGAGTGTTCATGTTATGCTTACCTGCATTTTGGCTGCTGCTGAAGTTTCAAGGTATGGAGCACTGAGCAGCTGTCAAAAAAGGAAGAAAAGGATTGCATAAGATCAAGGTCCAAGTAGTATGCTTGCGATATATGAAACCAATTACTAGAATATCAACAGTGATAAATTCAGAATGTAGCAAGAATGGCCAAACCTTAACTTGTTTATGAAGGAATCCTATGTACTCCATTGCGTCCTCTAGAACAGAAGATGTATCTGTCTGCAGTGAGAAGTAGAGAGACTCTTTAAGACTCACAGAAACTAAAGAACAATTCATTCAATCCAAAAAAAAAACAGGTAACCTATCATATAACTCAAATAATCAGTTCATAATTATATTTCAATCAAGAATGAGCATGACGAGCATCAAATTTATAAGTTGTTATTGTGTCAGGAACTTTAGTTGTTGTATACCTTTCCATATGGTGAAACAAGCTGCTGAAGAGCAACTATTCTTTCCCCAATCTTCTCCTTCCTCTCCTATTCACAGAAACATTGGAATGTTACATGAAAAATCAAAGCAATAAAGTGGAAAGTATACCTTCAATGAAGAAGAGAATCACATATCCAAATTGAGTATCAAGAAGAGTTCCATGCAACGGGTTGATTGAACACTAGCATCTTTTAAGAAAATGAATCGTGAAGGACATTTACAGCACACAATTTAGATTCCTTTTTCTTGTGTCTGATGATTTTGAGTAGTATAGCTGAAAAGGCTTAGCATTGAACTATGCATTGATCTCAACCTGAACTTAGTTTATAATTAATTACATTGAACAAATTGAAAATAATCATAAGACAGACAGTCCTATTCAAGGTTTGAAATTATGCAGTGCATGATAAGAAACACAAACATAATATGTGGTCATTCATTGATTAGATACTACGAACAAGAGAGTTTATATAGAGAAGATCATAAGAGGCACCATTGCATGGTTATAGATGAAAATTTTCAATTAGTAAAGCTTAGGTATCTTTAAAAATGTATGAGTAGATGCTGAAAAAAAAAATAGAAGTGTTCTTCGACAACAACCAACAATAGAAGGAGAAAAAAAAGAAACCTTTGTGCTGATAGATAAATCAGCCTTTTGCCTTTTAGATGCAATAGAAGTATAACTGCTTTGGTCAACAGAGCAGGGACTTCGTTTATGCTCCATCATCTTTCTAACATCTATCCCCTCTTCTCTCTGGTGGCATCAACAATGAAACATCTTGCATAAGAATGATGATCAAATTGAAAAGAGGAATACAGATTATAAAAGAAACTATCAAATCATCGACACTTCCTCTCACTATAGTATCATAGTTGTCAGACACACAACCATAGTTCATATTCAATACACACAGTAATTACTACCATAAATTTTTCAGTTACTTTTATGCTTGAAACATGTTCAACAGAACTTTGGGGAAGCCAAAAGCCACAAATTGTGGAAGTACTGAATGCAAATTGGAGTCAATGTGGTTGGCCCCACTGGCTCCACAGTTACAGTCTACAACTTTGATTTTTCTTGCCCTCTAGTTCAGTATGATTGTTATCCATTTACAGATCAAAAAAGTTGGGGAAATCTATTGAGTGAGCAAACACACTGTCATCATCACCCTCTCTGAAGTGCAATTTCAACTGCAACAGAAGGTTTTCACTGCAATCAGATCACAACCGCAACTCCTGCTGCACAAGTTGCCTTTTTTCACAATGTCAAACATCACAACAAAATTTTGTGAAAATAGCCATTTAAAACCTTGTCAAAGTTTATGAAAATAACACAATTATGTTTATGAAAAATAAAATCATGATTGGAAACAAGGACCAAAGTCAAATTAAAGCCTTTCATTTGATGAACGCTTATCAAAATTAAAACACTTCAATGAAGAGGAAATATTTTCCTTCCATATGGTAGTGTTTGCTTTTGCTCTAGGGTCCTTCCTTGTGTACAACATGTAACACAAAAACACATAAATAGAGAGAGAATGTTACTTTAAAAAATAAAAAATAAAAATTGTCCAGTGAAGTGTCTAGTTTTAATTAGAGACGCAAGAAATGAGAAGAAGTTGTTTCAATCCATAAATATGCATCCCCAAACTTTGCTTGCAAAAAATAACACTGCTAGTTACAATACAAGATTGATTTTTGACATTAATAATACATCATGAACTCATGCACTGTTTCAGTCAGAATAACACTGACACCGTAGAACAGGACCATTTATTAAATATATGAGATAAGTTCAGAATACAAACTGGTAACAGCTACACCACAACCGAAAATCAAAACGTGGCCCCATAGGCATAGCCTTGATGCTACACTACAAGGAAAAGAATTGCCAGCAGAAAATGAACCATCCATGCATATTCAAACCACATAAGCCACAACACAAACCTTCCAAGGCTCATCACTGTCACAGACATTGATCACCATATTCAATGGTTTCGTTCTGATCACACTTAATTAATGCTTCAAATATCTTAACCCCAGAATAGTATAGTCAACATTGTGAGCTTACATACCATGCCAAAATTATTAATTTTCTTTTGCTTTTGGTAATTTAATTATAATTAATAACTAATTTCTATCTTTGTGATGTGTCCAGAACCTCAAATGTGGGGGGCCCACCATTTGATTTTAGACCAAAAAAATTGTACGCACACAAACATACACGGATTCACACATACATACATACATACACCTTGCATGAACGAATCTAACTTGCGTACAAAATCTTCCCAACCACCTTTGTTTAATGTTAAAGGATATCTTAATTGACAACATGCATAAGGACACAGGAGTGATTAATTAATTTACGGAAAAAGACAATGATTAATCCAGAGAGAGAGAATCACAGGGTTGGTTTTGGACATGGGGTTTACAACATCAACAATACAAATAAAGTATAGGCTCAACTACTCATTTATTACATATGTACTTACAATAAGAACAATTCTGATCATAATTCTCTTGGAATTGGAGTGCAGGGATTGATGAGGATTAGAGAGTTTAAATAAAACACAACAATTTTGAGCACAAATTCTCAAAGTTTTCCACGAAAAAGTCTATTCACTAATAACCTCCGTGAAAAGTGAGAACACAAGAAGGCACTTGAAAGACGAAAAAGACAAATGGTACTAAATTTAGGATAAGAACTTACTGAAAACATAGAATCAGCATTGCAGAAGGAGCTGGCTATCATCTATGACCCTTTTGAAGGTAAAAGCAGAAATGGTTGAAACCAAAAACCCTCTCCTTAGGCAAGTGAAAATGGTTAGGTGGGGTACTTCCAAAAGTTGCAAAGCTTGAGACTTTAAGCAGTGCCTGTGATTAGAATTTCATTACAATACTATGGTAAGAAAATTGAAAAACTTGGAAAAAGTAGCATGCAGAGTGACGAGCAGAGACATGAAGCGACGTACTGGTCCTAGAAAGAAAAGGTAGTGGAATCTGATGAGTGGAGGAAGAGAAAGTGAAGCTGAGAGAAAAAAACAGAGATGTTTGTTTGTGGCTTGTGGAGAAAGAAGAAGAAAAGAGGAGGAGGAAGGAGGAGCAGGTTAATGTCAAAATGTGGTTTTATAAAGCTAAAATTAATATAATACAATAATTCCTTACGTAAGATTTTTAAATGTATATTCTCATAAATATACTTGACAGCTAATATCCAACCAAGACAACGTTTGGGTTTTTCAATTTTCTTTTTTCTCTAATCTTTCCACTGCTTAATAGATATCACAAATATTTTTCTTTTATTTTAACAACACAAGACCCACACTAATTATTTTTTCAAACCTTATTTTCATGTTGAACGTATGTATTGGATGTGAATATTAGTAGGACACGTATCGGTAATAAAATGTTCAATTCAAAATATATTTGTTAGATTTTTGATAATTTTAATACGATTCTAACATAATTTTTAAAGATAAAAATATATTAATTTTCTAAAATTTAAATTTATTGTATAAATTTTTATTATAATTATAAAAATAAAGAACAAATCTTTTTGAATTAGCTATAAAAAAATTTGTTTGTTCTAAACTGAAACATACTTATCCACATAGATCTTTATTATCAATTTAATAATTATATAATATATAGATATAATTCATCGTATCTTATATTCTAAAAATTATATGTATCTCGTATTCATATCTACATCGTATTAATGTCCGTATAAGTGTGATATCACAAATATTTTAATTGATTACACTATTTTTCTTTTATTTTAACAACACAAGAACCACACTAATTATTTTTCAAACCAACGTCTCTTGTTTATTTTTCTATTATGTTTAATAATTTTGAAAATTGAAAGAATAAATAAAATAATCAATAATGAGAAAAACATATTGTCTAATAAAACTTTTATTTGGGAACTAAGTCCAATTTGTCTACATCAGGAATCCCTACCTTTCACGAGAAGACAAATATTTGTGACATAACCACGAGTGTTCGTTTATAATAACATTAAACTAAAAGCCCTTTGTTAATTAATACTGTTATCTTTTTGACAAAGTTAATACACTTTTTCACTAATTTTATTAAAACTGTTTAACTCAAAAACTAATTAATACATAAAATATTATAAGAAATTGCAGACACTAATTATAATTTGAGCCTTGGAGGAAATACCTTTCTGTAAATAAGAAACTTGTAAAAAAGAGCAAACATTTTTTATAATATTTATATTTAGTAAAAATACGATTACAAAATGTAAAACAAAATTTCCGAAAAATATGTTATTATGAAAAGTTGAGTTTTGGTTAAAAAGAAAAAGTGATTTATGTTTTGAAAAAAAAAGGATTTATGTCTCAAAAGCGCACACTACCTACCAATGTCGTGTAAAAGAAACACACACTGTACTTAAACAAAATCTCTGTCCTCTTCAACAATCCTCTTTCTCACTCAATTTAAGATACTAATTTTATTTTATTATTTTCAACCTATCATATTTTTTTAATTATTTTAATCAATAATTATAATTTTTAACTTTTTCCTATATTTTTACTTAATATAACCTATTTTAAAATATATTCCAAACCATTAATTAGTCCGATTTTAAATCTTAAAATTCAATTATCATAACTTTTGGAGTAAACTTTTGTACAGGTACTTATTTATTTTTAACTTTTTTTACAAAACTCAAAACCATTGATTAAAAAGTTAGATTTAAGAGAAAATAATAAGTATTGTTTGTATATCTTTATAGTTGCAGAATAATTCTATGATAAGTAATTTATTCTTTTAAAAACCCTAATATTTACATTGACATTAGTAAATGTTTGAATTTTAAAATTTAAAATTTTCCACATATTTAAAACATAAAATAAATGTGCCCAAAGTGGGAGTGAATATGAAAGAAAGTTTTTAGGAATAGATTTGAATTGAGTGAATGTAGATTTTCTTAACTATACGAATTTTGAGATATCATATTATCATAATAATGTTATTTGGGTGATGTCATAAAAAATGTAAAATATAAAGTTGTAGGCAACATTTAATTTAAATGTGTATATATTTGATTTAAATATAGAAAAGTCAACTCGTAACCAAAATGTGTGTTGTGAGTAAATAAGAATTGATGGGTGAGTGTTGATATGTATATGTGTGTTGTTGGGGAGACCCTTCATAGAAGGTACTCTTGTTCCTTACGGATAGGACTATGATCAACCCTTTCACATGTAAAATCCACCTCTAACTCAATCTAAGGAAAACCCTAAATCCACACACCTCTTTTCTTCATACCTCAACCAACCCACTAGACTACCCATTTCAAAATACAAACAAAAATGTGAAAATTGGTCCACGTAGGTTATATAGGTTACTACTTCTTAATATATATGTATATTATGTCACTAATGAAAGCAAATCCATATCCAATAATCTTCAAAATTTTAAAGTAATTAAGCCAACTTGCATTGCATTGACAAAACCATATCTTATTAATTATAATAATTAGCATTGAAATTTTATAGTAAAAACATTAATAATATTATGATACTGTAAATTCAGGAATCGAATCAATAATAATTTTTTTTTTCTCTTTTAAATCCATCTAGACATATTTTAAGAATAAAATTATAACAGATCATCGACTTTTAAAATTAACATTATTTCAATGCAATGTGAATATAATTTTATATTATTTAGAAGTCAAGACAATTTATATATTTTTTGTTCCGACCTCAAATCGTTAGACAGTATCGCTATAGTCAATCACCGCATTTGAGGTATTGTCCGTTTTGGAGGTCAATGCTTCGTCACGGTTTTGTCCTTAAAAAACGTCTCGAAAAGTGAAGGAAGGAGGGAGTATATAAACTGCCATTGGCCTCGATTCCTGAACGATGTGAGACTTATTGACATACGGAAGCATTTTTTTATTTCTTCAACTCACCAAAATATTTTTTAAAAACAAAATTATTATAAAACACGTACTTTCAAAATCAATAATATGTCAAAATAATATTTGGTTGATTTTGTGTTAGAATAAAGAAGTAATAAGTAAGAGGATGTAAGAGGAAATTAAAAAACGCAGTTTGTTTTGGCGGGAAACCGATGGAGTGTGATGTGAGAGCAGTTTTTCAGCATCGGGTACGTTCTTTCCGACACCCGGTCCCACCAGTTTTTTTTTTTTCTCTCTAGAACAGACCTAATCCGTGACCCCACCACCCCCACGCGCGCCACGCTCTCCGTGGCCTGCAAGCGCGCCCCTGGTCCACGTGTCTCCCTCTGAGCGATTCGCGTGCAAGGTGTTCTTGAAGGTCGCGAGATGTTTTCTGGGACGGTGGGGTCCACCCAACGCCTCTTGTTTCTACGACCGTGCGCCCCAGAAGTCCACCATCAAACCATTTTCGTCTCCCTTTGCGGACCCTCCCTTCAAGTGGGACCCACGCGCTTTCTCTTTCTTTTCTCTTTTTAAAACAATCTCATATCAAAATTATTGTTACTCGTAACTGGGTTTAGTTTAACCAAATCAATTTTTAAATAATTCATCTTCGTAAATAAAAATTAATTCTATTTTTTAAAACGAAAAATATGAACTAATTATTATTTTTAGAAATTTATTATAAATGAATAAAATAACATTATTGTTTACTCTACTTTTCAATGTTTTAAACCTTTGTTTCAATTTGGTTTCTTTATTTTACTCTTTGGTTTGTGTGATATGAACCGCAGGAGTCAAATTGTTCAACAATTCCAAAACGCGCTTCTTATTAATTATTGCTGTCAGAAGTTGAAAAAATATTAGTAACCACGTTTTTATATTTTATTAAAAGAATTAGAAACTTTATTTTTTAAATTAAAATCTTTTATTTTTTTCAATTCAAAATTTAAAGTTTATCTTTTAATAAAAAATAATTATTTACGTAATACTATTTTTTTTAATGTTATTATATATCATTTCTCACATTTTTTTCTTTCCCTTACTTATACAATTTATTATATGTTATAACAAAATTACTCTATCACAAGTCACTCTAAATAGATAAGAAAAGTAACATGGAGACTTCATATTAAATAAAAGTTTCAAATCGAAAGATAATTAAGTGTTAAAAATTATTATTTTTTAATTGTAAATGTTCCCCTATAATTATTTTCGTTCGATTTATAGAAATTAACTTAGTCAAATTAAAGGTGTTTAACTTTTTGGTATTTTATGAAGGGGTATCTCCATCAAATACAGGGCCTAATATTCTATTTATTGTGTGATTATCAAGTGAAATTATATTTTGTACAAAATAACAAAGTTATAGTTGTAACTCTACAAATAATTTTATATTATTCTTTTAATAACTATCATTGAAGTTATTGTGGAGATTTTAAAAAAAAAAGTTTGATTGAGATTAATACCAAAAACATGCAAGTGTAATACCTCATGTTATATTTCAAACAAAATACAAATTTTACTTCAATATTTGTCTTTATTATGTAAGTTGTGAAGGTAAATTCAAATATCAATTTATATAACAATATTATACTATTTTCATCTCAAATTATAAGTTTAATAAGTTAAAGACCTGAATCTTATAATATTTTTTATTAAAGTATGTTGATATTCTATAAAATTTGAGACTTAGATCTAAAATAAAACTCTGATCATGAGACTAAAATGATATACTTTTATCTTAAAAATATCAATCATTCAATAAAATATTAATTAAAATATAAAAAACTTACAATTTTTTTTAATTAGAGTAAATAAAATCTTAAAAATATGTTATACATATATAAAATAAATTAAAATTACATATAATAATTTTTTGTAATATTGAAATTCCATGTAATTTGTAATAGAGATATTACTAAAAGTATCATACCCAGGCTTTTTGTTAGCAAAACTCATTTACATTTTATTTTATGTTTTTGGTTTTTAATTGAAAATAGAGTTTCATCTTAACATTACGTATACCTTTATTTTTCAAATTGTTAAAGCAAAAATCCAAATTTCAATGAATAATATGAAAATGGAGTTTTATTTTATTAAATAAGCTAAATACAATATAATACTTCTGCTACTATATATTCTTATAACCTACTATGCTGAATGAAAAATGACATTAAAATAACATCTCAAATGTTTGTTGTTAGGGAGAAACAGATAGTCTTTGAAAAGAGTTTATGAAATTTAGATTGGATAATACTATAAAAAATTTAATAAATAGAGATTAATTATTATTATTAAATTTAAAATTTAAATAATTTATTGTTAAAATTTTGACAACTAATGTGATTGATTTGATGATTAATATTGTGTAGTTGGTGGTTGGTCCATCACACTAATAATAATAATAATAATAATAATTATTATTATTATTATTATAAGGCAACGGGAATTAGGGCACTAAACAAGGAATCTTAAACCCAAAATAATAGAATCCAATTACAACTTAAGTTACTAGAAAACGACATCCATATCATTATCAATATAAAATTCAAGTTTCCATGAACCTTTCTCTATGCTTATCAATATTATTAATAAGCATAACAACCCTTCATAATCTAATTAATATTATTCAACTCAACGGTTGATTCAATTATTAGATCTATAAAATAAAAATTTAAAAAATACTTTATGCAAAGATATTACTTCCTTTTGTGGTATTTTACATGGCAAAGTATACACTATAAAAAATAAATAAATAAAAATCAATTTTATAGAAAAAAAATATTTAGTATTTTAAAAATTAAAAAAATTATAGATTTTTAAATTAATTTTTATTATTAATAAATAGTTATTTAATTAGTATTATGTGCCTAAGTCTTACATAAAGTAATATCAGATTCTCAATAGAGTATTTAAGTGTTTTAGGTTTCTCACCTTAATAAGTAGCTTTTGAGGTTAGATTTTCCAACTGCTTGTGTACTTATCAATAACCTAACAGAAACTTCTAAAATACACAAATTTGAGAAACCAAGCATTCAGTTCTTCACTTTCAGATACCAAAAGCATATATTTCATTTCATTTGATCCATCAAACTTAATGATGTTCATAATAGCAGAAATCTATCTTTGCTTCAATACCACTTTGTAAGCCTAACTCAACCTTATAAAACCAGCTCAACCCTATAAAATCAGCTCATGAGGTTGAGGTTTGCACTCACTTATATACAAAGAAAGGCTATAATCTCTAGTCGATGTGGGATCTCCAACATACCCCTCACGTCGCCGAGACTGCTAACTCATGCGTGAAACTATATATTATGGGCGGTCCGATAATGATGGCACGATAAGCTCAACACACACACTCGCTATAATAGACTCGAAATTACTCTGATACCATATTACGAAGTGGACTTTAAACCTAACTCAACCCCATAAAGTATATAATCATTTATTCCGATACATGTTCAAAATTACCTTATGACAATTGCCATACAAAATTACCTTATGTCAATTGCCATAATTGCATTGCCTCTTACTTGGTGGAAGAAAATCATTTGGTGAAAATTCCTAAAAAGTGTGAAAGAGGATTCGTAGTGTCCAATTTTAAATTTAGGCAACTCAAGAAAAAAAATAATACCCTGATTACAGATCTGACATGTTGTATTCCCTTTCTTATTGCACCATCTCTGCATACAATTCCTATTAGCAAACTCACCAACATAACTTACATTACATGGAACAGAAAATTGCTTTCAATAAAACACTTGAACTAATTCAACAAGCCATTTCATTGAGACAAGTGAAAACACTGCAAAAAAAGGGTTCTTAAAAGAAGGGTACCAGTCCATGCAACATGGCTTTATGGGAACAAGAGATAATGTCATTTACTTGTAAAACATTCATCACCACTCTTCTACTCTTAGACAAGGAATCACATATAAATTATAATATCTATCACAAATAGTTCAATTTGTTTATAAGACTACAAAATTTGAATTTTATAAGACTCATAGTTTACCAACTGTAATGCATTTCCTTTTATCCAATCATTAGTGTCTTCTCTATAATAAAAATAAATTTAAAAAAAAAACAATTAAATTAAAAGGTTGTTCTTTTATGTAGAATTTCTATGAACTGAAAAAAATCCTATATTAGTACTGAAGTTATACTTCTTATAATAATTGTTGTAAAAAAAATATATTATTGTACTGGTAGGGTTCACACGATCAAGATTTTGATTCGGCTAGTCTAGATCGACCTACATGATCAACCATGAAATTGATTAATGATGTAACATTTGCTAATCTACTTTTATCAGGCTCATTAATAACAAATGGTTCACAATAATTATATAAATAAACACAAATCCTAAATAATCAGGTATGTAATCATCTAATACTAAATACTGAGTGTCAAGTATCAAAGTTTGACTTGAACATCAAAAATGTCTTTTGCAGGTACCATTTGAGTTCGAAGTTCAAAAAGAAGACAAGTGAAAAAACGAAAATAATAAAAATTCCTAAAAAAAAAAGAAAATACCGATAATCTCGTTATATTAATTCCAATCCCATTAAAAAATAATTATAAATTATATATTGAAGCATGATTAAAATATAACTTTTACATAAGTAAACCTAAAATTCTATTTGGGTACACATCATTTCAAATTCATCCTGGCAAATACAATTTATCTCTTTTTATAACAAAATTAAAAAATATCCATTTTAATAAATTTAAAATAAAATTGTACTATTTTGGTAAAAACCTTCATTCTTCTTTACACCACCAGAGAGAGTTGGTGCAGAGTAGCAGCGTAACAAAGAGAAGAAGAAGCTTCGGTCCTCGTTTCGCTGAACTTCAATCGCTTCCAATGGCGTCAAATAGCCAATCACCACCTCTCGAGATATTAGGTATTCATCAACCAACACCAACTCCAACTTCTCTCCGATTCAATCGCTTTCTCTCTCTAACTTTTCATCTTCGCATCATTCACAGTTCGAGAACCTGAAAAATTCTCTCTCTGGACCGGACCACCCTTCTCCGACGGTCAACCCGCCGTCAAGCTCGACAAAGTTAACTGCGTCAATGCCAAGTTCAGCGAGGATGGATCCAGAATCATGGTCACCAAATCTAACTCTCTGATTACTGTGTACGATTGCAGCACTGCTAAAGAGATTAGGGCTTTTGAGATTCCCAATGTCGTTGCCGCTACCTTGTCACCCTGTGGAACTTACTTGCAAACCTTTCAGAAACCTTCGGCGCCGCAGGAGAAGAACGTCACGCTGTGGAAAATCGACACCGGTGCTCCTGTTTACCAACAGTCGCAAAAGAACATGACTAAAGGCAATTGGTGTGTGAGCAATTCATTGTTTGCGTAATCCAAAATGTTATGCCCAATTTATGCTTCTAGTAGATAAACTTATCCTAAGCACTTGTAACGGGAAACAAAGAAGAAAAATTTCAGTAAGTATTTTTCTACGTTAATGCAGAGATAAAAACAAGTTTTTGGAGAAGCTAAATGGCTGAGGTTTTACCTTTCTTAATTTCTTTTCACAAAAACGCTTATTTAAGACGTGACTTATTTCCTTTGGGTAGAGGATAACACTTGGGGAATTGTTCACGGTGTTGTCCTTTTGAATGCAAATGGTTTATTGATGAATGACTAACATTCTTGTTGTGGCCTATGTTTTAATTTAACTATATCTGTGTGATATTCAGGCCTGCGATTCAGTTTAGTTCTGATGAAGCTACCGCTTGTCGGTTGGCAACTAATGAGGTTCAATTTTTTGACACTGGAGATTTTTCTAAAGGAGTTAGCATTCGGTTAAGAGTTCCGGGGGTTGCTGCTGCCGAGCTTTCTAGTTTACCGGGTTCTCATGTAGCTGCATTTGTTCCAGAATCCAAGGTTTGTGTTCCTCAGTAATGCTTATTGTAGTGACTTAGTTTATATTTCTGTGAATGAGAATTTGGTATCATTGGTCATTTGGCATGCAGTTTGTTAGGTTTCTAATATATGATATAATTCTTTATCCCAGTCATGAAAAGGATCTGATAATGCTGTTGTGTATTTATGATGCTCAGTTACTCAAGTGGTTTGAGATAACTCAAATAACTTACTACGTAGTTAACAATTTGGTCCTTTTGTACTTTCTCATTTCAGTCTCTATTGATTTAATTTGTCGTAATTGGTTTTGGATGAATACAAGGACCAATTTGAAACAAATGAATACATTCAATAGTTCAATTTATAAAATCAGTAAGTGTAGGGAGCCAAATTGAGAAATGTAGTATCTTTCAAAGACTCAGCATTTTAGATACTGATTATGCAACCTCTCCTTCTAACAAGAGCTCTATGTTTGGGCATTGTATATTCATTGGTGATAACCTGGTGTTAGAAAAGTAGAATATTAAGCCATGGCATCGACTATTTGCAAAAAGTGTAGAAGTAGAACATTGAGCTGTGGCTGTTAAACTTAAACAGTTACTTTAAGAATGTAGATCCGGGGAGGTTATGCAAATGACACTCATTTGTGATAGTCAAGCTACATTCCATCTCCTCTAATTCAGTCTTTCACAGTGACCAAACACATTGAAATAGCTCGTCATTCCTTAGAAAGAATTTATTTGGAGATATTACTGCTAGCTTTGTTAGATGACCAATTTAAAAGTGTTTTCACGAAGTTTTTTATATGTCCACATATAACTTTCGTATGATATGTAACAAACTTGGTACAAGTTAGCTATATGCTCTAGCTTGACAAAAATTGTTAGAAAGATTGTAAATAGAGTAACTATGTATTTTATGATATTATTTAATATTTAATTACAATAATTAGGGTAATTGATAATCCCTGAATTTATTGCTTTTAATATAAATAATATTTTTCTGTGTCATCAAGACATGGATTCCAATACATCTCTCTCATCTCTCTTCCTCTAAAAATTATTTTTAATATATCAACATTCACACAAAGAAATTATTGATAATTGCATTTTCCTGGGTTTGTTAGATCTATTGGTAGCCTAAGAATGACTGAGGTCTCTATCTATGAAAATATGTGCTCCTAGAGACATTTTATTATTGGAAATCTAATCTGATTTTATTTGCTTATGGAATCTTCCATATTCCTTCTGTCCCATTGATAGTCAATATGGATGAAATAAAAAAAAGGTGTAGAGTACAGATTTCTATCCTATGTGGCAAGCATATAGAAATAATGATTATTTATCACACCCTTTTGATTTTGATGCTTATGTTATGAAGTTCTACCTTGTAGGGGATTCCTGCTAGTGTACAGATATTTGCTAGTGGAAGTGCATCTCAAAGTCAACCTGTTGCTCGACGTAGCTTTTTCCGATGTTCAACCACCCAACTTAAATGGAATCACGGCTCCACTGGGCTTCTAGTGGTGGTGCAGTCAGATGTTGACAAAACTAATCAGAGTTACTATGGAGAATCAAAATTATGCTATTTGACTACAGACGGAATGCATGAAGGACTTGTGCCTCTCCGTATGTTCTTTCTGCTTGGAAAATAACTGATAATTGGATAATCTCTATACTAAGTATAACATTCTATTTTTTAAAAACAAATTGACAGGGAAAGAGGGGCCTATTCATGATGCTCAGTGGTCATATTCTGGCTTGGAATTTGCTGTTGTGTATGGATGTATCCTTTTCTCTGTGGTATATACAATATTATGATAGGCAGCATGTACTAAAGTTCCCACTATTTGATATTTGCTGAAGAGCAGCTAGCATGGAATATTAGGGGCAAGGTTTGATACGTTATACACAAATAGTACTTATGGCAAAGTCATTAACCCATCTTGGAGACAGACCATTATTTTTGGATGATTATATATCTATGCTAGGTAATGCTTTTGAAAAATATACTAGAGCTGCTTCTTTCTATCTTTTTATTTCAAAGACCTAATCCCTCTATATATGGATTTTGATAAGCCATAATACAACAAACTGGACAATATGTTTCCTGCTTAGTTTTTTATGCCTTATGATTCGTACCATTTTTAAGAAATAAGATGGTGGGTATTTTGGGTACATGTATTAATGACTTTTTAATGGTTCTTTATGGATCCCTCGAATGTATTTTTCCTTAACCTGTTTTAGTCATGCCTGCTAAAGCAACTCTGTTCGACAAGAAGTGCAATCCTCTTCTAGAGCTTGGAATTGGTCCTTACAACACTATTCGTTGGAACCCAAAAGGGAAATGTATCCTTGGCTGGTGAATTGATATTCTCTGCATTTAGTCAAATAAATTTTAATCACTTATCAGATGGAATATTTCTTTCTTTCTGGTTTAAATTTTTAAAGAGCCCCCGAGGGTTGTGGTAACAGTTGAAATTTGAAGTGGTTCAATATTCTTATGACAAGTATCTAAATTTGGGTTCCTTGATTGTTAACTTCCAGTTTTGTGTTTGGCTGGCTTTGGTAACTTGCCTGGTGATATGGTATGTTCCGACTGTTTGAATCATTATGCTCTGTTCTGATTTTTCCTTTCCGTGGAAAAGGTCTGATGTGTGTTTAGCTTATCTAGGATGTTGAAAAACAAATTGTCTTACTACCACTTCTAGAGTATAAGAATCAATTAAGGGTGTGTTTGGGTAAACAACTTCAATAACATCTGAATTCCTGGGGACTTGTACCATATATTTGACCGTGAAACATATTGGAATAAGCTAAAATATAAGTTACAATAATAAAATTATTGAGAGGCACTATTTTGATAAATTAACTAAGCTCTTCTAGACATCCCTTAAAAGTGTTTTGTTCTCTTTCTCTCAAGTGAATCCCGTTCTTATTACTCCATTTTTTCAATGTTTATTAACATGAGGTTCTTCTTTTTAGTGCACCTCTTTTCAATTTATTTTGAAGAAATATTCACTCTGATTTTGGTAGCTTTGAAAAAAAGTGATTATTTCCAAATAGTGGTGGTTCCCACAGATGCACATTGCATTTTTGTATTTAGTTATTAAAACAATAATTGAAATGAAAAAGAAATCACAAGTATCTGCTGTACTTCCATATGATTTGGGCTCAAATTCATACAAGATTGCAAACACATGCTTTGTATATGGACTTCATTTGTTTTTCATGCTTATGTGCTAGGTATTCTGGGATTACATAGATAAAAAGCAACTTGGAACCACTAAGGCTGAATGGTCTGTGACTAGTGAATGGTCTCCAGATGGGTGCTATTTCATGACAGCTACAACAGCTCCAAGGCTTCAAGTTGACAATGGGTATGTATTGTTTGTGCCATTAGCAGGACCTTGAATTTCTCAATGCCTAAAATATGCATTATTTTGTTGTTAGTTTAAAGATGTCATCATTATTGGCCCGTTTATCCGTTTCCATTGATTTGATCATATATAGTCAATGATTAATTTGAACAACACTAATACGTTTATCGGGCAATAATTCAGATGATTTTTAGGAGGGCATTTTACTTATTGTTAAATGTTGGTTTCCACCTTTTTGGTGATCATGATCTTATTGACAAAGATCTTATTAACAAGATCTTATTGATTCTTCTATTGAAGGATCAAGATTTTTCACTACAATGGGTCATTGTACTTCAAGAAGATGTTTGACAAATTATACCAGGTCAGCAGTGTCTTTTTCTTTTGCTGATCAATTTGTTTTTCTTAGCACCTTTTCACAGATGTTACTGAATTGCATGCAAACTATTTGCAGGCTGATTGGAAACCAGAGTCACCCAGTAAGTTTGGTGATATTGCTGAATTAATTAAGTCTCTAAATTTGGTACAACTTGAAGATAAAAAACCAGCAGGTTCGTACCATGCTTATAACATTTCGTTTAGTTATTATGAGCTATATTATTTGTTATTTGAAAGACCATTACCTAATTGCAGATCTAGGACCACCAAAGTCAACCCAGACTTCAGTAAGAGCCTCTTCTGCCAATCCCCCAGCACAAAAACCTGCTGCATATCGTCCACCGCATGCTAAGGGTGCAGCTGCTATTCAGGCACAGGTACACAATCTATGATCTGTCACTGTTTCTATTTTTAATTGTCAATATAAATTTTCAGGAATACTTAAGCATCGTATAAATTTATAGTTGCGAAGTGTTCTGAGTGTTAACTCAAATTTTCCTGTATATCCATGTTTATGCATCTTGCCTTGAACTCTTGGAGTTGACTGGTCTTTACTAATGCCAAAATTATTTGTATATTTTCAGTTATTCGGAGAGACTCCTGCAGAGTAAGTACCTTTCCTGCACCCCCTCTTCCTTTGTTTTATTCTTAAGTTCATATGATTTATATTCTGTTACGAATGGCTCTTTGTTGACTAATTTAGACCACTGAGCAAGAATGCATCACGAAACAAGAAAAAGAGGGAAAAACAGAAGGAGAAAAAGGCTGCTTCTGATGCCAGCTCTTGTTAATGGAATCAATGTTCTTCCTGAAGCATTCTAAATTGCTCTGCTACTAATGCACTCGCCCACCTCGAAATTTGAGGCTTCAGGTTTTGGTTTACTAGATTTAATTGGATCACATCTCTGGCAGTGAACTTTGGAAAGTTTTGGTTTGCACAGATTTTGAGGTGATTGAAGTCGTTTTGTAGGTTTGTGCTTTCATTAGTTTCTAGTTGGGATATAAAAGGTGGAAGAAGATAAATCTCATTTTCTCTTCCCTAAAGAAGTATTTATTGTGAGAGAAGTGAAATTATACGTAGGTCACATTCTTTTGTTTCCTGTTGGGATATAGAAGGTGAAAGTTGAAGATAAATATATTTTTCTTCTGATGAAATATGCATTTGCTGCAAGAGAAATAGAATTATAAGTAGGATGCTGCAGGATTATAAATGCTTACAAAGTACTAATGGAAATAGCTAGGGAAACTTTTTAAGTTTTTAGTTTTGATTTATGTTCAGAATTTCATCTAAATAATCTGTGTAGTAGTAGGAGTTAAGGGTAAAAGTTTTAGTCTCAAGTTAAAAGTAGGTCATTGCATTCTTCACTCCCACAATTTGAAGGTGCACACCATGGTGTTGGTAAAAGACTAAAGTGTCCTTGCTTCAGATTTATAAAATGCTTTTCGGATTGTAAATTTTAAAATGGATTTTTGGATTCAAAATATATTGCATAACCCGAAATTAATTTAAATTAATTTTTTTTATAAAAGTAAGTTTATTAATAATTGATGTCATATCTGGGTACGGTTTTTTTCTGTCTTATAAAACTATTAAATCATGGGCATTTCTTCTTACACCCCGTGTTTTCTTCATGTACTTCATTAACATTAAAAATCATTACTATTACCTTCTTATAAGAAAAGTTATGCAATCTTGGATCCGGAAGTCACTTATGGATTGTAATTTTACATTTCATAAGTAGTTTTTTAAGGAAGAGACGTGTAATCCAAAATAGATTTTGGAATGATTTTTGGAAAGGCTTTCTCATTGCATAATTTATAATAGACTTTTGAAAATTATGTGATTTTTTTTTATTCGCAATATGGACTCTTGAATAAAAGTGTAGAAAGTAGGATAAGATTTTATAAATTTTGGTAGAGGATAGTCTTGATTTATATAAAATTTTTGAAAAAATATTCTGAAATAATTTTTGTCTGGTAAAAATTTCAGATCAAAAGATTCAATGAATAAGGCGTAGTAAGTCCCAAACCGAAAGTGAACAAAACCAGTTTTCCAAAAAAAAAACGTCATGATTTTTCTTCCCTATATCTCCTTTTTGTAATTTGAATATGGACGTGTCTCCTTAGCTGGGTGTAGAAAACATATGAAAGTAGTGAATTTTTTTGGAATTTTTCAACACTATATGGACCCAAAATAAAATTGCAGAAAGTAGGGCAAAATTTCACAAATTTTGGTAGAGGATAGCCTTGATTTGCAGAAATTTTCTGAAAAATTCTCCCGAAATAACTTTTTGTGAAAATTCCACGTAAGAATATAGACTGAATTTGGAACAAAACGCGATAAATTTCACCTCAAATGGATGACTATTCACCTAGGAAAAACTTCAAACAGTTTCACTCAAAATTGAACTATCCTTTCAACCATAGCGGTGATGAATAAAAAATTTATTGCAAATCTTGTGGGACGAATTTAGGGCTCAAATTTGAGGCAAAACTCAATACATACAATGAAAGATGTCTAGTAAAAATTTCAGACCAAAAGACCCAAGGAATAAGGTGTAATAAGTCTCAGACCGAGAGTGAACAAAACAAGTTTTCCGAAAAATAAACGTCCTGATTTTTTTTCCCTAAATCTCCTTTGTGTGATTTGGTTATGGACTTGCCTGCTTAGCTGGGTGCAGAAAACATATGAAAGTACTTGTGTGAATTTTTTCGAAATTTTTTGACACAATATTGACCCATAATAAAATTGCAAAAAGTAGGGCAAAATTTCACAAATTTTGGTAGAGGATAGCCTTGATTTGCACAAATTTTCCGAAAAATTCTTCCCAAATAACTTTTTGTTGAAATTCCACTAAAGAATCTCGACTGAATTTTCCACAAAACGTGACAAATTTCACGTCAAACGGATGAGTATTCACCTAGGAAAAAACTTAAATAGTTTCACACACAAACAAACCTTCCTTTCAACGCTGGCATTGATGCATAAAAAATTTATTGCAAATCTTGTGGGAGGAATTTGGGGCTCAAATCTTAGCCAAAACTCAATACACACAATGACGAATGTCTGGTAAAAATTTCAGACCAAAAGACCCAATGAATAAGGCGTAGTAAGTCCCAAACCGAAAGTGAACAAAACAGGTTTTCAAAAAAAAAAACGTTCTGATTTTTCTTCCCTATATTTCCTTTTTGTAATTTGAATATGGACGTGTCTCCTTAGATGGGTGCAGAAAACATATGGAAGTAGTTGTGTTAATTTTTTCGGAATTTTTCAACACAATATGGACCCAAAATAAAATTGCAGAAAGTAGGGCAAAATTTCACAAATTTTGGTAGAGGATAGCCTTGATTTGCAGAAATTTTCTGAAAAATTCTCCCAAAATAACTTTTTGTGGAAATTTCACATAAGAATATAGATTGAATTTGGAACAAAACGCGATAAATTTCACCTCAAACGGATGACTATTCACCTTGGAAAAAATTGAAACAGTTTCACACAAAATTGAACTATCCTTTCAACCCTAGCGGTGATGAATAAAAAATTTATTGCAAATCTTGTGGGACGAATTTGGGGCTCAAATTTGAGGCAAAACTCAATACATACAATGAAAAATGTCTTGTAAAAATTTCAGACCAAACGACCCAAGGAATAAGGCGTAATAAGTCTCAGACCGAGAGTGAAGAAAACAGGTTTTCCAAAAAAAAACGTCCTTATTTTTCTTCCCTATATCTCCTTTTTGTAATTTGAATATGGACGTGTCTCCTTAGCTGGGTTCAGAAAACATATGAAAGTACTCGTGTGAATTTTTTCAGAATTTTTCAACACAATATGGACCCAAAATAAAATTGGAGAAAGTAGGGAAAAATTTCACAAATTTTGGTAGAGGATAGCCTTGATTTGCAGAATTTTTCTGAAAAATTCTCCCGAAATAACTTTTTGTTGAAATTCCACTAAAGAATCTCGACTGAATTTTGCACAAAACATGACAAATTTCACGTCAAACGGATGAGTATTCACCTAGGAAAAAACTTAAATAGTTTCACACACAAACAAACCTTCCTTTCAACGCTGGCATTGATGCATAAAAAATTTATTCCAAATCTTGTGGGAGGAATTTGGGGCTCAAATCTTAGCCAAAACTCAATACACACAATGACGAATGTCTGGTAAAAATTTCAGACCAAAAGACCCAATGAATAAGGCGTAGTAAGTCCCAAACCGAAAGTGAACAAAACAGGTTTTCCAAAAAAAAAAACGTTCTGATTTTTCTTCCCTATATTTCCTTTTTGTAATTTGAATATGGACGTGTCTCCTTAGATGGGTGCAGAAAACATATGGAAGTAGTTGTGTTAATTTTTTCGGAATTTTTCAACACAATATGGACCCAAAATAAAATTGGAGAAAGTAGGGCAAAATTTCACAAATTTTGGTAGAGGATAGCCTTGATTTGCAGAAATTTTCTGAAAAATTCTCCCGAAATAACTTTTTGTGGAAATTCCATGTAAGAATATAGACTGAATTTGGAACAAAACGCGATAAATTTCACCTCAAACGGATGACTATTCACCTTGGAAAAAATTAAAACAGTTTCACACAAAATTGAACTATCCTTTCAACCCTTGCGGTGATTAATAAAAAATTTATTTCAAATCTTGTGGGATGAATTTGGGGCTCAAATCTGAGTCAAAACTCAATACATACAATGAAAAATGTCTTGTAAAAATTTCAGACCAAAAGACCCAAGGAATAAGGCGTAATAAATCTCAGACCGAGAGTGAACAAAACAGGTTTTCCAAAAAATAAATGTCCTGTTTTATCTTCCCTATATCTCCTTTGTGTGATTTGTTTATGGACGTGCCTGCTTAGCTGGGTGCAGACAACATATGAAAGTACTTGTGTAAATTTTTTCAAAATTGTTCGACACAATATTGACCCATAATAAAATTGCAAAAAGTAGGGCAAAATTTCACAAATTTTGGTTGAGGATAGCCTTGATTTGCACAAATTTACTGAAAAATTCTTCCGAAATAAATTTTTTTTGAATTCCACGTAAGAATCTCGACTGATTTTTGCACAAAACGTGACAAATTTCACGTCAAACAAATGAGTATTCACCGAGGAAAAAACTTAAATAGTTTCACACACAAACAAACCTTCCTTTCAACCCTGGCATTGATGCATAAAAAATTTATTGCAAATCTTGTGGGAGGAATTTGGGGCTCAAATCTTAGCCAAAACTCAATACACACAATGACGAATGTCTGGTAATATTTTCATACCAAAAGACCCAATGAATAAGGCGTAGTAAGTCCCAAACCGAAAGTGAACAAAACCGGTTTTCCAAAAAAAGACGTCCTGATTTTTCTTCCCTATATCTCATTTTTGTAATTTGAATATGGACGTGTCTCCTTAGCTGGGTGCAGAAAACATATGAAAGTATCCGTGTGAATTTTTTCGGAATTTTTCAACACAATATGGACCCAAAATAAAATTGCAGAAAGTAGTGCAAAATTTCACAAATTTTGGTAGAGGATAGCCTTGATTTGTAGAAATTTTCTGAAAAATTCTTTCGAAATAACTTTTTGTGGAAATTCGACGTAAGAATTTAAACTGAATTTGGAACAAAACGCGATAAATTTCACCTCAAACGGATGACTATTCACCTAGAAAAAAAATCATGCAGTTTCACACAAAATTGAACTATCCTTTCAACCCTATCAGTGATGAATAAAAAATTTATTGCAAATCTTGTGGGAGGAATTTGGGGCTCAAATCTGAGTCAAAACTCAATACACACAATGACAAATGTCTGGTAAAAATTTCAGACCAAAAGACCCAAGGAATAAGGCTTAGTACGTCCCAGACCGAGAGTGAACAAAATCAGTTTTCCGAAAACAAAACGTTCTGACTTTTCTTCTCTATATATCTCTTTTGTGATTTGTTTATGAACGTGCCACCTTAGATGGGTACAGAAAACATATGAAAGTACTAGTATAATATTTTTCGAAATTTTTCAACGCAATATGAACCCATAATAAAGTAGGCGAAAATATGGCAAAATTTTACATTTCACATAAGAATTTTGACTGAATTTTCGACAAAACACGAAAATTTCACATCTAACGGATGAATATTCACCTAGAAAAATAATCAAACAGTTTGACAAACGAAACTTCTTCCAATGATATGGTTCGGTTCGATGTTTGTCATCAAAAACTAATTCAAATCAAATTTCATGATGTATTATATTTATTATTTCCAGTGTTTACTTTTTAAATACAAGTAAAATTTGAATATGTGTAGATATTTGTATTGATAAAATAAAATTATATTCGAATCTTTTCATAAAAAAATTAAATAAAGTTAAGTGAAAATTTCCACAACAAAAAACAAAAAAAACAAGTTTACAAGTCATTTTCTTTATATAGTGCTCAACTTTTTTCTTCTTTTTTTCTTTAATACAATACTTAAAATCATACTTGAATTATTCCTAACACTATTAACTTCTACAATTGTAATTCTTTCTCTAGTCGCTCTCATTGTTATTGTTTCTAACATTTCTCTACAGTAGTTGTTTCCCTTTGCTCAAACTAGAACAAAAACCATTTACCTTACAATGCTGAGACAAACAAATGGTAAATAAAATTTTGTAAATCCTAGAATCTTATATAATCATTCGAACAACAATTGTTGCTAAAATAATATTAAGCTCTATTTGATTTTTCGTTAAGAACTTTAAAAACTGGGAAAATTGCAAAATCTTAATATGCCATATATGCTTTATCTCCAAAATATCTCAACTGTTGTAATAAGCAAACAAAACTCTTCCATACATGTAAACGAGTCAAAATTGGATAATTTAGGAAAGATGGTGTGAAGATGATTGAAATCAACTCTTGAATCTGATGCTTCTACTCACAGCTGCATTAATTCCAGAGGATTCCCCACCATAAGGAGCAGTTGGTCTCCTCATACTCTGAACCTGTCCCTTACGATTCTTAACAGCTTTTTTATGCTTTAGCTGCACCACATTAGGATAACAAGAAAAAAACCCAAATGTCAAACAAGAAAGATACAGTTAACCAACAAAATTTGAGGACTTTGTTCACCCCACCCAGAATGAGTACCTTGTAGTTCTTCCTGGGATTCTTTTTTGCCTTGTTGCGACTGCGAGTTAGTCCCCTATTCTTCTCCATCTGCAGAAATTGGTGACAAGGAAAAAGCTTCAAAATTTGAAAGAAAAGATGAACAATTCAATTAAAAACCGTAGTAGATAGAGTAAGAACCTGAGAAGAAATTAAGCGCTTCCCTTCTAGAATCTCTGGCAGTGAGGAGACTGAAGTGTTCCTGTAAAAAAAATCAATCTTGTTACAAAATTGAAGAGGGTGGCAACAATAAAATTGAAATAGCCAAAATGGTACCAAAATTTCACCTTGAGTAAGCCTCGGCTTTGGCTGCCAGTTTTGCAGCTTGCAGTTGTTCCACTTGTTTGTAAAATTCATTTTCTGAGTCCCCACTTCCAACATCATCTGCATCCTCAACCTCATCAGGTCCAAGGTTACCACCCATTTGATCATCCTCGTCATTGTCATCATCATCCTCGGTCTTAATTCCAGCTCCGGCCAACACCCGAAGCTCATGTTTCCTTCGTCTTTCGCCAATTTCATCTCTCTTTGGTAAATCATCATCACCAGAAACCACCTTACTCAAAAGAAGAGATCAGTTAGCTGTTAACAGGTTTAAAAAGTGAAATTGTTGTATAGCCTTAACAAGAGCTTTTATTTAGTAATTAGTACAACACAAAAATTGTTATTAAAAATATACTGAAACATCTCTCAATATTAGAGAAGACTCTGGGACTTCTTTGTAGGATATATTACTATATAACAAACAGATTACGGCAAAACAGAACTCTATGATCTTTTTCAGATTGTACATCTAACTTTATTTCCCTGCTAATAGATAGAATATAGCTTCACAATGACACTGTTTTGGATTCCCAGAATATTCCTCCACCTGAGGTGGGAGACTATCCTAGCATATGGCTAGGCACTGAAGGTGGGGGATCCATCCGGATGAGATTTTTAACACAAAAAGGTCCTGCGGACTTGGGGTTTAACCAAAGCATATTCAAGGACCCAAGTTCTTCCACTAATTTTAACCAATGTATCCTTGATCAACATAGAGTGGTTAAGATCACACATTTTTTTAAGTAAAAATCTACATGACACTATAAAATTGCAAATGGAAATAGAAATCACAATTCATCAGGAAAAACTTTGAAGTTCAGTACCTTGGGTTTCTTCATATTTGCATTGAGGAACTGTGAAACCTTTTTGTAGCTAGAACCATTAATCAGTCTCGTTTCCTCATTGACATCCGCAGTATCATCATTAAAATCATCATATGTTTCAAGCTGGCTGTGAAATTTGTAAGTGGCTAAGTTCCAACATGCTTGAAACAGGTAATTGTAATATAAAGAATTGAAGAATAAAGTTATACCCATTAACTGGTCTTGAACGCTTTGTTCCATTAGTAGGCTTTGGAGCAATGTACAGACCCTTTTTCTTCAGTTTTTCCTCAAGGGAAGCTCTAACTTTTAGCATCTCTAAACTCTGTGCGCCAATGTGGTCCTTCTGCCATGTTAAGGTTGATTTCAGTAAATTAATAGCCTTTCGAACCAACAAAATTAAATCAAATAAAAAGGTAATTTTTTATTCAATAGAAAGTAGAAACAAAGTAATAGAACAAAACATCATGTCATGATCCATAATTCACCTGAGGTTTAACTTTTTTTGTTTTCTGTACACCATCCTTTGAGGATCCCAATTTTTGCATATCTTGCTTGCAAGGCTGCAGCAACACACAAAAAAAAAAAGTTGACCGTTGAGAACATTTTTTAAGGTTATCATTTGGAACAGATAACAATAAAAGCCAAGATTAATAAGTCATGGCTACCACTGTTTCTTCATCTGATTTGGCAGAGACAGGAGGCTGCTCTTGGTTTTTAATGATAGAATCAATTGTCATTGGAGAAGTCTCATTATCTGACTTTAATACTGCTTCTAACCCATTATTTCCAATAAGAAAGTCCTCAAGTTCAACTGGAAGTTTTGAGTCAAGTTGTTTCATCTGTTGAGAGAAGCACACATTAGAAATTTGCAAAATCTAGGAAAACAAAGTTCATCTCAAGTCTCATTTGTGGCAATTGCACATCAATGTTTAAATGTCAGCAGATAACAGTGCACAGTTGATGACATCGTGTTAGAAAATCAATTCACTAATCTAGCATGAATTACACCAGTTTTTCCATTGTGTGAGCAGGGCTGCCAATATAGGGTGTATGCAATATAATAAATTATCCAATATAAGCTCATATATTTCCAATAAATTTAGTTGAAACATTGATTATTTAATAAAACAGGACTAATGAAGAAATGTCAGTCACATCATATGTCTATGCCCTTTCAGATACTACTTCCAGGTTACTTCAGTAACGGACAGTATAAAGAAAGTCAAGGCAGGCATGAATAACTGATATTTTGGCTCTCCAACTGACAGAAGCTATTTATATCACCATGTCAACCATAATCATATGGCAAATTATTTTGGAAAATAGAACCGTACACTCATAGCTGTTATGTAGTTTGAAAATAACAAGACCTTATCAGATAATTTCTTGATCTCTTCAAGGCGAGCTGTTATGGGATGATCATGGACTGACTGCCCTTCAGATTTGAGGAGAAGGTAGAACGTTATAGCTTGGCAATAGGACAACAAAATAAGCCGCTTCAACTCGAAGTAACGCACTTCTCCTTCCATAACTAGTTCCCCCGTTTTAACCTGTACAAAATATAAAAATAATTGTAATGAAATACACTGTTCATGCAGGGGAGAGGTAATTACCATAAGAAAACAAGGGTATTGACCACTTATTTTATATTAACCCCATAACACAGGTAAATCAAGAGGCAGAATTAAAAGCATTTATACACTATAATGATCACAGCAGTATAACTTCCTCTAACAGGGGTCCAATATCTCAGTAGAAAGAATGAAATAAAGAGAACACATTGCTAAAAGAAACAAAAAACATAGCGAATGAATGACAGCAATAACAGGAATTCCTCCCTAGATAAATTATTGATAGATATAAAAAGTTCACTGACTCTTCTATACAAAATAAGTACTTTCATATTTATACAGGTTGAACTCTTTCATGGATAACAGAAAAAGAAAAGCCAGAAGAGCAAAAACCTTGCTTAAAAGTGGGTTAATTTCACATTCAAGTTGTCTGTGTGCCTCATTTAGTTCAGACAACCACCCAACTAATTCTGGAGCAGACCTGGAAGGAGAGGATAGTCACTAGTCAAGAAGAAGCATAAAAGTTTTAATACAAATATATCTGAATATCTAATACTGTTTTAATCCATTAGTGAATATGGCAGAAATTAAGCTAATGTAATGCATGAAAAGGTAACATCACAATTTATAACTCAATCAATATGCTGAAAGATAAAGACAACATCCCAACCTATATAAAACATTCATTTGCTCCTCCTTTGACAAAGCATTCAGTTCATCAACACTGAAAATTATATCTCCATCCAGTGGCTTTATTGCTTCGTTTCCTTTATTTGATGCCTCCTGTACATACATATATAGAAATTCACTTGAAGTTTATAAACAGATATCATACATGCCCTCACCAAATGATGAATTTCCCTATTTTTCCTTCCTCCGTCATAATGCTCTAGTAATATGAAAATTGACCACAAACAATAAGGTAATCAGCAGCACTCACCTTCAAAGTTAATTTCTCATTATCTTTGTCTCCACTTAAATCCACAAGGTCATAGTCTTCCATTGTTAAGGATTTTGCCTTCTCCCTTTGTACTTGTAATGCCAATTCTTCCTCTTCTTTTGGGGCCTCATCATCACTTGATTGAAGCTTAAAACAAAATCTTATGATCACTCAACAGAAACAATAAAATGCATAAGGAAACTAATAAATGTTAGGCTAAAGATCCACCACCAGGAGAACATCTACGTATTGATGGTTTGAATGTTACATATGGCAACATTTTTGTTTTGCTTTTACATGCATTGCTCAAATTCTCACCTCAAAATTACGATTCTCAGCACCATGCGAGAATATTTTCCCACCTAAAGTAAGTTTATAACCTTCCTCGTCTTCATCTTCATCAGCGTCGTCAATTGTATCATCACCTTCCCCAAACTTTGAACGTAAATATTTCCTTTGCCTAATCACTATGCACAACATACACATTGATTTAGTGAGATTATGAAACAACAACAAAGTATTATCTCACTAGTTGAGACTAGCTACATGGAACATCCAAACATCATTCGACATGATTAGAACCAAAGCTTCATATATATAATTATACTTTCTTGAAATTACACCATTTAGTGAAATTACACCTCTTGAATAGAATATGCTCCAAAAGATTTGCACAAGTACTCAAAGGACTTAGCAAGAATTCTTTTCATAAGCCCAAAACTATAAATACATTCTTAACCAAGAATTTCAACAAACATGAATTCACTAAAGTCCACCACCAACATGAGGACATATTAGCGCCTTTTATTTTTACAAATTATTTATCAATCCAAAATTTTATCTGATTTAAGCTATTTGATTTAAGACCATGTGTGTTTTGGTGCCTGTGCAGATAAACGTAATGGACGTTTTATCCAATCCATCAGATTATAATTTCGCCATTTTATGCATTGGAATGTGCAAACCGTTATCTGAAACACCCAGAACAAGAATCTAAACATACACTAACTAACCATGTTTCAAACTGACAATAAGATTTGATAAAGACAGATTCATTAAAAACTGTGGTCTTTTTAAATCAATATATACTAACAACTGCAATACTTGTAAATTTGTAATTTTCCAATCTCTATTTCAAAAACAAGTTACAGATAAATAGTCTTTAAATTATTAGAGGTTGATTGCAAAAGGCTGGATAGTCTTTATATTAAAAGAAGGTTGTAACAAAATGTATCATTAATACCCCAACCTTTCAGGAAAGGGAGCAAAGTACACATAAAAGGCATGCATTGTGATTTGATATCATAGTCCAGCAAACTCTTTAGCTACTGCATTTGAGTAGAGATAATATATTTTCATAAAAATTATATATATACAATGTCTCGACTAGGAACCCCACCATCCATCTCTATCAAATTTAATAGAGTACTTCAAAGATTCAGATATGCAAATTTTTGTGTGTGTCTGTATGTATATGTGTGTATATATCAAACATAAATTATCATACTTACTCTTTGCCAAAAGACCATCCCCATCATCATCGTCATCATCATCTTCCTCATCGTTGTCATCATCATCTTCCTCACTGTTGTCATCATCATCTTCCTCATCGTCTTCATCAACATCCTTTGACCAATATATGAAAGAAAAAGAAATGAGACAAAATATACAAATTGTCATCAACAATCCTGTTCTAGTTGCTAAACAACAACTAACACATAGAAGGTTGATCTGTCATGTTTCGAAGAATTTAAAGAAAAACTTCATGCAATTTAAAAAAAAAATGAGATTACGGTAACCAAAACCTTAACATCAAAAATGGGAAGTTCCTCGTCTTCATCTGACTCTTCAGTACCATCATTTATGTTAAGGGGGACAATGTCCCTCTGCTTATGAACTGCAAAATCAAAGCATCAGATAAGTGAGTTAGCACAAGCAGGCCAAAATCATAAACATTAGAAGAATGAAAATTCAAAGTGTTGGTCACAGTAAATGAAAAAAAAATTATTGCATCTCTGAGAAAAATAAATGAATAAAAATGAACAAAATGGAGTTACATGTATCAATCTCATCATCCATGTCGTCACTGGAATAAGTATCATGCTTGTATTGAGAACTTGTTTTAGAGTTTTTGACTTCTTTCTTCTGATAACTTCTACCACCTTTCTTCCCCATACTATTTGTGCGGTTCTTCACCACCAACTGGAGAAAACATAGAAACCAAATGAATGAGGAGTGTAAAATTCCCACCTAGTGAAGTGCAGAGAAAGAAAAGATAAAGAAATTGTGTAGAATAAGGATCAAGTCCTTCGCATATTTGATTCCAAGACTAAAATACTTAAAGTTACAAACAAGGATTAATTCACCATTCTTCCCTTCAGCCGGCACCTAAGATTTTTTTTTTAAATCTTCACAATGATTTTACCTACACTCTCAGACACTAATACAGCCTTAACTTAATCTGTATAGTGATATATCTCTACCAGTTATTTTCTAACTAATTTCAATGTTATTCTTAATTGACTCAGATCTAAATACCATTTTAAAATTCAAATAAAATCATTAATAAGATTTACAAATAAAAGATAATTACATTTATGTATTCGTTTTACTTTTTATTATATCAGAATAGAACAAAAACACCGCAGACTTTCCTAACAGTAAATTTAACAAACAGTCACAAACAAATATACCGGAGCAGTGCGAAGCAAGTAAATGCCAAGGGAACAAAACAACATAAACCAAAGTATTTGGCAGCAGCATAAAGCTCTAAACTTTAAACTCATTTAGCTCCAAAAATCAAAACCCATTAACACAATAAGGCTCTTGGAATAAAGTTTGACGAAAATTAAAAAAGGGGTAGGCGTAAAAATTGAAAGATATTAGAATAGAGCGTGTTTGTTGGGAAGAAAAGGTGGAGGGTACCTTGAGAAAAGTGGCGAGTGAGTGAGGTGGAGTTCTGAGAGGGCACAGTTGGAGAACGCGAATGGTGTTGAGAGGTGCACTGAGAAGAAGAAGGTATTCTGAAGGAGAAAACCGCAGCCGAACCGAGAGAGAAGTATGAAACAAGGTCTAAGGGTTTAGTCCAAAGTGCTAAGAGAATCAAAATAATGTAAAGAAGGAAATTTTTTATTTTGGAACAAATCTTATTTACATCCTATCAAATTTTAAATATATTAAATGTTTTCTAAAAAGCATTTTATATTACTTTTCTTTCTTTAATGTTTAAACTTATTTTTAATTTAAACTTATTTTGTAATGCTCACTCTAGAAAGCTAATGCCAATATATAATAATAATTTTAAAATTATATTACTTTAGTGCAATATAAATTTATTATATAATTTATAATATCTATTTTACAAATTTATGTACTTTTTATTGTACAAGGTTTACAAAATTATTATAAAATTCATAATTTATAAGCACAATAATCTGATCATCTATTTAACTTTTTCATTTACTTTTTATAAATATTTTAATATTTCGTAAAAGTTTTAACATAAAACAAAATTTAAAATAAAGAAGTTGTCGTGACTTGGGAATTGAATATTTTTTTAAATGTATAAATACTTGCATACATAATTTTTAATTTCTCCAAACGCGGGATCATTTTATTTTTATTTTGCAAAAATCTTCATTCCATTTATTACTACTTCATATATTAGTTTTCTTCATTATATCAATTCAAATTAACATCCAGCACATTGACAGAAAATATTCATTTTATTTTTAATAATTTAAAAAAATTTATTTTTTAATATTTATATCCGTAAGTCAATTTATAAAATGCCTGAAATTAATATATTATTTTCGAATAAAAATTAGTAATATGTTAAACATAAATTAGTACTTATTATTATTATTGATGATGTAATATGTTAATTTTAAATAAAAAAATACATAACATAATTATAAAAATAAACAAAGTCAATTAGTATTAATTAATAGTGAACACACAAATAATATTGAAGTGTTTACTGCAAAATCCTTAAAAAAACAATGCAAATGTTACACTTAATGCTTCAAAATAAGAAGAAAAAAATGCAAAATAAATAAGTCTAAAAAATAAAAACAACAACAATAAAATAAAAACAAAAAACATAAATAAATAAAGAATGACAGAAAAAAATAATAACTAAAAACATAAAAGATATAAAATAAAGACAAAACAAATAAGATAAAGATAAAATATATAAAAAAATCCAAATAAGATAAATATAAGAGATATAAATCGATACTAAATAAGTATATGTTGATCATAAAAAGGAAAATAAATGAAATATGATAATTCATTTAATATTTTTTTCATTGATACATTAAATAGTTTGTGTGAAAAATAATTAATGACGATAAGTACACAATCCAGTAATGTTGGGACATGTTATTTATATGTGTCTTGATGTTTGACAATATGAATATTTTTTTGTTCGATCATGTTGTTATTTCATGTCTATACCAGTCCTTATTCAACTTAGTTTTTTTTATAATTATGTCCTGTATTTTTTACTTGAAACTAACATTATTACATCATCAATAATAATAAAAATAAATACTAATTTTTGTTTATAGATTCAACTTTTATGTCGTTGTAAAGTTTAATTTTTTATTTTTTTCATCCTTAAAAAAATAAATTTTAAACTAAACATTTTAAATTTATTATTTTTTTATTCTGTAAAAATTAATTTATTTATTCATTAATTATATTTCTAACTATTTTAAACATTAAAAATATTTATTTTTTAATGCATTCAAAATTAAAATTATAAAAAAATATTTATTTATTTATTTTTGAAATGTGCTAGATAGAAAAATAAAAATAAAAAGGTATTAAATAAAAAAAAACAAAAGGATGTTAAATAGGGAAGTAAAAGTATAAATGGTGTAGATAGCGAATTTACCCGTCATTTGTTGCTTTAGAGTTTTTAAAAAGTTCCAAAGATATTTTTTAATTGTTCATTTATGTAGGGGTGCAGGAAGAAACACCCAAAACCAATAGTGGGCCTGCTCGTGGGCCCAGCCCAAAAATGATATTTTGCTCCCCATTCAGACAAAACAAACAGCAGCTAAAGGATGATGATGCTCTTGCATTTCTCTGGCAGTCTCTGTGAGTCCCAAATGCCATAGAAGCAAAGTTCAGAAATGGCGTGCTGCTACAAATACCACCATTTCTTTCTTCACTCTCATTCCTTCTCCTTCTGGAGAAACCTTCCATTCCCGAACAACCGCACCACCACCACTTTCTCTCTCTTTCATTCTTCCTCCGCCCTACTCGCCAAGGTAAACAACTCGCCAATTACTACTATTTCACGCTGCACTCTACTCTCCTATTCCCTCTCCCTCACTTTGTGTTTCCACGTTAGGGTTATTGCTGTGCTTCTACTGATTCGCCACGAGCTGTTCCTGCAACTTCGCCAACGTTGCTTCCCGACGCTGGATTTGGAACCACTCAAGCGCTGCGGCTGGGTTCAGCTGCCAATGCGGAACGTGTGACGAGCACGGATCCTTTAAATGGAAGAGTTATGATCATTGACGGTACTTCGATTATTCACCGCGCCTACTACAAGCTCCTAGGCACGTTTCCTTTTCTTTCATCGTTTTTGTTCACGCATAATTCTGCTCTTCACTTTTCTAGAGTGTGCTGCATGTTATCCGTTCACTTTTTATACGTGTTATGTTCAGTACTTACTAACCGCATAGAAGCTTTTTACACTCTCATCTAATTTAATCATATCATCAAATACTTTTACAATAATTAGTTAAAGTCATTCAAATAATAGTTTATGATTGGTTTACAGTGTAAACAAAATTACGTTGACTGGACATGGAAATTAAACTCTTTTTAATTATGTCACGTGATTGATAAAACTTTGTGTGTTTATCTGTATGTTCTGTTATTGATAAAATCTACAGCGGTTTTGGCTTCCTATTATTTGCTGTTTATTTTTTTTTTTAAAGTTAATTGGGTTTTGTTGGAGTAGAGCTTGTGTAACCGATTGTTGTTAATCTTTTTCATGGTGTGATAGCAAAGTTGCACCATGGTCATCTAACACATGCTGATGGAAACGGAGATTGGGTTTTAACAATATTTACGGCTCTATCGCTTGTAAGTTATCTGTATAGACATGTATGTGGATGTTTGATAATATTCTCATTTTAATCAGTACAAATCATAAACTTTTCATGCTTCTAGCATAGTTTTTGTTGTCATTTGGGTGGCAAAATATAAATATAAAACAGTAGATACTAATTTTAGTGTCCATTTAAAAATATAACGACTATGACAGGCATTAAGTAATATATAAGGCTTCGGATCCAGATAGTTTGTTATAATGTATTATTGGAATTAAATTTTACAAGACTGTGGACATATATTGAGATTTTTTTTCGTGTGTTTGTTATTTTCAGTGAGAACTAGTAGTTTTTCTTTCACTAATCAATTTACGCTCACATAGAAGTGATTATCAAAGCTTTGAAATAAAAGTATTTTGTTATTGAAGTTGCTGAATCATAAGTCTTTAAACCAAATCATAAATCTTAATCTCAATAATAGATTGCAATCTGTGAAATAAAGTAATACAAAATTGAGAAAGAAAAATGATAATCATGATGGACTTGTAGGTTTATTCCAAACCAAATAAGTTGAATAAAACTTAAGATAGTTTGGAGAGCAATTAGGAAGGTGAAGGGTATTGGCTTGAAGTCACTTTGGGTAGGCTGATCAGTGTGTTTAGAGTAAAAGATTAAACTGTTAACTCAAATTAGTAGGTTTTGATATAAATACGATACTCATCAAAGAATGCCTGTATAAACTTAGTATAATCTTACATTCTTATATTATCTTCTCCCGACTTACATTATGGTTGTACCATAATATAAATGCCTTTATAATATAATCATTTGTCTAATTAAATAATTCTGTTTAATGTGTCAGCAAGTTCAAACATGCAGACTTGTAAGAGCTATAATTTAACTTTTCTGTGCTATTTTTCGCTTTTCCACTTGATTAATCTTAGAGACTTAACTTTAATTTGTATTGAAGAAGCTTTGTAGTGCACTTTTCTTAATCAACTACCGAGAAAAATAGTGCAGATTCTTGGAATTGAGCCACAATTTTTTTTTAGTTTTAATTAACAATGCAGCATGTATACAATGATTTTAAATGTGGTTGATAAGTTTCATTTTGTGTGATTGATATTTGTTGTTTTTAACTTGGAGTCATTATTTGTTATTGTTCTTCCAGATAATTGATGTTCTGGAATTTGTCCCCTCTCACGTGGTGGTAAGTTTTGCCCATCATGTATTTGTATATGTGCAAAAGCACGTATTTCCATGAACATTTTCATCGTTAGTATTTTTTTCCCTATTATTTCAATCTTATTTTTTTTCTCATGTTTTAATCAGTTAATCTTATTACTATTGTTTGGTTTCTTTTACACGCAGGTAGTGTTTGACCATGATGGTGAGTTATAAAATTCTGCCTCTATATCTGCCAGTATGATTTTTCGTTTTCCACTTTTATATCCTCCATGCTAATAATAGAAATTTAGCTTTTCTTTAACCATTGTGATACTTATTTTTGTACTATTTTACTTTTTTTATATAAAGCATGGTATTGATAATTGATAATCAATTATCAATTACAGTTTTGGTGCAGCTTTTTGCTGTGCTACTTATGTTTTGACTTAGCTAGTATTGGTTTCCATGACTGAATTTGGATTGCTCTATTTACCAAATAATATTAAAAAAAAAGTACTGCAATGCAATAAAGATGCTGGGAGGCATAATGGTTGCCGCCCTAAATTGGAAATGTGGTTGTGGAGGAAATAGAAGAATGAACATACACAAAATTCTGGTACTGTTTTAACACAGGAGATCTGTTCAGTTAGGTGTGCATTTTCAAATGGTTCCTCCATAAAAGAATTGGATTCATACTACAAAAGTATCTTATGAAGTTAATGCCTTAATGAGAAATTTAAAAAAAAAAGATTAAACCCGTGCATATCTTTTTACTCTGAATTCCAGACTGGCCTTAAAGGATTCATTTTGTCACAATATTCAGCCTTAAAGAGTCCTCTGTTAGCAATATTGGTTTTATATCGTCTTTCCTTTTATGTGATGTTTAATGATTTCCTGTTGGCTAAAGATCTCTGTGCTACACGACCTCACCAAAACTTGAATGTAGATTTATGCTGATGCTCTATTTCTGCTAGATTACCTTTGCAGTACATGCCAAAGTATTAGGCATTTGTTTTAAAAATAGGAAATTTGTGATTACAAGTTAATGGACTTGAATTCTTTTATGCTATTCTTGCAAGCTTTGGGTTCATTCTGTTTGGCATCTTATCTTGTTCTAAAGCATTCATATCAGGTTTACCTTACTCATAAATGAAGAGACAAATATAACTGAAATATAGGTAATTTAATGTCTAATCCTTGGCATTTTGGGAAGCAACATTCTTTAGTTTCGCTTGAAACTGAAGAGGAAGGAAGATTTTTGTGTCTGGAAAGTACAAATAGATAAGTAAAGATTAAAGTACTGTTTGCTGCATGAATTCCTATCAAGTTCTCGCTCTTATACTCTAGGATGTTGCATTTAGATTGAACTTGTTATGATCTGTGAAGATGGTAGCATAGGAAGAATACTATGTTCAGTCAAGTACATATTGCTTCTAGTTCTAGAAGCTGTTGATGTTCTGGTGGTATCTGGGCATGTTTAGAAACACATCATTTTGCGTCTCTTCTTCCTAGCAGCTAACTTGCATTCTCAGGTTCATTGGCTTGTAAAGCCACTCTCAAATATACTTTTAATTGAGAAAACCTTCTCATTTCAGGACTTCCTTTTGGTCATACTTATAATTCATCAAAAGAAAGTTTTACTGCAAAAGGTATGTTTGTTTTCGAGTTTCAGTATTTGCATGATGAAATTGGCATACATGAACAATATCAGAATTTGAACCTCATTCTTTTGTGGTTATATACGGGCACAAGTGGAGTGGTGTGCCTATTTATTTATTTATTTATTTTTTCCTTCTATGCATCTTTTTTTAAAATTATTTGACTTACTCAAATAAAGTGTACTTTTACTTTGTCCACCCACCCTAAGTAAAACTCCTCTAGCTCCTGGATCTATGTATATGTACCCTTTGATATTTATATGTCTAGGTTTCATTCAGATAAAGTACCTGTCATTGTAAGGTTGGAGATCTCAACTGTTCCGGGGTCTAGTCAAGACAGTTGGGTGAGACTTAGGAGAATATAATGTTTTTCGTTATATTTGTGAGCCAAATTACAAAATCAACCTATCTTTTTCCCTCTAAGATGGTTTGGCTGAATGGATCAAATGACTCCAGGGTGTTCTATTGTGAATCATGTCCATAGAAAAATCATTTGAGTATATTAGCATTGTAGGTGTTAAGTTAAGCTGTGGTAAATTTTTTCCTTATGCTTGAGTGCTATTTAAGACACTGTTAATTTGAATCCTATGGTTTACATTTCTCTCTACTTCCCTGTCTTTAGTTTGATGGATTAGGATACTTAAACCATGAGATTTGTGTTGATGAGGTATGATCTATAATTTTTACCTAATCCAGGATTGATGTTCCTTTGCTAAATTTAAATGCATACAGTCTATCTAGCTTCTACTTGAAGAAGAGTCATGTGCTTCTGAAACCAGCTCCACATCACAAACTTTGCATTTATCTCCATCTCAACTCTCCACCTTGGAGGATTATATCTGCTAAAAAGCATGCATCATTGACATGGCACTGCTCTTGAATATGGCACTGCTCTTGAATATGCTTTGTAACCCAAAGATAGCTGTTCAAAGTTGACCCTTGGCGTTGTCCTATAGTTTCCGTAAATGCTATTATTACCTGTGACCTTAACTTGTATACTCGTACTAGTTATGATCCCCTCATTCCTTGTTTTCTCAAATTAGGCAATGTGAAGTCCTTTCTTCTCTATGCGCCTCCTCGACAATGCATCTCTTGTCACCTTATTTTATACATTTTCCATATCAATAAATGTCATGTGTAAAAGTCTTCCTGGACTGTTCTGTCACATCTTTATATTCCTTTCTCAAGCTTCATTTGAGGACCACAATATCTATCTGCTTATAATTGTCAGTTGTAAGTGGTTCTGCATGATCTTCTATTCTGGTCAAATTGTCTCATGTTGATTTGTGGGGCTTCAATTCAAATCAAGCTGGGGTAGTTAATATGTGTTTTTAGAATGTCTAACTGATTAATTTACCTTTATAAGTGAGTTTTTCCTTTATTCTTTGACCAAGTCCCTAAAGCTTTAAAAATTTATTTGTTCTTAATTTCACGTGCTCTTTATTTTAAGGTCAGAATTTTCGGCACAATCTATACCCTGCATACAAGAGCAACCGTCCTCCAACTCCTGATACCATTGTTCAGGGACTCCAATACTTAAAAGCATCCATCAAGGCTATGTCCATAAAAGTCATCGAGGCAAGTATAAGATGTGAGTTCCTATTGCGTACAGATTAAGCGTGTAATATAATTGATACAAAAATCATTCAATGATAGGTTCCTGGTGTAGAAGCAGATGATGTGATTGGAACGTTAGCCTTGAGGAGTGTTGATGCTGGGTACAAGGTGATTCACTAATGATTTTGAATTCTGATGCACATTTCAGATTTTGACAAAATAGTGTTCTCTTTGACCAAATGAAGTAGGATTATAATTAAGTGTGTATTTCTTCAATACTGTTTTTGGCACACAAGGAAAGTTGTGTGGTAAGAATGTGGGTAAAGTTAATTTTGAAGGTTGTTTGTAACAAATGATTTAGATTTAGTGATAAAGTGGCAAAAAATGAAGTGGACCCCATGTTTAATAATTTCCATGTATAAATAACAGTAAAATAGTGACACGAAGCAATCTCCTTATCTACTACCCCCGGGCATGATTTTGATAGCTTCAAATTTAGACATTTAAATCTTCCATAATGAATTAATACCCCACTATAATCAATTATGGTGTTTTAAATTGATAAAGAATATGTAAAAAGTTTGAAATAATGCAGGGGCAAACATATAATTCATTTATGTTTTCATTGTGGAAATGCCTCCAATAACATTGCTAAGTCACCACTACTGATATTATTTTATTTTGATGATAGGTACGAGTTGTCTCCCCTGATAAAGACTTTTTTCAGATTTTGTCTCCTTCGCTGCGTCTCCTTCGAATTGCTCCACGTGGTGATCAGTTAGTATCCAGCTTAATTTCTGCTTTTTTTATGTGCTTCTAATGATCCAATGCAATAATTGATAGCACTCTTTTCTGACTTTAATATTACGAGAACCATCTGATAATCATTCTTTGCTTACTCTTTTATATGTAGAAATTCATATTACCAGAACAAAATTATAGATAATATATAGACCCATTTTCTACATTTGGAACTCCCTGCTTTTGCTTTTTTACAGAGTGGCAATGTAAAGATTATGCTAACTCATGTTTCCCTTTCTCTTGAGTATGGCATGGACTTTTTTTGTAAACTAAGAAAAACCTATATTAAATGGAAAAGTATTTTATTGCTAATTATACCTTATTAGGAATGTAACTCTAACCCATGTTGCTCTCTCACTCTCATACACACAATTGCTTCTTGAGTATTGCATGAACATTTTAATCATAAACTAATAATGAAAAACCTATATTACATGGAACATAATCGGTATTGCATGCTTACTAACAATTCAATAATATGTTTCATAAATCAAATAGAAACATAGTGGAACAAGGCTCCACACATAGTTTTTCAAAATTTAACAGCCTTATAATCTGTATAGTTATTTATGGTTCCATCACAACTAGTTCATTATGTTTTACTGTTTCTATTTTTTTAACAGGATGGTGTCATTTGGGGTTGAGGATTTTGCAAATAAATATGGAGGTCTGAAACCATCCCAGTTTGCAGATATGATTGCACTTTCTGGGGATAGATCTGATAATATTCCAGGTAATTTTGTGCTCCTCAATTTCAAAGGTCATTTGCTGAATCATGAGGAACAAAATAGATCAGGGTTACGGAGTGAGACGCTTTTAAATTTGGGGATATGCATAATTTCCTATTAGTTACCTATGAAATCAGTGGGTATTATTTAGTTAGGACCTGTTAGAATTAGGATTATTATTATAGTATTGTTAGCCTCGTGTCATGAGTGTTAGTTCATTAGTTGTACTAGTATTGATCTATATTATTAGTATAAAAATGGTATTAGGTCAGTGATTTATTGCCACATCATTATACTTTCTACTTCAGGCATTGTCATTTCCTAACAAAACTATGCTTTCCAGGAAATGGAGAAAACAAACATAATTCCAAGATTTGGTTGCCCATGCTAGTTATTGGGCACATGTGAATTCCAATATTTGATTTTTATGGAACTGGAATGAGAATGGATTAGTGGAATGATAATTCTTTTTCCAAAGTTTGATTTGGTCAGGAAGCAATTTATTTTTATTACATTCCATTCTGCTTTTTTTTGTTTACTACTTGGATGTTATATGGAGTTATGGAGTTACGAGTTTATAACTAATTAAAATATATTAGAAAAAGAAGAATCATTAATGGATTATACTGTAGAAGGATCTCATTTGTATCCTTAGGCTTGGAAACATCATTATTTGTATTTTTTTTAGCAAAACTGATGAATCACAATTTCTATGAAATAGGGACAAGTTAAATAAGATTGTGGAATTTTAACAAATATTTAATACTTTTAATTCTTTATAAATGCAGGAGTTAATGGAATTGGAGATGTTCATGCTGTGCAATTAATCAGTCGATTTGGTGAGGTTCTATTAACTTTCTCTTCCTTTCTCCAAAAGTTTACATTGTCTTAAGTTGAGGATTCCCATCTAGTGTTGGATTCATTGATACTGCATGTTCTAGCATCATGAGAATTCAATATCCACCTAGTGCCACGGTCTGTGATTTGATTTTTACAAACTCAACTATCTAATAAGCAAAGGAGTTTTATTTGCTTGCCCAAAATGAGAGTCTAAGAGACGGGCTCAGGGGAAAGAATAATCCTGTTAATAAATTTGTGAATAGGGGATTTTCACTGTACTTATAACCAAATGCTTATATAGCAAGCTGAGAAGATAATATACACAGAAAGAGTGGGGTCTCTCCTGGGTAGATAAAATGCAACAGAGAAAGGCGGGAGGGATTATGCATGATGGTGAGGTTTAGACTGGAATGGAGGTTGCAGCCTTGCTACGTGCTGCTATCTGTATATTTTCTTTCCCTTTTTTTTTTTATGTGAGAGTCAGGTTCTGCACTGAGTCTTTCTGTAATCAGATACTAGAGTGGTTTTGGGTTTTTGGTTTGGCTGGAAAATCACAAATTAACAGTTGCTTTATTACAATGCTAGAAAAAATCAGTAAGTTTATTAACTTTATATTGTTGCAGATGTAAGAGTGCTTTTCTTTGATTGTTTTCCCTTTTAAGTGACGTTCTTGTTCTATCTATAGAGTGTTTTAAAAATGATTGAATAACTTTGAATTTTATTGGTTGGGTGCGTGGTGGGCATGTTATAATATAGTTGTCCAAATAATTTAACTTTCTCGAACACACCCACTTGTAAACAATTTTTGTTTGTAGCTTTTTTATCTTGTACCTTGTATATTTTTTAATCCATATATGGTTGTAATCATATCTCTTCACCTTAATGAACAGGCACATTGGAGAGGTTGTTGGAATCTGTTGATCAAATTAAAGAGGGTCGCATTAAAAAGGTTTTCCCGACTGATATTATGTTCATGTGCAAGTTTGCTCACATGATTATTAAAATGTTCTCATCAGAAATTATATAACATGATTAGTGAGGTTTATTGTTGCATTTACCCTCTGAATTTATTTTGATTCTCTGCTGTAAAAGATATTGTGATTCTACCTTTCAAAGCTATTGTAATTGTTCCCAACTGTACATCGACACTAAACACTAATATTGAGCTTACATTTGCCATTTTCCTTTTAGGCCTTGATTGAAAATGCTGAGCAGGCCGTCTTAAGCAAGGAACTGGCAAGCATCTCAGTCTCTTAATTTATTTCTGGATCTACACCTTCTTTGCTTTTTTTTTTTTTCAGCATCTATTTGTCCTGTTATCTGCAATTTTTTCTCATGCGTCTGTAGTTTAAATCATGCCAGGCCTTGTTGAGGTCTGATCTTCCATCGTACATGGTACCATTTGCTGTAGAAGATCTCTCGTTCAATAAACCAGAGGTTTGTGGCATTGAAGGCAGTTAAAGTTTTCAATTTGTATTTTTTTTAATTAGTTTTTAGCTTGATTTTTTTAGTCCAATTATAAATTTTATTTAAAGCTCATTTATCAGTATCAAGTTTTTGTGCTATAAACTCACCCATGCTGGTCATAACTGGTTGGTCGTTGCCATTAATGCTATGGAGATTGTTATTTGATTTTTTTCGCCTGGGGAAAACCTTGTGATCAAAGGATATTTTAATTATTAAATACAATATTTTAATTTTTTGTATGTTTTTTTAACTGAATGAAAGTATATGGTGTACAGGACAATGGCAGTAGATTCAACAGCCTATTAACAGCTATCAGTGCTTACGCTGAAGGGTTTTCAGCTGATCCCCTCATCAGGAGAGCTGTTCATTTGTGGAGAAAGTTGGAGTCAAGATGAAATTCAGAGTCGTCAGGTTTTGTTGTATAGAGGGGATTTTTTATTCCAACATTTCAATACTTGAACAACAGTACACAACATGAGGGTATTCAAGTGTCTACAGAAAGCAGAGTAAGTTGTTCTTGTCACCTATACATTCTTGCCATCTTAAGTTTTTGTAATTTGTTCCATGCAAAAGGCATATGGAGTAGGCACTTTGTGTAGATGGCTGTAGATTTTAGGAAATATTTTGCACAAGGTTTGAGAACTCTACACATAATGCTATTTGTTGGTACATTACATGGCATTTACACAATTTTGTAACTTGCTCTTAATTCATTTTACAGGATGATTAGGCATTCATGTTTCCTCATTCATTGTATTTGCCTTATCTTTATTATATCCCAATGTTTCTATTAAGAAACACTAATTTCGTTCTTGCTTTTGGAAACGCAACTGAATGTATCTTAAGATTTGAATTGTCAAACTTGTTCAAACCAATTTTTAAAATTATTTTCTATGAACTAAAACGTTATTGTGGAATCTATTTTACTTTATAAATGTCACTGTTGATGTTTCGAAAACATCACTTAAAAAAACTTCAACACCCTTTTAAGAGAATTATTTCAGAATTATAATTTATCATGAAATCTTCACCCTCTAATGATAACTATTATTAGGATATTCCAAAATATAAATTTATCAAGAGCATTAATCACAGGTTAAGTGTTTCTAGAACGCTTGTAATGACATATATCATTGTGTATTTTACATTTATCTATAAGACCTACCAATAACTCAATCCAACCTAATGTTTAACATCTATAAGTTTTCTTAATTTTATCTTCCACTAATTACATGACAACTTATAGATGTTAAACATGACACCAAACTCAATCAAAATTATTAAATAATACCAACAATAATAATAATAATCTAACTATAATTTAACTTTGTTATTTTATTAACTAAATATATGTTTTCAAAATATATTTTTAACATTTCAAATATTAAGTAATATTTTTTTAATTTATTTCAAAACATTGAACTAGACGTACTTTGAAATAACAAATTTTAATAATAATTTTTTTAATAACTTATGATCCAATTCAATGAAATACACCGAAGAATGTATTAATTGTTAATTAGTCTATTCTGTTTACACAGACTTAGATGAATGCTTTCTCTCTTCAGTGTTCAACAATCCTGCTACTTTTTAAAAAACTACAAAACTAATAAGTTCACATTTGAAAAAAGGATGAAGAAGCAAAAATTGAATACAGCTTGGTCAAATGTCTAAGCTTCTATGTTACTCAAAAAAATAGTATCATCGTCTTCACATTCATGTCATGTCACTAAACCCTCTTCCTTGATGCCCTCCTTTCAGTTGGTCTATTCATTGTGGTATCTGCAGATGCCTCTGATTTTTCTTCAGCAACACTATTTTCAGCATTTGAGCCTTCCAACTGAGTTTTAATCAGATAATGAGCCACAGATTTGAAACCCAGCTTTGACACCTTACAAAAATTCAAATCAAGTGGGAATGATCAGTTCCAGCATTTCCATACCATTGGCAAGTGGCAACAAGAACAAAGGGTGAATATTTTTTTCTTTGAAGAATGTTGAGGCAAATTTATGCACACTCATATACAATGAAGATAGAACAAACAACAAAAGAATTATACCCTACCAAGTTAGATTGACTACATGGATCAGATAGCACTGGACTCAGTTATAAACTAAGATATAAGAACTATAAGGATTCATTAATGTATCTCAAGATTCAAATTCATTCTAAGTTCCATCTGATGATACAAACAAATAGCTAACCGAATCACATCAAATTATACGATTCAAACCATGAATTATAAGATTCTGTCCTCTAATAACAATGTTGTGCAACACTAACCTTACTGTATATGTTGCCAGTAGGATTCCAACCTTTTCCCCTGCGGCAATGGCTGCAGTTGCAAATTCCACGACAAGGAGGGCAAACCCATTTGTTGTTATGGTTGGCTTCCATCACATTTTCACCATATCTGTAAAATATCAGTAGAAAGGGACTAGCATCAAACTTTACAGTATCACTGTGGTTGACACAACACAAGGCTGAAAGGAAAATTTGAACCTCAGCTTAAAACAAAATTACCTCGTGTACAAGCAATCTCCACAAAATTGGCCTTGGAGTAATTCACATTTGTTGCAATGAGTATGCTGGCAAAGAGTTTTCTGCCTGCATGTAAACAAACGATTTGTGAAAAGCTTTGCCCTGAAACAAGTATCATATGGGATACATTAACTAGTTCTTCAAAAAGGACCGAGTCTGTTCTTCAATCAAAGCGCACTAAAACCATATTTTCCCCACAAGACCATTCAAATGCCAAGTTTTTCGAGATCAAACATAAAATGTCAAATATTCTAAGCATATTAAAGAAGATTTGCCATCTAGAAATGAAACATTTAACTTAAAACATAAATAAAGCGGGGAGAAGACACATGAAGGTTCGAAATTCTAATGCAACTATACATTGTATCTTCATGTAACAATGTAAGCTTCAAATTTCTTGTCAAAATAAATTGTGTAGAGACAGAAACTGGTAAATCCTACAAGGACATAGAGTATACCAAAGAGCATAGTGAACTAATCAATGTACAATGAATATTACCTGCATTGATGGCATGTCTCTCCTTTGATTGAATCATATATACGGTTCCCATCCTCATCATATCCATCTACATCCAATTCCCAAGTACTCTCACAGTCTCCCAGAAGCTCCTCATGCTCTTTAGTGTAAACTTCAGGGTTTGTACCTTCTGGTATAAAAATCTCTACTGCATCTTTTTCCTTACTCGGGAACTCACGTCTCTCAGAATAGTTAATTGGTACCAGGTTCATTATTCTGCAAACCCATTAAATTGTCAATTACATTTCAGGTACTTTAGGTATTTCTAAAGTATTTTTTGAATCTTCATCTCAACACAAATAAAAGGTGACAATGAGCATATAAATAATGTCATTTCATGTTTAGACAAAATCTAGACACAGTTCTTCATGTGATTACAGAGTTGGTATTCAATCAGAACTGGTGTTTCTCTTTTTCATGCAATATATATTAACAAAGTGACACTCCAATTCTAATAAAAAAAACATCAAACTTACTTGTAAAAGTGTATCTCAGCATGCATACACAATCCCTAAAATTAAATTATAAAACATCAATATACTTATTTTAACATTAACTCTGTGTCCATGTTCACGACTCCTTTGCTTCCAAAATGGAAGTGGGTTTCCAAATGCAAAGAGAAAGGAACAAACCCACAAAGAAAGGTGGCTCCTTTTAAAGTTCCACAGAGAGCAAAACAAGTATAAAGAAAAAAATGAAAAGAATACCTGGAAGAGCGTCTCTGGGGCGAATGGTTGGGTCGGGGTTTGGTCTTCTTATTCTTGGGGAGAGGTTTTTGTTTTGGGCGTTTGAGTTTGAGAGACAAGTCGAACAAGCCAAGCTTCTGCATTCTCTCCATGTTGTCTTTGATCCTTTGGTCCCTAGCTTGCTCGTAAGATGCAGAGTCATCTTCTCTTTTGGACCCTTCTTCACTTTGGGAAAGAGGAAGAGAACGAGGTGCTTCTTCTTCTTCTTCTTCTTCTTCTTCCTTTTTCTTTCTGCGAGTGCCCATTCTCGTTCTGAGATGTTTTTGGTTTGTGACTCTTTGTTTTGAGTATTGGGAAGTTGAAGTGGCGGGAGTCCAAAACCTCGGAAATATTCCAATAATAAATTTATCATTTTTGGATTGTCTTTTAATTAAAAATTAATTGTTTGTGTTTAACTACTATGAGGAGAGTAGGGTGGTAAGCACTTCAAATATTCAGCTTTAGCATACTAATTTTTTATTGTTACATTTTCTAAAACTTTGATCAAGGATTACAAATTTTCTCCTTTTTTTTTTCTTGGTAACTTTTCTTTTTTTATCTCTAAATTTTCATTCAACCACAATTATTTTGCAAGGAGATTTGCGATGAGAGGATGAACATTTTCAAACTTAGTAAGAAAAATATAGAATAAACCTTTGAATAAATTAAATTTATTAAGGGAACATAACAATTTTTATTTCAAGAGATAAAAATAATTTAAACTTTAGTGTACACTATATATACTTTAAATATAGTATAAAAGTGTTATTAAATATAATCAGTTTTTATAATCAATACATGTTACCATTTTTCTTATTCATCCATTCGGTAATCGTTTATATACTTTTATTTCAATGTAGTTCCTTAACATAATTTCAAAATTCGATCAGCTTATTCTATTATATTTTTTCTATACTCTATTCATCTCATTTACATATTAATTATAAACTATATATTACATTCTTCCGTTATACACTATGATATTTTTACATTATTGAGTTAAAGTATCATATAAACAAAAAAAATATTTTTTAAGTAAAATCCCACGCATATAGTACGAGTTCATAACCTAGTACATTTTAAAATAAGGGCATAGAATGATATAAGTTTGAGATTTAATATATTTTTAAAATTAAAAAGACGTAGGAAGACATTTGTAGGGTATATAGGAAGAATGAGCCCTTAAAACGTGTATTTATCAAGAATATGAATGCATGTACTGAAATGTGTATTGAAGATGCAGAAAAGAGAACCCAATAAAATAAAATCTGGTATCCCAAATATGAACGAATAAAGAATATTGAGTAGATGCATTTCTGGAGTCTGTAACAATACAAAATCCCCATCACAATGGGTATCTATGTATGTATGTACACGCCCTAAACCTATGTTTTATACAGTTGGACATTCATGATCCCACCAGCAACACCAGCAAAGCCATAAAACGTGTTATGTCATATAGAAGAAGAACTCTTGACGTGTTGGTGAACACTCAACACAACATTCCGCATCTCAGGGAAGATGGATACAAGTACAAGTTCCAAAATTGCATAAGCAAGTTGCTTCACGCATGTATTAGACTAAAACACAAGATGATAGAATTGTTGTTAGTAAGCAGAAAACGTTTCAAGCAGAGAAAATGAAAGAAGTTTGGATAAAGTGAATACAGAAATGGTTAATGGATATGGATTTAACCTGACTAAAGTAGTATACATCCCGGGCACAACGTCTGTATTGCTTATGGCCGATTAGGCTCACTAATGTTGTTGGAGCTCCATCTGGTAACAAAAAAATTCGAACTTTACAAGTCAACACAACATTCTAAAGACTGCATGAAGAACATGGAAGTACAATAACATTCAAAGACCTTCTTCAGTGACTATGGGATTACAGGTTCACCAAAAATCTCTCGATAGTATTAAGGGCCAAAAAAATCCATTACTAAATGTAGAATGAGATGGAAGCTTCATAGGGTTTTCTTAGTTTCTTTTCTTCTTTGTAATTCTTTTGTTTTTCCACATGAAAGACTAAATCTTTTTGGTTGGTTCTTCGATAATTCCTCATTGAGTTATGAGGTTTTGATAAAAAAAATGTAGAATGATATTTGCATTAATGTGGTTCATGTACCAATTTTAACCTAGAGATATAAAACTATTGTTGTTGTATACAGGAAAGAAGATTAAATAATGGAAAACACTTGATAGTATAAATATGAAATTCACACATAGCATAAATGTGGTTGGTGATAATTTTGTCTCACTCTTACCGTGAACTTAAAGCAAATGCTGATTAGTTAGTTAGTCAAAATCCATGTGAATACCAATGCTGTTGAATAAAATTTCAAAGTAGAATAATATCTAACCAGTAATCAGCAATCTCAAATTCTACAGGAAATAAAACTAACCAAACAACAGTTTCTTGATGTCACTTGCTCTACGAGCAGCCTCAAGCTGTTCCTCAAAAGAGCCTGACTCAGATTTCTTGATGTTGCTTCCGCCTGATCTGCTTGTTGTTTGAGAAGGCATTTGATCATCATCGCTACTTATCATCCGAGGAATCCCTACTCTTAAGAAAAACGTACCATCTGGCCAGAGAACCTGAAAACATGACCATACAACATGAAACATTTGCACAAGTTGGCGTAAATTATATTTTTTTATCCTTTTTTCTTTGTCTTCTGGAGATTATTCCATCCAAATTCAAGTGGTAACTGTACATTCATATAAAGAAATTTCGCACAAGAGTATTATTAGAAAATAATTGGGCCTAAATTAGTCTCAACAGTAGGTTCATGGGAAAAGAATAACCCAAGTCTATGACTAATAGGGTAATACTTTGACCACATAAGTAGCCAACGTGGGACACCTAACCACACACACACCCTTGCATTCAAGAATGGATATGAAGCACGAAGCTGCAGGATAGGACCTCACATCATCATCTGGATAGACTTTGTTACCGTATCCCAATAGCAAGTTCAAAGGGAGAGTGTTTTGAAAGGAGTACTTTGAGCACAAGGTCTGTGCATGTTCATTCTCCACACATTAAGCACAAAGGCCTCTTGCATGAAGACATGTATGTAGGATATAAAGACAATCTTGGGCCTCCACTAAAACTTAAGCAAAGGATTAGAATATTGGGCTTGACAAGAATGAAATCAAGAAGAGCCAAGGACACTAGGCAAAAAGGTTATAGAATTTTCATTTTCAAGCATTGAAAGAAAAAGAAAATCACAAAGATGGAGCCAAGAAGGATAAGGTATTCCTTTATAAGAACAAAATCGCATAAATATGTAAAATAGCTCTTCAGTTCTGCATGTCTAACAAAACACTACTTGATCAGAAATCAACTACATCCAGAGTACCCTTTGGCCATTGACAAACAATTGAGTTGCTCTCATAACTTGGACCAATTTGTTTCAACTAGTTTTAGAGCTATTAGCAAGAGCATAGATAGTAAAAGCTTTTATGATGCACAACTTATGCAGTTCAGTAGATTTTAATAATGGAATGAAAAGCTCAGATTTTTAAGGGGAACTTTTGAAATCCAGTTCTAAAGTAGGCTTATTTGATTACACTATTCTTTAATTAGTATAACATTGTCATCGTGGCTCTCTTTGAGGTACTATGGATATGACAGATACTTTGTCCAATCATGGTATCTATTAACAAACAGCAATTAGCCCATTATAACTATATCCAGTGCTTTATATACACCATCAAACAGAGAAATGGTTATTTAATCAGGCCATAGACAACCAAGTCTAGTTTCACTACTGTTTATTTGTATTAAAAGCTTATTTTTTCTTAGTTGGCAAACAATGTCCTCTAAATGTTTATAAAGTTTAGGCTCAATGCTTACATCTTGGACCCATCGAATCCCCTGGGCTACTGTTTCCTCTCTCCGGAGCCAATGTATCTGTCTCAGGAGCCAATCATCAATTGCATCTTCCATCACTAGTTGTAATATCTGTTTTGACATCCAATAGACTTGTCTTCTGCATGATCATCAATGATAATTTAGCAAATTGCAAGCGCTAAATTAAAACAATTTGACAGTGTCATGTTACCTAATATTTTATAATGTCAATCAAAAGAAGCTTCTTCAAATTGGAATAAGATTACATATTTTTGGAAAATGTTCAGAGTTACAGACATTCTTTCTAGCAGTTACATGAAAGTTACAGAACAACCAGATAGAGTGGTATACCTTATCCAGCCTCTTTTCTTAAGCTGAAATATGTTGTCAACCAAATCCAAAATAGGGACACTAACATTAGGTGGGGACCACTGCGAAAAGGAAAATATGAAACTTGTCAATATTCTTAATATGTCTTTTAAACAGAAAAAAAAAGGTTCTCGTAAATGAATGAAAAGAAAAGGATCCAGACAATGTTCTGTAAAATCCAAGTAAAAAAACAGTTCTCATTTTCTCTAGTTTTCAAACAACTATTATTTCCCCAAGGAGGGAGAAAAAATGAGTGAGCAGCTACAGCAGACCACTGAATGAATAAACCCAGTAAAAGTGTAGAATATTTTTTTTTTACTTGTTAAGGAATCATCAGACTTTTTTTCAAAAAGGAAGATAAGAGAGAGAGAGAGAGAGAAGTACTATGTTCTATGGTTTTCATCATGTCTCAGACTATCAGTTGTAAAAGCTGTTCCCAGCTTGACCAAATGGGCAGTATTCTAGCATGCATCCCAATAACAATGACTAGCTAATAAGTATACTAAGCACACAGCAGCAAGCACCAGAACAGAGATCCAAGTTTCTCAATCAACAGCTAAAGTGCAAATTGTAAACCAGAAAGAAAAGCAAACTTGGTTGACTAGACAGACCTCAGGTGGCCCTCCAACTGGATCCTCCAAATTATCAGGAATCAGAATGAAATTCGTAGCAGGAACATCATTGCCAACCCTAGCTTCCACCACCATATCATGCTTTCTATCAAAATCCAAGTTGTTGGACTCTTCATCACGGTTGTTTAATGGAGATGAGTAACCCTTTAAGATCAATGCATTGTCAAAATGCAATCCACTAACTTGTGCTACTTCGCTAACAATATTCTCATCATCAAAATTGTTGTTCTTTTCACCTTCCTCATCGGAGCTTAACACACTTTCTGAAGTACCTTGCCTTGGAATGATTTTGTCAATTTCATCTGAATTCAAGGACAAGTTCCATGTGGTAGAAGATGTAACAGATCCCTCACTCATGAGGGATGATGAACCAACGACTTTTCGCCTCAACCCATCTGAAACCCCTTTAAACTGGCGTACAATATCATCCATTGCATCATCTACATTGACTGTTAAAATAAAATTCAAATATTGAATTTCGAATAAACATACACAGACAAATAACGTCTAGATTTAAAAGACCTTTTTTCAAATTATGATTAAGTTAAAACATAACTTAGAAAGTGATTTTGGACCTAAATCAACCTTATAATAGAATAGCTGCCAAGTCCCTTATTCCATCATGATCAACCAACCCACAACAGGAAGCACAGAAAAGTTTCCAACTTAAGGGCTTGAGTCCTCAAATAACCCAGAAAAGGCACACTGGATAGGTACAGCAGGAAGCTTTTCTCCCCTTTACGCAATCTTTCCTTTTGGGGCTCGTTAAACTTACTTCCCTAAGGTTAGCAGTAATTACACCAAGACCCTAATTGATTCAAAAAGAACACATCCATCCCTTATTTTATATACTATCTTTGGCATAGACACTTATTTTTTTTAAATTGCACACATGTCCCTTATTTTTATGTACAAATCACACACATAGTACCCTTAAAAATAACAAAGGGATGTGCAAGGGAAGTATGTGCAATTTATGAAACAAGTAATGTGTAAGTTATTTCTTGCTAACCTCGAGACAAGTCGGCATAATTAATTATTCCTTATTATTTTTTTAATGGTAACCAAACATTCAAAAGTTTAGGGCTTCAAAAATTTTAAAAAAAAAAATTCCAATAAAAACTCCATTAACCTATAAAATTAACAGTAAGGGAGGGCTAGCTTATATCGAATGGCTACAGCCTGAGCATTTAACAGCATTATGGCATAAAACCAAAATGTTAGAACCAGATACCTGCCAAGGTCTTCATCACCGAAGGAGATTTCCCAAATGAGTAGTTCTGAGGGGGTGAAGCAGAACAAAAATAGTTGTTAGATCATAGATTGTCATTGTCAATTTTCACATCCATTAGTACCAAGCAAAAATTATATAAAAGTCCCTCATAAGAGGTTGAGATAAGAAATACCAAGCAGATGCACACCTTTGAGGTAACACTAAAGAAATCCCATACTTCATGTTGTTCAGCAACATTAGCTATTGATAGGAGATCCTGAAGCAAGATCTAATTATTAAAATCATATAAAGGGAAACTTCAGAATATTTCTTGGACTAGGAATAAGATACCTGGAGATATTTATCAAGTTGAACGCAACGTTGATGTACAAAAGCGTCATCTGTGTTTGAGGAAAATATCCTTTTAGGTGGCAAATGCAATGTGTAATTGGGAATATCTTTAAGATGCCGATGCAATCGCTCAAAATTTCTGAATCTGAGTATCACCAAAACAAAATATGACATGTCAAAGCAGAGATATAAAGGTTTGGAATAAAACAATTTTGTGATTGAACAAATTTCTTCTGTATTATGGAGCAGTTTAAACTCAATTGTGGAAAGAACGATGTGAAAATAATATATAATTTTCTATTGTTGCATTTAATCTTATGGTTGGAACTTAAAACTTCGAACTTAAAAAGTAAAAATAATTACACCTTGTACAATTAAATTGTCTGTTAAATTTCAAAAACCAAACAAAGATAAATTGTTCACAATTGCATTATAAAAGAAAGAGTAGGAAAAAAGTAAACCTTCTTTTTACAAACCAAGTTTTATTTTGTGCATCAGTCACTGCAATTGAATAAACAGCAAAACATGTGGAGCCAATTTTCTCAAAATACGCTCCCAACACCTGCAGTGTTTAAAATTAAAAAAAGAACAATCAATTACCAACAGAATCAAACTCATTCCAATTCATAAAAGGCCATACCAACTGACTAAAGAGATTCTATATCTATTAATAATACATTTTAGAATACTATATCTGAAAACTATTACAGCCAAAAGTGCATACCCGGCACCGGAGCTTAGAAACCAACGGCCTTTCTTTCCTGACAACCATGTCAGAAGAACTTTTTCCCCGAAATCCTTCACTGTGCCTCTCAAGTTCGGGGTTATAAAACTCTGAAATTATGGAGCCTCCTTTGTTAGTTAGGATTCCTAAGGAAGAAGCACTATTGGACCTCTTCAGTGGACTTTCATAACCATCAGTAGCAAGATCTTTCGCAAAAGATAATTCCTTTTCGGGATTTTGAGAAGATTCTGAAATTTTTGCAGTTGCAACATTTTGTAGGGGATCTGAACCCAAGGCATTAAATTTTGGAAGAGGAGAATTCCCCTCTGCATCTTCATATTTTCCACGTTTACTTGCTGATGTTTCCTGAGCCAATTTTCTAGGAGGCAAACTGTCTGTAGAGGGGCTCTTAGCAGGAAGATCCTGAAAGCCAACTTTGATAATTTTGTTCTCTTTCCTTTTGTAATTCCTTCCCTTTGTCCACATATTCTCAAGATTCTCAGGCATGAGAATTTCAGTTCTCCTCTGAGTTGCAACCTCCAACATTCGTGCCCAATCAGCAGGCCTGGCCTGTGAAGATTCTTGATGGAGATTGTTACCTTGCAATGATGTCCCTCCTTGATCACTCGTTTTAGCCAATATCATCTCAGTTCCTTGATTTAATGATGGATTCTTATTAGAGGGTGTGAGATTGTTGTGTCCACCCTCACTGACAACAGAATGTCCATGATGGTGACCTGCTACATTAGTTGACTGATTACTGCCCATACCTTCCGTACCATCATCATTAAGGAGAAGAATAAGAGCTTCAATCAGTTCATTAATATACCTAATTATCAAGATAAAAATGTTATTATAAATGGGAATTATAAATAAATGCAGTTAAAATGAAACTCCAATTTTTGTTATGATCCACCAAACCTCTCCAAAAATGAATTATTACATGTAAGATAAAATATTCAACATACCCAGGGCTTGCCAAATTCATAATAGGCTGCATTACCAAGCAAGTTAATAATTCTCGAGCTATAGAACGAATCACAGGACACTGAGCTTCCCGTTGTCTTAGTACTGTAGCTAAAACTGCACTCATTAGCTGCTGAAGAACCTGACAAAAAGAAGATTCATTAGATAAGATACAAGTCATAATTATCGAAGGAAATTATTATAACACAAGAACACTCCACTCACACCTTGTACTCACTCTCAGGAGATATTAGTGCTGGATGTAGCTCCTTAGAATTCAATAGATGGAATTTTAATCTGTCATCCCTCTCCTCAGAAGATAATGTTTTCATAACATCAACACCTATAGCAGCTTGATTTCTTCTGAAAAGTTCTAAATGATCACCTATTAAATCTACTACATCCCTGAAATGTGAATGAAAGATAAGACAATTAGTAGTTTTTATAATACTTTTCCTGGCAGCAAATAAAGGAGATGGAAAACCAGATACCTTGTCAGCAAGTCAACCAGATTTATCTCTTTAACCCTTCCAGATATTTCAGCTAGAACATCCATGATTATTGCCCGAATCTGCTCCGGAAACTCCTTATCAGGAGTAATATCTGAGTACCACAAATCAACCACGAAATCCTTCAAAATCTTATCAATGAACTCTCTCATTGCAGCCTCCACAGCAGGGGAATCGATTTTTCTCTTCCATTTCGCAGGGGGAGGTAAACTAGTGAGGCGTGAATCCTTCAGAGACAACTGTTTTTTCTCCAAATGTGATAAATAGGTCAGCGGTTTAGGCTCTTGAACCTTCCAACGGAACTCCACCCTATTAAAAAGAATACGCAGCCCCGCAACAAATATGATCGACATGGGTAGATTCATCCACATTGATTTACTTGTATCTACAACACATAATCACCATACACAACATAAGGTCAAAGAAGACCCATTAAATAACAATCACAATACACTCTTCCCTTCTTTCCCATTAACAAAGACAAGATCACAGAAACACTTCAATTCAAGTCATAACTAAAAAAAAAACATAAACAGCCACCTTAGACAGAACACGACAAGTTACACGCTTGCAAACAAACACATAATACAAAATCACAGTGAGATCAGTTAATCCATACAATTTCAGTTCCACACTCTTAAGCATTACTAATGAGTTCAAGCAGCATTAATAAAGACTGAGGAAGCGAAATTGGTAAAGCTGGAGCTATTAATTCCAAAAAGCAAATAACAATTGAGAGTGGAAACACGAAATTCTTGACTAATTCACTAATTTCACAGTAATACTACACTAAAGGGAAAAGCTTGAGATGAAATCAAAGGAAATCAGAAGAAGAAGGAAAACTTACGAGTTAGGAAATAGGAAACGGCAAATATACAGAGGGCCCACCAGAGAGTGCGGAGCTTGGCCTCTTGGATCAGATCATTCACACTCTCCATGCCCCCGACAACACCGATTGGAACAAACAAATCAACCTCTGTGTTGTGTTCTGTTCTTCTGTTCTGTTCACACTTGGATTTCAATTTCGATTCCTTCGCGGGTTTCGATAAACAACAAGAACAGCTGGAATTTGATATCACCACCAACTAAACTTTGATGATAAATATAAATAAATAGATATTCTTTACGACTTTATGAGTTCATCGATCGAAGCTATCAAATAAAAGATAAAAAGATAACGTGCTTAACATACGGTGAAGATACTGCGACCAAATTCATTATAAACTATAATTATTTATACTCATCATCATTATTACCATTTTTAATTCTTAGGGTATTTTCTTCTTTTCAATTTCACTTATTAATTACATATCTTTCCAAAACTATTTTATCTCTTCCTTTGTTATCTTCTTAACCATCACACTCAAAACAAAATAGTTTTCCTCGATCAACTTGGATTATTATAAATTCCTATTTTAGGCATTTAATACAATTAAAACTCAACATTTGTACTCATTCATCCAAACACTGAGTGTTGTTTGTCTCTTCTAATGAAATTTGTTGTAAGACATGCAATTATGTAATCTCTGTTTCTTTTTTAATTAAGAGGATACTTTATTTTATTATTTTTTATTGAAAAATAAAAAGAAAACAAAATCACATAAATTTTTATGAGAAGTTCGGACACGCCTCTTAAATGATATCGAACCCGTAAGACACTTGTAGGACACGTATCAGTGAAATATCCAATTCAAAAATTATTTTTTAGGTTTCTGACAATTTTAGCACAGATCTAATATAATTTTAAAATAAAAAATACATTAATTTTCTAAAGACTCAAATTTATTGTATAATTTTTTATTATAATTATAATTATAAAACTAGTTATAAAAAAACTTAAACATACTTGTGCACATAAATAATAATTATTAATTTATTTAATTTATAATTATATAATATATTTGTATTCTCGTATCTTACATCTTAGAGATTATACGTATATTCATCCGTATATGTGTCTGCGTTCTATAAGTGTCCATATTTATGCTAGTGAGTAATTAGTTATTTTCTAAAGTGTTTTATTTTTCTAATTGTATCTTTTTAACTGTTATTGGTATTGGTTATTTTTTTTTATCAAATTCAATTATTCAGTTTAATTAAAAAAACTAATCTTACATAGTTATGTTTGTTACTTACTATATTTTAGTTTTAAATGAGCCGATTTGATCTATCAACTTTGATAGAATTATCCATTAGAATTTGGTATAAATCTTTATGTATGGACTTAAAATGTTTTTTTAATAAAATATAGAACTTTATTATGGCTTATCTAAATTTTGTTCTTTACTCTTTAAAAAAAAAACTCTCATTTTATACACACTGTATTCCATATTAAATATCTTCTCGTTATTGTTGTAACGTGTTATTGAGTAAGTTTGAAAACTTCCTTTTGGGATGTAACAATGTTTGTGTATGTAATCTATATACACAATGAATTCATAAGGAATATAATAAAAACAAGTTTATATTGTGTAAATGCAAAATCATATGGGAAGAAAATAATTTCTATTGTGTATTAAAATTAGATATAAAAAAATGTGCTTTTGCGATTTACTTTTTCACATGTTTTTGTTATATTTTTATCTTTCAAAACTAATATGTTAATATTGTTGTAAATAAAATATTTTAAATTTGTTATTGTTATTATCTTAAGTATATAACTGTGGATGAGAGTATTCATGACCAAACATCAAAACTTACCAAGACTAGCATCAATTGATTTAGACAAGTAATTCATTTTTCATGGGATCCTACAAATCATGTTAAGTTCATTTGAACGTTGGTGATGTTTGCTCTAGAGTGGGTTCATTTGAAACAACATTTTCTTACAAACTTATGTTTCTATATCCAACACGGTTTATTATATTAGTATTTAGTAATTCATTGAACCAACTCAATAAGATGAGGTTTGCACCCACTTATATATCATGAAAAACTTTAATCCTTAATAAATGTGAAATCTCCAACAAAAATATATAATTTTATATTAAATATTCTTAAAAAAAAGAAAATTTAGTATATATATCCATTTAATATTTATTTTAACCATTTAAGAGGTGAACATGAACCATTTAAATTCCTTAACTGTTATTTGAACTCATATTCCATTTGACATGGATGAAAATATGCATAGAGATGGAATAAAAAAATATAAAAAAATATAGTGTAATTTCTATATATAAAAACAATTCTTCACGATCTAAAACATTAATTTTATAGAACTTCTTCATGTTAAATTAGGTGGTCATGTCTTCAATTTTTTTATTTTTTATTTATTTTCATAAATAACACCAATTACTAGATTCACTACAATAATCAATAAAAAATCAATAAAAGAACATAAGAATAAGATTGAAAGAATACACTTTTATTAAAATTATAAATTTCTATAATTTTTTTTTACACAATATAATTATTTGTTTATACTTATAACGGTCTTTCTATATAGTACATAAACTAAAAAAACAACATAAAATTGTTAAAAATAACTAAATCTAATAAATGTATACACTGCGTGACACCAATATTAGACTTTTTTTAGTATACGCTTTTTTACTCGTAAAATAAGATTAAAATAAGATGTTTTAATAATTTGATTAAGCTTTCGAGCAAATTATCTACTTAATATTATTTAAGTGAATAATAAAAAATATATACACGAACAAATATACTCTAGGAACAACATCTGAATAAAAATTATAATTTTACTTGTTATTTTATTTTCATAAATATATATATATTATGTTTAATTTGTATTTTAAAAGACTATATATTTCATGTAGATCTTTATTAAATCTGTAATGAAGTATATAATTTTGTGAATATGTTATACATAAAAGAACAAATTGAATACTGTTTAAAAATGACGAAAAGTCAAACAGTAAAAAAACCTATTTTAAGAAAAAAGTATTAATTAAAAGAAGAAAAAAAATGAGTGAATAAATATCTAAAACAGTTGTAAAATATCAGTCGTATTTGTATCACTCTTTTCGCTACAAAACAAAACAAACAAACCCCACAAAACACCACTTTTTCAAATTATCTTTTATGCTTTTTTTCTTCTGAATTTTTATTTTTCTTCTATTAGATTCATATATTTCGAAATAAAATGTTATATCTAATTGCAACTCTATTCAAATTAAATATCACATTCTGATTTTAGTCAAACAATCTAAATATAGTTTAAGAAAAAGGATCCCAAATAATATTTTCGATTGGCTTTTGATAGTTTTATTTTATTTTAAATCTATCTTCGCATAATTAATTTAATAATTCAAATATTGTAATAGCCATAAAAAAAAAACATATAAATACATTCATTTATAATTGTATCGCATAATGGCTCATTTGAATATTTATTCATAAAACCGTATTCCAAAAAAAACTATAATATTTATGTAATTTCCTAAAAGAAACGTTCAAGTATCTTTGAAAAACTGTAAAAATAATTAATCATTTGGTCTTTATTTTTTTTATGTATAAAATAATTTATAATCTTTTCAATTAATTTTTAAGAGCATACTGAGAAGTTTTACAACTGGATAAATTAATAGAATATTTTTAAAATTAGATTGTTATATATAACAGTTGTCAAATACTGACTTTTTTTCATTGACCATTGTCCAAATAACATTTTTATTAATTTTTCAGATAAACTACTAAAATTAAAAAAATAAAATAAAATGTAAAACAACATCATCCTTATCCAAGTGGAGAAACTTGGTATTTAATAATGCATTGTTGTGTCTGAAATCATTCTTCAATAGCCTTATCTTTAATAACAAACTCTGTTTCTGTTTTTCTCTGTTCTCATTCTCCTATTTGTTGCTGAAGAACACACAACACCTTTCGTTTACCATGAAGGCAACGCTGCTTCCTCCATCTTCTGCACCTCTCTTTCTCCCAACCTCTTCAACCAGACATGCTTCCTTTGCTGTTTGTTCTTCATCCAGGAACCAACCCTACATTCCCAAGCTCGAACCTTTTAGCCGAACCAAGTTTGAAAGGGCCCTTAAAGACCCTCCTCTGATCGAGAAATCCGAGAAAGAAATCTTAGGTTTGTTGCATCTTTTTAAATTTCGCATCTTTTTGATAAATCACAAGACCCCTTTTGAGTATTTTTATCTGGGGTATCACTTGAAGTTTTTCTTTTCTGATTTATTCACTCCTTTTGATGTTTGTTTTCCTTTTGCTATAAACAGTGAAATCTGACTATGGTTTTCATCATGATCTGTTGTTGAGTGATCTGAATTCATTGTTGGTGCTGTGTTTTGAATTTTGCAGATTATTGTTTAACGGTTGAAGGTGATGAATCCTACAGTTGCTGGCAGGCTTATTTTGAGCTGAAAGATCTTGAAGTATGTTCTTATTTCTATACCTTGTGTGATTGATGATGAACTATGCTGCAATTTAGAGAAAGATATCTCTATTCTGTTTTCTTGTGTCTTTTATTTTATTTCTCAGAAATAAATCTTTTTTAGTAGATTTATTTCTCTCTTAAAATTATCCAAGAATGAAAAGGAGAAAAAAAAATGAAACTTTATGTAACCCTTAATTAGTTCTAGAAATAAAACATTTAGAATTTCAAGTTTTTTATATTTTAATTCATTTTTCAAGTTTTCCCCTCTTTTGTTTTCCCTTCCCTGTTTCAAACACTGTAAATAAAAAGAAACTTAATAGCAGAGTTAAAGTGAGAAGTGGAAGCATTCTACTATATCAGAGTAACTAAGGTAGATTTAATATACTTATTAAATATTTTAAAAACAAACTTTAAAATGATTCTGATTTTTTCAATATATAGAAAAAATTATAATTTTTCAATACAGTGCCAAGCTGTGTTCATTTCTTGAAAAAGCATGAACTGTCAGTGAGATTCATGTTGTGATTGGATGTTGAATTTAGTAAGTTTTGTTGTTCTTAATTATGCAGAAAGAGTCTCCAAAAGCAGACATAGAGAAGTTGATTCTGGAGACTGGTGGTGTAAAATCCTTAATAGGATGTTTGCATGGAATAGCAGCAGGCATGCAAAAAGTGAAGAAAGAGGAGACAGAACTGAGTAAGAATGTGAAATCAGAAGGTGAGAAACAGTGTCCTATACCTGATGGATTGCCAAAAACTGATGAACAACTGAAGGAAGAAGAAGAAGCAAAAATGCCAGATTCACCATACACTAAGCTTCTAAGAACCATGGGAAGGTACCCTGCATGGTATTCTCCTGCACCTGACCATGAAACAGATTGATTCACCAATCATCATTGCAATACATGCAAACAAACATAATAGACTCTGGTTATGATACACCAATGTAAATGGAATAGATGTAAATTTTGGTATTTTTTTTAACTTTGCATAATGCTATTGTTTTCTATGAGAATTTGGAATACTTTTTGTTTAAGTTTACAATCAACAAATTTAGATATATTAAATAGAGTTTTAATTTTACAAGTTATTAAATTCGAAACTGGAAATAGAGTTTATTGAAAAAAAATGTAAGCTTAATAAGCTGATATTTAAATTAAATAATCAATATAACTTCATTTATGATATTTAAATAATAAAAAGTCGAAAAGAAATAATTGAAAGTACACATATATATATATATAGGATATTTGGAAATAAAAGAAAGAAATAGGAACGATTTATGAATTATAAATTAGTAATTAACAATAATAAAAAATAATTTTGTAAGAAATTAGTAAACAAGAAAGGAAATATTGTTTTTATACTTAACTCGATGTTTATTAAGCATAAGTATAAAATTGTTTTTTCCTTATAAAAAATCTAATGTATAGATATCTTTTGGAGTGGTTGGATATTATCTTAGTTCTTTTGGATTTATTTGGCAAATATTTTTTTTTTCAGAATTTTTTTTTGTTAACATCTTTTTCAATTAATAACGAAATCACTTCTTTTTTGTGCATAAACTTTTTTATGTATTATTACTTTTATCTCTTGAGATTATTTCATCCTCAATCTACAACTTTCATCTTGATAAAAAAAATAATATCTTCGACTGTTTTACCAAAAAACTATATTATATTTAATTCATTTTTAATATTTTTAACTTTACCCAAATAAACTTTTATTGGATCGGCTTACTGAAATAAACTTACTTTTTAAATATTGATATTCATCTATTTATGTAGAATATTAATTACATTCTTTATAATATTCTACTATAACCTTCTCCTCTTCAATGAATAATCGACATAATAATAATAATAATAATACATTAATGTTATTTTAAATACTTAGAAATTCACATTCTTACTTACTTTACGTTAGTCCTAGTCATTTATAATTGATTTTCTTAATTGATGTTTTTTTTCATTTGTACTTTAATTATTTGAAAAAAAATTCTTTTTATCACATCAAATACAAAGTTATGATTATATTATTTTGACTAGGAATGGCAAAGCGGGACGGGTCGTGCGGGCCGGTCTACGGTCCGTTGGTGAAAAACGCGGGACGGACTGACCTTTTCAACCCGCTAACCCACAAGAAAAAAGAAATTGGCACTTAACAACAGCAAAACAACGCAATTAGGTTTTCACAAAATTTCAAAGAAAGAAACACAATCGCGTCAATAATGTTTATATTTAATATTTTTGAATTAATGTTTATGTTTATGTTTAATGTTTTGGAATTAGGTATTTTTAATGTTTTGGAAGTGGAAGAATAGTGATATTTGATATTTATTTTAATGTTTAATGTTTTGATGTTTGACTATGTTTGAAAAGGAAGAAAAAGAATTTAGGTTTAATAGTAAAAAATATATAGGTTTTATTTGACAATTTTTTAAGAACAAAATGTAAAAAAAATAAAAATATTTAATTTAAAAAAAGAAAAGAAAAAAGAACGCGGGCTGGTCCGCAAACTCGCGGGCCAGCTCTTATGCGAGGCGGGTTAAGAATTCTAACCCACAATAACTTTGCGGGACGGACCAACCCAATCCACATTTTTGCGGGTCAAACGCGGGATGGACCAATGCGGGACGGACTGCCCGCTTTGCCACCCATAATTTTGACAATATTTAAAAATATCAATAAATTAGTTTGTTGATTTTATCAATAATAAAATCTACTAATCAGTTTTATTTTAAAATTTAAATCTTTAACTTTTTAGTTGATTATCACATGACAAATGGTTATTGGATTCAATTTCAACCATTCTACTTATCAATAAAACTCCATTTTAATTTTCCTTTTCATCTTTTTCAAATTTCTATTTATAAACTTCTATTTGCATCACTTTCTCACATTACTTTTTTTTTCATCTTCAATCTCTCAAAAAGTAAAAAGTAACCTTTTCATAAATGGTAACCACTTGTTCTTAAGTAATCATCATGCTCTTCTTCTTCAATCTTTAATTTTCTTTTCTTTCCTTTAGCTAGTGACACTCTATCTTCATGTGACATGATTATAAATATTCTCTTTAAATTAATTAATTAAAGCATATTTCATTCTATTTGTGATGATACAATAGAATGAATAAGTTAAAAAACATAGTTTGAAAGAGACATGTTGTGGTCCTAAAAGCTTTCTTTATATGTCTCTAATCTCTATGCCTTATTCTATGTATGTGTCATATCAAATATGAATAAAATAATAATAATAATTATATTAAAAATAATGTTTCTCATCTCAATCAATCTTGCATTATGATAAATACAAAGGAAAAACTTCTTTGTGATAGACAATTTAATCATCAATTTCAGACCACTTTTATGAAGTCCCCACGAATATTTATTGTTCTAATTGAGTGTTTTTTTTATATAAACTTTGCAATTTTTATATTGTTATAATTGCGTAATTTTAGTTGGTTTTCTCATTTTAAATAGAATAAAATTTGGTTAATATATTTTTTTTACTTTTTATTTTTGTATTATTAAAAATATTTTACAAAACACTAGTATAAATAAATATATCAATTCTTATATTTTTGTTTCAAAAAAATAATTATAATTGAAAAAATAAATTATTAATAAAACGTTAAAATGTAAGATTTTGTGGGTTAAGAAATCGAAGAGAGATACACTTATTGTCATTTTTGCAATATTAATTGTATTTTCGATTTTTAATTTTTCAAAAATTAAGTTATTTTGATCTATTATTAAATTATTAAGCAAAACATTAAAAGTATATTTCAAAAATTGTTTCGAAAATTCCAAAAAACTTCCTCTAGAATATTTCTAGAACAAGTAATTTGAAAGTTATTTTTGAAAAGTTAAATGATCATTTAAAAAAAGTTAAATATATTTTTTATCTTTCTATCAATTTTGTTTTAGTCCAGATTTTAGACCTTTGAGTACCTATAATAATGAGTACCTATAATAAGGAAACTATTAAAATTGATCATTGCCAATTGATTTTTAAATGGGAAACAGATTTTTAATGTAAATTAAAATGTTAAAACATTTTATAATGACCTATTGTTAATATGAATATTATAATACAATTTACTTTTCTTTTGTAACATGCAAAAAAAAAAAATACTAGTAAAATTTCATTCTAATAGTTTTTTTTTTCTATTTTTTTACTAGAAGTATCTAAGAAGTTTAAAGTTTGAAAAAAAAACAAAAACTAATTTAAGGTTATACTACTTGGACAAAAAAATATATTTAAACCTTTTAAAAAATTATAAAAAAAGAGTTAGAAATTATGGGGATGCAGGAGAAAAAGGTATAGAGGACCTCTAATGGCTTTTATGCAGACTAGAGAAACACTTATATTGTATGATTTCCTTTCTTGACATTGCGATGTTGTATTCCCAATTTCAATAAGCAGGATTTTCCAAACCTATGAAAAAACGATGAAGTCGATGAGCCTTCAGAATTGGCTCTAGTTTCCACACCAGAAAATTAGAAGTATCAAGTTTAGCAACTCAAATAGGTGAAATTCAGCAGAGGTTGTTTGAATTATGAGTTGAGATGTTGGAGAAGGTGATTCAAGCTCAACTATGAATGGGTACAAAGAGTCTCTCTCATATAGAGCTAAGATACAAAGAGTAACTAAAACTATCACAAACAAATCACAGTTGTAACAGAAACCTATACCCAAATATACTCTAACAGTATGACTAAGAATAAAATTTTAAAGAGTTTTTTTTTATTTAAAAGATATTTATAAAAATAAAATAAGTAAAAGATTAAAGCACTAACTATGTTATAATTTATCAGTTTATTTCTTTTCTTTTATAAATTATTAAACTAGAGAATACTTAATAAAAAAGAAAAACCTGTCCTCCCTTTGTTATTCCTTAAACCTCAACTTTGAAACATTTGAGAAGCTATACACCATATAGCATAAATCTGCATACTAATATCACACTTCCCAACATAGAACAAGTTCACCAAGGCACACACCTCTTCAGCACAGACCTTTATAGCAAATTCATGATTTTTGTTGTAAAGAATTTGAAACCAAAGATCAAACTAGGCCTTCTTGTATCGTCAAGAGCCAACAAGAAATAATACAAATCTGATACTCGTAGTACCTATTCAGAATAAAATATTCACGGTAAAAAATCAATAATTTACACTAATCAGCAATTACAATAAATAAATATTTCTCTTTTGTCATTTACATGTGAAAAACATCGCCACAAGCATTGGCAACATAAAATTGCCACATTATTGAGAGACTGCATTGTCAACACTTTTCCGGTACTAACTAACCTCAGTAAAATTAAAGGATTGAAAAAAGCTGGATTTTGAACACAATTCACTATTTACAACAAATAAAGGCATTATACATAAATATCAATATTTTCAAAGAATGATATTATGTACATCTAACTACATCAATTGGGTCATTATACCTACAATGACACCCGTTTGAATAAGAATAAGATTAACAAGCACCATCCATATTTACAGTATATACAGTTACTCAGAATCTCTGATACAAAAGAATCATCTGGCTGGTTCTGTAACTCTACATCTGCAGCCAATGCACATATTTAGAAGTGGGAAATGAAACACAAGAAAGACTATAAGCATAAATAAGAGCTCAATTTACAGCTTAAGACAGAAATGAGATTCGCAATGATTTTATTAAATAAAGTGCTATTTCAAAAAACAACGTTCAGGAATCAATGGTTATTGTCAGAAGGTATCTCATACATTTTACTGAAGTCGATACATAATGATAGTAGTATGAAGAACTTAGCACCCATCTAGAGATATCATTCAAAATTAACAAGCCACCAAAGATTCCTTTTTATGCACTACTTCAATTGATAGAGTTATCTTTTACTAAGAATGGAGGCTCAACTCACATGATACACGAGAGACTACCCAGCAAATTAAAGAAAAGCTCTTCTGAATCTGCTTGGTAAGGGAAGCGAGAGTATCAACTAATCAATCCTCACATAATAATCTGCAGAGTTAAAAATATATATTAAATGTTAAAATTCTAATGTCATTTTAGTACGAAGATAAAGCAATGTCACTAATGGCACCATTAATCAGTCTTCTTCCCAGGGTTGTGCTGGACAATATTTCTCCATGGATTCCTTTTTACGTTCTGGATCTAGGCTGTAAAGGGGGAGGGGGGGAAACACCAGTTATATCCAATTTTGGAAAAGTCAAGGAGTTACGGAACAGCCAAAGTTTCCATTCGAGAAAAGAATTACTTAAAGTCAAGTCAGCTCTATCACAGACCTATTTCTGAATCCAAGAAGAGCACAGTGTACAGCACTAGCACAAGCTGAAGCGGGGGCTATGGCAGCAGCAGGAACTGCTCGAACAGCAGCAGCCAAGGCAGGTCCAGCACCTGAACCTCTCTGAAATTTTTTTAAGGGGCTCTGAACTAACACAGCAGCAGATTTTCCCAAGCCATCACTAAGACTCTCATAAGCCTATAAAACCAAGAAAAATAACCTTAATGTAGCCAAGGAAAAAAAAATTAACACAATGAATGTTGGTGATTTGTACAAGCATCCATGATCATGATCCCTGAGGGAATGAGTAAATAAATCTAAACATAGATTATGTGATGCAAGCAATTAATCCAAATGGTTTCAACAAGTCAAATGGTATTTACGAAAATAAATTGAGTGCTACAGGCAGCTTCAGATCAGATTATTCATATTGCGTTTACCGAAGACACATTCTTTTCTGTCCTTTCACTTAACACGTGTTTAAGACGTCAGACATAGACAAGACCAACATATCATTCTCAATAATTTTGACATTTCACCTGTTGAATTCCTTCTTGGGCATCTTTAGGTTGATTGGATCGAACATCTGTTTTTGATTTGTCTTTCACAGGCAGTGGAACTGGAGAAGGTATGCTTGAAAGAATATATTCTGCTTGGAGGAGAATGTCATGGGCTCCGGCAGCTAGATGAACTCCAAGTCCAACAGCTTCAAGAGAAATGCTTCGAAGAAATGCAATTGTACCTACAAAGATTTGTTAATATTACAACGAAAACTGAGCCAGAGTAGAGCAACTCAGCATTAATGGTCCAGAAAACTAAGCAAAAAATCCTATAATCATTCAAATGGATTTAGAAAACTGAATTCAGCAATGGAAGCTTCAGAAGTGCCAACTGCCAACATAAGGAACACTAAGAGTGATGGTATAAGTTATTGCAACTGGAGACTATTTATTTACCAGTGAAAGATTATGTACAAACCACTATATGCCCTACACTACTCCAGTACTTTTATGTGACAATCAAAGTGCTATAGCCACTGCTCACAATCCAGTTTTTTATAATCGTACTAAACTAAACACATGGAGATTGATGTTTTTTTTTGTGTGAGAGAAGATTCAGGCCAAGCAGCTCTATATTTATCATATCCCTGCTCTTGATCAGTGGGCATATGCTCTAACAAAGCCACTATCTTCAGCTCGATTTACGTTTCTTCGAAGCAAACACAATGTGAAGAATTTTTCTTCTGAAAAATGTCCTCCTTGAGTTTGAGGGGGGATGTTAGTAAGAATTGCTAGTGTATAGTTCCATTGTAATATTCATATTAGCTAGGCGGTAGCAAACAGCAGTTGAACGGTGCAAACACTATAAATACTTGTAACATTCATTTCATTGATTGTTGAACAACCAATAAAATTTCTCTCGTTCAGTTTCTCTAAGATATAGTATGGTTCTCCCAAGGTTATTATCAATTTGTACCAGAGTTCTCCACCATCTCTCTCAATTGAAATTGAATAGCACAGAGGTGAGACAAGTATTGCCGGGTTCACTTGGGATTATAGTCAAATGGCCGGAACACAACAAGACCTTTGGGGCTGCAAAGTGTGATTGGATGTTAAGATCTAATTGGAAGTTATAAAAGTGGAGTTCCAGATTGGAAGGGTAAGCGTGATGTTTATAAAAATTTGGGCTCACCAACTACAACAGCAAGCTTTTGTGGTGTGATTCTTCTATGGTTAGTATCATGTTTCAATATCTAAATAAATTGCAGAAATGTTAGCACTACCAACAGATACCTCATAAATATGATAAATTCTACTGCTGTAGCTGGCTTATTTTTTATTATCTCGAGCATAAATCTAAATTATACAGATAAAACTAGCAGAAAAATATGTATCAACAACCTACCTCTCTGCACACCCTTGAGCACTCTCCGCTCCTTCTTGTAGCTCTCTACTGGTGATGAAACCAGCTTAGCAGCACCAGCCCCAACTGCAATCAATGATCGCACAGTAGGAAGCCCCCGGAGTATTTTATGAATCTACATATTGAACAATGTAAATATTAGAAATGAAGAGAGCTAAAAAGTAACCCTGACGTTTCCAAGGAATATAATCCAAGTTAGCATACTTGATTCTGAGATATATCTTCCAACCAATCCCCTGCAGTAATTTCACAAACACTGGCCCAACCGTAGACGCCAGAAGCATGAACATGTTTCAGGTTAAGCTCGACCCCCTGGGACAACATACAAAACATATTTATATTTACTTTTTTTGCAACAAATAGTTTATTTTTTGCATTAATCATTGAAAATAAAAAGGGTACAATGCTTTTTATATGATTTTCAGGGTGCAAAACCAGGAGTGTCATTACGACACCATATAATATAATAGTCCTATATGAGTCGACAAACACATCAAACTCAGTTTAAAAGATAATAGTCTATTATTTGAAGAATATCTTGAAACAGACAAATATAAGGAAACAGAGTTGTCCTGTACATTCTTTGTAGCTTGATAAAAACCACCTATCTGCCAATTGTACTTCCCCCACTAAAATAGCAAGCATTGATGCTATACTGTATAACAATTAGTCCATCAGGTGATAATATGGGTAGTTATAAAACTAAAGTATGAAAGGAAAGAGGACAACCAGGGGTATAAAGCTGGGCTGGACTTTTTATCTAAACTTAATCAATAATAGGAAATAAATAAAATTTAAAAATTGAAGAAATTTTACCTTCCACGGGACAAGATTGACAAGCTCTACATACTTTCCATGCCTTAAAGCTGCTAGATCTACACGACTCGGACTGTAATCCACCCGAACAAGAATAGGCCATATATCTAGCTTCTGAAACCAAAATAAATATATGAATACATTAATATTACCACGTAGAAGAAAAGCTTATCAATTAATGTCTTAAATATGCTTTAAGATGGGGATTAGACCACAACACAAGTTTTTCTTCAACATGATGGGAACAACAGTTCAATTCAATACAACACTTAGCGAGGAAAATGGATTGATAGGTATAATAATTGGGATTTCCGTCTTTCTTTAAACACTTTATGTTGCAGTAGAACACTGTACAGTCCAAAAATATAGCAAAACAAGAATAATATAGAACACAACTCACCTGGAAGTAGGGAAGCAGCGCCTCTGGTGCAATTGAATGAAATACACAATCTTTATTTTTCTTAGTCTTCTCGGGCAATGATTTTGAACCCTCAAAATCTTGACAACTATTAGAAAACTGATCCTTCAATGTGTTTTTTCTCCCAAAGAAGTCAACAAAAAAATCAAGCTGGCATTGATGGAGATGTAACAACAAAGGTAAAATAGCAACATTTAACCTGAAAAGGAGAAAGAAAAGCGTGTAATATATGACATACTTCATGCTTAATATTTCCTATATTATTTTAAGTTTTAGGGAATGCTGTAATCAAGTGAACTTTAGTGGTGAAGAAAGACCAGGATATCAAATATTGCTTGTGTATATTTATTAACATATACATCACCATGATATTATACTGTAGTCAAAATGTCCTAGTCACCTAATAGTTGAAGAAAGTTGAAGCAATTCCCAAACCAGTCAGCCTATTTCAGTCACAACTAATGGTATGGTTTACAAAGGGGATACCAATACCATACCATTTCCAAATTCCAAAAAAAACAGTTAGAATGGCACTTTACCTGTACTCCTCAAGGGGAGTAAGAGGATCTGGTCTAACTGCATCCAAGTCCAATTTAAATGCTTTTGAAAATGATTCCCTAGGATGACCTTTTGAGTGATAATATCCTAATACCTTCCAATTTAAAAGTAGAGATATTAACTTGTAAGTTTAAAGATGTTTGATGTAAAACCATGAATAAGCAACTAAATTTTCAGAATTACCAGTTTCCAAGGTGCATCATGGCTTCTGTCATAGAGATAAAAATCTTGAACAGACACATGCATCTTAGATACATGTAGTCCACCAACTGGAAATATGTCATACTGAAATTTTATCCCAGATAATGCAAGTTCCAAGCAAATAGATGTGTCTCTCCCAGAATACTGCCCACTTTTCTCAGAGTCAAGCCAGTCAGAACCACCATACATTCTCCATCTTATATCAATTCTCTTCAGAATTACTCGTCCACAAGTTTCACCATGTGATGAGCTATCGTCAGATAAAAGCATGCCTCGATGATCTACAGCCTTTTCCAGTTCAGATTGTTTGCTTTCCTCTGCAATGTGGTTTTCTAATACTTTCAGAGAGGTGCCTCCATACCATCTACCACTTCCTCTTTCAATCTCTTTATGTTCCACATTCCTCAGTTTGTGTCTAGAAAGCTCATCACAATGAATACCTAAAGATAGCTCCGACAGAGGGCATAAGTCAGACAAACAATAGCTTTCTATAACCTCTGGAAAACAACCCTCTTGCAGAAATGAAGTATCGCTACCTTCTGGTCCTAGCACACTCACTGGCTCAGTCAAAGTTAATTCATGAGAGAGAATTTCAGGCTTATGGAAATTCATCTGACCAACCTCGATTAAGCTTCCGTCAAGTGGAATCCCTGATCCAAAAGGATAAGATTGGGATGCATTATTGTTATTTACTTTAAATGCATCTTCACATATTTCATCCATCCAGCCAGCTATACTAGATCCATCCGTTGAAAATGTTGGAGGGGAGCATTGTTCAGAAATTGTAGACATAGAGTCAAATCTAAGATTCTTATTTTCAATTTTAAATTCATTCCTTTGTTGTGCCTGTTGAACGTTATGCCACCTATTCTGCAAATGCACAATAGATTCCTCCACATCAGGAGCAAATAATTGCTGAAGTTGGGCAGCCAAACGAATCAGACCAGCAGTTGTGTCATAGCATGTTTCCACATTAAGGTGAGATTTAGATAATTCCAGTTCCCAGAGAAGACTACTTGTACAGTTTGTTTTCAAAATCGCCTCCATAAAAGCCTCCTGAGCAACTTTAACATAACCAGTTTTTTGAAGATGTTCAACACTATAAATGCCAGACACAGAATTCAATTCTGATATTAAATGAAGTAGAAGCCCCAAGTCATGCACTCGGATTTGGAAAACACTTCCAACTGTGTCTTCTGAAGATGAATTTGAAAGAGTTAAGCTGGATGCAGCCAACAAACAGGAAACACATTGTTCACTCATATCTTCATTAAGTGAACAGCTAGACTCTGAATTCAGTTCACTCTGAACTACAGGATTCTTCACATAAGGCTCATAGCTCAAAGCAATATCAATCAAGCACAGAACAAAAGAAGTTGTGTAAGAGACATTATGTTCCTTCTTTGAAATACTAGTATCTCCTACCCCTTTGGTATTAGAAGCAGGCAAACAGAAAAAGGATGAAATTGCATCAAACCAATCCAAACGACCACCTACAGCAATAATCGTACCACAACTGACAGTAATGGATGTTACAGTGTCAGAAATCTCGGGGTCAGAGAGACAAATGACTTCAGAACCAGCACATTTGGAAGATAATGCATTAGAACCTCCTCCATCACCTCTTTTCACAGAGGAGTTGCTACAAGTAATCAGAAGAAACTCATGATCAGGAAGTCCAGTGACAAACCCCCACAACTTGCCTTCACCATGAGCTAATCGGAAGAAACTTGCAGCCTTAATGCCGCCAGTATTGGTCACCGACAGCACCTCAAACTTTTGAACTTTCAGCCTGAACTGACACCAAATTCCAGGAAGTTCACTCTTGATTGAACTTTTGGTTCTCTCAGATGTATCCCTATCAATAAGAATTTCAAGAGAATCACATTCCAAAAATACTGATGATTGTGAGACAGAAGATTCCTTTTCAACATTGGCTTCCTTAGAAGTCACACATGTCAATGCATTCAATGTCTGATGTAGAAGATCATGTATGCCTTTATATTGAGAATAATTCACGTTAATCACAAGTTGAGATAGATGGACATGTATGAGAAACGATGAGCTTAAAATCATCTCTTGTTGAGTTTGAGATTTCCAATCTTCCAGATCTTTCACTGTTGATGCAGACACAAACTCGTGCCCCCTTCTTCCAGTGTCCTCTTTGCCCCTACTTTCCTCTGAATTAGCAAATAATCTGGCTTTCTTAGCAATCCAAGGACCAGTCACTTTACCCCCTTGCCAAACAACACGAAAAACAGAGAAACATCCTCTTCTATGAAATATAGAAAAGAAGCAGCTAGCAGAAAATTTCTCATTCTGCGCATCATAGGATATGATTCCACCATTCTCATTACTTGATGTGATCAAGTAGATGTCAAGATCACAGAAACTCAGTTGAAGAGATTGGGCAGATACAGAAGGAAATCTTTTATTCGAACTTGCATTTGAACTTTGACTATAATCTGGAGTGCTACCATTGTTCAAAGGTGACAGTGAAGTAAAATCAAGAGCAAAGAACTGTTCCCAGGGAAATGAATTGTTATAATCTTCGTCCCTTCCGAAAGGAAAACACAATATCACTCTTGCATTAGAAATTGATATATCACCGTGCAAGCATTGTGTTGTGGAGAAAGATGTCACACAGGGACTAGAACCTTCCTTCATATTACTCTGAGACGGTCCACACTTGTTATCTGATTCTTCAGATAGAATTATATTTTCTTTATTATGCATCCCAAGTGATTTATCAACTTCCTTTAGCAGATTCATGAGCACATTAATTACTGAAAAGATAACCCAAAAAATAAATGGGGGCAAGTTCAGTGAGAATGATGTCTTTCCTGTCAGGCAACCATCAGATGAAATTGATTGCATTGAAAATTGGCAATTCGTGACACCAGAAGTTCTAAACAGTGTAACTTTCAACAAACAATCATTATTTCCAAATGGAAAATCTGTCGCAACAGGCCCAATTAATGAATGTGAATCTATATTGTAAGAGGTAGACGAAGGGAGAGCATCAAGGACCTTAGCTTGTAGGTGTTGAACCAAAGCAGTTTGATTTTTAGCATCAATTCCAATGTTCACAAAATTAGCAACTTCTACATGCCTCACCTTTGCATCAAGAGTCATGCCTTGAGGGCATACCTATTGGGATCACAATGCATTAAAAGTTAGTGGAGGAATTTATTCAAAAACAAGTATCAGAGTAGATACAGGTAAATAAATAGGTCTCTCAAAGCAAGCATGAAGCCATGGGTAAAGATTTTGCAAAGGGATTTGGGTAAAGCATAGAAGCAAAATTTACCTGCAATGCAAAAACAATGTCATTGCACTCTGCACCAAGATAATCAATTTGTAACCCAGCCATGTGATCAATTTCAGTATCAGAAACTGTATTCTGTTCATCAACACAGCTAGACAAAACAACTGATACTCCAGCAAAAGTTGCCCTGAAATTGGTTTCCATATGTTGATGTTCTGTTTGTTAATATCATAAAAAACATTAGTGAATAACAAACTATCAAAAGGAAACAGTATATATTTTGTATGCTTATTTGTTCAGCACAAACATTAGAAATAGTAGTTTAGCTCCTGTATATTTACTTGTATATAGACATGAAAAAATGCAATATGCAAGAGTGAAATGCATATAAAAAGTTTAAACAAAACAGATTGAAGATTATAAAGTTTCTATAACAAATTAACTACAAAAATAGCTGGAAAAATTAAGTACCAGATGGAATATGCAAAGATCCAGAAGCAAGGCTGGATGCAGCAGTAATAGCACTAAAAACTGAATATGTCCAATTCCACATTCCACTGTTTCCTAAAGCTGATTGCGAATTTCTCATTCCATCAAAACATTCAAAAAACTGGTCCACACTGCAGAATTCCCATAACAAAATTATCAACAGATTCAGAGTCAACAAAGGTAGGGAAGACCTATAAACTCCTAAAAATACCTAATTGATTTAGCTATCATGTGCATAGTAGATATCCTAAGGAAGTGATATTTCTTTACATTGTTAACATTAGGTAAAATTGCAAAAAGTATACAAATTATAAAGTTTACCTCAGAGTAACCATAAAGTTGAATTGATGATACAGTGAACACAAATTATACTTCCATTTTAAAGCTTTTAGACTCATCTGTAACACATACATCCAGTAGAGATATTTGAGTGAATTTCAAAATTTTCTACTGGAGAGTTTATTTTTCTCTTTGGGAGGGAAGGATCAATTGATGACAAATATTTAATTGGAAAGTAGCATAAGAAAGTTTCCTATTCAATAAGATTTTCAGAATTGTCATTTGTCAAGGTATCCAGAGAGACTGCCAATAGCAATTTACTTCAATTAAATGTTTCTCTAATAATGATAACATTTAAAAGGGAAAAAGAAGGACCTACCTTGCCCCAAAATCAAGTTCTTGAATACCATCTTTATTATGATTTGTGTCTGCAGATAATGGTACCCAATCGGATATAAGATTAGCCGCAGGAAGTAAATCTTCAGCAAGGGTTTCAGGTTGGATCATAGAAGCGTATTCAGCTGACAAACTACCGCCAGCAGTTATACTCTCACTGGGAGCATTGGTAATAGAAACTGAAGTTGATGAATGACGTAACAATGTAGAATTTAACTGGGCAGGTCCTCTTATGTTGTGATTTGTGCAACCTTTGCCATCCTTGTTCAGATTCTTAAGAGTTTCCCATGATTGCAATAGCCATTTAATAGAGCTAGGCTGAAATCTTAACACTATGGGATCAACACAAGCATCAGCATCCACCTTGCAAATGTCCAAGGAGCCATTCTTCCAAGGAATACTTAATTTTATACTTCCACTAAATCCACCTTTGTTCCCAGTCAAGACTGGACATGTTTCTATATTTGACCCCAAAACAGGTTCATCACATCCTGCCCTTGATTCATGCTGAAAGTAAAAATCCTCATTATCTATTTGGAGAAGCTCAATAACTGCTCCATGAAACTTTACAAAGTTTGTTAACTGGCTTATTCCAAGGACATCAACATTCAAATCAGCATCTTCAGACAGACTAGTTCCACATTGTATTTCAGAAATCTGAAGAACTAAGGCATGACGACGATATGTCTTATTTTCTACTTTATCTAAAGATGGATCAAATGCAACAATTACATTTTTTACTGTAACATGGAAGCTTGTGAGCAACCACTTTATCATTTTTGCTATAGTTTTCACACCTTCGTGAACATCCATGGAAGCCAACTTCTCAGCATCATCTGATATTTCGTGCTCAGTCATCGTTGAGCTGTATCTGTGGTGATGATTATCACTATTATCCATGCTACAAGTTACATCTTCACTTGTTGACACTTTATCTGAGCACGGAGAAACTACCAATTCAAGCCCATTCACTTCAACCTCACAACCTTTACCACTCCATGGCATTTTAATCAACAGGTAGCCAATTGAACCTTCTTTGATCATTATGGATGATGTCTTACCAAACTGTTAAACATTTGCAGAGGAAGGCGATAAGTTAACAATAAATAAATAAATAAATACCCTTCATGCTTTTTAGCTGAGAACACCATCCAATTCTATAAAAACAATCCTAAATGTTTACTTTGTGATAAAACTTACCCTACATTAAGAATTCATATTTTTCCTATAACAAACACCATTTGACGTACTTAGGTCCCATTTGAAAGAGCTTATGATCTGGCAGTCCAGAAACTGTTTTCAGCTTATTCCACTCTACGATAGTTTATGAAAACAGCTTATATCTTGTATAAAAACAATTATGAGTACCTACTCAGTGAGACCTTCATTATGTTATTTGCCAAAAGGATCCTTAGTCCTTATGAGAGAGGTGATGCATGTATGAGGAGCATATCAAGTGACAGCACTATATTATCACAAGAGATTGACGGAAAACCATATTTTGAGCCTCAAGGCCTTACCTGACCCTACCGAACCAAAAATTCATCTAAGCTTGTATTTACCAACAAAAAAGAAAAAGAACAAATTGACAGAACCAGAGCGAACCATTAAGTCTCACCTAGCTGGCCAAAACGACAAGTTACAGAAAGCCACATGACTTTACATCCTAACCTTGACCATACATACACGACCGAATTTAATAAACAACTAATTCAAGTTAGGCTTCCTTCTGCTATTCCTTACATCCTAATACCTTCTTTCAGCACTTTCAATCCATAAAAAAAAAAAGGGGCGATAATAGCTGGAATACCTTGGCGTTGACGAAATCGACATTGAGAGCGAGATCGGAGAGCTGAATTGTTCCCTGAGAGAGCTGCACGTCGAGCTGGTCGAGGTCAAGGTCGCCGAGAATGAACTGGCCAAGTTTCTTCTTGAGGAAGAACTTGCAAACCCTCTTGAGAGCCCAGCGCGAGAAGGTGGCCTCGGCGGATTTGGCAAAATTCCGCCAGGGGAACATGGCGGGCGGAGGGAGAATTGGGCGGAATTAGGGTTTAGAGAGAGAAATTGGAGGGAAAATCGGAGGAAGGTGGCGGCGACGAAGCATAAAGCTCCATAAATGGGAGGAACAGAAGGAAGAACGGTTTTAAATTAAATGAAAACAAATTCTAGTGTTTCTACTTTTTCTTCCTTATTCCTCCCATTTTTCCCCCTCTTCCATGCGATTTTACTTTATCCTTTTCAAAATCAGTTACTTCTCATAATAAATTCTGTTGACAACGGATCTTAAATATCCTATTAATCAATAGATTAACATAATGGATCTAACCATAATATCTTTTTCATTTTTCATCTAAATTTTCTTTTTAATTCTTTTATTTCTTCATTTATTTATAATAGGAATAGTGTAACAGGACACTTATAAGAGTAATATATATTTTCAGTAAGTAATAAAAAATCATTAAATCTTAAAAAAATTGGTAATTTTTTTATTATTGATTATTAAGATTTAATTTATATTTATATTTGTATCACATCCCATTCAACTCCTTTTTGTTATATGATATGAATACAATGTTAGTAATTTAATATATATATATATAATAAAATTACAGTTGGTATTTATATTTTCATGAGATAATATAAAAAGTTATATGACAATAAAAATCTTTGTTAATAGTTATAGAGTATGACCATCAAGCTACAGTTTGTTCTTACTGTGTTGTGATTGTAAAAAATTTAAAAGCTACAGATATAATGGATGTTTGTTTAGAGTTTAAGGTTTAAGGTTTAGGATTTAATTTTGACATCTACATCTCACTTATCTCACTTATGTATATATTAAAATAAGTATCTCATTTTTATAAAAACCTATTTTGTGAATTCATAAATAAAGACTATTTATTTTTTTATATTTATTAAATACTAGGTTCAAATTCAAACATAAAAAGAACATCAAATAAAGAGAAGTGAAGCTAGTTCAAGATATATAAAGATCGAGATGGACATAAAGAAACAATATGATCTGTCCAAAAAGTGTTCATATTATTAAACACATGATAAAAAAAAACCATGTCTTACATTGTTGAGACGTCCACTTCTCACGATTAATTATGTTTCATTTAATATAAAATATTTCATGTACCATTTACTTAAATATTTAATAAATACATATTTTTCATTTATTTTTCTCTTCATGTGTTAACACATATTGTATCATTTCAATAATTAACAACAATTTTCAACTAATAAACATAAAAACATCTAAAAATAATTTAGAATGTCAATGATAACTATTTATCCAAGAAAAAATCAAAAAATTTACGCACTTAAGGACTTAAAATAGTACATACATATCCACAAAATAATATCTACAAATTTCTAAATTATTAGTGATTTAATTAAAGTGATAGTTATGTTCTATCAACTTCATGTATTATCTTTCATCTTGCTTTACGCATATCTCATTTTTCTTTATTTTTTTTTATATAAATTTATAAGCAAATATCATTACGTAATACTTTTTATTATAGTTTACTAAATATATAAAACTATTTTTTTTATTCAAAATATTTTTTTAATTATTAATTATTTATTAATTTCAAATTTTAAAATTGCAATTTATACACTTTTTTTTATCAATCCAAAAGATACATACGTAACAAAAACTTCTAATCGTTGTTTCCCCCCCCCCCCCCCCCCCCCCCCAACATTCACTAACTAATTTATCATTACATACATATCAACAATAAATAAATTATTTTTTTTATAATTTTTAAATCACTGAATTAATATATATTTTTTAAAAAATACATTCAATATTTTTATTTCAATTTTCTATTTGTTAAAAAACTAAAAATACAAAATTTAATTCCAAATCATATTATGATTATTATCCCCAATTCCAACTTATTATAGAAATACATAACCAAATTCATTATAATTTATTTTCCCCAATTCAAATTTATTATAAAATACAAACAAAATAAATTATAATTTATTCTTCTTAGTTATAATTAATTCTTTCAAAATATTTAAAAAATATTTCAGTTCCCTTTTCACTTTTATCATGTTAAATAATTTTTTATATAATTAATTATTCATCCTTAAAAAATTTTAATTCACCAATTTTATTTCAATTTTTAAATTAATACTTACCCTTTTTAAAAATATTTTATTTTGTTTTTTTTTTCATTCTTCTTCCCCACTCCCTGTTAATTTGTGTGGGTTTCAAACTATGCAAAATAGAAGTGAGAATTGAATTTGTGAGATACTGAATTTTGTGCACCAACTACACCATGTTCTTCCACTCTTCACCATTAGAAGAAAAAAAGCAAAGCCTTTCTTCATAAATGAGTATATTCAAACCAGAAACAAACATGACTTGAGGAATCATATTCCAAATGCCCTTTTATCTGTGCTACAATTTTTATGGTAAAAGCCATAGTAATTTTGTTAAGATGATGAGTTATAATAATATGAAAGCAAACATATATCTTTTGTTTATAATCATTCAAAATACAATATGCTGAAATCTAATAATGTCTAATAATGAAGAATATCCTAATTATTAGCTATATATATATGTATATGTATATATATATTTTCCTAATTATTAAGATCAAAACATATCTTTTAAGGAATCAACATCTTTTTGTATGACACACTGTGAAGGAGGCATTGTAGGATATATAATAAGAATGAAATGGATACATCACTCTTCTGAAGCACATTTCTAAAGCAACACAAAAATCATAAACTACACATATCACTGGAACTAGTATTCAGGTCTTTGCTCTTTCTTCCTTTACTTTTTCCCTGCTTTTTCTTCTCTCCTACTGAACTGTATGTTTCCTGACATGCTATTATGACAGAACAAACCTCTGCATCGTCTCGTGGAATTTTCTTAAGCATTAAACTTGCAGATCTAGCATCCCCTGCTGCCAAAAGTGCCTGATACATTCTGCAGCCATGGAAATAATTAAAAGCCACAACCATGAGGCAAAGATAAAAAGTATATAAAAACTTACCGCAAGTAACTTAATACATTGTAAGGAAACCCAGCAATTTGGTACTCTCTCCAAATCAAGCGAGCATTGTTCAAATCTCTAGCCTTGGCACAAGCACTCAGAAGAAAATCAAGACACTGCCGTGACGGCATAAGGTCCAGTTCATCCTTGATTGCCCAAAGCAAGTCCAGGCCAATCTGTAAATGAGTGGACTCAGATGCTGCAATTACAAATACCTACAAACACAAAGTTCATATTAGTAAGTATTAAGAAGTGGATTTTAAGCCTAACTTAACCTCATAAAACCAGCTTATAAAGTGAGGTTTGCAACTACTTATATATAATAAAATCTCCTCATTTTTAGTCGATGTGAAATCTCCAACAGTAAGACTGTTGGAGCCCAAGAAGTTTATGGGCTGAAAGAGCCATTGGTCCATGAAGGGCATGGAAGAAGTATGTGCACAAAAGAAAGAAAGGAAATCCTCAAGCTGAGGTAGCATGAGTACTGGGGAGGTGGTTAGAAGTGGAACAATATTTTTAATATTTAGTCTCAAGAGGCAGAGGAGAGAGGGGGGATTATCTGTTTTTTGTTAGAGCCATTGGAGGTTTCCTCCTTTTGTAGTATCCTTTTTATTGCAAACAACATACAATTCTCCGGTGCCTTGATATTTTTCTGCTTCTCTTCTTACTACTATAATATTGGTATGCAACAAAGACATTTGTCTTAGTAAGTGGACGTTAACTTTATCTCCACCGCACAAAATTTGCTTAATAAGACGAAAGTTTGCATCCACTTATTTTATAATTTTGTTATATCTTTAATCAATGTGATATCTCAACACACCCTCTCAGGCCTAGTGTCAGAATCACTTTATTTATGCTGCATTTATTATTTCCATGTACAGTTTTAATTACATAATTAGGAGATTTAATTACATTACATGCGAGCGTGTTGACTTTCCCTCTAGTAATAAAAGAATGTTTGTTCCCTTTGCATTAATACATAGTGATGTGTGGGGACCTTCTAGTGTTCCTTACAGATAATGCCAAAGATTTTTTCAACCAAACATTGTCCTCCTTCTTCAATGAACAAGGGATAATTCATGAAGCTTATTGTCCGAACACCTCACAACAAAATGTTGGTGACAAAACAAAAATTTGGGCATCTCATAAATTTAACTCGAGTCTCTCTTCTCCATAAAAATGTACCAAAATAGTATAAGGAAAACCTATCCTTACTGCTCCTTATTTGGTCAATTGTCTAGCCTTCAAAACACAATAATAACAGTCTTAAACCAGTAGAGACACCTATTGAACAAAGACACAAACATGGTGAATCAATTGAAGATGTAGTTTTGGATAGAAAATCTTATCAAAGGCTGGTCAGGAAATTGATCTACTTGTCTCATACTAGGCCCATCATTGCCTATGTTGTAGGGGTTGTAAGTTAATTGATGCATAGTCCAAAGGAGACTCATCTCATAGTTGTTTATTGCATTCTATAGTACTTGAAAGGAACTCCTGGAAAAGGAATTCTATTTACAAAGGGGAATGAGATGATCTTAGAATACGCTAACTGTGCAGGTTTTATAGACAACAGAACATCTACATTTGAATATTGCACTTTTCTTGGAGGAAATTTAGTCACTTGAAGGAGCATTAAACAAAATGTTGAGACAAGATCAAGTGCAGAGGTAGAGCCATGGCCTTAGGGATTTGTGAAATACTATGGTTAAAGATAATTTTATAAGACCTAAAGATTGATTGGAAGAAGTCTATGAGATTGTATTGTGATAACAAGTCAACAATAAATATTGCGCATAATGCAGTGCAACATGATTTAAACATGTTAAACTAGACATACACTTCACAAAGGAGAAATTGGATAATGGGACAATATGTACACCATTTGTATATTCTGACAAAAGGGTGAGTGGTGCTACATCTAGTCTATTGTTGTTGACAAGTTGGGAATGGATGAGATCCACTCACCAACTTGGCAAGTGTCAAAATCCCTTGATTTATGTTGCAACTAGTATTTCCATCATGTACAATTTTAATTACGTAACTAGGAGATTTAATTACATTCCATAATTAAGATGATTAATAAGCTGACAGTATATTTTATATTTATTGTACAAGATCATTGATCTTGAATTGTTAGGATAGATGATTATATCCACCATAAAATAGGATTTTCAGTTATTAAATCTTTGTATTCTATTTAAGAGCAATTGCTCCTCATTGAATAATATCATAAACAATTTTTTTGACACAGAGGATTAGACATCTTGAGTATGGGAATGAAGTAAGCCCGATAACGGATAGACTTTGAGCAAACAAACCTTGTGGTATAGACTTTGATACTATCTTAGAAAATGGACCTTAAGGCAAATTCAACCTTATAAAATTGGTCTTTAAGGTTAGATTGTGCAACCACTATTATAATCTGGTCATATCTTTAAATGACTTGAAGTCTTCAACAACATATCAATAGGAGTAATTGTGATGAAGAGGGTGAAACGTGTCAAAATTTTGAATTTCCATGTATAACAAATATTTTGAAGTCACCTCAAAAGAGTTTCAAACTCAAACAAATTATATCAGTATCTTGGCATAATATTGTAAGTTCATAAAAATTAACTAGGAGGGAACAAAGAACTCACTGCATCAAAAAGGGCTTCCATTACTATTTCATCATTTTCAAACTTATCCTTGAGCTGTTTGAGCAAAAGAATAGCAGTACTGAACCATAAGATCAGAGTATGAAGATAAGCAACTTGAAGAATACAATTTCAAAACACTAAAATTCAATGCAGGAGGGGTAAAAAATCAAACCTCAAATTCTTGTTTCGTGCACAGTACAAGATGACCTTAAAGCAGACATCAACCCAATAGTCTAGATCATTCACTTCCTTGAGTAGAAGTAGCAATCTATCCAACTCCCCATTATGTTGGGTCAACTCTTCCTAAGAATGTCCAATAATTAATTAAAAAGTTGAAGGTAGATGATATAAAAAACACTAATACAAAACCTTACAATCAAACAGGTAACGGCTTTTGGCTCCAAATTATGTCCAGCTGTCTTAATTTGTTCATAGACAAGAAAAGCCTCAGACAATTGCCCATGTGATGCAAGGGCTACAACAAGTACACTCTTGATTTCAATTAAGGCCTTCTTTGGTAACTTTAGATCCAAAACTACCTGCAACATGAAATACAACTTATGCTCTACATCAATATTAAAGAAAGAGGTGATATACAAAGTTACTCCAAAACGGGGACTACAGAAAAACATGGCATATATACACAACATGAAGAAACTAACTAATTAGGCTATAAAAGCTATTTATGAAACTATTTATGGTTAATTAGATCAAATTAGATAGATAAAATTACTTGTAACCATTAGCAATAATAACTGTGAACATGACAATTTACATGCAGCTACTCAACACATTGCAAGTTCTATTAGCTAGATATTTCAAGCTCGTACAATGCCTCTATTACCCTTTAAGTCCCAATATCGTAATGCCAGGTATGCTACTTGCACCATACCTGTTTTGCCTTCTCCAATTTTCCACAAGCTGCATATGAATTAACAAGGGCCATAAAAACTTCTTTTGTAGCATGAATTTGATATTGTTTCATTTCCTCACAATACTACAAAAAATATTGTAATTAGTAACTCAAAATGTCCATACAAGAAATCTTAACATCAGAACTTTAGTTAACATAAAATCTCAATTACATCAAGTCATCAAAAGTGGATGGATATATCAACAAGACTGCATGCATTAAAAGAAATTAATCATTAATCATATTTTTATTTTTGGGTATGAATGATTAGAGATTATGGCATTTTATAGTATATAAGTGGGTGTAAACCTCACCTTGTAAACCTCGCTTTTGAATATGTTTTATCTTGGTCTTTTATGACCTCTTTCGATTGTACTAATCTTAAGCTTTTATATAATTTGACTTTTCAGCCTAATCTTTCGGTTATCTCTTTTAATTATGTTATTTCTAATTTTGTTGTTTTGATTATATAATGAACCTCTAACATTGAATGAAAAACTTAATTTGTAAAGTTTTCATATTTATATCCAAAGCTTTCGGCTTTAGTTTGTTTAATTCATTTCATAGAAAACATTTGAACAGCCTTTCGGCCTTGACAATACACTGGCCTTGGTTAATCATCTTAGTTTCGGCGTTAACTAACCTGGATCAAAGACATTCTTGAGAAATTTCTACTTTGGATAAAATATATTCTTGGGAAGGATTTCTTCTAGATTGAAAATATCCTAAACCAAGAGTTTTCATGATTAATATGAAGTATGCTCTCGGAAGGACTTTCACCTATAGTGAAAACATCCTAGGCCGAGAGGTTACTGAATTATGCTCTCGGGAGGAATTACATTTAATTTTCAGAAGGCAAATAAATATTGGAGACTGTCAATGTCAAAAGTTACAGTAACCATTTGACAAGAACACTAGACAAAAAATTAATAAATTTACATAAACATTAGAGTTTATGCTCAATTTCTAGTCATGTATTACTATCATAACATTAAGCTGAATGTACCTTCATTATATCCTCTTCCGTTTCACAATTGTGAATCAAATAGCAGAAAGTCTGAGAATCAGGCTGTACATTGGCAACTTGCATGTGCTTGAGGACCCTCAACCCATCACTGATGTTCTTCTACAAAATATTAAAATGGTGATACAATAATGAAGAGAAAAAAGTTCAAAAATAGTATATGCATATAAGATAACATGTCCTTGAGTGTCAGGAGCTATTTTAACTTATTGTTGAAAATGACAAAAATTGTAACATATTGCAATTGAAATTAATGCCAAACATTAAAATCTAGCTGGAAAAATGGTTGCAAGTTTGACTGAGAATAAACATATCTTAAAAATCCAAGAATGTCACCTCTCGAAAATATCCTGCCATTATAGCATTATACATGTTTGTCGTAGGTTTGAAATTCATTTCCTCTAAGTCGCCAATTATCTTGTATGCGCCTTCAAACTGCATTAAGTAAATACAAAATAAGTTTGCTGCATGTTTGACACATTGACACCAATATTAGACAGAGAGTTTGAATTTCTAAGTACTAGATTTCTTTTCTATTTTTTTTTTCTATTGCTTTCAGCTATATATATATAGAGAGAGAAAGAGAGAGACACACAAACACATGCATTTTGCTAGCACACACCATCTTTCTTTAAAACAAGTATGTCCCCAAGCTACTCCTTGGATGTATTTTAAAATAATTGTAGTCATAATTAGCTAACGTACCCCCTTTAAAAAAACAAGTTGGTGAATGTTAAGGATTACAAAGAGATATATAGAATCTTCTAATAACACATTTAGTATCCTACGGTAGCTTATTAACCATAATGGCTTCTAAATCAACATAGCCATGCACCCATGTAAACAAAAAAGATCCAACTTACATCTTTTATCCTCACACAAAAGTGTACCAAGCACCTGGCTATTTCACCATTCAACTCCAAATGATAGCGACATACTATGGAATGGATTTGATATACCTTCATTTTTAGTCAAGCATGGAAGAAAAGAACAATAGATATCAGTACGATATGAAGAATACATGTTTAAAACAATTAAAAATTATACACAATTAATTTCGACTTAAAATAATGAAGCTCTCTTGAAATATAAAAAAATTGAAAACTTCTCAACTATATGAATGAAATTTCATGAAAATACAAAAATGGAAAAATGAAGATAAACTTCTTGATGTAATTCTTATTTATGTACAGATATAAAGAAGGATTTTCTCGTCCAATAACATTTTCCTCCCATCCTATGTTGTGTAAATCAGTTGGTCTTTTGCAAAGGTGTTGTAAAAGATTAGTTCGCCATTTTATAATAGATGGGAACTAACATTGTGAATAAAACAATTCGTTTTCATTATAATTAACTATGAATTCACCATGTCTTGAACCTTCACCTTGAATTTTAAGCCATTAAGTTGAAAAATGTAAGGTTGTATTAGAGACTCCATGACCAATTATTTGAAAATTGTGATTGGCAACCCATTCTCTATACATATAATTATATTTATATTATATACAAGCTAAAGCACAAGCTATGTCGTTGAAATCACAGTTGTCCAGTTAGCTTAAGTTTCAATTCCGTTTAGCCAACTTAGCTTGTTCGCGAGCTGTCTTTATATCGACTATTCACTTTGACCTATCTCTCTCATGTATTTTCATGAGTTACAAGTTTTATTTTGGGTGTATTTATGGACCACATTATTTGGATTAAGGAGTTTAAATAAGCACCATACTCTTCACATTCTTTTATTCAACATATTCCAAAACCATTAGTGAAATAATCCACACCTATTATTCTAAGGAAAAAACACAAACTATCCAAAATCATTCATCTCTAATTTGAAGACAAATAAAGTGACCAATCATTTTAAACATAAGAAAGACATATAAAAAGTTTACCCTTTGTAAATATCAATCATAATAAATTATTATTTCTACGGATTTATTGCAAACAAAGTCATTGTTTATAGATAAAGGGTTAAGTACATGTATTTATGTTATTAAATAATCAATCTAATAGACCTTGATCATGAGAATAATTATTATACATACTATAATGCACTTCAAAATCATACGTTTGATTTATAATTAGAGATTTTTTTTTATATAATTCATATGTACTACAGGTTTGTAACAAATATAAATTTTATACTCATGATGATACAATAAAAAATAATGGCATTAATACAATATAATTTTTATTCTTAGTACATCTAGACATCGTTTAAGAAATTGAATTCCTACTATTTGTAATGACTAGTTACTAGACTTTTTGGTGATTTATTGTTTCATAATGTTAGACATATTGTATAAATCATTCAAAATGTAATTTATAAATAAGTTCTACAAGGGCTTAATTTAGTTCAATCAAATATTATTTGCAAATTCATACCTACTTGAGATAGACAAGTTGAATAGACAAAAAAAAACTTTGTTTAGTTTTCAATACATTCTATTCTATAACTATTAATTTCTAAGATACTCTATAAGCACATATGTCTATATCTAATATCAGTTAAATGTCTGCACAAGGTAGTTTTGGACTATAGTCTGTCGTTTGAGCCCTAAGAACCTTACCAAAAAAAGTAGTTTTGCGGACTAACACATGCACAACATTGACTGCCAGGGAATCTATGGCCAAAATTTGATTACATATGCTGTTAGAAGAGATGAATAGATTATTGCGTAAATTATAAAAAAGAATAAATAGATGACATGTTGTAAGGAAGATGAGATATACCAAAATATATTCATAAGATTCCTCACAGATTTGTAATATGAATTGTAACACGCCAGTTGACAAGTAAAAGCCAGCGTTACACATTTGTTCAACAATATCTAGAGCATCGCCCACCTGCATTGTCAAATAAAAAGGCAAAAAACAAATATAAATACAATTTGGGAGCTAAGTTGTTGTATATGAATAACCTAAGTATGGCCCTTCTGCTAGTTTTCTCACTTCAGAGGACAGAAATCCAAAAGATTCTATGTATACACTTCCTATTTCAACCAACTTCTCATGGATTTTCAACCTTTCTTGCACCAAACCTTGTAATCAATGTTATTTTAAATATTGACCATGGAAAAGAGGTTTTCGCTTCTTTCAATCTATTGAACTAGTGTATAGTAGGTCCTTCCATACTCAACTTGGTCTATTCAATCCAAAGATAAATAGTTTTCTACACTACAAAAAAGCTTTTGAACCTTTGTGATACTTTCCACATTCTCAATAGAGCACTCATTACTCATCTTGTCAGCATTTTCCTTCTAGCTTTTTTTCTTCTCTTCTTTCCTTCTCATGAATAAGATTTTTCAAGCCAAGTGATGCCCACAACATGAGGATGAATAAAAAGAGGAATACCTTGTCTAAACCACAGAAATGCAAAATGAGCTTCTCATACGATGACCTTGAAGGCAGCACTTCCAGTATTCCATGCATATTATTGACTTTTGTTATGATGTCCTCAACCTTCAACATTACCAAACGACATACATAAGAAAACATAGAACTACTTAAGTCCAATATTATCCCAAATAACATAAAAATAAATCAAATAAAATAAAAACTTGAAAGCACTCCTTAATTGTGGTCAAACTCATCAACATAACGTGCTTTAGTTGTATAGAAGCACAATGGTTTAAAACCTCATGGCAGTGAAGAAGGATTAAAGTAGTTTCTGCACAAAACATGAGTTTTTTGTTTTTGTTTTTTTTTAAAAAAAAGTGCCATGGCATCACTATGTGCAGCACCTCAAAATATCATAAAAAGAGAAAGAATATAAAAACAAGAGTTGGGGAACCACACCTTACCCACAACTAGTCCCTAACGCTATAAAAGGATAAATCAAAAGTATAACATAGCATCAAGGACATTTACCATAGCATTCATGACATGAGAAGTTCCTCACCGCTAAATTTGGAATGCCAACAGCATAACTAACAATGAAGTTTGAAATATTATCTGCATCATGATCTGCATCACGAAAGAATCCATCATGAAAATCCTTAACTTTACATGCCACAAACTTAAAGAGGAAGATAATACTTGATCCTTCGGGAGAACAGATTTTCACCATCCATTCACATTCCAAATAAATATGAGCAAGGTATTAGATGAACATAAATTAGTACATATGCAACTTCAACAAAGCTTCAAGAAAATATATATCTATATCATATACACACAATAGATCTCTACCTAAAAAAATTATACATTATGAATTAAGAAAATTAAAGCCATTTTTTTTTCTAAGGCTTCAATAATTTGCAAAGTGAAACTTGTTTATGAATATATCCGTAATTGTATATTAACTCTTACTAGCCCAAAAACATTAGGACTACAATTTTAAACTAATTTCAATTTCTAAAATTCTAAATAAAATTGTATTGTAAATAGCATATTGTTAACACAAAAGATATTCTCAATATCTCCATAGTACTTAGGAAAAAACATCTTCAGAATCTTCCTATTCATTTCAGCATGTTTTCATTTCCATTTTGAAAAGGTTTTGGTTATTATAAGCACTGATGATGAGGATGTAATCGATTTGATTGATATCAATAAAATAATTCTTTATTCCTAATATAGTTCAAGTTGGTACCAGAGCTCCTAATCTTGGGAGCTCTGTTTCCATTGCCTAGTTAACCGCCATTCTTAACCATCATCGTTGAGGTTAGTGGTGGGCCAGAAAAGTGAGCTTAACTTGCTACCACCACAGACAAGGTCTTCGGGACCTCTTTAGCACCAATGGGCGACGTCTCATTTGACTTTGATTTGGTTGTGTTTCCAAATAGGCCCTTTTTTGGTTAAGAATCAAAGCAATAAGAGTTGAATCTTTATTATCTTTTAGTGGTGTGTTTTTCAATGTTTAGTATGAAAGCTTTGAAAGAGGAAAATGATCATTTGAAAACAATGATTAAATCAATGACTAAACTCTCTAGATTGTATACCCTACCCATGAAAGATAAGAAAGGTAGGAATACATACAATACTATTGGCCCTTTCTCTCAAGGTATTTGGATTCTTGATTCAAGAGCAACTGATCACATAACTCCTTTTCTGGATCTCTTCACATAACTCCTTTTTCAATGTTTAGTATGAAAGCTTTCAAAGAGGAAAGTGATCATTTGAAATCAATGATTAAATCAATGACTAAACTTTGTCCCCTTTAGTATGCAATCTTTGTCTTTTGATTGATGTCATTTAAGTAAGCATACTTATAGTTCCTTTTCCATTTACAGTATTAGTCGGGCTTTGTCCCCTTTTGTTATTGTAGTCCATTCAGATGTTTGGGGTCCAAGTTCTATTTTTTAATCTTCTTTTCACGAAATCAAAAATCAATTTGGTGTCCCAATTTGTACTTTTGCAAAGTGATAATGCATGTGAGTATTTGTTTACTCAATTTCAGACATTTATAGCATCTCATAGTGTGTTGCATAAAATATATTGTACTTATACACCCAAAAAACGGGGTTACTAAACGAGAAAAACAAATATCTACTTGAGACCCCACCTGTACTCTTTTTAAGCTCTAGTTTTAGAATATTTGTTGAAGATAACCTTGTTTCTTTGAAAAGCAAGAAACATAATGTTTTAGCTAGGTTCAGCACGGAGGCAGATTAACCAATTGTTGTAGCCAATTAGGAGCTTATATGACTCAAACAATTGCTTCAAGAACAACAATTTGGGGATGTTATACAGTTATCACTTATATGTGATAATCATGTTGTCATACATATAACTTCAAATCCATTACTACATGAAAAGACAAGGCGTATTAAAGTTGATTGTCATCTTGGCAAAGAAAAAGTCATGTCCAAGGAAATGTCTACTAGCAAACATATTCGCTAAGTCACTAGGTGGTCCTCAAACTATCTACATATGTAGCAAGCTTAGTGCATATGACCTACACCCTCCTGATTAAGGGGGGATGCTAAAATCTTGTATATATGTTAGAATTCTATAGATATAGTAACTAATGATATTAGTATCAATTAGATTGATTCTATATTTTTGTTATTAGTCTAAAATAATGTAACTGAATATTCTACAATTATGTTCTCTCCTCTATAAATTGAATAGCTCTGTTGAAGTTTAAAACACGAAATTCTTCATATGTAATCTCGGTTTCTATCTTTTCAACACTATATCATAATGATAATTTTACAAACCAAACAGAACCCATCAAATATCTAAATCCCAAGAAAAACACAGTTGTAATATAAAGTGGAAAACATATAGGTCTTATCTAATAAACAAAACAGTGCACCACCTCTAATTCCTTCTCCAAAGATGCTTAAAGAAGAAAATAAGATCATAATCATACCACGTGCTCTCAAATCCAAAAGTATATCCTCTGCAACAGATTCCAGCTGGAGCCTGCGTAATGATTGGAATATATTTTCAATAGATTCTACTGATAAAAGCTTGATGATGTCTATATTCTTCACCACATCCAAAAGTTGCATCTTCCGATCACTTTCACAAAGAGCCATCAAGTAACTTACTGCAACAACAATTGATTTTGGCTGAGTTTTGTCTACCACGTGAAACAAAAATGTTACTTGGACTTGGACATAAAAATACACAACAAGATGAATTATTTTGCATGCACTGATTTTCAAATAACTATGCTTAGCACAGTCACTTCTATTATTAGGAAGCTGGAGGCCAGCAACATACTTGGAATACAATTTAGTGCAAATTCAGTTTTCTTACTATGTTTCTAACATGGTATGATTTAAGAAAAATACCAGTGATTGTAGCACAGGCATAAACATCCATTTCCAAAGCAGTTATCATTTAAATCGTGTCACTTAGTATTCCCTGGTAGCAAGAACAAGAATGTCTTTTAGAAGGCGTCATTGTTGTCCCTACTGCCTTTTTTTGTTTAGAGGATGGAAACAAGTTGGTCTTGTTTAGTTTAAGGGCCTTGGAGGATAATTAATTTTGAAATTGGTAGAACCCTATACTATTTTTAACTTATTTTCATATCTCTTTATATCTTCTCTATTTCTCTTCAATCAAATACCATTAATTTGAAACACCATCAATTTTTATTTTATTTCTTAGATATTATTAATCTATGCAATTGTAATGTAATAACAGTTCAGCCATGAATATTGCCTATAATCTGGTAAAAATAGGACCAAACATTGAAATTGACAATTATTTCATCAAAATTAATCTTGACAGAGGCCTTGTGGTTACAATCCATGTCCCTAAGGAACTTCAAATAGCAGACATTTTCAATAAACTGTCTCCTCATAACAGATTCCAATAATGGGAAATAGTTGGTAAGATGTTTCCCAATCAAATTATATCATATCTCTCTATTTAATATAATCAAATCATATATCTATAACATAATCAAAGCATACCTCAAACAATTTCCATCCATCCTATTTCTCTTCGCTCGATCAACCAGAGCACAAATGAAAAAAATAAAGCAACTCACAAATTTCTTACAAGTTGCTTTTAAAATCCTACACTGGATGTTCAAAATTGGACAAAACAAATCATTAAAATTGATTAACCAACCTCGTAAAGCAGAAGTGTCTTCTCTATCATCGACTGTAATAAACTCACAAATGTCCCGGATCATTTCTTCATTGTCAACTCTTAACCACAGCAACATTTCATAGTAACCCAATCGTGAAGCTAAACCAGGATTCTCAGCTTTGATAAAATCAGAGAAAAGTTGAAATTCTTGAACCAAACCCATATCAATTATATACCGAAGAAGTGGATCATATGTTTGCTCTTCAAGTGGATATCCACAATCCCTCATTGATTTGAAAAGGTGAAAAGCCTTACTCATTTCACTTAGAGCAATGTATTCATCATCAGTCACCCTAGCCTTCTGTACGCACACTTTTATAAGTGCATTGTACTCATTGACGCCTGTTTTTCGACCCAACTGACCCAACACATTAACTGCCTGTGTTGTTCCTAGTTTATCTGCACACAATTTAATTAACCTGTGGAATCTGTGAGTTCTTGAGTATTTAGAAATACACTTAGACTTCCGCTCACGCACTAGCTCTCGTTTTGCCAATAATTTACCATGAGACAAGTCTGGTAACCATGGTATAGCTACCGCACTTTTCCTTTTTTCTTCGTGATCGACTTCATCATAACCAGACCCCTTGTCCTGTTTAGCTGCAAAAGAAAAAAAAAACAGCACATGTCCAACATTGACACAAAACAAAAACATGAGCAAAGGCCATTTCAATTCTCTAGGTAACCACGTCACCAGAAGTAAAACACATGACATGTACTCTGTCAGTAATTTCAACAAACACTTACAGCACAGTAAAGCAGAGACCTGAACATCCTCGTCGACCAAATCCCCTGCATCAAAACGTTGAAAAAACAACACCATTAGAACCCAAATACCCCAACAACACACCAAAGTAACCCCCAAGAAACAAAACAAGTGAAACAAACGCATTCGCTAGCACAAAGCCCAATATTTTTTTTTCGAACTCGTTTAGTTCAAAAAAACACAAAACTCATTAACGCAATACGACTCCTCTATGGGACTTAAAATGGATCAAAACATGAGTAGGCATAAAAATTGAAACTTGACAAGGGCACCTCGGGAAGAGTCACGAGGAAGGTCGAACTCTGAGGAGTGTTGCAGTTCAGAACCAAAACCCACTTCGAATTCAGAAGAAGGTTTTCTAAAGGTTTCAACTTTGGTGTTGGGGTTGCGGGTTAACCGAGAGCGGAAGAGGGCGCTGAGAGTGCATAGGTTTCTTACGGTGGGGGCGCGCATCTAAGCTCTGCAACAAGGTAGAAAAATACGAGTTTGTTTGTTGGGTGCTTAGCTTTTGTTTGTTGCAGAATTGTTAGTTTCGTTGGTTCTAAAAATGCGTTTTGTGTTGCTATGCAAGCTGAAGTGGGAACCCAACCACTGCATACATGGCGAACATGAAAGGCATGTGCACAGAATTACAAAATGTTGTAACCGAGGGTGTGGGACTAGTGAAAGAAAGAAAATCAAAAGGAAAATGTTTTGTGGACAATATACCAGAGCAATGCGAATGACAAGGGAACAAAACAACATAAACCAAAGTACTTGGCAGAGCATAAAGCTCAAGACTTTAAACTCATTTAGCTCCAAAAATCAAAACCCATTAACACAATAAGGCTCTTAGAGTTTGACGAAAATCTTTTCAGAATATTTTCCTGGACCCCACAACAGAAATAAAATATTATTCTTTTTGCCATGTGGACGGTTCTATGGTGGAGCAACTGATTTGGATTTGTACAAATATTGGACCCTTTTGATAGCTATATCGTTTGTATCACCAATCTCATTATTTTGGTGACAACCGAACGCAGCTGCAGAAGAGAAATGGAGATCAAACCTGGTTTGTCAGCACTAGTCACTGGTGGTGCCACTGGAATCGGTAACTAACTCCCTCTCTTCCTTAACGCCATTCATAATCATATCTATCACTCTCCCTTCTTCCACTTCCAAATTATCGAATTCAAATATCCAAAAATAAGCTTCAGTTGACTTTAGGAACTGATTTTCGAATTAAGGATCTGATTCCTTCACTATCACACTTTGTTCATTGCGGTTTCGTAAAGAATCGAGAAAGCATAGCAAACTACATAGCGCATGTTCAACCAGCTATAGTAATTTTACTCAGTCCTATTCTTCTGTCCGTACGTATACGTAAGAATTAGTTTGTTTAGATAATTTTTTTCATAAAGACTATAATTTTTTTGATAAATTAAAATTAATTTATCCACCGTCTAAAATCAACTTTTGAGAAGAGGCTGCGGTCAGACAGGTGAAAGAAGGAGATTTTGGTGCATCTGCAACCAAAATATATGCTCAATGAAATTTAGTTTGTGTAACGTGATTCACTTGTACTATGTTTCTGGTTTTTGTGCAGGCAAGGGTCTTGCCTTAGCTCTTGCAGAGAAGGGTGTATTTATCACTATTGTGGATATTTCTGAAGCAAATGGAAGAGAAGTTGCAAGCCTCGTTGAGAAAATTAACACCAAGTTTCATTCGAAGTTGGAATTTCCCTCTGCGATGTTTGTGAAATGTGATGTGGCTAATGCAAGTAAGTAGGTTATTATCTATTAGCAAGACATTCATCAGGCTTCTCCCTGCTGGAAGTTCGAATTCTCTTCTTATGGGCTCCATTTAAGATCCTTATCAAACCTTCCTTTGTTCTTCAATGCAAATATAGTGTTTCCATTTGGTGTAGTGAAGTAACACCACTTAACATGAAAATATGTAGTTATAGAGACTCGTATGGCAGAAAGCATATGATAAAGTTTCATAATCTGTAAATGAATTTTGTGTTCCAAGTTCCAATTTCTAAGTTCCAACTATTATGAGGTGGCATATATATACACACATACATATACACATGTAAATCATTAAAAGTGCTTGTTGTTTTGATTATCTTTAGGTACATACATGAATGTATATTAATTCATTACAGGGGATTTAGCTGCTGCATTTCAAAAGCACTTTTTGACATATCGAGGTCTAGACATTTGTATTAACAGTGCCGGGATTTCTAGTTCTATACCATTCCGCAATGATCAAACAGATGGCACTCAAACATGGAGGCACATAGTTAATGTGAATTTCACTGCTGTTATTGATTCCACTCGCCTTGCGGTAAGCTTGCTATGTGACCTGGTTTATCCAATATCCTTGGACTAATTATTTGCTTTATGCTGTGAAAAGAAAGTTGGTTCACGATCTAAGTGACAAATATTGTAATTTGGTCGCACATAATCACATAGTTGAGTTCACCATTTTCTGTTTAAATGAGAAAAAATGGGGCCAAAACCATTGTTTGTTGTTGGGGCACTCATTATCTTCATTTTAACAGATTAAAGCCATGCAAGCTGCCAAAAGACATGGTGTGATTATCAACTTGGGTTCTGCTTCCGGTCTTTATCCAATGTTCATGGACCCAATCTACAGTGGCTCTAAAGGTTTGTTATATACCAGCTTTGATCGGGGTTACTCCTTGAAAACAAATTTAAGAAAATAATTTGCGAACCAAAAAGCTTAAAGATCTATTCAATTCAACTTAAGTGAAGCTGTTAGATGACCATTGGGCTTAAAGTAGGGGTCAAGCAACAGCCAGTGTAACCTTGGTCTAAAATTTAGAACTGCTATTGTTGAGAATCGATTCTGAGAAATTTGCGAGAAAACTGAGAAACTTTTATTGAATCCCTGTATATAAAGCGTTATACGAGGTTAGCTAACTAGCTAGATGAACTGTGAAGATTATATTGTGAATTGCGATCTCTGTTTACAGTTGTCAGCGGTAGTGACCTGACTAGGATACGTTACCTGATACTCTAAAACTGAACTATTCATAGAGCGGCTAAACACAAGTTTTTATATACATTGACCACTTTTAAGATTTTCATTTTTGTTTTCAATTTTTTGCATGTTTCAACATGTTTGCTATCATCCAATCCAAATCATGAAATTTTGTGATTATCTTCTGATCCTTTGAGTTTCACCTCCTTCTGCCCCACAAATAAAACTTCTTATGTATTCCAAAAATACAAAACGAAAATACAGTCACTGATAGTGACATCTCTTTGTTGGGGCCTAACATATATTTTAAAAACTTAATAAAGATAAAAACATATAATATAGCTTTTCAATGATATTTAAATAATTTCAAATCTCCATCTTTATAATTTATGCAAATTAAGTTACTATATTAATTGCTTCCTAATATGCTAAAATATACTTCTGCAGGTGGTGTTGTAATGTTTTCTAGAGCACTTCGTCTATACAAACGTCAGGGAATTCGAGTCAATGTGCTTTGCCCTGAGGTAAGATCAAATTTAAAGAATGAATATTCTTGGTTATATTATTAATCTTCAATCTTTGGAACTTCTTAGAAACTGGATTGAACTTAACTCAATTTCACAAAACCGGTTTGTAAGGTGAGATTCGTACTCACTTATATATTATAATTTGACTATATCTTTTGATGTATGATCTCGAAGACACTTCCTCACACTGACGATTAGACATGTTGAGCATGAAAATAGATATTTGTGAGTGGTTCGATAGCGGCACAATAATGGGTGACACGAAAGACCCATTAAACCTTACTAGGATAAACTTTGATACCATCTTAGAAAATAAATCTTAAGTCTAACTCAACACTCAACCTCACAAAGTGGCTTGTAAGGTGAGGTTTACATCTACTTATATACTGTAATCTTAAGTCCTCATAATGTGAAAGCATTAGATGCTTTGTTGAAATTGACTAGAACTCTTTTGAAAAAATTCCTTGAGAGATGGAATAGACTAGTACTCCTAGGTATTGTTTTTGTTAAATCACTAATGTGTTTCCTTACTTTTTGGTTCTAGACGGTAGTATTCAAAAGTTATTTTGGGTCCCAACTCCCAACTAATTTGAGCCGAGTTATGAGGACTCACTTAAGGGAGTATAGCTTTCCCAAATCTAGTTTTTTTTTTCTGTTCAAGAGTCCCAAACTTGAAATCTTGGTTTACCAGGACCACTGCCTCTCAGACCCAGATGTGTTAAATGTGTTTTGATTTTCACAACAAAATTTATTGTAGCGCTTTGTTAAAATGAGCTATAATGCTGAAAGTTTGGTGCAGTTTGTTGAAACCGAGATGGGATTAAAGATAAATCCCAATATGATCAACTTGATGGGGGGCTTTGTATCTATGGAAATGGTGGTGAAAGGTAAGTCCATAAATTTCACTGTTCTCTCATGTGGCTTGAGCAAAAGAGGGTGGGTGCATTGTTCCTTAGCTTTGTAGCTTCCTAAATCACAAATTTTTAACTACTGCACATCTTTTAAAATAATTTAACATGCTTACATGAATCATTTCTATTAAACATATCTAGAAATCATTAGCATTGTATCTAAGTATTTTATAGGTATCTTGGACAGTATTTTTAGAGTAAAGTCTGCATTGTGTTAAATTTTTTTATTCTTAACTGACTATAATAGTGACCCTAGCACTAATATAATTAAGGATTAGTGCTTTGTATTTTGTATCATATCAATATACAAAAGACAATATTATTCCAAGTCTCTGTTTTTATTTTCTTCTTTCTCTACCTAATCCTAACTTCAAAACATGGCATCAAAGCAATGCCATTTTTTGTGACTAGAGCTGTCCCTATTCCACGTTATCAATTTTTGTGTCTTCAGATTGGCCAGTACTGGAAATTGCACCACCATCAAAGTCTTCATGTGCCAGAACACTATCTCAAGCTCCTAGCAAATTTTCAGATTCTATTGATAATTAAGGGCACATTCAACAATGTTTTTGGCTATTCTTTCTTCCATTTGACATGCTGTCTTTTCCTCTTTCTAGATTTGCCCACACATTATCCAACCAGTTGCCAAAATTTGTTCAGCCAACCTTTCTAAAGTGCATTCTACCCTTTAGGCTACACTTGCCCTTTCATGATTAATGATCACATATGATGTGTTCTCTCTCATCAAGTATTGAGGTATCATTGTGTTTTATGAGTATCCACATTTTTGAGGTTGGAAGTATGGTAATGCAGGCTAAAAGGAATACAGTGGAAGAAAGAAAGGGTTGTGGTGTTGCAGCAACACAGGCTGCAGGATAAATATAGCAAAAGAAAGAAACGGGTGTGGTTTTGCAGTAATGCAGGCTCCCAAGGATTTTAGAGCACTAATACCATGTTAGAAAAACTGTATCCAACCAAATTTATGGATATAATCTATCCCTACAATTCAGGATCAATGATCCTGTATAATAAATATAAAATATACTGCAAGTCTATTAATCCTCCTAATTATGGAATGTAATTAAATCTCCTAATTATGTAATTAAAACTGTACAAGGAAATATTGACTGCAACATAAATCAAGGGATTCTGACAGCATATTCTTGACTATTGTTGAACGTACAGTGCCACCTGTTATTGGACAATTATCAGACTACACACAGATGTCTAGTTTAGCAAACTTTCCATTTGATATATCTAATATTTGACATGCGGCTGTGGTAACATTGACCAGTGATATATATGACTATTATAGTGTAATTAAATAAGATAGGGGATATCAAACCTAATCTCATTAACTAGTTTTTGGGGTTGATTTAGGCTTAACCCCAAATTTATATTCTATTTCCTTGTTTGATTAGATTTTAAGTTTCTTATAAAATTATTATTAGGGTTCAGTGCTATATATTTTGTATCTATCTATAATTCTATTTGGTTTGAAAATTGTGCTGTAAATAACATTTGGTCGATATTTCATGCATGCTATGAGATTGTCAATTGAGTTGATAACACTGATAGTTATTGTTTCTAATGTACACATAAAATTTGATATGAAAGTATTTTAACCTCTCAAGGTGCTTTTGAGCTCATTACGGATGAAAGTAAAGCTGGTCATTGCCTATGGATTACAAATCGTCGGGGTTTTGAGTACTGGCCCACAGCATCTGAAGAAGCAAAGTACCTAGTAGGTTCCTCTCGTTTTAAGAGAAGAGGATCTGATTTCAGAGCTCCATCAATTAAACTTCCTGAGAGTTTTGAGAAAATGTGCGTATTTGAACTCTGTCTCTTTTTATAAAATATACATGCCCCTGGAAGATTTTTATTTTCTATTTCCATAGTGTTAGAAAGGGTGCATTTGTTCCTTCTAATTGACGGATTAGAGGACTATTTCTTCTCACAATTTAATTAATTTAAATATGCTTTATTGCTTGCAGAGTTGTCCACACCTTGACTCATAACTTTAGGAATGCAACAAGCATAGTGAGAACACCACTAAAATTACCTATCAAGCCGAAACATGTTCTTGTTAAGATAATTTATGCTGGTGTGAATGCTAGTGATGTAAGTTACTATATCTTTCTAAGAGGACTTGTGTATGTATATTGTTGAGTTATTTTCTTTCTTTCTCAATTGTCTTTCTTATGAGACATGTGTTAGAAATGTAGGTCTTAAACAAGAGGGGGTGAATTGTTTATAAATTTTTTTTGCAAATATTGAAGGTATAGTAAAGGCCAAATAGAATCAATCAATTAGAAATCTGTTCAGCTGAATTAAAAAACAGTTTTCACTTAACAGTAGTAAAAAATCAACTGGTTGTTTTTGGGAAACAATCGGTTGTTAATAACCGCAGTTATAAAATTCAAGCAAAAACAGATTTAAAGAGATAAGGGATAGAGAAATTCACACAGTAAATTTATACTGGTTCACTTTTATTCAAGAGCTACATCCAGTCCCCAAAAAACTTTTGGGAATTCCACTAAGCAATCAAAACACTTTGATTACAACACACACCAAAGTGGTAATCTTGAACTCTTCAAGAACACATACCACCTTTGGCAACCACAACACAGAATTCAGAACACCCTCTTAATATGCACATCAACAGTTATTACAGAAATACAATTGTCAAGAGAAAAGGAATGATCACACCTGATACAATCATAGATTGAAAAGAAGAAAATACAAAGCAATCTTATTCCACTCTTGGAAAGAATCCAAAGCTTGAAGCAATCTTGGAAAACCTTTTGAAAGCAATAATCTGAATCAATAACAACCAGGAGCCTAAAACAGATTATATATACTTCAATCAATTGTTAAAAACATTTAATTCAAGAGTCAAATCAGTTTTAAAACAATTAAAACAGGTTGAACTAACTTAATAGAATACTGTTAAGAAATTTAAAAAATCAATCGGTTGAATTTTTGAAACAACCGATTGAATTGGTTTGACAGCAAAGTCAACTAAAGTCAAATAGTTTCAAATTTTTTTCAAAAACCTCTAAGTGTAAAACAACCGGTTGAAATGACAACTCAACAGGTTGATTTTCCACTTCTCATTGAAAACACATCTTTTTCAAAAAGGAATAAAATTTAACAACCTTGGATTAAATCTGAGTGGATTACAAATTCAAACTACCCAAAACCCACACACACAGGCAGCAGCAAAGTCTTCAACCAATCTTCATGGATTTGGAGACATCAAAATCTATGTTCAACAACATATTCATACTCTAACTTGCTGAAGAACAGCCTCGATTTTTGAAAAAGATACAACCTTCACTGTTGAGCTAGTCGACTGAAAAATTATAGCTCAACACAGGCATGTTCAAGTAAGAAACTGCAGGGCTTACCGTAAAATACACACTAATCTAATATGCTTATGACTTTTCTGTACATCTAGAATAAGACACTACACTGAATTTGGGATTACTGACTCAAAACAAGGGACTATTTATTTATTATTTAAGTATGTTACAACTCTTCAAGTATGTAAAAACATCATTAATTTATCATGTTTGATGGGTTTGATCCTGGATAAAACATGTGAGTCTCATGATATCAGGTCCTCATTTTTTAATCTATACTCGTTTGACGCAAATGACTTGGAAAAATACAAAGTATCTATATTGAGTAATATTAGTTATTTTTTGTATAATATAAAGCTTCTCCCTGCCACACTGTTTTTCAAGTGCTATAACCTCTAATTATCTAGAACATGCATTTTCATCTATAACCTATAATTCTAACAAGTGTGAAATAATTTAGGTAAATTTTAGCTCAGGCCGCTATTTTGGCGGAAACAACAATGATACTGCCTCTCGTCTTCCATTTGATGCAGGATTTGAGGTATATATATACATCCCCTTGTGTAGATATCATGATATGAAGTGTACCACTTGATGCAGTAGACTGCTACTTACATGTGTACATTTTTGTTGTTATATTTTAGGCTGTAGGAATAATTGCAGCAGTTGGGGATTCTGTCACTGACTTGAAAATTGGTATGCCTTGTGCATTCATGACTTTTGGAGGCTATGCTGAATTCATAATGGTGGGCAGTGCTTAACATAATGTTAATATTTTTTTATATTAATTGTATAATCATTGGAGTTTCAATGAATCACATGAGATGGTGGTACTGAGGTGATTCTTATGACAATATAAGTTATCGATGACGTCTTGTTACTTGGGTTAGATTTCTTCAAAACATGCCCTTCCGGTTCCTAGACCAGATCCTGAAGTTGTGGCCATGCTTACATCAGGACTAACAGCCTCAATTGCACTAGAAAAGGTTAACTAATAAGATTTTCTCCTTGTGTTTCAGATGCATCCTTGTTTCTTATCTGTTATATTTTATATCAACGTAACTCAAGTTTTTCTATTATTTTCTTTCTTCTGTGACTCTTATATTTGGTTTCATTATTTTATGCATGCTCTGACCCTAGTTTCTTTTTGTACATTGAAAAGGCAGGACAAATGGAATCTGGAAAAGTGGTCCTTGTAACTGCTGCGGCTGGAGGAACTGGGCAATTTGCTGTTCAGGTACTTCTTAAATCCCGTGCCACTTTTCTCAACCATATCCATTTGTTCATATGTTTTCAGAAACTATGTGTTCCAACAAATTGAATGTTTCTTGATATTCTGTAGTTGTAGGCCAAACCCGGCTAAACAAATTTGTGTTTTGCAAAAAATTCAGCATATTGTATCTTTTACTCTATCTGTTTTCTTCACTCTTTCTATATTGATAGACCATAGATACACACTATTTTAATCTTTCTTTTTTCCAAGCATTACTTGTTCTTGAGATCACACAAAAAACTCTTTTATATGTTCCCTTGATTCCTTAATACCAAAGATAACCGACATCTATTTTAAAACAAAGATTGCTTGTTCTTTTGCCGTTTCTTCTTAAATTCTTGGAGACAAGGTCCTACGTCTGTGAAACTAAGATATCCAAAACAAGGCACTCATGATAGACTATATCTTTACTTAAAACAATTGACATCACTGGTAGACTGTGTAGTATCAAAGTATTGTTTCATGTATAAACAAAAATAAATTAAAATTACAAAGCTTGCTTAGATCTATTAGTAGAGATAGCTGGGTAGGTGATTCAATCTAGATTTCGTAGTCTAAAGTATATGTAATTTCTCTGCATGAAAGTTTCTTTGCCTGACCTCAAAATTTGGACTATTGTGCAGGTAGCAAAATTAGCAGGAAATAGGGTGGTTGCAACTTGTGGAGGTGGGGCAAAGGCCAAGCTTCTGAAGGAGTTGGGAGTTGACAGAGTCATAGACTATCATAATGAAGATATAAAATCTGTATGTTTTAAATTAAAACATTACTACTTTTGTTGTGATTTTTATTAAATTGGACAAGTTAAAATAATATCTTTTGCAATCTTATTAACCATTCAGATGGTTGTTGTGTCCTTGTAAATAATTTTTTCTGTGATCATTGTCTCCTTATGATATGCATGCATGTACACGGTTAGACCGTAAAAATGAGCATTCATTGAAATCAACGGAATTACATAATGACATTCACGTTTTCTGGTCCTTTATGTATTTAACTAATTGAAATATCCAACAAGTTGCTGATTAGTTTCTTACAAATGATTCTAATTCTATTCTTTTACGGGAACTGCTTATATTATCTCTTGTATTTTTTTGAATGAATTTTTTCATCCAACTTCCTAGAATATCACTGATACTATTAACTATCTATAGAGTAAAGATACACTTCAAATGCTGTTCCTTCTTTTATAGTCTTTTTATATCATACAAGTACAACTTTTTATAGAAAATGGCATCAAGGGAGTAAAGCTCATATAAGGGAGTAAAGCCCATGTATGGTGCCATATACATGAATAACAACCCAGTGAACCTAAAATATAAAAAGAAAATCTTTAAACTCCAGAAAAAAATATTTATCTTATGCTGAGTGAAAGGAAAGTTGAAATATGGAATAAACCTGTTTAGGAAGAAATGTCTCAACATCTCTGGTGAGCAATTTGTATCATTGAATACCTACCAACTCTCTTTAGCCAAATGTGCTCTATCAAATAGGCAAACCTTACAATATTATCTAATGACATTTGCTAATAGAAGTTGTGAAACTCACTGGACATGGCCTAAAAGGTTCTAATTGCTGAAGAACAATGATTCGTAGCTGAAGGGACTGGACAGCTTTGGAGAAGACGATCCTTTACATACTGATAGTCAATTAAGCTCCATGACTTAAATATTTAATGAATAATCACTATTGAAATCAGCTGCAATTTAAGTGCAAATGAGCATCTTTATTTTGTTGATTTGATTATGGTTCTTATTTTTATTGGAATAAATTACGTAAACTGCTTCCTATCAACATGTTAAAAGTTTCACTTAATTTTGCAGGTTCTGAGGGAAGAGTTCCCAAAAGGTATTGACATCATCTATGAGTCTGTTGGCGGTGATATGTTAAACTTGTGCTTGAATGCTTTGGCAGTTCATGGACGACTCATTATTATTGGCATGATTTCTCAGGTTTTTCTTTTTTCTTGTCATGCCACATTTTTTGCCCTTTATAGCACTCCTGAAAGTTTCAATGCGACTATAACAAACTTCAAAACTATCCACTATCCTCTTTTTTTGAAGAGGTAGTATTGACTCATTTAATACCTTGGATTTTATCCTCATTTAAGTGTAGTGAAATTTAGATTTTAACTTTTTGTGTTAGCTATGAAAACCACAAGTTAAAAGGAACATGAAATTCTGAAACCCATCTGAGATGTCTAGAATGAAATTTGGTTGTTAGCTGGCTATATTACTTGTAATATCGAATTCTTTTTATTTTTAGTCTCCCTGTCTCATTTATCTGTTGAAGACTGTTGGAAGAATGTATGAAGCTATTACCCTGTTTTAGCCCCTTGATAGTAGTGTGCTTGATTGTAGATTGCAGTAAGTTGTTTCTGACCATTAAAGAAATGCATTGTTAATAAACAATATTGATTTCATTTGTTATGTGCATTCATTCAGTATCAAGGAGAAAAGGGTTGGACGCCTTCAAAATACCCTGGCCTATGTGAGAAGCTCTTAGCAAAGAGCCAAACTGTGGTATGTAGCAATATGAAGTTATGCACTAGCAGGCTATCAAAACATCATTTTCCATATACTTTTTGAAATTTTAACCAAAATATTTAAAATTTTGGGCAAGTGGTATGGTCAACTAATGATTGATTCACTTGTTTAATTACTGTAAAGTGAATGCTTTGCACTCCAAAAATTACAAGCTCACATGCGAAGTTTCATTTTATTTTTCTGATTTACTTATTCATACGTGATTCCAACTTTTCAGGCTGGCTTTTTCTTGGTGCAATATGGTCACTTGTGGCAAGAGCATCTTGACAAGCTATTTGATCTTCACTCTACGGGAAAGCTAAAGGTTATTCATATGCTTTTGATATAGGAGTTTGTATAGTTAGAAACTCTAATATTTCTGTTTTCTTGGCTATGTTTCGGTTTGGGAACAATTGTTAGTCACTAGCTTTAAATAAGAAAGGGCAAGTCTGATTGGGTATTCAGATTCAATTGTCAACAATTCTCAATGCTCACTTTCACTTAATTCAATACAAAAAAAAGTGTAGAGGTAACAAAAGACAAAAGACAAAATACAAAATACTCGACAAGGTAGGCTTTACACTAAAGGAGTAGAGGAAACAAAAGACAAAAAAGACTCAATAAGACTAACGTTATTTAAGATACGAGTGGTAACCTATACATAATGCATGTAGCAGTGAACACAACTAGGAATAGACATCTGAAAAAGGAGAGCTTTAGCTACTTCTCCCCAATAGGTTCTAGGAACAGACATATGGAAAAACTACCTCTAGGAGATGGCAATTTCTCAACTAAAGAAACATGGAGAAGTTTATGACATCAAGTTCTATTCCTATAGATGATACAATACAAGAGTCATTGGAGACAAGGAACCAGAAGCAATTCTTGATCGCATGATTGTGAAGGGAAGCAACAAAGCTGTTACTGAGGTCTTTAGTTAAATTGAAGAAGATACTTGGGACTTCTTCTGTGATCTCAAGAGGAAGTACCAGAATTTAGTCCTTGAGGACAAGGATTTTGTCAAGGGAGAGTATTTGATACAGGACTTCGTATAGTTAGAAACTGTTAATCCCGTTTTCTTGGTTATGCTTTGGTTGGGGAACAGTTGTTAGTCGCTAACTTTAAATAAGGAAGGGCAGTCTGGACGGGGCATTCAGACTCATTTGTAAACAATTCTCAATTCTCTCTTAATTCAATACAATTTCGGATTTCATTCTTTCATTGGAATCCCTCGAACACGCCTCTTAAATGGTGTGCCCATGTCAGACACACGTATCAGATACCGACACTCATAGAACACGTATCGGTGAAGTGTCCAATTCAAAAAATATTTGTTGAATTTTTAACAACTCTAGCACAGTTCTAACACAATTTTAAAAAGGTAAAATACATTAGTTTTATAAAAACTCAAACTTATTGTGTAAATTTTATTATAATTATAAAAATAAGGAACAAATCATTTAGAATCATCCATGAGAATCATCTTTTTGCTACAAAAAAACTGAAACATACTTATACACATAAATCTTTATTGTCGATTTATATAATTCATAATTATATAACATAAATCCATGTCTCTGTGTCCTACATTTTAAGATTATACGTATCTTCATGTCTGTGTTCGTATCGTATCAGTGTTTGTGCTTCATATATCTCTATTTCCTGCAATTCTTCGAGTATATTCTTCTCCTAGAATTTTCTACATCAACATTCCATCCATATAATGATCAATAAAATTGTCCTAATTTAACGGGATGTTTATTTGATTGTGCTAATTACTATACTTAGCAGTTAGCAGTTGGCATGCTTTTAATGTTTCCATTCCTTAACCTTTCTCATTTCTTGATACAGGTTGCTATTGATCCAAAGAGATTTATAGGTCTGCATTCTGTTGCCGATGCTGTTGAGTATCTCCATTCGGGCAAAAGTGTTGGGAAGGTATTTTCATAACAAATACATTGCTATTTTTTGTTTAGTTATTTAGTCACTATTCTGTAACAAAATCTAATAATAATATAATTTCTGTAGGTTGTCGTCTCCGTGGACCCAAACTTCCTTCCTCTAGAGGCCAAATTGTGAATCATATCACATGTCAAATGACCTCACAGATTATGTTGTGCCACTTTCAAAGTACAAAAGGATAAGCTAAACTTGCAGCTCTTGTACAATTATTGTTGTCGAATGTTTCTCAAATTAGTTGCATCATTTCAATACCAGAGCTGAAATATGGAACAAAATTTCACCTTTCACATACACGAACCAGTAAACAATCGTGTATTTTGATTCTTGGTGAAAACTGGCCACTCTTTACCTTTTTGCTTTGTTGTTACTTCTGAAGTTGAAACTGTTCAATCAAATAACTGCTTTAAACCTGCAGCAAGTTATTCTCACATGACTTAATTTGGCTCAAAAAGTTTAAACTTGCCTTAAACCTACCCTCAAATTCTTCTTCAATAAAAGGGTTGCGATTCTTGGAAATTAAGTTGACACTTCAAAAAGTTGTGAATCTGATTTAACCCCCAGACAGACAAAAGGTTACTAACTAACCACCCAAGTCCTCAATGTTGTAAAAAGGTATATTGTTACAAGCTTTCATAAGGCTAATTCTCCCTGCACCATATCAATTCTGACATGCACTGCTCAGAAAATGTCTATTTTATCCTTAATTTGTCGGATATTTATATCTGCAATACAAATAAAACAATTCTAGATATATAAATTCTAATATATAAATCTGGAATTGAGATGTGCCTTCTTGATATGACCATCTACACGGGAATGTCTTCCAGATACTAAAATCTGAATTTTTTTTTTTTTTTCATTCCGGATGCGAAAATCTGGAAAAGGTGGCACGGGTAAAATGGGATTTTAAAGAAAATAATGGGTGGAAATCACAATTATCTCGTGCATAAAGAATTAACCCTTTCACAATTGCCTTAGGTTTGTAAGTCATTTCCTACTTTTATTCTCAGCTATATGCTATCAGTCAATAATACACGTAAACTAGCTTAATCAATCAATCCTAAATTCATGAAAAAAAGTGCATAACCTCTAATCTTAATACATCTTGATATAACACTGCCTTACTTTTACGAGAGTTTCTTCCATGTCACTTAATCATACCATACCATTATTGTCCTTAGAAAGGTCCCTTAATATACTACTAACTTTAAGTCATTCTAATTTATAAAACAATGACAATAACTAAGTGCCAAACAATTTGGACAATTACTTCTTGCACCATATCATTGCACCCAATGAAAACACCAAAATCCCTTTAAATAAAATGGAATATATATAAAAATACGTTATGGATCTCCTTTTTTGGAATATGTTTCTGAATTTTTTATTTTAGAATGTATTTTTTTATTACGGATTTTTTTATCTGAAATGAAATTTTTATTTTTAGAACACAATAATCTCTTCTGAATCTACTTTTCCAAAATGTATTATTTCTAATTTTGAATTTTTATTTTTTAAATGAAAAGTATTTTTGGAAATTTGAAACTATGTACGGTGCAGATTAAAAAAATTGGGTGTAGGAAGAGATTGGCAACAATTTGTTGTAGTCTAGGTAAAAATATGATGCCAAAGAAGAAGGTGAATTGATTACCTTAACTCTTGTCAAATAAATGCATGTTATTATGATTTTTATGCACTAATAGATGGAGACAAATCACACCACATTATCATACACTAAGATGCATTTGATGTTCTTTGCTGTTTGCATGGTTTTGTTATCGATGACTTTTTTTAAAAATAGATTATTAATGGAACTACTAGCTAAAATGTGCAAAAATTAAAAAATTCATGAAAAAAGTTAGCCATAAAATTCGTAAACATACAATATTTTGAATTATATGCTTAGAAAAAGGAAATAATAATGTATAGTTGGTGAGATAAAGTATGTGTACTAATAAATTATAAATAATTTTAATCAGAATAAGGAGATTATTTCTTTTTAAACCTTTGTATTATAATATAAAATGATGGATAAAATGAGAAGGATAGGGTGATTAGAATTTTTGAACTAATATTATTTTTTAAATTAAATAGGTGAGTTCTACAATCAAACATGCCCCTATAGCTCAGTGGTAGAGCGTCAGTCTTGTAAACTGAAGGTCTGTAGTTCGATCCTGCATGGGGGCAACTTTTCTAACAGTGTTTTTTAAAATTATATTACATTTTATTTTAACCAAATAAAAAATTATTTTTTACATTTTACTCAAATTTAATAATAATATATTTCTCACGAAGATAAATTTTCAATAATAATATATTAAGGTTATTTCCCATTAATAAATTTAGGTAAAAGTATCCTCATTATTTTTTTTGTCACATATAATTTTTAAAACTTTCAATGATAATATTTTAATGTTATTCCTCTTTCATAAAGAATACTCCATGCATAAAAATAAAATAAAATAAAGAATACTCCATTTAACATAAATTTAAACAAACAAATTTTCAATAAATTTTGTGTATTTTCTAATATAACTAATATTGATCATTTTTAATTATTTTATAAATTATGTTACATTTTATTTTGATAAAATTCAAAAAATATTTTTAATAATACAATGAAAATTAATAAAAAAAAATTATTTCACTAAATCTATCACCATTAAAAAAAATTATTTATAGCAAGGATAAATTTTTTATTTTTCAATAATAATCTTTCAAGGTTATTTTCCATTCATAAAAATACTTCATTAACATAAACTTGGACAAAAGTATCATAATTTTCAATGATTTTTTTCTGTATATTTTTCAATATAATGCAATATTGATTATTTTCAATTATAGATAAAAGTAGGGATGGATATATTTAACAGTATTTTATAAATTATATTGTATTTTATCTTAATCAAATCAAAATTTATTTTTAATAATACAAAGAAAATTAATAAAATGATTATTTTTTTATATTTTACTAAAATTTATCACATCAATAATCATATTTTTCATAAAGATATATTTTAAAATTTTCCATAATAATATTTTAAGGTCACTCCCCATTAATAAATTTAGACAACAGAATCTTACTTATTTTGTCACAAATAAGTTTTAAAATTTTCAGATGCACCACTAACAAATTTAAACACACAATTTGTCAATAACTTTTACACAAACAATTTTTCAATAACTTTTGTGTAGTTTCTAATATAAGTAATATTAATAATTATTTTTAGCTATAGGTAGAAGTAGAGATGAATGAGTTAGGTTATGTGGAGTTTGTCATCATGGAAAGAAAATTGTTAACTCTATTGGGGTTTTAAATAGAGTTTTTTAAAATTGTTAAATATATTTTTTTTTTTTCACTTCTAACTTACAAAAAAATATATATATAACTTCTATAGGTTATTTATCAATGTTAAAATAGATTAAACACAACAAAAGAAGGTTTAATTATATATTCGTTAAATATCAATTTGAAACTATTTATCAATAATAAAAATCAATTTAGAAACTAATAATTTTTTAACGTCTAAAGTAATATCTAATTTAATCAATATAACAACTAATTATTTTTAGTCTCTAAAATTAATTTTTATTTAATAATTTTTTAGTTATGAATATTAACTTCTACAAATTAAGTTATAGATAAACTAATTTTAATCATAAGCTAATTTTAATTTATAAAGAAGTTAGTTTCATTTTTTTTCTTTTTATTTTTCTCTCCAAGAAATTTCTATGGAGGAACTCATTCAAACAGTACTGTTATTCCTCTACTGCTAGCTAATTCAGTAAAATATTCAGTATAGAAGATAGAAGATGAAATTATTGTACTAACAAACAAAACAAAACAAGTATAACAACATTTCTGCACATTGCTAGACATGTCTAATTTACAAGTTTCTTCCACCCTCTAGCAAGAGACCTTTTATTCCCTCAAAAATATATTACGTACATCTATTTACATGCTCTAACTACATATACGTGAATACAATGTTATCTCATTTCATGCAAATGCAATTACCTAATGAAGCCAAGTATCAACCAGAATCTCTTCTTTCTGATACAACACAGTCATGTGTTCATTTCTAAGGGAAATAAGAGATGAAACTCCTTTATTGATCTGACCCCACCAAGGAATTACATGTAGAACCATTTCCACCAGTACACTTCCACAGCCAGACACAACAACAGTCAAGCATTGCATCAAAATCTATCATATCTTCCTGTATTGTCAAGGGAAATTGTTGCTGATGTTTCAAACAAGTTTATCATAAAGTATTTCCTCAGGTCAGATTTATAATCTGGACCGACCAATACGCTTGGTGCCTCTGAAAAGTGAATGCCTAGGAGCTGAAGCACATGACCTTCCATTTAGCCCAGAAAATTTCACATCCCAACCCTCAACATTCTTAGGAACACAAACATCGAAAAGAAACTGGCCAAGGACACTGTGAGCACTGATGCTTGGGAAACTAGGCACACATACAGGCTTTTCTTTCTGTTCATCCTGTGGAGTCCCAGATTCTCTATCACTGTAATGCCCTGCTGAACTAGGCAAAAAGAAGTAGTCAGTTGGTCCAACTGCAACTCTTCTAAGGCTTTTATTTGAATTTATTGCCACCTTCTGCAGGTCACAGATTAAGTCTGATATCTCATCCTGTGTACCATCCATACCAGTTCTTTGTCTTTCAATCATCACTTTCTGTGAATATATTGTAACAGCCTTCTCTAATAAATGGTTCACGGCTATTCTATATTGAATTGGATGGTGTTTGTAATGACCTGAAACAAAATAATAATAATAATGAAATGTTTAGGGTAAACTGGTTCAAGTTACTCACAATGTAGCTGAAAATTAGCCTCAGACGAACCAAGGTGAGAGGAGCTACTGAAATTTACAAGGTTGACATCGCCATTGAGGTTGCGTAGACGTTGGGCGAAATCATAGATATTTTGGTATCGCACAAGGTCATCATTCTCAGAACATAAAAGGAGAAAAGGAGCTCCAAAATTCTAAAGAAAAAATATGAAATCAGAGTTTAATATAATAAAACTAAAAAAGATTCCAAATGGTCAAGATAGAACTTACAACAGAAGAATACAAAGCTTGCCAATGCTCAGCAGCTTGGGATTCAAATCTAGTTAGGTATAACGCATCCAATGCAGAGGTAACAGATTTTGCTGCCCAAGAAACAAGTTTTGATGGTCCAGGCACTTTTGCAATGGAGGGGTGTAATGCAAAGCGGAATCCAAAATCACTTGTAACATCGATTGGACCAGAATCATATATTTGTCCAGAGAGGCAGTTCCTAAGTAGTTGGTAGTTAGGCTGCAAAAAATAAAATCAATAATCAATAATTTCAGAATAAAAAAGCACAAAACATCTACAAAAAGTGCATTACCAAGTTGAGCGCAGTTTCACATCTTCCATCAATAAGCTGCATTTGTACAGAAAGATATTACAATGCGCATTTCTACTTAAAACGGATACAACTTCAAACTATAATATTCTCCAAATGAAACATAAGATTGGATGCCTAAAATTACCTGAAATACTTTATACAGACAGGCTTTGGACCCAGCAGAAAAAGAAGCAAATACCACAGGACATGACCTAGTTCTCAGCTCCTGCATAAAACAAATGAATTTTTGCACTTCGCATCTATGCTATGTCTCAAAGCAAAGAGTACAGACCCAGAGATTTGTAGCATAGCATTATAGAGAGATTTTGAAATTTCCATTTTAGAGCATCAATATAAATCTTAGCATGCTATCCAAATACTAAAACTAACCTCAATTAGTTCATCAAGAACACAAAATGCCAATGGCATGGCAGTTTCATCATGAAAACTGCATGAGAGGAAATGCAAGATATAAAAATTTCATTAGTACCACCAACCAATAAATTGAAGAGTACAAATGAAATAAGGTGGTGGTCTGTGACCAACAAAATGCAAATACAAAATAGTATATCTCAGCAGATATTTAGGAGGCTACAACTTGAGCATGGCAGTTAAGTTTTTGACAGATAGGATTTAAACCCTGTTTAAATTAACTTTTCCATAAGTGCTTAACTTAGAAGAAGAAAATAAAAAGGCAAAATAAACTGCACTTCTCCTATTACGTAAAATCAATTTATGCACTTTGGTTTTTTGAGAAGTTAAACTAGAGAACTTCAATAGAAGTTAAGCGCATAAGATGGTTTTAGCTTATGGGAGAAAGCCGATCATTTTACCTTCTTATCTCCATATGCTTATAGAAAAGTTCATCCAAATAGGGTCTTGGGGTAATACAACACCAAGCCACATACAAATGCATTTAATATATTGTAACTGATATTGAAATCTCATTAATCTAACAGGAAGTAGAACTTCCCTTTTCCTTTTCCAATGCTTAAAAACTAATAGAATTTAGAACTTTGTCACAAAACACTTCGAGCAGAAGTAAAAGCTTCCCAACACATGTAAGATGTAGAGTACATATATTCTCCATAAGTTTCCAATATTTCCCAATGCATCAAGAAGAAAGCGCAAACCTTCCTAATAGGATGCAGATAAATCCTTAGCTGCCTGATACGATCCAACATTAAATTATGGTATGACTTAAGTGAGTAAACCATAATAATTAAACCTATCCAACCCACCCATATTCTTAAGTTTTTCACGAGTCTGTGTAAGCTAGCCAGTAGCCATATATTCCCTCCAACCAGTACTGGGATCTGATTAACACATGGTCCCCTCTGGGGTCTGATTGAAGTTGACAAAGAAAACCAAAAAGTTTCCAACAACCATATATAAACTTCATAAATATTTGCACTCTTAATTCTTCACCAGTTGGAGACAAATAACTAATGGAAGGTGCAAACCTAATATTAAGGCGCCAGCCAATCAATCGAATGTGACATTAAACAGCATTCTGCTACTTTCACATGCAAAGCATTTTCTAAGCCAAACTTCTGCTTCAATTATAATTGCACATGGTTAGGCAAACGTGACATGCAACATGGCGCATGCCTGTTTGCCTCCTCACCGAAAAATGAAAAAAAGAAACTATTCTGTCCCAAATGCACAACACAATAAAGTGACACCAGGATTAAGAAATAGTGTCAGAAAGCTCTGATTTTTACAACAATTCACCCTCATCTAAAACCTAGCTCTCCAATTTCATTAAATTGCTGACCCACTAATTCCATCTGATTGATCAAAGCAATTCTCAAGCAACAAACAAAATGGAGAGAAAAATACAATGGTCTAGAAGCTATCATAAATGAAACCACGACGTTTAAAAGCTAAAAAAAAAGGAAAATCCAAAATCAGAAAAACTTACGCTGAGAGATAATTGGCAGAACAAACAAGGGAATTCCACCCGAAAGAGGAACACAGATCAACGAATTCTCGTAACAGGGTCTGTGGAACAGAAACCCAAGCGAAGATTACCACGATTCCTCTGAAACCAGAATCCTCTTTTCTTCCCCAGTAGATGTTACCGCCTCTGACGGCGAAACCACCGCCACCCTCAGCTCCACGCATAGCTCGGAGACGACCCAGTAAGCAGAGGGAGTAAATTTGGCAGCTTTGCAGGTGGCAAGAGTGAAGGGTGGTGTTTTTTGTTGAGTGTTGGTTCGATTAGTTAATGGGTGGGTGATGGTGAACGATGGCGGATATGGTGGTAGGTTTTTGTCGTGGGTAAAATTTGGAACAGGAATTCACGGTCATGAATGGTTCAATTCGATCTTGGTTGCATTATTCAGTAAGAAATGCCAAATCTTTGAGAGGCCCACATCATCAGGGATACAGATTTGCTTTCCGCGTCACCCTTTTGAACAACACCCAGTTGTTTTTATGCGTCGCGTTTTACCTTTCTTGCGTGTTTCGTTAAAACGTGACTCTCCTATGCTAATTTTTTCTTGTACTTGGTAAACATAAAAACATTTATTTGTGTAAACAAATAAAGATTGAATAGAAAACTTTGTGAGAATCTTACGCAGAGAAACAGATGAAAAGAATAGCAATTAGAATAACCTTGGAAGAGAAAAACCAAAACACTACACATATGCATCAACAAAAGAGAAAATGATTCAGAAGTTTCCTAAATTAATATTTACATTTTAATAAATCTTAACATAAAATAAATTATTTGTATTACCATTATCATGAATTACTATTAATAAAAATATTATTATTAATATTACTTGTTTAATTAAATACTTTTCTAAATTATTATTTTTACCTTTTTCTATATTATTTTTCTTACTAAATTTACTTTTAGAAATTACTATTCTTTAATTTCTTTCCTAAAATATTTTCATCCAATATAATTACGTTTCTCATTTTTAATTTAAAAACATTTTTATATTTCTACAGTGCTATTAAGTTTTTATTTTATTAAATTATTTATTTTTTAATTTATACTTTTCTTAGTTTTTTCTCTCTTTATTGTTTTTAAATGAAAAAGAAAATAAATTAAAAATCCAGTTCAGAATTGAATTCTGACTAGTATTCCAACCACTCAACAAATTCTTCACTAAGAGGAATATCCGAAGAATCTACGTAAGGGTGGTGGTGACATGTCATGCCATCTTTTTATACTTTATGAAATGGTTAGTATAAGAGAATAAGAGACAAAAAGCTTTGATATCTCATAAATTTTATCAAGATTACCCAGTAAAAACATACACTTCAAAAACCAATAAAATAATATTTTAATTATATTTAATTTTTTAATTTTAAATATTATAATATTATTATAATGTATTGTTAAGTGTATTTTTTACTGTGTCAAAGAAATATTTTCCTTCTTTTATATATGCATCCACTTACAATGCTATGGAACTTCCATTCTTTTTAGATGATATATAAGTTGCTAATTAGGAAGGTCATTTTCTAGTGTTAGAATAGCAACTAAATGTACTACAAATGCTTGTGGAAAAGTATAGAAAAACTAAAACAATTTACACTCATTTCTTTTATTCCCTTCATATACAAAGAATAAGTTTGTTAACAAGATCACAAAAACAAATAATCATCAGAGTCTTAATAAATAAAAAAATATCAATATACAACATGCAACACAATCACAAAAAATATACATTCATACTTCTAGGTTGAAGTTATAATTTTTTTGTTAGAAACATATTTTATATATATAAACAAAGGTTAGAAATATATATTAAATAGGAGTATATAAGATAGAAATATGTGTTAAAAATAATAATCTATGATCGAAACTGTTTTAAAAAGTCTAAGAATGCATGATGGATACCTCAAGGATTATGTGTGTTTGGAAAAGAGAATAACTTCACTAAACTAAAAAAAGGGTGAACTAGTTTTGAAAACTTTTTTTAAAATCTTTTCAAAAGTTGAAAATATAGTACTTATAAGTGAAATCAAATTTGATTCAAGAATTTGGTGCAGCAAAACTAAAACAAGATAAACAAGAAAAGAAAGTAAAAAAATATTATTATTGGTTCAAAAATTCTCATCATCTAATAATGTCACATTGAGAATATTTAAAAGATGAAGATATAGTTCCATCAAAAAATTGATTTTATCCTAACTCTTTTTCATTTAGATTGTCAACCTAACTTTATAGAAGTGATTTCTTAAAAGTTGATAGCATATCATATAAATAAGTTAGATTGGACTCTTGTAGTCTTTGGTGTAATTATTTTTATCATTTTCTTATCTTATATGCTTTGAGTTGTAGTCACTTTCATTTATATAGTATATTGTTTATTTTATATAAAAAAAAAATCTCATTTGACCTATTAGTTTATTTAAAGTTAAGTCCGTTATATATAAATTCTTTAAAATAAAGTTGAAGAGGCAAGTATCACTTGATTAAACCTAAAAAAAAACTTATGAAAAATAATTGGTTAGCTTTGGGTTTTGAATTTTTTAAAGAACCAATCTTATTTAAGCAAAGCCGATTTCAGCTTGGTTTCCACTTCTAGTTGTCGTGCTCATAAAATATTTAAAATCGTAATTATGATTACTGAAAGTATTCGTTTAGAATTAAAAAAATTACTTAAATTTTATTCAATATGTTAACTATGTTAAAGTATGTACTAAATGGACTTTTAATTTTATACATCCATAATAAAATGTTAAATTAGTTTATTATATTTTTTTTATAATAATTTTGTGGTCGTTTCGAAAATAAAATAAGAATCGAAAAATTATATTAAATTATATTTTTGTCAAAGATTACAAAATTTCTAGACATGGTCGTACCTATATAAATTTGTCAACGCTTTTGTTAATATTTGATGTTAAATTAATAAATAAATTAGAGTGAAACAATTAAAATAGTAGGAGATGAAATTAAAATCAAAGTAAATAATTATAAGAGGAGAAAAATAAATTACTTTTTATTTAGTATTTTGTAATCCTCTTAACTGCCGCAAAATGAAGTAAACACATGAAAATGAGAGAGCGGTAATATTTGTCTAACAACATTCCATTACGCTGCTCAGATCCTCCTTCTTATTTATTATTCTTCACACTCTCTTACGCCTTTAATCTTCTAAATATTTTTTTTTAATAAAATAACAATCTCCTATTCTTAAAAAAACACTATAAATAAATTTTGAAATCCATAACATCCCGCGCAATTTATGGAAATTTCATTTTTATTTTTGAATAAATAATTCCATTTACTTTTTTCATTGAGGGTATAATTCACTGTTTAAATATTAAAAACAAGCATTGTATACGGGCATAAAAATTAAATCATACATTCAAAGCACATAAAAATCATCCCGTAAACAGCGTATTGATAAAATAATGGCAATCAATGTGAAGAATAAGAATAAAAAAAGTAAATAAATTAGTGAGATAATATTTTCATTAAAGTTAGTAGAAAAAAAAATATTGAAGATGTAAAGTTGTGAAGGTAGTGGATTAAATATATAGTAGCTGAGGTGAGAAATAATAATAAAATTGATTAAAGTTAAAAATGGGTGCAGATCCGAAGCAAAAATAGGAATGCAGCAGAGCACATGGAAGTGTTGTAGTTTCATCATTTATCTTATATCGATATTTGGTTCATCATATGGAAAAAGGAAAATGGAATGTGGAAGGCTGGAAAGTGCACATTTGGATCCATGATGACATGGATGAGGGTGGACACGTGTGTAATCATCACATTCTACATGGCACCTATGGACAATGCTTCTACTCCTCTCTCTCTCTCTCTCACTCACTCATTCATTCATAACGAATATTATGTCACATCAACAACAACCGTTAAGCAGCAATAAGTAAAACAGATAACCAAAAACCGATATATTACTACATTATGACTTCACTTTCAATTAACCTCACCACTTTTGATCTCTTTTAAACCATGAACATACATATTTAGCAACTTCAATAATTCAAGATGGCAAGGAGAAGCATAAATTTAGACATGTAGGGTAGGTGCAAAGGATTTGTAGAGTGATTAGTCCCTTTTTGTGTGTATTAAATGGTGTAGGTTGTGGGTTGGGTGGTGATTGTAAGTGGTGTTGGTAATGCTAAGCATATACCTTGGAATTCAATCATGAAGCCGCGTATGAGATGTACAAGGCTTTAACTAATTGGTGTGTGCAGTCATTTCTTAGGAAGCAGGCAGACATGGTCCCCACAAAGAATAGGGGAATCATCATGGCTCGGGATGGAGAGGATATTCCAAATGACCTAAAAGAAAAAAGAATGCAAACACATGAAAAAGGCAATTGAAGCTACGGAAAGCTGAAAAGGAAACATGCAGGCAAGGGGGGAAGGAAGGTCCAACAAAACATACTTTTCACAGAAAAGAAAATTACCAGATAACAATTAATGTTCTATCCATTAATTCTTCTAATAATGAATAATTGAAAGCCGTGAGAATTAGCTGAACCCCTTATTGTACTGGAAACACTGAAAGAGACACTCTCAATTACAATACCAAATTCTAGATCACCCATTCAATGCGGGAATTTTTGTGTTCTAATTGTTCTATATATTTCCCTCAAAACCCAATAATTTATTTATTTTTTCATCACCTCACCAAGAAGGTTCTACACTTGTCCTACTTCTATCTGAGTGCCAAGTTGCAGAAAAGCCAGCTTGTTGCTTGTTGCATCCATCAAAAGAGAAAGAGAAAAGAGAAAGCAGTTAGCTATACAAAAACCAAGCCATCACTACCAGCACTATCACCGTCTCTCCAGAGCAACCAGAAGTCGCACGCTCGTTTTCGTTTTACCTTCTGTCAGTTTAGCTTCGTCACCAGTGTCTATTAGCCAGCACGATAAACTCACCCTCTCTTCTCCCCTTAACCATCAACCTCTCTCTCTAAATTTAAAATAACGCACTCTTTCTCTCTCTCTCTCTCTCTCTCTCTCTCTCTCTCTCATTCAAAGCATTCAATGTAAACGAACCCACTGGTAGCGACCCTCCAACGGCATATCTCTAACAATATCAAAGTTGTACCTGCATACAAGGAAAAGTTATTAGTTAGTTAGGGTTCGATTCTGGCTCCGCTAGAGTGTAAGCACGCTCACATTCCATATCATGTGTCGCACAAAAAACAAAAAAACAAAAAACAACGCTTAGCTTGTAGCCATCATCAGCTTTACAATACCACTACTTACTTCTCCACGAATCGCTTTTGCTCGTACTTTTCCGCCATTACAAAAAACTCTTCGATCTCCGCCTTCGGCGGCTCCTTCACTCTCCGTTTCTCGTTCACCTCCGCCGAAGACTTCGCCGGAAACATCGTCGATTCTTCCGAGTCTCCACAAAACTCACTCAACAAGCTGAACAGCCAATAACGAATAAATAAATGACGCGGCGTGGCAACATTTCGTTAGAAAATTGATCGCGAATGTATGGAATAAAACCTGGACGATTTGAAATTGCGGTTGGCTGAATCTACCGTTTCGAAACCCTTCGCCTGCATTAACCAGCGAATATCAATAAATAGATATAAAAAATTTAAATAGGTTAATTTAAACACAGTGAAAATAAACCGCAAGAACTGTCTGGCATCGACGCAAATCGGAAAACCACAAAAATGCAGAAGTCGTAACAAGTCAGAATTTGAAGAACCAAACCTGCAGATCCAACGGCGCGGTGTGGAGCTCCTTAACGTGGTTGGAGCTACAGCAGGAGCGATCAGAGCAGAGTTCACCGGAAACCACGGTGCCGGCGGAATTGACAGAAGGTTCCGGTGACACGGTAGTGTCGGGAAAGCAGTGGCGCGTGTCGGTAGAGCGTAACTGGAAGGAAGCGGAATTAGCAGTAGCAGTGGCGGCGGTTTTGCGTTTCTTTGAAACGATTGGTTCAGTTGAAGAAGCTTCCTCCATAGGCACAATTGTGAGAACGCATCGTTTACACTCACTCATTTTTCTCTTGATCCTCTCTTTCTATTTCGAGATGGGCTAGTCCTAGAGAGGGAAGTGGAGGGAGCTTAAAAAGAGGCTGATCGCAGAGGAATATTTACTGAGCCTACTCATTCCATCCATCCACGGTTCAGATTTCATTTATTCATCAACGGTGGTCCCTTCTGTCTCCCTCTCGCTACACTACCCGCTAAACGACATCGTTACGATCATTGCTACCCTTTTAGCCTCTTCGGTTACGCCCCAAAAACTCTTCTAACCTTCGCTTTAAATATTTTTGGACTTTTATGAGCAAAAAAAACTTTACTCCCTAATCTATTTCAAAAGGAAATTTATTTTAAATTAAAAAATTAAAAACAATCATTTCTAAAATAGATTGAAATTATTGAAATAAAGAATATTTTTCAGGTATTTTGTGGGGCCCAAGTTGGCCAAATATCACACCATAAAAATGTGAACCTGTTCCTATGCTCATTTGCAACACCCCATGTGAATACACCTTTACTAAGTAAAATTTTTGTTTCAGCTTTTTCTTTCTATTTTAAATATTTTCACTTTTTTACATACAGAAATTGTATAACAAATTACTTTCTTAGAATTTAAAATTGTTTCGTTTTTTCTAAATATAACCAATTCTTCTCCAAAAAGGTTACGTTTTAATTTCTTGTTTCTTTAAATTAATTTTTTATCAAGTATTTATAGAAAATTTATTCTAATAAAAACTATTCACCGTTTAAGCATTGCAGATTTTTAACAAAATGATGAGATTCCACAACAAAATCTTTTTAAAAAATATCTTCAATTTAAACATATAAAAAAATATTCATACTTTTTTATTCCCACCCGGAATAACAATATTCCTGCAGCATGTAAAACTGAAAGCATTTGATAACTAACAACTTGTTTGTTGTAACCGTACTTTCAAGAATTTTTCTACTTGTTTTCAAATATTATCATAAAACTTTTATAATATTTTATATTTAAAATTTTCTCGTAGAAAATTTGTATTAATAAATTTTTTACTGTATCAATGCATGTTGAAATGACAAAAATACCACATAAGCATGAAAAGATTAATACAGTGGTGAATAATGCTCTAATTTACTACAGTGATAAATAAATTTTATTGAATTTCAAATTCGGTATTCCGTTTCAAAATAGTTAATTTTATTGAATTTTATTGAAATTTTATATACCATTAACGTTTGGAATCTTAAGCTTTAAGAAGAAGTAACTTATTATCTTGATAATTAATTAATTACAACCAAAGGAAGTGAGTGTAGTTAATAAGATATTTATGTATTAAAAAGTGAGAGGGAAAAAAAGTGTAAACGAGAAGCTAAATCGTTTCGAATTAATGAAATATTTTAACATGATTTATTATTATATATATGTTACTAAACATAACCCACTATATATTACATTTTCTCACAATTTTATGAAAAATGATACATTATTAATTATAAAACTTAATAATCGAATTTTTTATTTTATATGGTTTCTATATTTTTTAAACGTGATAATTTCCTATTAATAATTTTAATATTCTAACATACAAAAGTAAGATAATATCTTCCGCAAAAGGATAAATTCATACATATAGTAATTAACTCTTTTTGTACAGAACATAGTTAGTACTTATTAAATAATTTTATTAGCTAATAATTACACAATAAGTAGAAAGTGATAAGTTACAGTATTGTATTAAATACTATAACTCGACATTTAAATAATTTTAGATTTTATTAGATATATATTTAATGTTATTATAAATTAAACCTTTAATTTTACAATCATCTGTTACATTTTATTTTCTCACCACAATCATATTTATTTCATTAATTATATTGTGTAAAAGACTTCAAGATATTATTTTTTAACAATGAAAAAAAATTGCATTTCAAATATTCTTTTGAAGGTGTTTCAAAAATATAAAATAGATCAGTTCCACCAACTCAAAAATATCTCATTCCAGTATATTTTAAATGCTTTTTCCCACCTTATACTTTGATTATATGTGTAAATTTTTATGTTAATATATAAATTATCTTAATAAATATTTTTTTGGTAATTTTCACATTGATTATGTTCTTGATTGCATGATATATATCGTTAATAATTTTTTTACAAAAATAGTATACTTCATTTTTGTCTCTCGTAGACATTCTTTTAACTATGAAGGAATTGAAAGGATGTTGGAAGCTTGGAACAAAAAGATAATTTAACAAACAAATCAAATTATCTGATTTTATTATTTTAGATATTAATGTGTGTATTAGTTTTAAATTTAATATATCTTTTAACATATATTTATTTATATAAATTATTCTTTTCGTTTTTAAATTTAAAAATTAACATAGTTTGAAGCAACCCTTATAATAGTTTTACATAAATGAAATACCTTTTTAGAAAGTAAAATGTGTACACTAAAAAAATAGATCCATTTTATATATAGTTATTTATATGTACATAGACAAGTTAATCCACTTATGTATTAACATGTTAGTGATAGCATTGATTAAATAATGTTGGAATATTTGGGGCAAAAAGTTCCCAACTATATTAGTCATTCCTTGATGATGATTGTTAGAGAAAAGAAAAAGGGGTGCAAAAATGGTTACAATTGAGGGAATGACTAAACATGCAAACTCTAATTTTGTAAGCAAGAGTGAAGTTAGAGGGTGAAGCATTATTGGTGAAATGAAAATAAAAGAGAAAAGAAAATGTGGTTTGATGAAAGAAAAGAAGAGAAAGTAGTGTGGTAATGATTAAATTGTAAGGTTATTGTTTAGAGAGAGTAGATGTTGGATATAGTGGGAACAATAGATGGAGTTTCCTTCCAATGAAAGGGAATTAAGATAGGTGGATACCATCACTCATCCGCATTATACCTTCTTCTACTGTCCAATGAAATCAAGGACTTCAATCTAACACCATCATAAGGGTTAACTCATATTTATTACAACCGTACTATATTTGGTTTCTTTTCTGCAATGCAAATATCAAGATGGTAAGAAAATTATAACTCATTCTGTCTTTTTGGTTTAGATTAAAAAATACATTTGTAGAAGTAATAAACAGAGAAAATAGAATAATGATATCAAGAATTTTTACTGTGAGAATTCTCAACTTGAAAACTGAAACTCACATACTTAATCTAGAGGATTTAATCTAGAAAATATCTTCATCATAGAAATATGATTACAATATTTGTTTTTCTCGCTTGAAGATACCACTTAATCTCAAGTCAACTCCATAAAACCGGCTCATGAGGATGAGGTTTGCATTCACTTATATACAATGAAAGGCGGCTCTAATCTCTAGTTGATGTGAGATCCCCAACACACCCCCCTCACGCCGAGACTGCCAACTCGTGCGTAGGACTATATATTATGGGTGATTCGATAGCGGCCCAATAGCGGGTAGCACGATAGGCCCAACAAATACTCGCTAGGATAGGCTCGAAATGGCTTTAAGCCTAACTCAACCCCATAAAAACGGCTCATAGGGTTGAGGTTTGCACACACTTATATACAATGAAAGACTCTAATCTCTAGTCGATGTGAAATCCCCAACAATCTATTATCTCATTTCTCTATATGTTGTTTTTCTTTCTTGTTTTCATTTATCTTCCTTGCAAGTGTCTATTTTGTATCTACAACAAAGAGGGAGAATTAATTGTGATTTTCTTAACAAGATGAAAACTATGAAAACTATAAGGTGGTGTGGTATTATAGAGGATTTGAAGAGCAATGAGGAGAGTTGGGACTTTGTGGTTTTGTACTTGCAATGCATGAATGAGACCATTCTAAAGTAGGTGAAGGTGTAAGAGGGCCAATCACAGAAAATGCCGAAACCCGCAAACCACGCTGCTGAATGCCTGCCAACACACTTCCACTGTTTAGGACAAAAGGGCAAAAAAAGTGTTAAAACAAACAGACAAACCATGATTCCACAATCCACACACCTATTCTAACGCCAATAACATCTATCAAAACATTCTAAAGGCCACACCAAAACAAACCAACTTCTTTTTCACTTTTACTTCAATCTTCTCTGTGTGGGTGAAAATTCATTATCATCTCTATAGTAAGTATCTTTATAATAATTGTTTTATGGCCTAAGTGCCATGAGTAGTTGGTCTGACGACAATGGTTCAGCAGATCCAAAAATGCATTTTTTACAGTTTAGGATGAATGAGGAAAGCAAAGAGGTTAATTGGATATGATATTACGTGTGGATTATATTTATCGAGTAATTATGGAAACAAATAAATAAGAAGATTTTTAAGAATGGACGTTGTTGATTTTGGCTTAATTCAAGTCTCACATCGGTGGGTTCATTATTTGGGAAGGAGGTTTGAGGGTTATAAATTAAACTCCCCTCCTTCATTGTTATATATCCCAATTTGTAATATCTTCTCCCATAATAATAAGTGAGTTGTTTTTGTTGTGCTTGGAGATTAGGCTAAATTGGTCGAACTCTTGTCGGGTAGTTCTGTTAGGGTTCTGTTTTAGTGGGAAAATTACCCGTTTTTTCCAACATAAACTATATCGAATGCACGTTTAGCATGTTTTTCTTACTTTGATTGGTGTCTAAAATCTTTAATTGTTTTGTTCTATATTTAGCGATTATGGTACTTGATAATTTGCTGAAAAAAAGTTATCAGTACAATTGGGGTGACCAAGATTTTTTAATGTTAGAAGTGGTATTTTTTTTTTTTGTATCCTTATGTATAGGGTTGACGCTGTGGCTTTTGTGCTGCATAATCTCTTTCAAACTATCAAAGTAAATTTGAAGTTAGAAAACATATTTTTTATAAAGATTGAGGTATTCATTATTTATTTATTTTGATGGATAAAAAAAAGTTAGAAGCAGTTGAATAAGAAAAAAAGTAGTGGCATGAGAGTTACGTAAAATGAATAAGAGTGAATGAGTGTTAAAGTGGATGTAATGTGGGAGAATATTTATGGCATTACCCGATTGACATAAATAGTATAGATGGCACTAAAGGTATTTCGTACACGCCTACGATGACCGTGTCTGAACAATCTGATGCAACATTTTTTCACTCAGGAATTACTCATGCACAACTACTCACTGCTGTTAAGTTTTCTCCTTTTTCAGTGCATAAGGTTACTATCACTCACTTCACCAATGCTAACAACTTATTCTTAAATTTCAATCTGCCCCATTTAATTTAAACTACCTTCTCCACTCTTTCGCTTTTAACACTCAAAAAAACACAAATAACCAAAATCTGATACTGTAAATAACCAAAATATATTAATAATAGTTCATAATTAATTAATACTCTGCATTTCTTTCCCTTCCAGTGTACGGATTAGTTACACTACTATTATTGTACATTTAAGAAGTCATTTGATATTTACTATGGGTGGCGCAAAAACAAATGAAGGCTCCTCTAACTTCATATCTTCTTCTCTCACCTTCATAGATTTTCGTATTTCCTAAAATGCTCCTCTGTAAGATTCTGGATTACATGGAAGTCATTTTTTAAATTTGTAATTAGCTTCCAGATTATATAATCCGAAAGTCTTTTTTCATATGCATGATTACTTTCTGGATTACATAATTCAGAAGTTTTTTTTAACTTCCGAATTATGTAATCCGGAAGTCTTTTTTCAAATGCGTTTCTGGATTACATAATCCAAAAACTATTCCATGGGGTGGCGGAAGAAGGATAAAATTATATTTTCATGTTGTGTATGGAGGTGCCAGAGGAAGATATGGAGGTGCAGAAAGAAACAGTCTGAACCAAGACAGTATGATCCAAGGATGTTTCTCCCTGCACCCAAAAAACTTTCTTCCTACACCCCCATCATTTTCGAAGAAGACTACTTTACTTCTTTTAAAAATGACTTTAAGATTGTTCTTTTCGAAATATTTCTACAATGTATTTTCTGGAACTCATTTTATTAATTTTGGATTTACCAATCCAGAAATCAAAAAATGTATTCCCAAAAAAATATTCTAGAATGATTTTTTGTCTTCTGGATTTTCTATTCCGAAAACACTATCTACTTATGGAATCCCTATTCTGAAATACTTTTTGCTTATAGAACTCTTGTTTCGAAATCACATAAAACTGTGAAAGGGTAATTTTGGTATTTTAAAGAGTACAGTAAGAAAAATGTAGGGTGCAAGAAGAAACTCCCATGATCCAATCAACCTCAAGAAAATGCTCCAAGGAAATGATTTTTGGTTCAAAAGAATATCTCTCAAAAGAGTTTGGTATATATCTCAATTTGATTTCAAAAGTCCTTTCTAAAACATCACCTTTTTTTTTATAAGAAACTGTTTTATCATTCATTAGTAGAATGTGATAAAGAGATTGAATTATGACAGTTAAAAAGATGCCACAAAATAATATCAAAAATTCATTTAAATTTAAGATTTAGGATTTAAAATTTAAGTTGATAACAATTCAACTCAAACTAATATTCATGACATAATCCTATCTTTATTTAGAATAAGAGATTTTACACCTTTCATTTTCCCCACTAAATATTTGTGGATAAGATTGAATAATTTGTCTAAACAAAATATTCACGTAAACATGTTTCTTACTGAAACACTTTAATTAGTATGATGAGTGAAAAAAAAAATACACATCAATGAAAAAAAATACTGTTTATCTTTTTTATGTCATTTTCTATTGTTGTTGTCGTGTCGGTTAAAACTATTTTGAGTCAATTTTAATAGGTAATTTCATCAGTTAAAATTTAATATTTTAAAAATATTACATAAACTTAAATCTCAAAACATAACAATTTTAATTATTATTTTAGTTATTAATAATGTATGAATCTAATATGATAATATCTTTTTTATGCTTAACAACAATAAAATTACTAATTCCTTAATTTAAATATAAAGATCAGATTCAAAGCAGAGCCATGTTTATTTATACTATTAACTTCAATTTCAACCTCTTCTTATCATCTTCCATGGCTGAATTCATCTCTCTCACCGCTTCATCGCAGATACAAGCCATGCTTGTTACAGTGAGAACTAAAAAAGAGAACTAAAACACACATAACAACGTTCAATCCTGTTTGATAAAGGAAACAATTCGGTGAAGAAGAAGCTTAGCATTCTCACAGCTTGGATTCAACAGATGAAACACATGGTTCTCCTCCTTCGTCTCCAACACCTCCACAGATCCACACCAACCACTCTTATCCAGCAATTCTTTGTAGTACCAGCCCCTGTCCTTCAGCAAATCCTTCTCAGCCACAAAAACAAGCACCCTCTCACAACCAAGCTTCCCCAGATTCGGATCCTTACCCGGGTTGATAAACGGGTCGTCGGATCCACTCGTACTTGGGCATGAAAACCGCCACAGCTGTAGCACCTTCGCCGCGTCTTCCGGCCGCTTCGCCTCACACTCGAGGGCTTCCTCTCCCCAAAAATAAGGATGCGCCAAAGCAATCCCTGCAACCTTCACCCCAGGCAGCCCTTCCGACCCGACCCGAATGCCCAAATAGCTTGCGATGTTGGCTCCGGCACTGTCCCCGGATAAGAACAGTTTTCCCAGATCTGCGTGGTCGTTCAGCCACTCCTCAGGGCCGTTTCCAGCGGCATGGGAAGCGACCCATTTGAGAGCAGCCCAGGAATCGTGGTGGGCGACGGGAACCGGGTGCTCCGGTGCTCTCCTGTAGTGCACAGAGACGCCTATTACATTAGCCTCTGAAACAAGGGTGTTGAGGAGGTTATGGTAGGTGGGAGAAAACGGCGTTTCGATTATGAAGGCGCCGCCGTGGAAGTAAACAAGGAGAGGTAGCTTTTGCGGCGGAGGGTAAGTGGTTTTGGGAATGTAAAGCCTAGCGGATATGCCATGTTCTTCGGAGATTACGACGTCTTTTGATTCTACGTTGGTTTCAGGATGAAGCTCCGGAGGAAGAACTTGGACACCCTCTAGCCTCTCTATGCGACCGTTTTTGTAGACTTTGAGGATGGGAGGGATCTCATAGGCCACTTCAGTGTCTGTGGAGGGTGAGTTATCCATGGTGGTAGATGAGTGTAAAGGTTTGATTTTGGGTGAAAATGGTTTGGGAGGAAGTGGTAGTGGTTGATGACGATGGTGAAGATATTTGAGTGGTTGTGGTTGGTATCCACACAAGCTTCGCCACCTTATCATAGTCTTCTCAATAATTAACAATCCCATACTCACAAATCAATTCTTATAAAAATATATACTTCACAGTACATTATAATAATATAATAATATTTAAAAATAAATTAAATATAATTAAAATATTATTTTATTAGTTTGTGAAATGAATGTTATTAACGTATAAAAGGGCAAGGAAAATATTGACCAATACAAACGCACGGTCCTACGTAAGGAGCATTCACACAATTCAACTCAACCCAATTATATTATATATTGTAAATTGAATTTTAATTAATCGAGTTAAAATATTATATTAAATTCGATCAATCTATTGGCTTTGTTTGGTTGGGGTTTTAGTTTGGTTGGTAGCAGGTAAGGAAAGTTAGAAAATTTGAAATGAAAGTTTCTAAGATAATTTGATTAATGTAATTTAAATATATAAAAAAATGTATAATTTATATTAATAATAATTGAAATAATACGTGGTTTTAAAAAAAATGATTAATAAACTAGAAATAAGAAGTAATAGAATAGTATCAATTTTTTGCATGTATAAAGGAGCAGAGTTCATAATTAAGCACGTGAATTGACGAAGAATACGATGGTGATGACATAAAAGAAAATGGAAAGTGAAAATTATTCTAGTAAGTGCGAGTAAAACAAGGATGGCAACAACAAGTTTGGCTGGAAATTCAGAAACCTTAACTAAGTGTGGTTGATGAAGGAAGCAATTTGATCGAGCAAGGAAACAGCGTTGTCACAATCTGGATTGAACAAATGAAAAACGTGACCTTCTCCATTCGCCTCCAGAACCTCTGCAACACCTTCCCACTCACTCTTCTCCAGCAACTCCTTGTAATGCCAACCCCTATCCTTCAGAAAATCCTTCTCAGCAACGCAAACCAGCACTCTCTTGCAACCCAGCTTCCCCAGATCCGGATCCTTAGCCGGGTTCAACAACGGGTCGTCGGATCCTGTGGAGGCTGGGCTAGTAAAACGCCACAAATTCTCCACGATGGGAACATGCTCCTGGGCCTCAGAGCCAATTCGCTCCACGCCCCAAAAGTAAGGATGCACCAGCACAATCCCTTGCAGGTTCATACCCGGAAGCCCATGGATTCCGATCCGCAGAGCCATGTGGTGTGAGATGTTCGCTCCCGCACTGTCCCCGCCGCAGAAAACCTTCCCGAAATCAGCGTGGCGGTTCAGCCACTCTTCAGGGCCGTTTCCGTCGAAATGGGACACCACCCATTTGAGCGAGGTCCATGAATCTTCGTGAGCAATTGGAACGGGGTGCTCTGGGGCTCTTCTGTAATGAACAGAGACAGCAACGATGTTGGCCTTGGAAACAAGTGAGTTGATGAATTTGTGGTAAGGAGGAGAGTATGGTGTTTCTATGCAGAATCCCCCACCGTGGAAGTAGACTAGGAGGGGGAGCTTCTGGGTTTGATCGGTGAGTTTGGGAATGAAGATCCTGGCTGATACGTCGTCGTCTTTTGAGATTACCACGTCTTTGGATTCCACATTTGTAGCGGGATCGAGACACGGCGGAACGATGTCGTTCCCGGTGACTCTCTCGATGTGACCATCTTTGTAGATTTTGACAAAGGGTGATAAATCCATGGCTACTTCGGTAGAGAGGGAAGCCATGGCTGAAGCAAGGTGATACTGAAGAAAGTGAAGGTATGGTTGTGTTATATAGAGAAGAGAAGAGGAGTAGGTATAATATAATGGACTTCAGTGTAGACAATAAATTCCTACTGAATACGATCATATAAAGTCTGAACCCATTTTCCACTCCTTCAACGAATCTTTGTAGACCAATAAGGAATCATGTATGAGTAATTCAAATATGGATATTTTACACGGTGTAATTTCATTTCTTATTTTCTGAAATCGACAATAAAATATTATTTCAGAAGAAGAATATTTAAAAATTAAATTAAATTTTATTAATTATAAAATAATCTATTTCTGTTATTGAAAAATTAAAACTTATTTTCATTTCAAATCATTCAATTAAAAAAAAATTTAAAAAAAAAATTAAGTATAAACATTGTTATAAGACTTCATTAAAAATAATTAAAAATTTATTTTAAATCTATTTTTCTTTCTGTGTACTTGAAAGTCTTCTAATATACTAGCATCCAATTCAAAAAAATGACATGAAAACAAATACACCACCATATTAAACATATCCAATTAAAAAACATATTTTTTTAGGGAATATTTCATTGAAATATCTTCTTTGTATTATTTTTTATTAAACTCAAATATTTTTTAGTACACTAAATTTAATATTTTCAAAATAAAATAAATATCTTAATACAATAATGTATGAGTTGGATATATTTTTTTTACAAAAGGAAAAATAATTATTTTTTTATTTATACGAATTTGTGGATAAACCCGCCTGTCGAGCTGTTGGCTTACGCAAACTACAAATTATACGAAACATACCTAAATTGATTAGTAAGATAGATTAGTGAGTCTATCACATATTTTTTTTTTTTAGCAAACCTATCCGCATTGTCATTTCTACTTATTAAATGTTAAAAAAATTATAAATGCATAAAACTTTTTTTTTTTTTTTGAAATAAGGGTTTGAAGAACCGTGTGACTAGCAAAATCTTAGAGTTTGAAACATTCTTAATAGTGAGTCAATCTTCCGATATTTCTCTCTAGCTCTCTCCTATGTGATTAATCTAATGGTTGAAAAGAGAAGTACAAAATGTGAGTCGCTTTGAAGCATGAAAGAATTTGGAATGACATGCAGAAAAAAATTCAGAGAGGCCATTCATAATGATGCATGAGGAAGAAGGGAAGTGGAAAGGGAAAGTTGAATGGGTTTTTTGTGCTTACCATTCATGAAGGGAAGAAGATTTTTTCTAATATTTTTAAATAAACTTTACATACCCAAATAAATAATAATAATAATAATGTAAAGTCTTATTAATACTAATAATATAAATATTAAATTAATAATAATAAAAGATGCAAATAAAATAATTTTAATAAATAATAATATTAATTATTTTTATTTTATTTTATTTATATTAAATATTAATAATTTTATTAATAATATATATATAATTATTTATAAAAAAAAAATTATATAATAATAAATAATATTAATCATCTAAAATACTTAATTAATTTTTTATATATTAAATGAATTTATAAAATTTATTTTTTTTCAATCACACTCATTATGTTATTTATAATTTTTTTTAAAAAAAATGTAAGGAACTTGTATTTTTTATATTTTATATTTTATTATTTAAATATTTTAAAAATAAAGATAAATTTGTAAATTTACATTTTTAAACATTAAAAAAAATAAATTTTTTATCACAACCATCTCATCACTTACCAACTTCAATAAACCAACTTCAATAAACTTGAATCGTTGTGCAAACAAAACAGAGTTTTCAAAGTTTAGATTTTATACTTTTTTGGATTTTAATGTTCAATCCTTGAAATTAAGGAGTGGTGTTTATTTGATTTTAAAGCATATGATCTAATAAATGGTAATATTGAAATCTGTCGGAAAACTTATCAATAATTTCTTACTTAAATTGTTGTTAGAATATAATTTTATCTTGTGAATGATTAAGTTACTTTAGGAGAATTTATATTCCAGATATACGAGTAACTTTTTTTTTTTTTCAATTATAAAGTTGTGTATGATATTTCTATATTTTTTTTAAAAGCAAAAGTATTGTAGGAGAAATTTCATTTTAATTTTTTTAAATTAAATTGTACATGACAAACATATTTTTTTTAATTAAAGTCATGAATGGTAAATTTAATTTTTATTTTTTAATATTGAAGTAATGGATCTTATAATTATAGTAAATATTATAATTGTTAATTATAATTATAAATATTAGTTATAATATTAATATTATAATTAATTACAAAACTGCAATTTTAGCTGCGTTGGACGCTTTATTAGTTGTAGGGATTACTTTATTCATCCCGTCATATTATAATAAATAAATAAAATTATAAAAGTTTTTATATATTAAACTAATATTTCAGTTAACAATAATTATTTGTCATCACATATAAAAAAAAGTATTATTGAAAAAAAAATAAAAAATATGAAAGAATTAGATCATAAAAAATATACATAGATGGACTATACATATTTATAAAGAATTTAAAGAATAAACTAGATGAAAATCTATTATACCAATAAAATAATTATTTATAAATAAATCTTAAATTAAAATATTATAATTAATATTTATCATAAATATTAATTATAATTATAAATATTATAGTAATGATAATTATAAATATTATATTAATGATAATTATAATAGTTATATTAGTTAATATTAATTATAATATTTATCACAATTATAAGATTTAGTTTTAATATAAATAAAAATATTAATTATAATATATTTTTTAATTTTTATATCTTTTTATATAAAAAATATTTTCTGTGAAAAAAAGTAATGTTAAAATTGGATTTAGTCTCTCAATTTTTGTGATGACTCGGCTACAAATATGAATGTTATAATATTATAATATACTTTACTATCTAAATTTGTTGGTAAAAAAAAATAACAAGATAAAAACTCATTACAATCATTTTATATCGAGTAATAAATTATTCTCAATTTCAATGAATAACTAACTTATAAATAAATATTATAGTTAATGATAGAAGAAATTTTAGTAACTCGAGAAGCTATTAAAATCATTTATGTAGACCAATAAAACATGTTGAACAAGTAATTTAAATATGGATATTTTCCAACACTGTATCTATATTTCTTATTTTTTTAATTAGAAAAAAAAATTCCAAAAATTGACAAGTTCTGTAATTAGATAAGATTACGATGTTGATGTTAGTGAAATTTGATATAATTAAAGTTATACATAAAAAATATAAATGTTCAGTTTAATATAAAAATTAATATGTGATAAATATTACTTGACCTATTTTTGGAATAATTTTTTTTGTCCATTTTAAGAAATATTAAATAAAATTATATTATTTGTGGAAAAAAACCTTCAAATATTAATTAAGTAATTAATTATTAATTAAATTCTTTTAAAACATAATTAATAATATATGATAAATTTGTATAAGATGATAATACATTTATTGATTCTTTATTTTCTTTTAATTTTAGTTTACTTATTAAATGTTAAAACGTTTATAAATACATGATGATATTGAAAGTTTATTTATCAATAAGTGTTTAACTGTGTTGATACTAAAATTCGACAATAGTAACACTATCAAATGTTTATATGTGTTTCATGAAACATTAAGTTTATTTCTTTTTAAGCAATATAACATATAATTATTTTTTTAAGGTAAATTCCTCTTTAGCCGTAAGAAACAACTTGATTTCTAAATTTGAAAAGATTTAACTCATATTCAAAGAACAAAACTTAATAAAAAGTAATTTTATTTTAATAATATATTTAATAATAATTGTATTAAAAAATACTAAATATATAATTAAAATATTAATATAAGTAATTATTTATTTATTATAGTAGTCAAGATATCAATTCATCCCATCTTTTTCTCTATCTCTCTCTTATGTGATTAATCTAATGGCTGAGATTAAAATTAAAAGATAAGTATTTGGAATATATGCAGAAAAAAGTTCACAGAAAAGTCGCCGTGAAAACGCCGCATAACATTTTCAAACAAAACAGCGTTTTCAAGTTTAGATTTTATCGCTTTTATGGATTTTAACGTTCACTCGTTAAAATCGAGGAGTGCCGTTTATTTGATTTTAAAACATATAATATAATAAATGGTAATATTGAAATTTGTGGGAAAACTTATCATTAATTTCTTACTTAAATTATTTTTTGAATATAATTTTATTTTGTGAATGATTAAGTTACGTTAGGATAACTTGTATTTCAGAAATACGAGTTAAACTATTTTTTTCAATGATAAATTTTGTATGATATTTTTATTTTTTTAAAATCAAAAGTCTTGTAGGAGAAATTTCATTCATATTTTTTAAATTAAAATTGTATATGACACATATTTTTTTTTAACTAAAGTCATGAATGGTAAATTTAATTTTTATTTTTTAAAATTGACGTAATGGATCTTATAATTATAGTAAATATTATAATTAATATTTATAATTAAAATTAATTATAAATATTAATTATAATATTAATTATAATATTAGTTATAATATTAATATTATAATTAATTACATTGTACAACTGCAATTTTAACTGCGTTGGCTGCTTTATTAGTTGTTGCCACTACCTTATTCATCCCGTCATATTATAATTCATATAAATGCGAATATTTATTCATAAATATTAATTATAATTTTAAATATTATATTAATAGTAATTATAAATATTATATTAATTTTAATATTTATTTTAATTCTAAATATTAATTATAATTATAAGTTTCATTTTAATATAAATAAAAATATTAATTATAATTTTTTAAATCTTTTTTATATAAAAAAAATCATTTTATGTAAGAAAATAAAGTTAAAATTGGATTTAGTCCTTAAATTTTCATTTTGATGTCTATAATAATTTATCGTTGACATGAATGTTATAATATTATAATATAATCCATCTTCAAACTTTATTTGTCACGTAAAAAAATATCAACGTTGTTTCCGGTCAAATACTCATTTCAATCATTTTCATATTACAAGTATGACGAAGGTTTAAAGTTTGAATCAGAGATGAAAATCAATTATGTGTTATATTACGAGGACGAAAAATATATTTAATCCTTAAATATAATAAATCCCTAATTATTTTGACATACTAAGGTTGAGAAATAGATTATCCTCCATTTGGATGGATAACTAACTTATAGATGAATGATAGAGCTAACAACACTTGAATAGAGCAAAATCCTAGTAACCATGACAAAGGTATTAAAGTAATCTATGTTGGGTTTTAGTAAACCTTTCGTAACTAATCTTCCCTTATACTTTTATATAGATCCATCATGGTGTTATCTTTTCTTAAAGATCCACTCATAGCCAATGAGTTTTGCTCGTTTAGAAAAATCTACTATTTTTTCTTAATGTAATCAATTTCAAGCCTAATGTTCTTATCCCAATGTTTTGCTTTAAGAGCACTCATAGCTTGTAAAAAATTTGTTGAATTATTTTCAATTAGATAAGTGTAAAAATCATCTTTAAATAAAGTTTCCTTTATTTTTTTTTTACTTCTTCTCAAGCCCTCACCACGGCATCACTAACAATGTCTATAAGTTGTTCAGATGTATCAATAATCTTTAAAGGAAAAACATGTTAAAAAAACTTAACATATTTTGTCTCTACATACTATAACGTTCAATTATATCACTTTTAACAACAACAAAACTTATAGGTAACACTATCTTTCACATAGCATAAGAATATAAAATTAGAAGTTAGGTTGATAACTTTTCACAATTCATAAATTTTGTCATGTGGTATATTATTTTGTAAAAAATATGTTGTGAGAATCACTTCTCCCCAAAAATTATTAAGAACACTAAAACTATTAAGTATAACATGAATATTTTTATAATAATTTTATTTTTTTCTCTTAATTACTTTATTAGATTCAAGTGAATATAGCCAAATTATTTTGTGAATAATACATTTTTTAACACAAAAATCAATAAATAAAACAGTACAACACCTTTATATTTTTTTATTTAGTTAATTGTCTTTTTTTGTTTTATAAGTTAAAACCCATCAAATGTTTCATTTTTATTTTTATTAATTATTCTTTAGAGTATCTAGAATAATCATTACAGAGTAATTTTTGTCACCTTACACTATTTCTTTTATATCACAAAAATCATATTTTCAAGGTTTAGTTATTTAGAGGAGGAGAAAATAATATTATATATATATATATATATTCAATTTTGTCTATATAAAATTTCAATTTAAAATAAAAAATAAAAAATAAAAGTTCAAAAGAAAAAACAAAAAGTTGCTCACGTCAGACAAAACTTCTTCAAGGCAGAAAAAAAAAGTTTTGCATATGTTTATAAACGCTGATAAAAAAAACATATGTTTATAAACACAATTTACTTATTTATAATCAAATTCAAATTAATCTGTTCTAATAATTTATAGAAATTAGAATAGGATAATAAAGTTTTTGAAATGTGCCAAATGATGCTTTTTAGGCAAAGAGTGAATAAGAGTAGTTATATAAAACAGAATAATATGAGTCATCATGTTCATATTATAGAAAAATCTAAATCCCTTTACTAAATGAAGAATTAAAATTCACGAGGAATGAGGTTGCTAGAAACGATACGTATGATCAATTTTAACACATTTTTCTTAGATGATACATAAGAGGATGACAACAATGAATCTTGATGTAGAAATTAAATAAATATTTTTTTAAATAGAATAGAAAAAACTTAAACTATATAAGTATATATTTCTTAAAAAATTACTTTAAGTGTAATCGTGTCTTTTACTCTACACATTCATTAATGTAATGTTTCCTTAAGAGACGGGAGAAGCACGTAAAGTCACAAAAGTTAAGAATAATATAATATTAAAATTATAAAAATAATATTAAAACAAGAAATAAATTTATTTTAATTTTAATTTTAATTTTAACTCCTGAATCAACTGCAACCAGTTTTAACAACGGTTTATAATAATATAATGATATTTTAATCTAAAAAATAATTAAAATAATAATTTATTAAAGTGTGAAGTGTATATTTTTGCTACTCACAGTGTTGATATATCAACTTCTCTTGAATAAGAAAATAACAAAATCTCTTCATTACCCATTATAATAATAACACTTCAATTTTGAGATTTGCTACAACTATTTATAAGAGATTAAATTATTTTAACGGGAGAATATATCTTATGAATAATTATTAGGTTATTAAGAATAAAAATATTATAAAAAATATATTTTATTTATCAGCTTGTATTAATGTTATCATTTTACTATTGATTTGAGTGAATATTTATTGTAGGTACTTCATTAGTTACTTCAGACAGTTAAGACTTTTGTGACTATAAAAGTATTGTTCAAATTTTAAGTACCCTGAGCTTCTATAGTGGAATTTGATAAAGCTTTTCTTTAGGTATTTTCATTTCTACTATAAACATATATATGAATACTAACTTAGAGAACAAGTAGACGAGTGTATGATAGAAAAAAAATGTATAATAATAAACTAGTTAGTTAAAAAATTTATAATTAAGATTAAATATCAATTAATAATTAATAATTTTTTGTTTTTTAAATTATTTTATTATAATGATAAGTAATGATAGTATAGTACGTGTACCAATCGGTCCGTACGACCGAATTAAAGTCCAGCGTTCGGTCCAGGTTGATCGAGACCATCACATCCAAGCAGGTGAACTAATCAAAGGTTAAACATTAAATGGTGCATTCTTAAGTACATATTAAATCCTTAATCATGTCCAATAATCAAGGACCTACAATATTATATAAATAAACACAAATTCCAAAGGATCATGTACGCAATCATATAGTACTAAATATTGAGTGTTGAGTGCTGAAGTTTGACTTGAACGTCAGAGTGTCTTTTGCACGTACCATGCAAGTCCCGAAGTTCACGGAAATGAAGAGTGGAAAAACAAGAGTTGCAGGAGTTCGTTCAAGAGAAAAGAGTGAGGTGCAGGCTGATCCACCGACCGAAAAGTGGTTTAATAGTTCTCTTAGTTCCAATTCCGTTTAGTACATTTTCATCCTTTCATTGTAATAGTTTAAAAGTAATAAATAATTAAATTTAAAATAAAATTAAGAATAATTAAAATATTAATATTGTAACAAAAATTACAAATAATTAATCTAGATAAAATCATAAGACTAACAATTTTTCATTGTAACAGACTTGATCTATCATATTAAAAAATAGGTTTTAACTCCAACTTAACTTTAGAAAAATACTTACTTATAAATTATAAAATGTTTAATCTTAAATTTATTTGCAATGATATTGCAAACAAGGATGAAAAATTGTGTGATAATTCTGAAGTTTTTCATACGAAAGTGCACAGTGAAGTATTAAGTACTAAGAATGGTTGATAAAGGAAGCAAATCGATGGAGGAGGGAGATGGCGTTGTCAGAATCTGGATTGAACAGGTGAAAAACGTGGTTTTCTCCTTTCGCCTCCACCACCTCTGCAACACCCTCCCACCCACACTTCTCCACCAACTCCTTGTAATACCAGCCCCTATCCTTCATCAAATCATTCTCAGCAACAAAAATCACCACTCTCTTGCAACCCAGTTTCCCCAGATTCGGATCGGTACCCGGGTTGATCAACGGGTCGTCGGATCCTGTCGAGGTGGGGCTAACAAAACGCCACAAATTATCCACCATTGCCAGAAGTTCAGCCTTTTCGCTCTCACTTCCGATTCGCTCCACGCCCCAAAAGTACGGATGCACCAGAACAATTCCCTCAATGTTCAGACCCGGAAGCCCATGAGTCCCCGCCCGAATACCCATGTTGTGTACGATGTTTGCTCCCGCGCTGTCCCCGCCGCAGAAAACCTTCCCGAAATCAGCGTGGCGGTTCAGCCACTCCTCGGGGCCGTTTCCGTCGAAATGGGACGCGACCCATTTGAGCGAGGTCCATGAATCTTCGTAAGCAATGGGAACGGGGTGCTCCGGGGCTCTTCTGTAATGAACAGAGACAGCAACGATGTTGGCCTTGGAAACGATTGAGTTGAGGAATTTGTGGTAAGGAGGAGAGTATGGTGTTTCTATGCAGAACCCACCACCGTGGAAGTAGACTAGGAGAGGAAGCTTTTGGGTTTGATCGGTGAGTTTGGGAATGAATAACCTGGCTGAAACGTCGTCGTCTTTGGAGATTACGACGTCTTTGGATTCGACGTTTGTTTCGGTATCGAAACACGGCGGAACGACGTCGCAGCCTGAAACTCTCTGGACGGTACCGTCTTTGTAGACTTTGAGAAAGGGTGAGAAATCGAAGGCTACTTCGGTAGAGCTTGAATCCATGGCGGAAGAAGGAGACGGAGAAGAAAGTGGGTTAGTTTCATGTGCATGCAGAATATATCGCAAGCATTGATGGTCAACTTTGTAGGGCTATTATGTAGGTAAGGTAAGGTAAAAAATTATTTCAGTTATTTCTAAATATAAAAAATGTTGATGAGGGTGATTAATGTGTTATTGTGGTAGGTTTTTAAGAAGGTGTAGAAGATCTTAAGGTTTAAGATTTTGTATGTTGAGGTTCTTATATTGAAGATTAGTGTACCGAGTTAATTATATTGATTAAGTAATATGATATAAGTCTATTGTCAATGAATCAATATATATTTTTTAACTTTTATTATCACTTATAATTATAACTTTTACTTGTATATATTAATATTATATAAATTTAAATAACATTGAATGTTGTATGTATGGATAACAAAGTGGGATCAGTCATGTGGGATGACTCACTAAGAAAAAATGTGGAATGGACTGTCTATTTTAACCTTCTAGACCGCTTATGTCTACGTCATATAACTCACAATCTATGCGATCTAAGTGTGGGATGGGGCAAACTGACCCGATAACTCAAACATTTTAAAAATTTAGACTTTTTTTGGATCCCGTAATTACTTCTTGCACATTCTTTTTGTAGTCCCATATTATAAAAAATTCTAAAATTATTCATTCTCAATTCTATAATTTGGAAAAGAGATTTGTACATTGGATTGTACAATTTGTATAATCTGAAACATAAATTCTAACTTCCATATTCTATTTCCTAGGACATCTCAGAATTTCACCTTCCAGAATTAAATAAAAAACATCCAATGAAAATGTTAAAGGATAATTTGAGTATTTGTGTAAGAAGAAAGTGTGCAGGAAGAAACTATCCTCAATCCTTAATTCATAACACCTTCAAGAATTTTGATAATATTTTTTTTAATATTTAATAGAATTTTTTTGTCTTTCTAAAATGCATAGATTGTTTAGGTTCCAATATTTATCAAATGCTAAATGCATTAGTCAGACCTTAGTATTTTTTATAAAAATAAATAAATATAGTATTATTATTATATATATTATTTATATCACTTTTCAAATTAAAATAGTAACTATGTGTATATGTGTATTATCTTAAAAAAAATGTATATTTAATGAAGTATTTTATTAGTCAATTTATTATACGATTGAAATTCAAATTTCATTCATTATCATTATAATTGTTTACTCGTATCTTATTAGGCATTTGTTGTGAGAATAATATTGTGAGACCATTTACCTAATTCATTTAAATAAGAAAAAATATTAACTTAATAAACAAAAATAAATTTTATTCAATATTTTTATTTAATTTTTTATTAATTAAAAAAATATATTTCTTATTTGAGCCGATCAATAAAAGAACTCGTATTTTTTACACATAACATGTATTTTGCAAACCAAATGTGGGATGAATCTATGTAGGACGAGTCTATGCGTAACGATGTGACCGCATTGTCATTTCCAATTCCATGGTCAAGACAAAAATTCAAAACAATAGAAGAAAAAAATGCAACACACATTAAATGAATAACATTGTTGTAATACAACATAAGATCTTCAAGATGATAAATGTTCATTATTAAAACATCTCCACTTCTTCCATGAGCTTATCTTGCTCTTCTTAATCAACAACCTTCCCCTTTTATGATCTCCAAACATCCACTGGTCTTTCTTTATTTTTCTTAATTATTTTTTAATTGGTGTTGTGAGTTTAAAACACAATACCCTGCATAAAAAATAAAATAACATAAGCTAAAGAAAGGAGAGCAAAGAGTTCAACAAATCCAAAAAACTTTTAGGGGAGTAGCAAGACTAGGATCTCTACAAAACCAAGAAGACCATAAGAACTATTAGAAAATATAAAAGGATGTAAAAAAAATAAAAATTCCAAAGTGTATACACATTACATAATTATTTGGGATTAATCTTGTGTATTAAAGTCTTGGTTTGGTTTTTAGAATAGGTTAACCTAAGTTTGAACAACCAAAACTACAAAACTAATTTCTACTAAACCAACCTATATATTCACCTACCAAAGATTTAATTAGGAAATCAACCAAGAAAGCCTCCAACACATCTAAACCTTAAACTTTTATAACATTAGAAGCAATTTTATAATTTTTTTATTAATAATATAAATTATTTTAAATATCAATAATTAATATTCAATATAATTGTAACTATTTTTTTTAAATTAGTTATTATTTAATGATTTTATTATAATGTTGGATCAACTCTCATTTAAATATAAATATTGATTTAAATTTTATTTTTCAAAACTAATTTTATTATATTTTTTTTGTGTGTGTATGCATATTTAATATTATTATTTATTTTCAACTACAGTCTTGTTGTTATATATTCTTTTTAAATTACATTAAATTAACATAATTTTTTTAATTAATGAATCACACTATTAAAAAAACACAAATTAAAATATATACAAAATTTATTTAAAATTGAAAATCACAATATTTTTAAATAAATAAAAAACCAAAAAAAAAGAGTTCTTAATAAAAAGGAAAAAAATTAAAATCTTAAAATCATATTCCATTGATGGTTTGAATTTTAAAATATGGTGTATTTAAAAATGGTATTATAAAACATGATTTATCGAATTTCTAAAAATTGTTAAAATTGACCCATATTTCTGTAATTATTTATGTGATATAACAGCGACAAAATATGTAAAAGTTTCCTCCGCAAGAAACACGTTTTTCGTACTATTATTAGGTCATTCACTCATCTTCCATTATTACACGCATACCCACAGTTTTTTGCATGAGATTGGAGCAAATTTTAAAAATTACAGAAAGGAATAAGTTACTATTAAAACACACCACTTTAATTTTAAAATACGATTTCTACTTTAAAATAGAATTATATTCTAACATAGAAATTATGTTTTGACACCACTTTAATTTTTTGTTCTTCTTTTATTTTTTAATGAAGTTGTAGGTTCGAAGTTCAACTTTGATTTTTAAATTTTTTTTACAGGTTTTGTAGTTGATTCATAACTTTTCTCAACGTTTTGGGCACTTTTCAAATAAAGTTATATGAAGAAATAATTATATGTAATTTTTGCAAATAATTCATGAGTATTAATGATGAAAAACTACTTTCCGTCACCAATTCTTTGATGTTGTAGCTCATATTCGTAGTCAATTTGCTTTTTCTTCAAGAGAAAAGTAAAAGCAAATGGTCAAGTTGTACCCTTATCACTTATATGTAACACAAATAACATCTATCTATTATATAATTATCAATTATATAAATTAATAATGTATTTTAACTTTTTTTAAGTAAAAAGATGTTTTTTATAATTGCTTAAAAAGTATTTGTTCCGTACTATATTTTTTTATTTTTAAAATTGTATTAGATCAGAAAAAATCGTTGATCGATATACACATTGCTACGAATAGATCCTTGTGTGAAAGTTGTGAAAAAGTTTTCCAAAGGATCAAAGTCTTCAACTCGATCCAGAAATATATAAATATAAAAATATTGTGGAAGAACATGAAGGCAAAAGCAATTAGTGTTTAAGAAGATGAAGATTTGTGTTTGAGAAGAAAGAAGAAAGAGAGTGATGATAATCTAACCAAGGAATCAGCAGCGAGAACGAATCTGCTTCAAGAATGCGACGAACTGTTGAACGAGATCCAATGAGCTTTGCTTAGAGGGATGAAGGAGATGAAAGACATGGCCCTCTCCTTCGAACTCCACCTTCTCCACCTCACCCTTCCACCCACTGTTCTTCAGTGCTTCGTAATAGCTCAAACCTCTGTCCCTCAGAAAATCGTTCTCCGACAAGAATATCAGCAACCTCGGACATGCCAGATCCGACAGCTTCGGATCCAGCGGGGCATGGATCAATGTGTCGCTTCTTCCTCCGTACGTGGGGTACAGAAACTCTATAAGCTCGTCCTTTTTATCGTTCCCGAAGAATGGGTGAAGCAGCACCATCCCTTCCAGGTTCAATCCCCCGAACCCTTCTGCGCCGCCTCGCATCGCCAGGCTGTGCGCGATGTTGCCGCCGGCGCTGTCGCCGGCGAGGAACAGTTTTTCTGGATCGGCGTGGGCGTTGAGCCAGGGCTCCGGCCCGGCGCCGGCGGCGTGGGAGGCGACCCACTGTAGGGCCTCCCAGGAGTCGTGGTAGGCGACGGGGAGGGGGTGCTCCGGGGCGAGGCGATAGTGGATGGAGGCGACGAGAACGTTGGCGGCGGCGCAGACTGCGTTGAGGTGGCCGTGGTAGGAGGGGTTGAAGGGGGTGCAGACGCAGAAGGCGCCGCCGTGGATGTAGAAGAGAATAGGGAGTTTCTGGGAGGAGGAGGCGGCGGTGGGAGGGAGGTAGAGGCGGGCGGCGACGGTGGTTTGGGGGTTTATGGTGACGTCTTTGGATTGCACGGCGGTGGTGGGGTCAGTTCCCGGAGGAGTGGTTTCGTTGCCGAGGAGACGCTCGACGCGGCCGTCTTTGTAGGCGCGGAAGACGCCGGGGAACTCGCGTAGAAGTTCGTCGGTGTTTGGTTCCATTGCCGTGATGAGAAAAGATGGAATGAGAAAAAGTGTGAAAAAGTTTGAGAAAACGTTAATGAAGGAAAGAAAAACAGAGGAAACGGTTGATGGGCAGAGACAGTATCATAATGAACGGTTTAACTGCTTCCTCAAATTTACACCAATCCATAATATCTTTGTCTCCCTTACGTGCCCCCTCTGCACTTTAATAACTACTTACAATTCACTATCCCATTATCGTAAATCATACTTTACTTCCTAATTATTTTCTAATTTAACAATCTTTTTAGGTACTTCCATTATTTTATTTTCAAAATAAATCTATTTTGAAGAAAGTATTCAAATAACATTTTCTCTACTTTAATTATTAAAACTTATAAGTAGTTATTACAGTGTATTTGGCACACATGGCATTGAACCACCTCCTACCCTTCTTAAAGTCAACTTTATGGAACCGACTTTCAAACAATGTGACTTGTTTCAAAGAAATATTAACTTTTAGTAATTTATTAGACACTTTACCCATTTTAATAAAATTGGAAAAAACTGTAGCAATTTGGTGAAGAAACCAAAACTAAAAATCATATTGATTAATGTTTATTTTGTTTACCTGTATGATATCAGGACCTGAGTAATATTGATCAACGCCAATACACAATGAATGTCGTGTCTCCAGCTGTCCAATTCTTCAAGTCTTTCTTCCTTTTCACGTGCGTTCGTTTGGTGGGATATCTGCGATTGCACTCCGACGCTCAAGTCCGTGCTAGTGTTTAGTTAGATTTCTCTGATATTATGAAAACGTACATTTCCCCTTTTCAGAAGTTCCTGGGTCGTGCCGGGTGGTTTTCTGATATTAAGGGAATGTTCTACTGAATGTCTTTGATTAATTCAATGAAAGTTACAACTGTTTATTTTTCACTCACGTATAACCATGTTTATTTATTTATTTAATGTGAAAATCTCGATATTACGGTGCCGACCCGTGCATTTTCAATTTTTAAGTTTGTCTAATGATCTTCCTCTTCCAACTATAATCTTTTATATTCAAATATATTCAACTTTTGTTATTTACGTAATAACTATTGTCCCTATTTTCTTGTTGGACAAATATTATTTCTCTTTGGTCCCATTAGTCTCAAACTTTGGCTCATCCAACTTTAGCATTAGATATGTGAGATACACATTATCTGTAAAAGTTTTTGCGCAATTATAATGCTTAATAATGTGTTTATCCTAAAGTTCTAACAAAGCAAAAAAACTTTTGAGATGTTAATAAGAGATATCTCATCAATGTTAAAAAATTACTCATACTTGTAGTTTCATTGACTATATTTTAAAATCATTATTTTTTAATATTTTTTTTCTTTTATAATTTATTATTGCAATTTTAAAGATGATAAATAATTACATTTGTAATCAAATAAATTTATTAGCATTTTTATACTATTTAATTTAAAAATAACTTATTAGCTTTTTGTTAATAAAGCAAATTTATAGCCACTGAATTTGAGATAAAGCAAGAAATATTCTTTCATTTATCATTCTTCTTTTTCAATCTCTTTTTATTTGATAATTTGAAAACATTTGAATGGCCGACCATATAAACGAACTAGCTGTCTTTTGGAAAAAAATTAGCACTCACGTCATTTCAAGAATAAGAATGCTAATCTCGATTAAAGAGAGACACTTTTTTTTTTCATCCTTATCCTTACATTTTTCTTCTTGCACCCCCCACAATCTTACGCAAAAACTAAATTGTCTTTGTTAATTTTTAAAATTTCAAAAATGCTCCTAATAGAATAAAATCCTTAAAAAATGCTCACTATCATCTTCTTCTTGCGAGGCCGCATTTCCGAACTGCAAAACTTCATTCTCTCTGTGGTACCTTTTAATCTCGCACATCGTGATTTAGAGTGGTATTGGCAATTTGGTGCTTAAAGGTAAGTAAATTTTTTTGTTTTGGATCTTTTCATCCGTTTTTTCTTTGAAATTTTATTTTTGTAATTGTTTTTTTCACATTTCAAATTATAAAATATGGTAGAATTTTGGATTATGGAATTTGGTAGAATTATGGATTATGAAATCTGGTAAAATCCTGCACTTATGCTTCTGGTAGAATCCCGGATTGGTGGTTCTGGTAATGTTTTGGATTGTTGTTTCTGGAATATTAATTGTTGTTTTTGTAACTGTGTGTTTGTATTGGCTCAAATTAGTAAACCATAATCTATTCTATAATTTGTATTGGGGTGAGTTAGAGGAGTTGTGGGGTTTGGTTAGTATGCACTCGTTCAGTAGCTACCAAACTTGCAAGCATTTGAATCAAGATAATATATTTTTTTAAATAAGTGATTTAGTTTCTTTAGTTTTCATTATTTAAATGAAGTTCTTATTTATTTTTAAATAAGTGATGTATTTTATAAAATAACAAAATCAAAGTAAAACGCAACTTTTCTAACCCACATCCAGAGTTCATCCCGAGTACGAAATACCTATAAAAGTTGTCATAACAAATTATTTCATTTAACAATTAACAAACAACCTAAACATAAACTTAACTTTATCTTATATGTAGTAAACACATTTGTACATTCATATCTCTTCGATATACTAATTATTGCTTTGTTAGACAATGACTTTTCAATATCGTCATCACGTAGACCGTCCCACACACCAACCCGGTCATATAGTTCTTGTTCAGATCCTTCACTATTGTCCATGCTTTTACAAATTAAAAAAAATTAAATGAAACTAAATCATTGCATTCCGGATCCATGAATTCATAAGTCAAACAATTTATTCCGGATCTAACAATCCATAATTCAAAAAAACCATTCTGGATCAAGAAATCCATAATTCAAAATATGCATTTCGGATCCAAAATTTCGTAATTCAAATCATGCATTCCGGGTTCAAAAATCCATAATACAAAAAAAAAATCCGTCCGTAATTAAAATTAGGCTTCCAGATTCAACATTTTGGAGATCAACAATTTATGAAAACTTTGCTTTTGAACACCCCATCATCCGAAAAACAAAAATTAATCAATTTTGGATTGATGAATCCGTAGCACATTACCGTATCCCGATTTTTGGTAACCATGAAATCTCAATGCTCATATAAAAAAACTCAATTCTTACCTCTAGAACCTGAGCAACCATTCGACAACGTAACTTACTCCTCCACCTTGCTTTGAACAATTACAAAAAACCTCCACCAACGATTAATATTCAATGAAGAAGATGAAAAGTGGCAAAGAGAGCCCAACACGGTGCCCATTTTCAAATAATAAGTCAATGTCAGTTTTAAGATTTTTAAATTTGTGGGGGTGCAGGAAGGAGAAGCCTTAAAGAGATAAAAAAAAATTAGGATTAACATTTATTGGGCTTGATTGAGTCATTTTAGCAAGACAATGCCATCAAAGTAATATAAATAAGGAGACCCTCATGATTAAAAGTCATGTAACTTTAAATCCTAAATTAAATCATTGATATTTATATTAGCTGACTTGAGTGTCGGAGTAACTTTGCAGATACCACTCAGACACGGTAAAATGATGGTAAAATGATGGTCAGACTAAAAGAAAAGACAAAAAAAATTCTATAAGAAATATTTAGTTTAGAATAAATTATAATTACACATTTTTTTTAACAAACTACAAGTTTTACATATATCAATCTTAATCATAAATTCAGGAAGATCATTAATGGAACACCATGGTTAGGAACTCCCTAAAATTTACCTCATGTCTTAATTGTTATGATAGCTTATTTGAAATAAAAAACGTAGATAATAATAATAATTATCTCCTAAAGTTATAAAGTTAAAACATGTTTATTAATAAGCATACTCTGAGAGTAATTGAAATGTTAAAGAGTGTACACGTGGGTGGGAAATGTATAAAATTGTGAACTTTTTGAATTTAATTTGTCCATAATTTTGTTTTGGCAGAGACATGTGGTGGATCTCATGGATTGCAAAAGAAGTGAGATGATGTCGTTTAAGGGGCGATGGTGGGCACTGATGATGTCGTTTTTCTTTGGTCGTACTCAACCTCGTCACTCCGAACGATACTCGAAGCACTTCCGAACACAAAGAAAGAGTGTGTGTGGCATAGCTAAGTGCAGGTTACCGAAAATATGTGTGTGTCTATCCGAAGTCCAAGATTAGAAGCCTCAAATTATTTGATTCTTCAGAAGACCCAAAAAATAATACAAAAAAAGGGATAAAAAAGAAGAACAAATAATAAAAAGGAAAAAGAAAAGAAAAAGCTCAGTGTCACGCACACACCTCATCTCATCTCATCTCATCGAAGAACCCCTTTTGCTTTTCCTCCATTCTTTTGGCCCGTGTCCTTGCTGGTTGCAGCAATGAGAGCTGAAACAAAAGCTTTTCGATAAAAAAACCAAGAAAGAAATTCAGAAAGGTACCCGGAAAATGCCTTTTCTTCCGCATTCTTTTTGATCTCGTCAACAATGGCCGATGACATCTCTTCCTTCGCCAAGGTAAGTGTAATCTTTCACCTTTCAACGTGCCATGTTGTCCTATTCTTCAAATCTCCCAAATTTTAAGTAAAAGATTCCATTTTTTTATTTCGTTTTTACATGGGGTGGCACGTGAAATTGTCCGATCTGGTTCCTTAAAATAACCCCTTCGAATATGTGTGTTTTTAAGGTCATGGGTATTAGGCATTTGATTGGGTAGTTTCTTAAGATGTAGATTCTGTGGGGTTTCAATCTATTTCTGGGCGGGATTAACCATGCTTATGTCTTTATTGTATATGTTTTGATATAAATAAATCGATTTAAATGTGGTTCATGGTTGCAGGATGTTTTGCTTGTGAAGAGTTGGAAGAGTTCTACGTTTGTGTGGAGGCTAGTTGTGTTGACCCTTGCAATGGTGTGTGGCGTGTATATATGTTCAATTTGTCTGAGGCAGATAGGCTCTGGCAGTAAGATTGGTTTTCTAGACATCAAGGTTGTTCAAAAGCCGTGTCCGGAACCTAACATTGAACCTTGGGAGATTCCTTATGTGCACTACCCTAAGCCCAAAACTTACAGCAGGTGCAATTATTAATATACTGCTTAAATCTAAGGTTTTGTTGCAAAATCTGTCTGAATTTTACTGATTTTTCTTGCTTGGTATTTCTATGATAGGGAGGAATGCGCTTGCCACCCTGTGCGCTATTTTGCTATTCTGTCAATGCAGAGATCCGGGAGTGGTTGGTTTGAGACCTTCTTAAACAGTCATGATAACATAAGCTCAAATGGGGAAATTTTTTCGGTTAAGGTGAGAAGGAGCAACATGTCAACCATAGCAGAGACTCTGGATACAATTTATAATCTAGACTGGTTAAGCAGTGCTTCAAAAAATGAGTGCACCACTGCTGTTGGCTTGAAGTGGATGCTTAATCAGGTAAAGGTTGTTTTATTTATGGATGACCTTTTATTTTAAGAAATACTTGGCTTGTTTGAAGCATTTTTGTATCTTTTGGCAAAAGTTAATGATTTTTCTCTCTTTTTTTTTTATCTGAATAGCTGAAATAAACATCGTTAAGTTGGAGTTAATGTGCAATTTGACCCACTAAGGTGACAAATTGTGTTGCTTGAGTGAGTCCCAGAATATGCACATCTCTAGATAGGTCTCCAAAAGTGTCAACTTCTTACAAGTTTACCCTATCAAGTTGTCAACTTTCTAAACAATGTTCATTACCAAAGGACTAGTCTGTACACACACACACATATATATGAAAATATGCAAAAATCAAAGCAGTTCAAGTTGCCATTTTCAAGGACCATATTATATATATTAACTCCATTTTGTTGTTAGTTCTTAAGATGCTTTTACAAATTTTCATTAAATCTATTATTGTCAAGCTAGGTTGATGACTACCCCCTTGATCCTCTTAGACTGACTGCTGCTTCGCTGGAGTGGTCTAGCAAAACTAGTGTGCAACATGCAGGTTTTGTTGTGTAAATCTAATGATCATTCTGATGCAGGCCCAATTTAAAGCCAAGTTAAAAGAGAAACACACTATGTAACTGAAAATATGACAGTAATGGAAGAAACAACAAAATGTTGAGGATAACTAAGAAATGAAATAAGATTACAAGAAGCTAATGACTGCTACTCCATGCCCAGTCCAAAAGGCTGAGCTGAACCATAAATCAGAGTATTTTTCACAATTTCCCCTTCAATTCACGGTCCTTTTTTTTTTCATAACCACTCCCCCCTTTTCTTGATACTGGGCTCGGCTCCTTTTCACTCAGCTTAACTGTCTGTCCCTTAATCTGTTCTCCCTTTTTCTACCTTCCATGTATTAGGGCCATGGCTTAGCTGCTGCTCTGTTGGGCCCTTACCTTCCATCATACTATCAGGTTCCATAGTCTCATTTGATGGAATTGAATTAAATCTTATTTAAAATAATTTACTTGGAATAAATCTAATGAAAAATCGAATTGGAAATTTTAATTAAGAGAATGCTATCTCTTAATGATGGTAAAAAAGCTCAAGGGATATGGGATACTTTCTCTTACACTTGTTGAGTATCATGTATTGAGGATTTTGCCTGGTTTAGTATACTTTTAGATATGATTAATGATTTTGTTCTATGCATGACATTCAAGACATGGGAGGGCCAATTTATGTTCTGACTCCCCCCTGTTGTGTTTTTGCCACAACTTTCATAGAGGAAACATGTCAAAATTGTAAAAGGAGTATACGAAGAAAAATACGAAGTTCTGGAAGGCAATTCATTATTCTCTTAAACTAGTAGTTGACCAATGTATTCATTGACTGATATGGGATTTAGGGGGAGGTAATGCTTTTTCATGAGGTCAAACTGTTGCTTATAAGTTATGACAGATATAGGCACATGTTCACCAGTTTTTCTAAAGGATCACAGAACTATGATACTAGGGAGAATTAGAATTAACTCTCTTTTTGCACACGCAGACACCAACACGAACTAGGTTGCACACGATGCAGGCATGACCTTGTTATTTTTTATGTTGTTTACAATTTAACATTCTTCAAATTGTTCTTTTCAAGCTGTATCTGTTATAAAGGTTCAGCGCTGGTTGTCTGGCTGAGTTTTTTCAGTACTACTTTATTTTTGGTATTTGCCGTGTTTTTTACTCCTTCCTAGATGATCTGTGTATGTTAAGGAATGTTTACATAACATATGTTGATGAAGGTTCAATGAAGATTGGTGTTCTTTTCTGTATTTAAATGGTTTTTGCATATGATGGATGGTTCCTTGGAGTTTCTTTGAATTTTAGTTAGTAGAAATCTGGAGTGAATAACCCAACTCTACAACCTCATTAGATTTAGAAGAAAGTATAATAATAAAACCTGGTTAAGAATTGTCTCTTGTGTAATTGCTTATTGTGTTCCTAAAAGTATACAAGTCGCTTACTGCATGTCTGATTTTCAAATAAGCTCATTTACTTGAAAAGGTAATTTAAGTATGTCCATGTAATACAGGCCGGTGGAAGCAATTTCTGATGCTACAACAATCTATATTGATAATATTTCTCAACATTTTCACTGAACTATACTGTATATATGTTTCCCATTCTTTGTAAAGGACACTTGATAATGCTAAATTAAATTTTTGAGTGAGGCTGATTCTTTTGATTCCCTATTTTTGAATTTCCTTTCTTGCAACGGTTAGGAACATTAGGAGCCAATGCCTGAAAACACAAAACAACCTAGAAACAAGCCTATCAAAAGCAACCCCAGTAATACAGTACTTTTTTTTGCATTTGCTTATTCTGTAGATACTCAATATCTAACATGTTAGCCTTGACTTCTGTTCTGTACATTATTGTCTTTGGACCTGTTTGGATGAACTTCTCAAAAAAACTTTTAAGTTAAAATTAACTTATGCATAAGCTAAAACAAATTTAGAGAAGTTGTATTATAAACTTTTTACAAATTAACTTATGTATAAACTATTTTTAGCTTATGGAGAAGTTAAACATCAGTTATTTTTCCTATTTTTTTCCTTCTAAACAGGCCCTTGATCTTGTGAAAATCTGAGGATATCATAATATTTGTAACTTAATGCAGGGACTGATGCAGCATCATGAAGAAATTGGTGAGTACTTCAGAATACATGGTGTTTCGCTCATATTTCTTTTCAGAAGGAATCTTTTGCGCCGGATGGTTTCTGTACTTGCAAATGAATATGATAGGAATGCTAAGCTATTAAACGGGACCCACAAATCTCATGTTCATTCACCCAAGGAGGTCTCTATTTTTTTCCTTGTGCATGTGTACCTGTTTGAGTTTGAATGTTGGTGGTTGAACATTTGTATGAATTATTAATGTTACTAGATTCTGACTATACTTTCAGGCAGAAATACTTGCAAAATACAAGCCTATAATCAACTCAACATTGCTGATGGCACAACTTAAACAGGTGAATGAAACCACCACCAAAGCCTTGGAGTATTTCAAGAACACCAGGCATATTATCCTGTACTATGAAGATGTGGTAAAAAACCGCACCGTAAGTCACTACTACCTGCTACCTGTTACCTGCTGCATGATGTCTGCTCCACCTTCCTCTTTATATGTTTGTAAAGGGTTCATGACATTTCAACTGTCTCTCTTTGTATCCAGAAGCTAAGGGATGTTCAGGATTTTCTGAAGGTTCCTCAAATGGATTTGAAGAGCAGACAGGTGAAAATACATAAAGGGTCATTATCTAGCCAAGTTGGAAACTGGGAAGATATACGCAAGGCACTAACAGGAACACCATTCCAGAGTTTCATCCGTGAAGATTATCGCAGGTAAAGTGGTGGGTATGTACATACCACCTTTGCCTTTTTCCTTTTCTCTCTTCTTCCCACTTTGTTAACATTCCATTCCTCTAATCCTTATTCACAACAAGTTGCTTGAAGAGCCAACAGGAGCAGCAGCAGCACCCTGTTGAAATTTTGGCCATTGCCCTCTCTCATTTTTGTACTCAGTTTATTGTTGTTGTTGTTTTTGTCTTCCTATTTAATTCATTCTTTGTACTAGTGACCTCCATGCACTTTGTATTGGTGCATCAAGGGAATTTCCAATTTCAACTTGAAATGTATTTTTGAGACCTGATTGTTCCCTGTGATCCACGGACATGTGCATTTAAAAAATGAGTTGAAAAAGTGAGTTGTCAAAGGAGAGCACAAATGTACTTAAAGTTTAAAGCAAGTTGTTGTTCTTAGTTAGGCTGATGGACCAAGAATCATTTTGGTGGCCACACGCTCCCACATGTTCATGTCATGCCAGGCTCATTCTACCTGCACTATATCAATTTAAATCTGCATCCAACATACTCAACGTTAAATTTTTGTTTTGCCTTTAATGACTTAAATTTTTTACCTTCTGATATTCGTAAGTCAAATTGCAAAATCACTTTCAGATTTTGTCATCCAGAAGCATTGGACAACATAAATGATCATTCAGATGTTAAGATCCGTAAACAAACATAAATAAGTTATGAGTCTCTATCCTCAACAATATTTGCATCACACTGTTTTGGATATGAAAACTTAAAATTCATAATTCATTACAATCCAGCTATTATTATTCATATTGTGGTTGCCATCTTGTAACAAAAGTTAGTCAAAATTGCGCGCGAGGGAGGCACCTACTAAAAAGTCTAAATTTGATTCCAGAAGTACTATGTTGACTGGGAAATCGTGACATGTTGGCTTCAGTGTCTCGTAGGTTTTGACCTGGTCGCCTTCTTAAACAAGAAGTAATCCTAAGTATGCAAATGCAACGCAACAACTACTTCTTAAAAAACACAATCATTGTAGAGGTTGCAGCAAGATTTTGAACCATGCAAATCCTCAAACACACAAGATTAATGAAATTAATGATGCTAAAATACTTTTATATGACTGCATTCTAATTAAATTGTTGTAATAATACTTACTTTAAGAGCTTATGTTTCGCATAAAAAGTTTGATTTTTAAGTCATTATTATAAACTTGTAATTTTCTTTTCAGATTCTAACTGATAGCTTATTTATACAGCCATAATATATAACTAGATGATTGTGTTAAGAGCATTTAATAAGTGTATTCTAATTACATTTTTACTTAAAATTCATTATTAATTATATTGTGATACATGTAAAAAAAATGTAAAATAAAATTCATTCGAGTATATCCTAAACTTTTAAAATAAATAAAGTATAATTAACTTATTGGTTTCTATAATTAGGATCAATATTTAATTTATTACCATGATTTTTAAAAAAATCAATTTGGTCTCTATATTTTTTTAAAAGTATCCAAATTGGATCTTTTATGTTAAGTCTCATTCAACGACGTCAAGTGTTGTGTATATGACAGAGAGAAGTGAAATTATGTGTTGAATTAGATAACAAGTGAATTGGATTCACAAATTAATAAAAAGTCAATTAGAATTTAAGATTTTTTTAATTATAATCACGAAATGACAATTGAATTATGATTTTTTATTAGATGATATACAATATAATAATTAGTTGATAATTTATTATAACTGAGAAATATAAATATCTATTTAATTAAACCTTATTCCCATAAAGTTCAAAGATATTTGTTGCTAGTAAAATATCGTGTTTCACCTCTAAAATTGCTTGCGTTGTGTATTAATATGAACAATGAATTAAACAGATATTGCTGATAAAAAAAAATAAAAAAAATGAATTAAACAGAAAAATTACGTTATGATACATTTATATCATGTTCTCCACTCTATATTGTCTTTAATGTACATTAAAATACAATTTACAATTAAAATAATGAATTTCCTTTGTCTTTATCTTAGTATTATTAGAGTAGAATCCACTTCCTCCGTGGTTGACCCCGTTCATTCAACCACTTCTCCAAAGAGATTATCTTACTCACTATTTTTTCTTTTTTTTATTTTGAGAGAAATTTGTGTAAGAAAAACGAATAATTTAAGAAATATTTTCCGGCATCCTTTAGTTTATTAAAAAAAAAGTGTTGAAAAAGAAACCGACTCTAGAGTCTTAAATGTATGCACGCACATGGGGTGATAAGGTCCAAGAATTCATTCAAAATCCAATTTAAAGTAGCAAATTGCATAATTACTTTCTTACTTAAATAATTCCAATGCAAATTTGTTTACTTTTTTTATATTTGTTTCTTATGAAAGATTGAGTTTTTTTAATTAATTTCTTTGTGAGATTTTGATGGATAAAAAATTATATTTAAATTTTTGATAGAAAAAATAATTGGAATTTTTAGCCTTGGATAATTCAGGAAAGAGTAGTAATAATTTCACACTCAATACTCCAAATTACATCCATTTTATGTCTATTATTTTACAAAAATACCTCTATCACATAAGAAATCTAAAGATGTAATTTGGAGCAAAAGAAAAATGGAATGTAAAAAAATCATTTTTCTTCATGAAAACACTTAAATTACATTTTTTTTAAAAAAATAAAAAAAATAATGAGTGAAGTGGAAGGGTTGAGACAAGTGGGAGGGAAGGAGAGCCGTTGATGCGAGGAGTGGGGCCCAGATCAGGAGAGAAAATCACGGACGGCTAAGGAGGTTGCATTTGCGAAGTTGGAAGCGAGGGTTTGGATTTTACGGTTTTGCCCCCGAGTGAGATCCGAACCGAACCAAACCAAACCCAACCCAACCCATTTGTTGTTGTTGTGTCGACACAGAGAGGGTGTTGTGTTGTGTTGGGTTGCAGTGGTGGCTAAGTGTGTTCCTTTATAAAAGAGCAACCCTACAATTTGGTCTCTTCTCTTTCTCTTTCTCTTTCTCTCTTTGTGTGTTGCCTGGTCTTGGCATCTCCGCACTCGCTTGGACCAGGTCCTATCGTTCTCTTCTCTGCTCTCACGAGGTGGGAAGAACGGAGTGAGAGAGGGAAAGAAACTTCCAATACCTACTCATGGCTCAACCCACCACCAACGGCGATCTCAGTCAGCAGCAGGGTCAGCAGCAGCAGCAGCAGCAGTGGCCGCAGCAGCCGCATCAGTACCAGCACCAATGGATGGCTATGCAGTACCCGGCAACCGCCATGGCCATGATGCAGCAGCAGATGATGATGTACCCGCAGCATTACATGCCCTATGTTCACCCTCATTACCCCCCGCCGCCGCCCCCTCCCTCCCACCACCACCACCACAAACAGCCCGCCGCTTCCCCCGTCGCCTCCTCCGACGAGATCAGGACCATCTGGCTCGGCGACCTCCACCATTGGATGGACGAGAACTACCTCCACAACTGCTTTGCTCACACCGGCGAGGTACCATCCAATTCATTCACTTCTTTTCCATAACGTGGTTCCTTCACCTGCACTTCTTTGTTTCTCATACCTCTGAATAAGCTTGATTTGTAGCTGGAAGTTAGCTTCTGATTGTTGAATCATTCGTGAACTTCTTTTTAAACAGGTTGATTTAGTTGCCTGCGTTCGTAGTTTTACTTTATGTTTCCTGATCTTGTGTCTTGTGTGTGATTCCGTTTGTTTGGGAGGAAGTTGTTGTATGAGATGATTTATCCTTCGGTTTCAGTTCTTGGGATTGCGAATCCATGGAGGTTGTACTGTTGGCAGCCTACGTGGTCCCATGATTGAGGGTTTGGTTCTGTTGACCTAAGTTTCTGTCGAATTAATACATTCAAGATCTCTTTATTCTAACACTGGAAATAGTGGCTGCTAAAACTCGTCCTTTACTCTAACATTCAAGTCTTTTTTTTTAAACATTTGCATCTTGAAGATCCCTAGTTGGGAAGCAGCCATTGCAATTTGTTTGTGAAGTGTGAATCTGTTTGCCTTTGAGCTACCCTATTAGTGTGACATGGGTCTGAGTTAGTGCTTTGCTTAGCAAGGCTTTTTGATTATGTTTCCATATGTGCAGGTTCTGTCGGCCAAGGTCATTCGGAATAAGCAAACTGGTCAGTCTGAGGGATATGGATTTGTAGAGTTCTATACACGTCCGACGGCTGAGAAAGTTTTGCAGAACTATAATGGCACCATGATGCCAAACACAGATCAGGCATTTCGTCTGAATTGGGCCACATTCAGTGCCGGGGATAGGCGATCTTCGGATGCTACTTCTGATCTCTCGATATTTGTGGGGGACTTGGCCATTGATGTTACTGATGCTATGTTGCAAGAGACTTTTGCGGGCAGATTTTCGTCTATTAAGGGAGCAAAAGTTGTCATTGATTCTAATACTGGTCGTTCAAAAGGTTATGGTTTTGTTAGGTTTGGCGATGAAAATGAGAGAACGAGGGCAATGACTGAAATGAATGGCGTTTATTGTTCTAGTAGGCCTATGAGAATAGGTGTTGCAACTCCGAAGAAAACTTATGGCTATCAACAACAATATTCTTCCCAAGGTTTGTTATTTATAATTCTTATTCTGCATGCTTGTGACGCAGTTTTCTTTTACAGTAAATTACATTAATCACAGTTAAAATTTTGTGAGAATTTAACCTTCAGTAATTGTTTGAAAGACATTACAAATCAGGGTGATAAGTGTAATTCACTCTTTATTTTAACATGCTATTTTAATGTTCAGTTAACAATTTACTCAGTCTCACTTTATTTTCTTCTGCATATACCTCTATTTTTTGGGCTTTGATCAGAAGACACTTACAATCCGATGCAATTCATCATTTTGGCAATACAAATCTTGGTTTGTATTGACTGTGTTTGAAATGCCCTTGAATTGTGTGAATCTCAAACGAACTGCATCTTGCACACCAATAGCTTTGATTCTTTGGCAGCAAGAGCTGGTTGTGACACCTTGCGGTCCAAAGATCATTGCATTGCACCTGGTCGTCGGCCAACGCCATGCGGTCCAAAGATCATTGCATTGCACCTGGTCGTATGCCAACGCCTTGTTGTCCAAAGGTCATTGCATTGCACCTGGTCGTAGGCCATTTTCTCAGATAAAAATTTTGCTAAAAAATTGGCCTCTAGTGAGGGCAAATCATACAGCACTGCAGATATGCATATGCTGCTAGTAGGTCAAGAAGGGAAATGACCAAAACCCTAAAGTTAAACGGCAAAAGTCATTTTTTATTTTAGGAACTTTTATGTTTTAGGTCCAAAACAAACACCATCCAGTCTCATTTTTTTTTTTTTCAGTTTGGGCCATAAGTTATCTATTGGACTTTCTGATCTCTTTTAATCGAAATATAAAGAAAAAAAGAGTAAAATTTAGATTCATTATAATCAAGTTTTATTTTTTAATTTAAACAAAGATATTTTCTAATAAAGATATTCTGGAAAATAAAATAAAAAATATTTTAAAACTGTCACTTTGTTGGTTGACTATTTAACTTCACACTATGACTATTTTCTAATCAATATATATATATATATATTTTTTTTTCTTTATGTTATATTCTTTTGGAATTATGTTTAATTATTGGTCATGAATTTACCATACATGATACAATTCGATTCATGATTCGGAAAATGGGTCTTCCCAATTTCTATTTGCATCTCAATTCAACTATGTTTTTTTATATTGTCTGAAGCGAAACCCCAAAATTTAATTTCCTTGTTCAGTTTTACAAGTTGTCTTTTTTCTCCAGCCTATGCATTCTTGGGTTTCATCATCATTGGTTGTTATTGGTTTTGTACACTTTTCCATCCTTAACTGGTTATTGTAAATGAACATATATGATGAATAATTTGTAAGTAATGTGCTTAATTGTATGAGTAATCACATGTTGTATATGTGCTTTAGTGCTACCAGTAATCATAACTTCTAACAGTTGTCGTTGACAGTTGCATATTTCAGATTTGTTTATTCTTTGGTTCTCTGTTTATGTTTCCCTTACCTATTTCATTTTATATATTAGCTAATTCTAAATAACAAGTCTGTTGTTTCTCGCACACTTCAATTTATCTTTGAAATCTCAATGTGATATTCACTGTTCATTGCTTTAAAATGCATATATTGCCAAGTCTTGCTGTGTATGTTTATAACACCAGAAGAATGTTCTCACTGGAATGAAGTATATCATTTATGGCGCTTCCTATTAGAAACTTCAGACTCTGATATTTTATTTCTTAACTAGCTGTCGTATTAGCTGGTGGAGGGCACTCGGCTAATGGTGCTGTGGCCCAAGGTTCCCAATCTGAAGGAGATTCAAACAACACTACTGTGAGTATGGTTTTATAATGTTTTGTACATGTTAATCACCTTGTTTTGTTCATATCTTAGTAGCTGGTCTCTGTTGTAGATATTTGTTGGAGGGCTTGATTCTGACATCAGTGATGAGGATCTCAGACAACCATTTTTGCAATTTGGTGAGGTTGTCTCTGTGAAAATTCCCGTGGGGAAAGGGTGTGGATTTGTTCAATTTGCTGACAGGTACTTTATTCTTGTAGTATCTCTTGACATGATGACTTAGATTATAACTTCCATGTTAGTGAAACCCCTGCCCCTCCTGTGAAGTGGGTGTTTTCACGTGAAATGGGAAGTGGCGTGTGTATTCTTGTGATGGGTAAGAAATCCTCGAATATGCTAGCTTCTAATGCTTTTGAAATCATACAAGGATATATCTAATCAAGTTTCTGAGGATAAGTGCATATAATGTTGGATTCTGACTGCCCTTGCCAGCATAATTAGGCTGTGTTATCTTGCATAATCAGAACATCTCCAAGATGGGTTTATTGTATTGTTTAACTCTAAAGAAGCACTGCTTAACAATTTCTTAACTGTAAATAACTCAGATATGGACTAGTGGATGAATAGATGATTATTAAACAATGTTAATTGAAGGACCTTTTTTAGTTAAAAATTGACATAAGGTCTTGTACACAAAGGTGACACACAGGACCCACCAAATTTCAATTATGCAACCCTTCTTAGAGTTGTAGCATTGTGGATGTTCTTAGTGAGTTAACTATGCTTTATGCTGGGTGTGTAACAGAAAGAATGCTGAGGATGCAATTCAGGCATTGAATGGGACAGTAATTGGGAAGCAGACAGTGCGCCTTTCTTGGGGTCGCAGTCCAGGAAATAAGCATGTAAGTTTGTGTCCATTGTTTCACTTAATCTTCTATATAATGGGAAAATTGTTTGAGTGGCATTTCTCCTTTTAGCATTATACTCTTCAATTCAATTATACTCTCCAAAATGAATTCTCACATTATTCAAGGGAGAAATACTATTTCTAATATTCACCTTTCATCATTGAAATGCATCTCTAATTGAATTCCTTGGGATCACACAGTGGAGAAGTGATTCGAATGGAGGGCACTATGGTGGGCAGGGGGGTTATGGAGGCCATGGATTTGCTGTGAGACAGAATCAGGATCTAGCCATGCAACCTGCTGCTGCTGCAATTCAAGGTGCTTCCTGACAGGGTTAGCAGAATTGTGTGGTTTTGTAGGATGGAGTTTATTGCTTGCCATTAAACTGTAGTATTATTTTTAAATTTGTAGCTGGGTTATATGCGAGGTTCTTAATTAAGATTGTATTAAAAAGTCTGAAATTTTGGATTGAACCCGACCATATATAATATGACTCGGGTATTTTTGTTTTTTTAAATGTTCTTCAAAAACATATTGGTAGCAGACAACTAAGATTATTTTAAATACTTCACAGTAAACTGTTACTGCTTGCAAAATCTCCGTGCATAGTTTGATCTGAAACAGGTTATTTATATTGATGCGAACAACATACACTTCCCATATGTAACATCTGTGTATATGCAGCAGCCTTGCGTAGGATGGAACTTTTTTAATGGAAGTTTAGTGTTGTATTTTGTATGATATTAGTGTCATGATTTCTTATGGATGAAGAAAACATTGATTCCATTGTAGAAGATGACGAGGAAAAGAGTAAAATCCTAAGTTGAGATTCTTGCACAAGATATGGTAACTATCTTAGACAATAAGATCACACACAACAAGAGAAAACAACATTCATGCTCCATTTACTACAAGAGAAGAGTAGTGTAATCACTACAAGAGGTTATAAGCACTTACATATACTTTATTTTAATATATATATATATATATATATATATATATATCACATGGTTTTTATTTTAAAAGATACTTATGAAGAAATATTTACTAGTGTCTCTGATAACAATCAAATTTAAAAGATTTTAGCGTAGATAATTTAAAAGATCATCCAAGTCTCTTAACGAATTCAATAGCAGTTTCGGTAGAATAATGTTCATAAGCAATAAAAATTAGTAATAATAATAAACTAAAGAGAATTTGTGATTGTGAATGGGAAAATATAAAAGATGATTAAAAGCAATTAAGAATGAAGGTTGATTTTCAAATTTATTTATCACAAAATTTTTCATTGACTTTTCTAAAATTATCATTTCTTAATTTTACATAAATTTTAAACTTAATTTAAACATCAATCAAATTTAATAGAATCTTATCAGTAATTTAAATTAAAACATCAATCAAATTCAATAGAATTTTCAGTGAAATAACAATTATTGATGTATTTACTATTTTGAATTTTCAGTGAAATAACATTTATTGATGTATTTACTATCTCATTAGTTTCAAAATATATTCGTGAAATATTTATATTCTATCTCTTAAACTGAATCAAAGATTGATTGTAATTAAGCTATCTGAATCAAAGTTTGATTGTAATTAAGCTATCTAACCAACAAATCTAAATAAAGAAAAGAACTTAATTATCAATAACTGTCTAAACATAGTTCTTTAAATTATTTGTTTAAATCAAAGATTTATAATAATTAGAAAATAACTTAATTATCAATAACTGTCTAAACATAGTTCTTTAATTAGAGTAAGTACATATTACATCTTTTTATTTTTTCTTTATATAATTTTTTTTTCTAATATTATTACAATTTCTTATTAGAATTTACTTAATATTTTTAAACCATTTTATACTAAAAAAATATTTCCATTGTAATTCCGATTTTTTTAACTTCACATCTTCAAAATTATAACTTTAACCCTAAAATCATTATTAATTATTCACTATATTTTAATAATAACTTCAAACATTCTTAAACAACTCAAAAATTTCTTAAAAACTATGCTAAATGAATATTATTAATTATTATTTATACTTCTATTATTGATATTATTAAAGTTAACATTAACATCTAATTTATGGTCATACACATAACAACAAAAAATATCAAATTACGTAATTTTTACACAGAGATTAATGTTTTATTTTATTTTATTTAAACCACTTCAATCAAAAGAAATTTCTTAAAACTTTCATTCAATTCTTATACAAACTATTATAATAACAAAAAAAATATTTCTATATTACTTTACAAAAAGAAATATTACAAAACATTTTTTCATCCTTTAATTCCTTCTTACAAACCAATTAAATTTTAACCTAACATTTTAATAAATTATTTTAAATTTCTTTCTTCGATATAAATATAAAAATTACACTTTATATATTCACTCATTATATACTTTCTGTTGCATTTTTAAATACTTCCAAAATTCAATTCAATGTACATTAATAAATATTCACATATATTTTTATCACCAATTATATTTCTTCTTGCATCATCTTTTATTTCCTTCTATCTCCAAAACTAAATAAAATTTTAATTAAATTAAGTTAATAGTTTTTTTCCGTTTTTCCTCTGGCCCCTGTATTTAAAAGAAAAACTCCTCCAAGAATTGGGACATGGAAGCGGAATTTCAGTGCCTAAAGAAAAGCAAAAAACTTTTGCCTCGGAACCCGAATTCCGGTAGTGATATGCGTCGCCGGTGATCGAAAATGAAGGTGGAGATTCGGTCTCCGAAGAACCGAACTCTCACGAGGCACATGAAAGAGTGCCAATGTCGGAAATAAAGTGCAATCGATCCGGTTGGGGAATTTTTGGCAAAAGTCTCATTTGGGGAAAAAAGTTCCTTATTCCAACGATTTCCAAATCCCTAAATTTTCAATCGATTTCAAATGCTTATTGATTTTGGAAACCTCCAAATTTTCACTGATTTCAGTTTCCTAAGTTCGTTTTTGACGTCTTTGATCGTCTTGATGTCATCGAAGCCTTGTTTTCAGGTGCCTCTCTTTGTTTTTTGTCTTTCTCTTTTTCGTCTCGTTCGCGAAATCTCTTTTTCTTTTTAGGATTCTCTCTATGGGGTTTTCTTTTTGTCTATTGAAATTAACGGGTTAAGAATGGGGTGTGCGTCCCACATTTGGCTTTGATACAGTCAAGAAAAGTGACTTTAGGGTCTTTGGGTAAAGTCAGTGGTGCCGATATTTTAGGGGAAACAATGTTTGTGCTACTATGCAAGGTTGGCCTTGTTGCTTGTTATGGTGGCGATGGGTTAGACGCATATGGACGTGGTGTTGAGGGCTATGGAGCCTATGATGGTCCAGGCATTGGTGGGGTTTATGAATCAGGTTCTGGTGTTGGTAGTTCTATCAGTCAATCTTGACGAAGAAGGATCCAGTAACTAAACATGTGGATGCCCGGACCACTTGCTGTCTATGCTGAGATAAAAGAAAAATTCTTTAATCTCTTTAGTCAATATTTAATTTCTTCAATCACACTTAACTATAGTTTTATGATGGTTCCTGAATCAATATGGTTTTCTTCAAAATCTGCAGGAGTTATCGCTCTAAAATCCATAGATGTTGTTGCTTTTACAAAGGTTAAAATCCAAATGGATGGTGAATGACAATTTATTTCATATCTTTAACCATATGTGATCAGTTATTACATAGTAATTAAATCTGTGGGCTGCCTTTCCTCTCTGGCTCTGGAATGATGTGACTTAGCCAAATCATACATTCATGTGCTCCATGTGGTTGCAAACATTGTTTCTAAAGCTGTCTCTCATGCTAAAACTAAGCACGAAAGCAAGCTTTGGTTGATGTTGATGGACCTCATGTTGAAGTGCATTTCCCTGATGATAAACCGGGAGAATGGTTGTTTCCTGACCAGAATCATAACAGTTTAGTTTTTCCAGAGTAAGGAAAGACAGTGACCAATTTTAATTACTATATAAGTTTCTTTTGTCCTGTGTCGTTTTCTGTTGAATATTCATTGTTCCCCATGTTTCAATCAATGGAAAAAAAAGAGTAAGCTAGGTACATATGCTTGTGAGTCCTTTGATAGCACCCTGATTTTTGAAGAGGGAACTTTGTTTTCGGAAGAGTATGCCTGGTTTAGGGTTTAGGGTTTAGGGTTTAGGGTTTAGGGTTTAGGGTTTAGGGTTTAGGGTTTAGGGTTTAGGGTTTAGGGTTTAGGGTTTAGGGTTTAGGGTTTAGGGTTTAGGGTTTGACTGGACTGCCTCATGTAACAACTCGTTTTTTACATTTTAAATGTACAACTAATTTGGTGTCACTTTCGAAGGTGTTAGAGTTGTGCTTATGTTAGAGATGCATCACGTAGTGTACCCAACCTTGACTAGTAGATAGATAATGTTTAGTAGACATTTTAGAACAAAATGAAACTTGTTGGAGATTCCACATTAACTAGAGATATGACCAAATTATACTATAGAAGTGAGTACAAAATTTGCCTTACAAATTTGGTTTTGTAAGTTTGAATTAAGTTTAAAGTCTAATTTCTAGATTATTATGGAACCTATCCTAGCAAGGGCTATTGATCCTATTATGCTAGTCGCTACTGGGCTGTTCTAGACCACTCACAAATATTCATTCCCAAACTCGAAATATCTAGTCCTCTGCATGCGGGAATGTATTGAAAATATCATATTGACTAGAAATATAACAAAAATATATTGTATAAGTGGGTTTTACCTAAGTTTGTTTTATGAGGTTAAGTGAGTCTTAAAACCTACTTTCTAAGATAACATAGCAATAATTTTATTCCAACCAAGGAAAAGGAAGTATAAGTTGATATTTCGTCACATTTTATTAATACCCCAAACAAGGCCATGGGGCGCTTCAAATTTTGTTGCGCCTTTGTGTGCATGCTTCTTAAGGTATAGTTAGTTAAAGCTCCATGCACTCTTAGCTTTTTAATGGATTTCTTTTAACTGTAAGTTTTTGGTCTGAATTTTATTGTTGCTGGGACACAGTGCTTTTCTTTCTTGATCTTGCCCAGACAATGTTATTGTTTATGATGTGAACTTTTTGAAGAATAAATTAAATATTTGTTGTCAGGTAATTAGTAAAGTTCAAAATTGATGAGAGGCATTCGTGAAATTTTATAGTCTGATTTGTTTATACTTTTAGCCTCTGACTTTTACATTGACAACTTATGGTTTATGTAGAGGGTTCTTGCAAACTGTAGGTTTTCGCTCACGCACACTACTTTAGTGTCAGAAAAAGTTATCTAAACTAAATGAGTGTATTGGAACTGTGGAGTTAACAATATACATAACATTGTAATTGTCACATTCTAAAAATAACTATAGGATGCAGAACTTTAGGTGCCTACTGCAGAACTTGGCCTATCAGAATGGAATTGCATATAGCTAGTGAATGGAATGTTGTGGCAAGCCTTGTCATTCCATTTCTTTCTGACCAATTCCATCTTGTTAGTAAATTTCCTGATTGTGTTATGGGCCAGGAAATGTTTGTAGGTGAAGCTGATATGAAAAATAACCCTCTTCCTAGGCCCTTTTTACTCTTGGAATTTTATCAATGTCTTCTAATATCAAATCCACACATTGTAAGGTAGTGTCCAAAAGAAATTGTTCCTCTTGTTCTGTAAATATTTACTTGAAACTAACATAAATTAACTTAATGAGTAGTAAAGTAAAAAACAAATTATAATTATACATCTTTACCTGCCAAAACATAGTTGCTACTGTTGTGGTTCACAAGTTCAACAAAATTTTGTTTTCTAATCTCTTCAACTAAAGAGTCCAAGCGTTCAAACATCTTCAACTATATTTTCTGGTACCTGAAACCATCAACCTCCTTATAAACATCATTGAAATTGACAGTGTTTGAATTGCACTTGAATTGTGTGAATCTCAAATGAACTTCAGCCTGCACACCAATAGCTCTGATTCTTTGGCAGCAGGGATGCCTTGCTGTCCAAGGGCAATTGCATTGCACCTGGTTGCCAACGTCCAAAGGTCATTGCATTGCACCAGGTCGTAGCCCATTTTCTCAGATAAAATTTTTGCAAAAAAATTGGCCTGTAGTGAGGGCAAATCACACAGCACTGCAGATATGCAGCCTCTTGTTCCACTCAATCTGCATTTGCTGCTAGTAGGTCAAGAAGGGAAATGACCATAAAGTTAAACGGCAGAAGTCGTTTTTTATTTTAGGAACTTTTATGCTTTAGGTCCAAGACAAACACCATCCAGTCTCATTTTTTTTTCAGTTTGGGCCATAAGTTATCTATTAGACTTTCTGATCTCTTTTGATAAAAAATATAAAGAAAAAAAAATTAGATTCATTATAATCAAGTTTTATTTTTGAATTTAAACAAAGATATTTTCTAATCAAGATATTCTGGAAAACAAAATATTCTGGGAAATAAAATAAAAATTATTTTGAAACTGTCACTTTGTTGGTTGACTATTTAACTTCACTATGTATATGTTTCTTTATGTTAAATTTATTTTGAAATAATGTTTTATTATTGCTCATGAATTTACCATACATGATACAATTCGATTCATGATTTGGAAAATTGGTCTTCCCATTTTCTATTTGCATCTCAATTCAACTATATTTTTTTTTATATTGTAGGGAAACCCCAAATTTAAATTTCCTCGTTCAGTTTTACATGTTAGGTCTTTTTTCTCCAGCCTATGCATTTTTTGGGTTTAATCATCATTGGTTATTTGTTTTGAACACTTCCATCCTTAACTGGTTATTGTACGTTAACATATATGATGAATAAGTTGTGAGTAATGTGCTTAATTGTGTGAGTAATCATATGTTGTATATGTGCTTTTGTGCTACCAGTAATCATAACTTCTAACAGATGTCATTGACCGTTGCTTATTTAAGATTTGTTTATTCTTTGGTTCTCTGTTTATATTTCCCTTACTTATTTCATTTTATATATTAGCTAATTCTAAATAACAAGTCTGTTGTTTCTACACATGTCAATTTTTCTTTGAATTTCAATGTGTAGATATTCACTGTTCATTGCTTTAAAATGTATATATTGCAAGGCTTGCTGTTTATGTTTATAACACCAGAAGAAGGTTCTCACTGGAATGAAGTATATAATTTATGGCGCTTCCTATTAGAAACTTCAGACTCTGATATTTTATTTCTTTAACTAGCTGTGGTCTTGGCTAGTGGACACTACTCGGCTAATGGTGCTGTGGCCCAAGGTTCCCAACCTAAAGGAGATTCAAACAACACTACTGTGAGTCTGATTTTGTATTTTTTTGTACATGTTAATCACCTTGCTTTGTTCATATCTTAGTAACTGGTCTCTGTGGTAGATATTTGTTGTAGGGCTTGATTCTGACATTAGTGATGAGGATCTCAGACAACACTACTGTGAGTCTGATTCAAAGAACACTAGTGTGAGTCTGATTTTGTATTTTTTTGTACATGTTAATGACCTTGCTTTGTTCATATCTTAGTAACAGGTCTCTGTTGTAGATATTTGTTGTAGGGCTTGATTCTGACATCAGTGATGAGGATTTCAGACAACACTACTGTGAGTCTGGTTCAAACAACACTACTGTGAGTCTGATTTTGTATTTTTTTGTACATGTTAATCACCTTGCTTTGTTCATATCTTAGTAACTGGTCTCTGTTGTAGATATTTGTTGTAGGGCTTGATTCTGACATCAGTGATGAGGATCTCAGACAACACTACTGTGAGTCTGATTTTGTATTTTTTTGTACATGTTAATCACCTTGCTTTGTTCATATCTTAGTAACTGGTCTCTGTTGTAGATATTTGTTTTAGGGCTTGCTTCTGCCATCAGTGATGAGGATCTCAGACAACACTACTGTGAGTCTGATTTTGTATTTTTTTGTACATGTTAATCACCTTGCTTTGTTCATATCTTAGTAACTGGTCTCTGTTGTAGATATTTGTTTTAGGGCTTGCTTCTGCCATCAGTGATGAGGATCTCAGACAACACTACTGTGAGTTTGATTCAAACAACACTACTGTGAGTCTGATTTTGTATTTTTTTGTACATGTTAATCACCTTGCTTTGTTCATATCTTAGTAACTGGTCTCTGTTGTAGATATTTGTTGTAGGACTTGATTCTGACATCAGTGATGAGGATCTCAGACAACACTACTCTGAGTCTGATTCAAACAACACCACTGTGAGTCTGATTTTGTATTTTTTTGTACATGTTAATCACCTTGCTTTGTTCATATCTTAGTAACTGGTCTCTGTTGTAGATATTTGTTGTAGGGCTTGATTCTGACATCAGTGATGAGGATCTCAGACAACACTACTGTGAGTCTGATTCAGACAACACTACTGTGAGTCTGATTCAAAAAACACTACTGTGAGTCTGATTTTGTATTTTTTTGTACATGTTAATCACCTTGCTTTGTTCATATCTTAGTAACTGGTCTCTGTTGTAGATATTTGTTTTAGGGCTTGATTCTGCCATCTGTGATGAGGATCTCAGACAACACTACTGTGAGTTTGATTCAAACAACACTACTGTGAGTCTGATTTTGTATTTTTTTGTACATGTTAATCACCTTGCTTTGTTCATATCTTAGTAACTGGTCTCTGTTGTAGATATTTGTTGTAGGGCTTGATTCTGACATCAGTGATGAGGATCTCAGACAACACTACTGTGAGTCTGATTCAGACAACACTACTGTGAGTCTGATTCAGACAACACTACTGTGAGTCTGATTCAAAAAACACTACTGTGAGTCTGATTTTGTATTTTTTTGTACATGTTAATCACCTTGCTTTGTTCATATCTTAGTAACTGATCTCTGTTGTAGATATTTGTTGTAGGGCTTGATTCTGACATCAGTGATGAGGATCTCAGACAACACTACTGTGAGTCTGATTCAAAGAACACTAGTGTGAGTCTGATTTTGTATTTTTTTGTACATGTTAATCACCTTGCTTTGTTCATATCTTAGTAACAGGTCTCTGTTGTAGATATTTGTTGTAGGGCTTGATTCTGACATCAGTGATGAGGATCTCAGACAACACTACTGTGAGTCTGATTCAGACAACACTACTGTGAGTCTGATTCAAAAAACACTACTGTGAGTCTGATTCAAAAAACACTACTGTGAGTCTGATTTTGTATTTTTTTGTACATGTTAATCACCTTGCTTTGTTCATATCTTAGTAACTGGTCTCTGTTGTAGATATTTGTTTTAGGGCTTGATTCTGCCTTCTGTGATGAGGATCTCAGACAACACTACTGTGAGTTTGATTCAAACAACACTACTGTGAGTCTGATTTTGTATTTTTTTGTACATGTTAATCACCTTGCTTTGTTCATATCTTAGTAACTGGTCTCTGTTGTAGATATTTGTTGTAGGGCTTGATTCTGACATCAGTGATGAGGATCTCAGACAACACTACTGTGAGTCTGATTTTGTATTTTTTTGTACATGTTAATCACCTTGCTTTGTTCATATCTTAGTAACTGGTCTCTGTTGTAGATATTTGTTGTAGGGCTTGATTCTGACATCAGTGATGAGGATCTCAGACAACACTACTCTGAGTTTGATTCAAACAACACTAGTGTGAGTCTGATTTTGTATTTTTTTGTACATGTTAATCACCTTGCTTTGTTCATATCTTAGTAACTGATCTCTGTTGTAGATATTTGTTGTAGGGCTTGATTCTGACATCAGTGATGAGGATCTCAGACAACACTACTGTGAGTCTGATTCAAACAACACCACTGTGAGTCTGATTTTGTATTTTTTTGTACATGTTAATCACCTTGCTTTGTTCATATCTTAGTAACTGGTCTCTGTTGTAGATATTTGTTTTAGGGCTTGATTCTGACATCAGTGATGAGGATCTCAGACAACACTACTGTGAGTCTGATTCAAACAACACCACTGTGAGTCTGATTTTGTATTTTTTTGTACATGTTAATCACCTTGCTTTGTTCATATCTTAGTAACTGATCTCTGTTGTAGATATTTGTTGTAGGGCTTGATTCTGACATCAGTGATGAGGATCTCAGACAACACTACTGTGAGTCTCATTCAAACAACACCACTGTGAGTCTGATTTTGTATTTTTTTGTACATGTTAATCACCTTGCTTTGTTCATATCTTAGTAACTGGTCTCTGTTGTAGATATTTGTTTTAGGGCTTGATTCTGACATCAGTGATGAGGATCTCAGACAACACTACTGTGAGTCTGATTCAAACAACACCACTGTGAGTCTGATTTTGTATTTTTTTGTACATGTTAATCACCTTGCTTTGTTCATATCTTAGTAACTGGTCTCTGTTGTAGATATTTGTTGTAGGGCTTGATTCTGACATCAGTGGTGAGGATCTCAGACAACACTACTGTGAGTCTGATTCAAACAACACTATTGTGAGTCTGATTTTGTATTTTTTTGTACATTTTAATCACCTTGCTTTGTTCATATCTTAATAACTGGTCTCTGTTGTAGATATTTGTTGTAGGGCTTGATTCTGACATCAGTGATGAGGATATCAGACAACACTACTGTGAGTCTGATTTTGTATTTTTTTGTACATGTTAATCACCTTGCTTTGTTCATATCTTAGTAACTGGTCTCTGTTGTAGATATTTAATGTAGGGCTTGATTCTGCCATCAGTGATGAGGATCTCAGACAACACTAGTGTGAGTTTGATTCAAACAACACTAGTGTGAGTCTGATTTTGTATTTTTTTGTACATTTTAATCACCTTGCTTTGTTCATATCTTAATAACTGGTCTCTGTTGTAGATATTTGTTGTAGGGCTTGATTCTGACATCAGTGATGAGGATATCAGACAACACTACTGTGAGTCTGGTTCAAACAACACTACTGTGAGTCTGATTTTGTATTTTTTTGTACATGTTAATCACCTTGCTTTGTTCATATCTTAGTAACTGGTCTCTGTTGTAGATATTTGTTGTAGGGCTTGATTCTGACATCAGTGATGAGGATCTCAGACAACCAATTTTGCAATTTTGTGAGGTTGTCTCTGAAAATTCCAGTGGGAAAAGGGTGTGGATTTGTTCAATTTGCTGACAGGTACTTTATTCTTGCAGTATCTCTTGACATGATGACTTAGATTATAACTTCCATGTTAGTGAAACCCCTGCCCCTCCCGTGAAGTGGGTGTTTTGAAGTGGGTGTTGTCACGTGAAATAGGAAGTGGTGTGTGTATTCTTGTGATTGGTAAGAAATCCTCGAATATGCTAGCTTCTAATGCTTTTGAAATCATACAAGGATATTTATCTAATCAAGTTTCTGAGGACAGTGCATTTAATGTTGGATTCTAACTGCCTTGCCAGCATTATTAGTGCTATGTTATCTTTTGCCTTAGAACATCTCCAATATGAGTTTATTTTATTGTTTAACTCTAAAGAAGCATTGCTCAACAATTTGTTAACTATAAAGAACTCAGATATGGACTAGTGGATGAATAAATGGTTATTTAGTTAATTGAATTTTAGTTAAAAATTGACTTAAGGACTTGTAAGTAAAGGTGACACACAGGACCCACCAAATTTCAATTATGCAACCCTTCTTAGAGTTGTAGCATTGTGGATGTTCTTAGTGAGTTAACTATGCTTTATGCTGGGTGTGTAACAGAAAGAATGCTGAATATGCAATAATGGCATTGAATGGGACAGTTATCGGAAAGCAGACAGTGCGCCTCTCTTGTGTTGCAGTCCAGGTAATAAGCATGTAAGTTTGTGTCCGTTGTTTCACTTAATCGTTTAATATATTTTACCTGTGGCTTTATAATGGGAAATTGGTTGAGTGACATTCTCTTCTTGGCATTATACCTTTTAATTCTATATTTGGATTTGGGGGTCTCCAAAATGAATTCTCGCATTATTCAAGTTAGAAATACTATTTCTAATATTCACCTTTCTTTATTGAAATGCATCTTTAATTTAATTCCTCGGGATCACACAGTGGAGAAGTGATTCCAATGGAGGCCACTATGGTGGTGAGGGTTACGGAGGCCATGGGTTTGCTGTGACACAATCAGGATCTAGCCATGCAACCTGCTGCTGCTGCAATTCAAGGGGCTTCCTGATTTGGTTAGCTGAATTGTGTGTTGAAGTAGGATGGATTATACTGTGTGATTATTTTTAAATTTGTAGCTGGGTTATACGGTATGCGGGGTTCTTAATTTAGATTGTATTAAAAAGTCTGAAATTTTGGATTGAACCAGACCACATATAATATGACTCGGGTATTTTTGTTTTTTAAATCTTTAAAATCATACTGGTAGCAGACAGCTAAGATTATTTTAAATACTTTACAGTAAACTGTTGCTGGTTGCAAAATCTCCGTCCATATGCTGAATCTGAAACTGAGGTTATTTACGAGTTTCTTGCTGACTCTAATGTTGGGAACAACATACTCTTGTGAAATTATTTGAACCATGATTTGAAATGAGACAATAAATTTAAAACTATTGTGCCATGTGTAACATCTGTGTGTATGCAGCCATGTGTAGGAAAAATGGGTAATATCTTTCCATTCAATTAAAACGATGGAACTCTTTTAATGGAAGTTCAGTCTTCTATTTTGTATGATATTAGTCTCATGATTTCTTATGGATGAAGAAAACATTGATTCCCATTGTAGAAATGACGTGGAAAAGAGTTGAAACATAAGTTAAGATTCTTGCAATCAAGATCTTAGACAATAAGATCACTCACATCAGGTGTCTTGAGTACAAAAAATGGTATGCATTCTCGATTTACTTTTGCATAAATTTTTGAATGGAAACCACTTGGATATTGTGTTGGTACTCGCATACCATCATTGTCAAGAATTTTTGTGTTGAAGTTTTAAATTTGGCTAGAACTAGACTGGGAATGGAGCAAAGATCTTTAAACAGAAGAAAGTGGAAGACACCTGAAGCCGAAGTCTTCATTCAAAAATCAAATCAAATCAAATCGATTGAGATCTTGATTGTGATGGCAAGATGGTCTTGAATCTAGATTGCCATTAAAACTAATGGAGGAGTACAAGTTTGACCCTGAGAAAAGCAGTGTAATCACTACAAGAGATTACAAGTGTTTTAACAGCGTAGTTCCTTGTTGTTACCATAAAGATTGATATATTCCATTAACCCCTCAATCATCTTATTCATTTTGGCGGACCCTTGGTTCATTACTCCAACTTAACCACTCCTTTGTCTTGGTGTTATTGTTGCAAGAGACCTACAGTCAAGAACTTCTAATCAGTTATGCAATCGGTATTGGCATGTTTGAGTGGAGAAAGTGACATTTGGATTTCAATATGATGTAATTAACTTATGCTAGTGACAGGTCAAGACACACACAAGGTGAATTTTTGTTCTGAAGAAAGCATTCCACCAAGGAAAGTATATCATATATACATTACACCATTTTGTTAATTGTATTTTGAATAGGGTCTCATCAGAATCCAATTTTGATCCTAGCAAAGAAATGCAGTAGCAACTTTGGTTATAATGATTTCAATCGATTCCAAATCCTTAATAATTTTGGAAACCTCCAAATGTTCATTGATTTCAGATTCCTAGCTTCGTTGTTGACGTCTTTCATCGTCTTGATGTCCCACCTTGCTTTGTTCATATCGTAGTAACTGGTCTCTGTTGTAGATATTTGTTGTATGGCTTGATTCTGACATCAGCGAGGAGGATCTCAGAACCATTTTTGCAATTTGGTGAGGTTGTCTCTGAAAATTCCAGTGGGGAAAGGGTGTGGATTTGTTCTATTTGCTGACAGGTACTTTATTCTTGTAGTATCTCTTGACATGATGACATAGATTATAACTTCCATGTTAGTGAAACCCCCACCCCTCCTGTGAAGTGGGTGTTTTCACGTGAAATGGGAAGTGGCGTGTGTATTCTTGTGATGGGTAAGAAATCTTCGAATATGCTAGCTTCTAATGCTTTTGAAATCATACAAGGATATATATCTAATCAAGTTTTTTAGGACAGTGCATATAGTGTTGGATTTTAACTGCCCTTCCCAGCATAATTAGTGCTATGTTATCTTTTGCCTTAGAACATCTCCAAGATGTGATTATTGTATTTTTCAACTCTAAAGAAGCATTGCTTAACAATTTATTAACTATAAAAACTCAGATATGGACCAGTGGATGAAAAAATGGATATTTAGCAATGTTAATTAATTTTAGTTAACTATGCTTTATGCTGGGTGTGTAACAGAAAGAATGCGGAGGATGCAATTCAGGCAGTGAATGGGACAGTAATCGGGAAGCAGAGAATAAGCATGTTTGAGCTTCCGTGATTCTAAGCTTGATTCTAGATAATTCTAGATAGGATTTTTTGGTTTGCACCAATATCTCCCTTCACCCCATTAATGTCTCTTGGCTCTCTTTATTATATTGGTTGTGGTCTTCAAACCAAAATCACATGTGATAGGCATTTTATTAGGAATGTCTTGTCCAGGAATTTCATTCCCATGTCTTATCAAGATTGTCACGATGATGATGCAATTTATTCATGGATTGGTCGTTCACTTGTTGGCTAAGGTAATATCATGGCGGAAAGAAAATAGAAATATAAGCCAAAGGTATGACAAACTAAGAATAATAGTGTAAACCAAGAAGAAGTAATCCATAATGTAAAATATTATTTTTATTTTTATCTTTTTACTGAAAGTTAACTTTAGAAATTTCAAAATTTATGGTGGCAGAAGAAGTAATGGAGGTGCAGGAAGAAGCAGTTTAGGCATAAAAGATAACAAAGGTTAAAAAAAACTAGATTGATTCTTTGGGAAGGACCTCCATCAAAACACCATTTCTACCTCATTGTCGTTGTTCTCTGCCCTGCATTGTCACTAGGAACTAGTTTTGATGGAATGTCTTCTTTTTGTCGCATCTCTCCCTCTTTGCTAAAGCAACCATTGGAGCTTGTTACCCTCTTTTCCCTCCCACATTCCTAGCCAAACTAGCAACCACCTTTTCTACAATCCATATCCTGAAAAAAAGTAACAACTTCGTTATAGTGAGCGTATAAAAATCCCCAGTTGTATATACATTTAATTTTTGTATTTCTCATATCAGAAGTCTCCTTACTATTAACTTAGTTATAGTGCTGAATTGTTTGCCGTGGTAGGGTTGATGACAAAATTTTGAAAGTTGGAGAAGAGTTGTGGAGAGAAACTAAGCCATTACAAGGTGACTCTTGCTCTTACCAATTTATTTGAAGTTCTTTTCAAATAAACAACTAACTGGAATATCAGGCAGTAGATAAAAACAACACAGATAAGAAATAATCACATCAGCGAACACACAAATGCACTAGACGATCAAGGTACAAAATGTACTAGACGATCAAGGTACAAAATGTACTAGACGATCACTTCAATTTTGTTCGACGATTAATACAAAATACACCTCATGATTATTCTATAATTTTTATTTGATGATTACTTCACAATGATCACAAAACTAATACAAACATTAGAAGTTTGGTTCACAATTTATTAGATGCTTGATTCATAATGTATTAGACGCAAGACGCATGCACATAAACATATTAAGTGATTGGCTAGATAGTAAATTGTAAATAGTGCATTGGGAAGAAAAGAAAGAGTCTCACAAATTTTTTATATTGGTTCACTCTTTCTCAAAAACTATATCCAGTATTCTATGTTAGGTTGGGCTCACTTCCTATGTGGAGGCCCAATCCAATATTAACCTTTAGAGTTTTTCGTATAGAGATATTATGGTCAGCATATACAAAGAGAAAAAGTTTCGCTCAGCAACTTCCGGCCGCCACCGACGCTTTATTTACCGTTGGATCGGGTTAAATTTTTTTTAAGCAGGTTCATACTTCGAGTGAATTCAATCTGACCGTTTGGATCTTGTAGAAGTTGTTTTAACAGAGAGAAATTCATCTCACACTGCAGCAGCGTTCTCAACGTTTCTAGTGAGGACGAAAACTTTCGGATTGCTGCTGCTGTTTCGTCCACCGTTGGATCGGGCTGAAATTTTGTCAGCATGTTAATACCTCGTGGTTCTTCAATTGGACCGTTCGGATTGTTCAAAAGTCACCGGAACAGTGACATTTAGGCCGCGTACGATAGCTGCAGTTTTGTGAATATTTCAGGTTTCTTGTTCTTTGTTTCATCTCTATTGTATTGTATTTGGCTGGTTATTGAGCACAATTTTTGTTGTGATTTGAGACTCTCTTGTAGCCATAACTTTGATCATAGTGGAGTTTGATTGACTGGCTTTTGCCCGTGGTTTTTACTTCTCACATTGAGAAGGTTTTCCACGTTAAAATTTTGGTGTCTTCCTGAAGTGTGTTTTTTTTTGTTGCCATTATTTGTTATTGCTCCTCACAGATTCTTGAAAGTTGGAAAAATTATTATACGCTGCTTATTGCTCTTGTTGAGATATTATTGTTATTGTGTCGAATTTCCCATCAAAGTGGTACTAGAGCTCCTTTGTTGGAGCTATTTGACTGCTTGAATGATGGAGGCAAATACAAATAAGATGGTCTGTTTGGATGACACTAACTATCACTTATGGAAGGGAAAAATGAAGGATATGTTATTTGTGAACAAATTGCATCTTCCTGTGTTTGCTACTGAAAAGCCAAAAAGACAAGACTAATGAGAAATGGAAGTTTGAGCATCAGCATGTTTGTGGTTTTATTCATCAGTATGTTGAAGATAATGTTTATAGGGAAGATGCAAAATCCCTATGGAAGAAGATTTAGACTTTGTATGCTTCTAGTACAGGAAATAATAAATTATATTTGTTGAATTCCTTGATGAATTTGAGGTACAAGGAGGGGATTTCTATTTCAGATCACTTAAATGATTTTCAAGGGCTCCAAGATCAATTGTCACAAATGGGCATCAAATGATGATGAAGTGTTGGGATTATGACTACTGAATACTTTACCAGACTCTTGGGAACCATTTCGGGTTTCAATTACAAACTCATCTCCTGATGGTGTTGTCTCCTTGGAAAACGTTAAGAGTGGTGTTCTTAATGAGGAGATGAGATGGAAGACTCATGGTACTTCATCTCATTCCGAGGTACTTGTCACTGAAAATAGGGGGAGAAGTCAGAAAAAGAAACCGAAAGGGAGTAAACAGAACAACAGAAGTAAGTCAAAGTCTAGATACAAAAATGTGGAGTGTCCATTATTGTCACAAAACAGGGCACATTCTGATAAACTATTTTCTTTGGAAAAAGGAGAACAAGGATAAGAAAGGGAAGCAAAAGGAGAAACATCATGACAATGATGATCGTGTTACTATTGCTATTTGTGATGACGATCTTATTATTCTTCGTGACCATGATTCAGTTAATCTTGTATTAGATGAGAGAGAGCATGAGGATAATTGACAGTGGTGATACATTGCATGTTACACCAATGAAGGAGTTCTTCACATCTTACACTTCTGGTGATTTTGGAGTGTTGAAGATGGGTAATGATGGTGTGTCTAAGGTAATTGGTATTGGTGATGTTTGCTTGCAAACCAATATGGGAATGCAGTGTTTGCTTAGAGGACTCAAACATGCTCCAAATATCCCGCTTTAATTTGATCTCCGTGCAGATGCTTGATGATAGTGGTTATGATAATCACTTTCGTTCAAGAAAGTGGAAACTCTCCAGAGGTAATCTAATTGTGGCCAAAAGAGAGAGAATTAGTAAACTGTATTGGACAAAAGCATTGGTTGCTAAAGACAGTATGAACGCCATGGATATGGATGCTTCTTTGTGGCACCGAAGGCTTAGTCATATTAGTGAGAAGGGGTTGAATTGTTTAGCTAAAAAGGATGTGCTTCCGAGATTGAAGAGTGCAGAGTTGGAGAAATGTTCTCATTGCATGGCTGGTAAGCAGACCAGAGTATCCTTCAAGAAGCATCCTCCCTCAAAGAAGTCAAAGTTGCTTGAATTGGTGCATTCTGATGTTTGTGGCCCATTGAAGGTAAAGTCATTTACTGGTGCACTTTATTTTGTTACCTTTATTGATGATTGTTCCAGGAAGCTTTGGGTTTATGCTTTAAAGACAAAGGACCAAGTTCTAGAGAAATTTAAAGAATTTCATGTTTTGGTTGAGAGACAGTCAGGCAAAAAGCTTAAATGCATTCGTACTAACAATGATGGTGAGTATTGTGGACCATTTGATGTTTATTGCAAGCAATACGGTATTAAACATGAAAAGACTCCTCCTAAAACTCCTCATCTAAATGGTTTAGCAGAAAGGATGAACAGAGCATTGATCGAAAGAGTTAGGTGTATGCTTTCTGAAGCAAAGTGGCCTAAGCATTTCTGGGGTGAGGCATTGTACACTGCGGTGCATGTTATTAATTTGAGTCTTGCAGTTGCTTTGAATGGTGAGGTGCCAGACAAGATTTGGTTTGACAAGAATTTCAGGTATGATCATTTGTGAGTCTTCAGTTGTAAAGCATATGTGCATGTTCCAAAGATGAGAGATTCAAGTTGGATGCGAAGACAAGGCAGTGCATCTTTATTGGTTATGGTCAAGATGAATATGGCTACAAGTTTTCTGATCCTGTTGAGAGGAAGTCAATTAGAAGTCGTGATGTGAAGTTCATGGAAGATCAAACCATTGAAGATATTGACAAGATAGAGAAGACGACATCTAAGATAGATAATAGATTGTTTAATGTTGATCCAGATCAAATGCCTCTACGTGATATGAATACTATTGAGAATAATGTTCAAAATGATGAGCAACATGATGATGTTGATGATCAGCAACTTGGAGATGATTTTGATGTTCCTATTGATGACGTTGAAGAGGAACATGGGATGTCACAAGATGAAGATCTTGGTAATGCTCCTGAACCACCTCAAGTTCAAATTCGAAGGTCTAATAGGCAGAGGGAACCATCTACCAGGTATCCTTCTGATGACTATGTTACCTTGACAGATGAAGGAGAACCTGAGTGTTATCTTGAGGCCATAGAGAGTGAAGAAACGAAAAAGTGGTTGGATGCAATGCAAGATGAAATAAAGTTCACATTTTTGACTTGGTGAAATTGCCAAAAGGTAAGAAGGCTCTGGAAAACAGGTGGATTTATAGGTAAAGCAAGAAAGCAATTCTACATCTCCAAGGTACAAAGCCAGATTGGTGGTGAAAGGTTTCAGACATAGAAAAGGCATTAATTTCAATGAGATTGGCTGCTACTCTTGATTTAGAGGTATAGCAAATGATTGTTAAAAATGCTTTCGTTCATGGTGATTTGGAGAAAGAGATTTACATGAAGCAACTTGATGGCTTTCTTGTTGAAGGCAAGGAAGATCATGTGTGTAGGCTAAGAAAAGTCTATATGGCTTGAAGCAGGCTCCGCGTCAATGGTACAAGAAGTTCGAGTTTGTTATGTGTGGGCATGACTACAAGAAGACTGCTTCTGATCATTGTGTCTTTGTTAAAAGGTTTGCTAATAATGATTTCATTATCCTGTTGTTGTATGTTGACGACATGCTTATTGTTGGAAAATATATTTCCATGATCAACAGGTTGAAGAAGCAATTGAGGGAGTCATTTGCTATGAAAGACATGGAGTTGCTAAGCAAATTCTTGGTATAAGAATCATGCGTGATAGGAAAGAGAAGAAGCTTTGGTTGTCACAGGAGCACTATGTTAAAAGAGTGTTACAGAGGTTCCATATGGAAAATGCTAAGGCGGTAAGCACTCCTCTTGCTACTCATGTTAAATTGAGTGCAAAACAAAGTCCTTCTAATGAAACTGAAAAATCAGATATGCAACGGGTTCCTTATGCATCTGCTGTGGATAGTTTAATGTATGCAATGGTGTGTACAAGACCAGATATTGCACATGTTGTTGGTACTGTTAGTAGATTTTTGTCTAATCCAGGTAGAGTGCATTGGAATGTTGTGAAATGGAGTTTAAGGTATCTTCGTGGTATTACTTGTTTGAAGCTTTGTTTTGGAGGTGATAAGCCTACCCTTGTGGACTATACTGATTCTGATATGGCTGGAGACATAGATTCTAGAAGGTCTACCTTAGACTATGTGATTAAATTTGCAGGGGGAGCTGTGGCATGACAATCTAGATTGCAGAAGTGTGTTGCGTTGTCTACTACTGAGGCAGAGTTCATTGTCATTACAAAAGCATGCAAGGAGTTGCTTTGGGTGAAGAAATTCCTGCAAGAGCTTAGTTTTGTTCAAGACAAGTACTTGCTATTTTGTGATAGTCAGAGTGTCATTCATCTTGGTAAGAATTTAACTTTCCATTCTAGGTCCAAGCATATTGATGTGAGGTATCATTGGATATGTGATGCTTTGGAAGCTAGGTTACTGGAGTTGGCAAAAGTTCATACAGATAATAATTGTGTTGATGATGATTAAGACGTTACTGAGAAGCAAATTTGAAACTTGTTCTGAGATTGCCAGTTTATCGATCATCTCCACATAGTTGTGAGGGGGAGATTTGTTGGGTTGGGCTCACTTCCTATGTGGAGGCCCAATCCAATATTAAACTTTAGGGTTTTTCGAACAAAGAGACAGGTGTAAGCAGATACAGGAAAAGAGTAAAGAGAAAAAGTTTCGCTCAGCAACTTCTGGTCACCACCGACGCTTTTTCACCGTTGGATCAGGCTGAAATTTTGTCAGCAGGTTTATACATCCAGTGAATTCAATCTGACCGTTCAGATTGATCCTGCTGTTTCGTCCACCGTTGGATCGGGCTGAAATTTTGTCATTAGGTTAATACCTCATGGTGCTTCAATTAGACCGTTCAGATTGTTCAAAAGTCATCGGAACAGTGACATATAGGTCGCGTACGATAGTTGCAGTTTTGTGAATATTTCAGGTTTCTTGTTTTCTGTTTCATCTCTGTTGTATTGCTATTTGGATGGTTATTGAGCACAATTTGTGCTGTGATTTGAGACTCTCTTGTAGCCATAACTTGGATCATAATGGAGTTTGATTGACTGGCTTGTGCCCGTGGTTTTTACTTCTCACATTGAGAAGGTTTTCCACGTTAAAATTTTGGTGTCTTCCTGAAGTGTGTTTTTTGTTGCTGCCATTATTTGTTATTACTGCTCACAGATTCTTGCAAGTTGGGAAAATTATTATTCGCTGCTTATTGCTCTTGTTGAGATATTATTGTTATTGTGTTGAATTTCCCATCATTCTAGCCACACCAACTGAGATCCCACTAAACCAAAGTTTAATACAAATCAAGACAATTAAGAAAACACCTCTTGAATCCTAGAAGAGTGTTCCAGACACACAAAAACCTACTACAAAACTTAGAAATCCTATCTAATTTTGTACAACAACACACCTAGAAACCCTATATACTTTTTTGACATGAGACATAAAAGTTTCGGTTTCATATGTAAGATTCTTGTAAAAACCTTTCACAAGATCTCGAAAGATACAACAAATAAGATCCACAAAACGTTGAAGCTTTTGATGTTTCAAATTTTTTTTGACATCTTTTAATTTATGTTATTTGAACTAGTTGAAGCGGATCAATTTTGGTGTGTTGATTAGTTTCCTGCTCATCTCATGCAAGAAAATAGTAATTTTCTCACTATCACCTCGAAAACTAGATTTCCATATGCATTAATCGGTTAGTAACTAGTGATTGCAAATTTGTAAACGGTAAATATCAGTTTTTATTTATTTCACATTTGACTATCCTTTATTAATAATAAAGAAAATCAATGAAGTCAACACGTAAAAATAATCACCTTTTTAATAGTGCAATAAAAGCATGACACGTAAAGCACATTACTAGTGTGGTAAATAATATGTCAACTCTTTTGCAGTTTCAATAGACTTAACCTCACAGTTACCATTGCTAGTGCAATTCCTAATAAAATGATGTCTTATCTCAATATGTTTGGTTCTAGAATGTTGAATTGAATTCTTTGTTATGTTTACGACATTATTGTTACACAACAAGGGTACCTTATTGAGTTTGACACCATGATCTTCAAGTTATTGTTTAAGCCACAAAATTTGTGCACAACTACTATCTGTAATACATTTATCTTCCGTAGTTGACAGAGATACACATGATTGTTTCTTGTTGTGTCCAAACAGATGATATGCTCCACTTGTACTCTTTCCATCTAGTTTCCAACCTGTAAAATTAGAGTAAACGAATCAACAAGACTAATAAGAATGTTACTTGGGTACCATAGTCCAACATCCTTGGTTCCTTTTAGATATTTCAAGATCCTTTTGCAGTAGTAAAATGTGATTCCTTAGGGTTTGATTGGAATCTTGCACGAAGACAAACAACAAACATTATATCTAGCCTGCTAGCAGTTAGATACAGTAGAAATCCTATCAATTCTCTGAACTTAGTTTGATCAATTAATTTCCCAATTTCATCTACATCAAGATAGCAACTTGTGATGTTGTTGCTTTCTTGCAATTTTTCATTTCAAACTTCTCTAATATATCGCTACAACACTTGGATTGATTCAAGAATATTCCATTTAAGTTGCTTAACTTGTAGTCCAAGAAATAGGATAATTCTCGATCTTTAACATCTCAAACTAACATAGCTGAAGCAAAATCTTCACATAGAATATCATTAGTTGTTCCAAAAATTATCATCTAACATAAATTTGAACAAGTATGATATCTAAATTTTCTTTCTTAAACAAAAGAGTCTTATGAACTTTTCCTCTCTCGTAGTTTTGAGACAAGAGAAAGTTATTAAGTTCATCATACCATTGCCTAGGAGCTTGTTTTAGGCTATCAAGGTGATCTTCAAAGTCTAGTGGTTGCGAAACATATATTTTCTTATTGATAAAATCATTGAGGAAAACACTTCTAACATCCATTTGAAAAAGTTTAAAACCACTTATATAAGCAAAAAAAAGAGTAATCTAATAGCTTTTAGTATAACTACAAGTGCATAGGTTTAGGTTAAAATTCTTATTTTAGAGATCCAAGTCTCCTATAAATAGGAGTGCACCTCTCTTGTAATTTTTAGCTTTAAATTATATGTTGTCAAATTGTGCATAACTTTCTACTTGTTCTTAGCTCCATCTAGATTATTCTTTCTACAAGAAACTAGCCTAGAAAAACCTTCAAGAGTTTGTCTAACCTCTTTTGAGCTAGAAGAATTGGTCTAACGTCTCTTCATTTCACCAAATTGTGTCACTTCTGTCATATGCATCTATTTATTCACGCTTATGCAAACTTCATTATCAATCCTTCATGGTTTCAACCATTGGAACCTTATTCTATTATTTGTAATTATTTAATTGTTTTATCAATTGTAATTACTTTATTAGTTGTAACTCTGTAACAATTATTTGATAAACAAAGCATACCTCTATCTTGAATTCTTTTCTCTTTTTTTCTTCCTTTCTCTTTCTCTGAGATATATAAAATTAATATACTATCATAGTTTTAAAGGTTCTTATTTTTAAGGGTTCTAAATATATATTTTTCTATTAAACTCTTTATTCTTTATTCTTTGACTGTGATAAGACGAGACGAAATGAGAAATAATTCTCATTTTTATAACTATTGTGATAGAAATAGTGATATGGAGAACAAGTGTTATTAAAAACAAAGAGAGAAATTACCAATGTCTTCTACCTTAAACCAATGCTCCCTTATAGAAAAACTCGTGAAGTTGTTTTTCTTTAGACATATGAAGATGTGCATGCCACCATTTTTTCCCTCAAACTAGTTAATTTGTAACCATTAACATTATTTACTTTTTCATAATTTTTCTTCTTCAAATATTTAAAAAAATTAGAAAACTCAACTCAAAATTTAATTTCTTAAAAACTAAATTCTGATATTTTAGTAATATTGCAATTAATCACATTTTAAAATTGGGCTACCTAAATATCAAAGTTTTAACCTGGAATAAAAGAGTGTAAATTAGAAAAAAACAATAAGACCTAATTTCAGATTACACCTACAATAAAATATTAATATTTGTAATAAAAAGAATTAAAAAAATAAAAATAAAAAGTATTTAATAAAATTATAAATAAAATATTAAATATTAAAATAATTTTTAAAATTAAAATATTAATATTTAATGGAGGTAGAGGGAGTATAAAAAATCATTTTTTAAATAATAATAAATGTGAGAAAACAGAGTAACTACTCTTGCAGAGGCAAAACAAAGACTCCTTCTTTCAAAGTCAATTTTTGGCACTCTTCTTTGGCTATAAATTCAACAACTCCATCTGAACACACACTCCTTTTCCACACACACCAATCGGTTTCACATTGGAAGAAAGAGAAGAAAAGATGGAAGTAGAAGTGGTGGTTCCGGTGGAATTCAACTTCGACAGCAACTGCTCCTCCCCATTCATCACCGCCCCTTCCAGCCCCCAACGCTTCGCTAACAACGCCAACTTCTTCTTCAGTGCACCCACCAGCCCCATACACTCTCCTTCTTCCTCTGTTCCCAAATCCAAACCCAATGCCAACCACAACCACCATGATTTCGAGTTCAATTTCACCGGACACCTCGACAGACCTTCCCTCTCCGCCGACCAACTCTTCCACGCCGGAAAGATCCGTCCCCTCCACTCCCCTTCTCCGGTCACATCGAAGGACTTCGACCTGTTCGCAGAGCCCGTGAAAGAAACGCGCAGAGGCAGGGAAGAAGAAAGAGAAGAAGAGAAGAAGCAACCGCGAGTTTCGGTGGCTGGTCGTAAAGGAAGTAGGTCCTTGTCTCCTCTGAGAATCTCCGACATCATGTGCGATTCCGAGGAGAAAAACGTTTCTTCCTCCACAAGCAACTCCAAATCGTGGTTCTTGTCTTCCATTCCCTTCACCAGAAAATGGAGGTTCAGGGATCTTCTCCTCTTCCGAAGTGCCTCCGAGGGAAGAGCCACCGACAAGGACCCGCTCAGGAAGTACGTGGTTCTCTCCAAGAACGAGGATGTTCGAAACTCCAGCTTCCGGTCCACCGAAAGTTCCGGTTCGGTCTCCAAACGGCGCGGGCCGGTTTCGGCCCACGAGATGCATTACACGGTGAACCGGGCCGCGTCCGAGGAGATGAAGAAGAGAACGCTTTTGCCTTACAAACAGGGTTTGTTGGGCTGCTTGGGCTTTAACCCTCCTTTGAATCACATTTCTAAGGGAATTCGCAATTTCACCCCTTCTTCCTAATTCATTAAAATCTCTTGTTTTCTCCATTTCTACTTCTTCACATACTTTCATATTCTTCTCTTCTTCTCCCAAAATACACTCACATCACTCTATCATTAAATAAAAATTAATTTTAAAAATAGTTAGTTACTTTATAAACTTAAAAAAGTTATTAATCCCTAAATTAATATCTAATTTAATTATTTTTTTATCTTTAAATTTATTTATTATTTATTAATTTTGTTGTAGAGCACCAACATATATCATACATTACTCACTAAACAAATCCCAAGTCATTCATATTTAATGAGTTTTTTTATTTCATTATTAAGTTAAAAAAAGATGAAAAAAAGTAGAGACAATCAAGTTTTTAATTGATGTGAAATAGTTTGCTTTTAGTTATATTTGAAATAAGAAGGTATTTGGTGGTGATTTTGTTTGAATAAGATCATTGGTATATGAGCACTTGAAATGACACCTATGATATGATAGGAATAGGTAAATGAAGAGAAATTATGAATATTGATTGTGTGTAGTTGAAAATAAAAGGTATCTTTATATTTGATTTTCCTTAATTGAAAGTAAAGACATTTTAAAGAAGAGATTTGATGATAATAGAAAATAAAGAAGAAAAAGCACATAAGCATGAGATAAGAAAAGAAGGAAGAATGATTAGGGTTTGAAAGAATGATGGAAACGGTGTTGTACAGTGTAAAGCGTGTGGTTGAAAAGGGAAGTCACAGAAAAATAATTCAGGTTGCAATCATCAACACCTAATAATATCCTCAAATTCGAATCACAAAGCCTAATTATGTGCCGGGTTTTTCAATAAATTTGGGTTTATTTTCACATCATTTATATTTATACATTAAGTCATCACATCAGATCAGATGAATTACAATTTAAACTAATTCATCAACTCAAAATATATTTATTGTTATAAGTTTGTGTTTATCTGTTTTTCATCTTCATCGGTGTTATAGTTTTCGTCGAATGAGTAGGGAGAACCTATAAAAACACTTTAACGATCAAGTTAATCCGTGCAGAATGTGCAGATGAGTCGAGAAAAAAAAAATTATGTGATGCTTAACTTTTTCTAATATTTATATCTTTTTGGATGGATCTGCTTGTGCGTCCAAAAGAGAATTCAATTGTGTCTTAATTACGATTTACAACTAAACTGACTTAATTATTATTAACTGTAAATTTACAGATTGTATCTATATTAAGAAATTCATTAGACCTTCTCGACCATTTGACTGTGTCGGCTATCCAATAGTACAATATTTATTAATTATATTATTTATGATCTATTTATACTAATATAGTTGCTTTTGCTCCTTATGTCTTCTACTTCTCTTACACCGAAACATTGCTTAATTTTATCTACCCTATTTCTCTAAATTCTACTTACAAGAACAAACATGTTGGTAATGCATAATCTAACTGATATAATCCAGTTCAAGCAAGAAAAAAAAAAAAAAGTTTGTTCTGAACATTAAACAGTGATGGTGTTGTATTATAGGAGCACATTCGTGATCTGAAAAGCAGAGCACAGGGTGGCCTTAACATAGAAGAATGAATAAAGTTAGAAGAAGAAGAAGATGTTAATTAGATGGAATTTGGAAACCACCTACCAAGTGTCTGCTCCTAATACAATATATTCTTCTACTTTACACATTTATACAATAAACTAATATAAACTATTAATAAACTTCACTTAGGAATCATTTATCATCTCTTTTCACCTAACTTATAATTAAATAAATATTTGAAACTCTGTATAGGTTTAAATATAATGTCCCCACAGTAGTTTCCATTCTTAATTTTTTTTTTTAGTTTTTACTAGTATTTGTTGTAATTTAGTTTGATTTCGCAGTAAAAATATGTTTTTACTATAAAAAAAATTCATTAAATAATAATTAAAAATAATTAATTATTATTGATTAAATTAAATATTATTTTAGAGATTAAAAAAAAATTGTTATCTATTATTAATAATTTTTTTATAAAATATAGTTTCTAAATTATTTTAAGAAGATTCTAATTACTAATATTTTAGATTTTAAATTAGTATTTAAAAGATTAATAAAGATTAATTTAAAATATAAAGTAATTAATAATTAAAATTTTGGTTAACTAATACCAACTTAAAAAATTATTTTAAAATTTTTTCTTAATAATAAAAATTATTTTAAATACCAATAATTTTTTTAGTTTATAAAATAATATCTAATTTAATTAATATAATAATTAATTATTTTAATCTTTAATATTAATTTTTCTTTAATATTTTTTTTAATATTTACTATCTCATACCTACAATATTTTAGTTTTTAAATCCACCTAATATCTACTTTTAGATTGTAGAAATATTTTTTTTATACGTTATTTCATCATAAACTACAGCAAGAGGCCGTTTTTATAGCTTTGGTTGTCAGTTTTGGAAAACAAAATTTGACAATAAACATTTGAAAGATAAAAAAAAAATTTGAAGAGAGAACGATTTGATTTATTAGAAGTAAAATATATTTTCTTTGAGTTGATTTTAGCATGCTGCAATGAGTGATTGGAGCAAAATGATATATAATTTGCAGGTAAAGGTAAAAAGAAAGTACATTTTATTTATCCATGCATGCATGCATCTTCATTACGCACACCTTTAAAAGAAAAGAAAAAGGAAAATGTTTTTTAGGAAAAGAAGAAAAGCCATGCATGCATAAACCAAAGTTGTGTCCATTGAAGAGGAAACTCAAATCATTATGAACCTTCACAATTTCTTAGCTACTACCCTTTTTCTACCCTATTTTTTTATTTTCCACTTTCGAAACTACTACCAAGTCACCATAGTCTATTATATATAAACCAATTTAACACAATATTTATGCACACTTTCTTTCATCATACTTCAATCACTAATAAAAAAAATCATTAAACTATAATTAATTTAGAGAACAAAATAATTAATTATTATTAGATTAAATTAGAGACCATTTTTAGACACTAAAAATATTATTAATATCTAAAATAATTTTTATATTGGTATCTAATCATTAGCTACCAAGGTTTTATCTACTAATATCTTAAACTCTAAATTAGTCTCTAAAAGATTAATTGAGTTCAATTTATAATCTAAAATATTAGTAGTTAAAATCTTGGTAGCTAATTTAGATACCAATTTAGAAATTATTTAATAAATTTTAATCAATAATAGAAACTACTTTAGATATTAATATTTTTTTAGTCTTTAAAATAATATCTAATGTAATTAATATAGTGACTAATTATTTTTTTTTTCTAAAATTTAATTACTATTTAATGAATTTCTTGTAATGAATGAAATATATATCTTTAATTAATGTATACATTTTCAAATAATAGTTAAGAAATCACAAGAATCTGTGAAGTGTTCATCATATAATGTTGGAATATTGTGCTTCAACATTTTTTTTTAGGGAGATATTTGTGGAGAAACATTTGTTATAATTAGTAAACAATGATTGAGATGATTTTGATGAACGTGATCATTAATGAATAAAATGATGACTAGTAAATTATTGGTGTATGTTTAAGTCACCATTTCTTATTTATTTGGGTTGAACATAGTTAATTTAAACGACTTTTCAAACACACATTCATTATTTCAACCTTTTGAAGTGGTGTTTAATTTAGCAAGTCAATAGCTAACTGAAAAAATATTAGGGTGGGCTCAAATTTAAGAAACTATTTACCTTACTCTACTATATAGTGTTTTCATACTAAATGCATGGTGACCACAAACATTTTAACTCAATAAATTTTTAAAAAAAAATCATTAATTGAATTATTCAAGATAGCTTATAAGATTACTCGTATATAAAGTATGAATAAAAAATGAACTGAATTAATACGTTTTGTATTAAGGATAAGAGGGAGTATTTTTGTACGTAGAATACGAAATAAATTGTAGTTGATTTTGTTAGTTAGTAGAACTTTGAAAGATTCAAAGATGTCCCTCTCTAGTTTAGCTGGAGCCACGAGGCATCACTATCAGCCGAAATCATTGACTTTCTACACATTTTATTAACTTTTTAATAATATTGTATTAATAACTCACCACATTGAACTTAAAAAGGGTTTAAAATATGTTTTGCATTTTTAAATGTTAAAAATAATAATAATTTTATGATAGAAAGAAAAAAAAACGTTTCTGATATTTTCTTGTATCATTATAATAAGAAAATAGAATCTTATACCATTAATAATATTTCATTCTAAATATGCGTTATTATCTTAAAAATGATACAAAATAAAGAATAAAGATAGTGTTCAAATGAAAAGTCAAAAATTCAAAATCCTCCTTCATTGCTTTCTCTGCACTTAAGTTTTGTTTGTTTGGTAAGAGTAATGGACTCCAGATGAACCAAAATTGGGGAATTTAGTTTTTCACCCCATAAATATGAAAATCTCAACCCTTTTGGTTTATGAAAAAAAAAAAGATTTATGAATTTACAATTCGGTAGTATTTTTTACATGAAAATACAACTTTTAGATTGCAATATGGAAGCTATTTTGACTTTAAGATTATGCAATTTGAAGAAACAAAATTATTTGAGATTGTACAATGTCATTTTTTTTCATGTAAAAAGACGTTTAGGTTACACAATCCAAAAGTTAGATTTTTAAATCGTACAATCCAAAATAAAATTTACTTTCAAATTATCCTATCTACAAGTATTTTTTTGCATGATTTTTTTTTTTAAATTGTAAAAAATTATTTTTAAATTATACAATTCAAAAATATCTTTTAAATTATATAATGAAACATTTTCTTCCTTAAATCAGCTAATAAAACAACACATAGATAAGAATTAGGTAAGAGCAAGAGGAAAATCTTTAAGTATTCCGTGGGGGTGCACATGGAACTATACCAGGAAGAATGGCCGCAAAATTGATGGTGTATAGGGCTAGTCAAAAACTCAGTTCGGCCCATTAACACCACGTGGCCCATTTATAATTTTTCCTCACAAATGAAGGTGAAGTTTATTCTTGTTTTTGTTGGAGAAACCATGCACCCTTTTATTTTTTTAATTTCTTGCATATCCATGACAAAACCACAAAATTGTTTCTTAGTTGTAGATATATTATGTAATTTTTTATTTTATTTTTATTTTTTTGATCGGCTGTAATTAGTTAAATTAATGAAAATAATAGGATGAACTCAATCAATTAACCACAAAATGTCTAGAGTTTTTTCAATGTGAAGAAATATAGTGAAAAAAATGTAAAATAGAATTAAGTTATAATTTGTTATTGAATTAATGAAAAAAATAGTTTATAAAATTAGAAAAATGTTTGAGTAAAGTGATATTAGTGATAAGAAATTGTTGGTATTTGGATTTGGAGGTAGGTAAATAAAAAAGAAATTGGAGTAGTGGGAAGGGCAGTGACGGGTAGGTGTGAGTTGGCAGCGGAGGAGAAGAGAAGAGAAGAAGAGGGTTTTCTCTGGTTCTAGGTTTCTGAAGAGAAGAAGAAGAAAGAAGAAGAAGAGAAAGGGAATGGATCAATCTTTTCTGGTAATGCTATCGAATCTGCTTCACCTCCACAACTCCCTAGACCCAACAACCTCACTTCTCTCCGATTCCCTCTCCTCAACCACCGCCAACCCCTCCTCCCTCCTCCACTCCTCCTCCATCGCTCCCCTCCTCTTCTTCACCATCGCCTCCGTCCTCTCCTACGTCGCCTCCACGCGCCCCTCCTCCTCCCCTCCCAACCCCAACAACACCACCACCAACAACAACAACCCTAACGCCACCGCCAACAACAACGCCTCCTCCGATTACTCCGTCTCCGCCTTCCGCGCGCTCTCCACGGAACACATCTGGTCCCTCGAAGCCCCTCTCCGCGACGCGCACTGGCGCTCCCTCTACGGCCTCTCTTACCCCGTCTTCACAACTGTCGTCGACAAGCTCAAGCCCCACATCGCTCTCTCCAACCTCTCCCTACCCTCTGATTACGCCGTTGCCATGGTCCTCTCCCGCCTCGCCCACGGCCTCTCCGCTAAAACCCTCGCCGCCCGCTACTCCCTCGATCCCTACCTCGTCTCCAAAATCACCAACATGGTCACGCGCCTCCTCGCTACCAAGCTCTACCCTGAGTTCATCAAAATACCTGTTGGCCGCCGCCGCCTCCTCGAAACCACCCAGGCCTTCGAGGAACTTACCTCCCTCCCCAATATGTGCGGCGCCATCGACACCACCCCGGTCCACCTCCGCTCCAACCCCAACACCAACCCTAACCTTAACCCCTACCGCTGCCGCTACGGTTACCCCTCTTTACTCCTCCAGGTCGTCTCTGACCACAAGAAGATCTTCTGGGACGTCTGCGTCAAGGCCCCCGGCGGCACCGACGACGCCACCCACTTCCGCGACAGCCTGCTCTACCACCGCCTCACCTCCGGCGACGTCGTCTGGGACAAGATCATTAGCGTTCGCGGCCACCACGTGCGGCCTTACGTGGTTGGCGACTGGTGCTTCCCTCTCCTTCCCTTTCTCCTCACCCCATTCTCCCCCAGCGGGATGGGCACCCCCGCGCAGAACCTGTTCGATGGAATGCTCATGAAGGGAAGGTCCGTGGTGGTGGAGGCCATTGCGCTTCTGAAGGGGAGGTGGAAGATTCTTCAGGATTTGAACACCGGTGTGCATCACGCCCCCCAAACCATCGTTGCCTGCTGCGTGTTGCACAACCTCTGCCAGATTGCGAGGGAGCCGGAACCCGAACTGTGGAAGGAGCCCGACGAGAGTGGAACCCCGCCCAGGGTCATGGACAGCGAGAAATCGTTTCATTACTATGGGGAAAAATTGAGGCAAGCCCTTGCTGATGACCTGCACCACAAGCTTTCCTCAAGATAGTACTTTCTTGCTTCCTTTGCCCCCTTTTTATTATCATAACTCCCAACTGCCGCGCGAGACAGCAACCTCATTGTGTGTTTTATGAGAACAAGTGTGTTTTAGTTTTAGTTTTCAATAACTTCTGAGCTTGCTGTGTTCATAACTGGGTGTAGAATTAGAATACATGATAAGATAGATCGGTGGCGCTCTCTAAGTGTAATGGCGTGCCTCTTGTCTTGTGAATGTGGAGGACCTCAACTACTAACATTGTTTTCTATTCGTATATGATATGTTCATGTTTCAGACTAGTTTCAACTCTAATACCATTCTCTCCCTTCATTTTCTGTTGTCTTTTACATCATTCTTCTTCCTTCAAGGTTAAAACTTGCTTCCTTTTTTTTACACTTTTATATAGGTCCTGAGTTCTTGGTTTTATTTTGGGGTGGTTCGGTGTTTAATCCGCAACCTCTTCAATGAAATTCTTTAGTAGCGATGTTTAAAATTAATGAAATATATGTATATGGAAATTAGAGGCGTTTGTTTTGTGATGTAAAGTAGTTTGGGTTTTTTTGGATCCATATTCTGGTGTAACATTGTTCACATATCGTATCAGTAAGATATCAGACATCTCACTTAGATATCGTGTGTCTGGTAATGCGTTGAGGAAGGAAAAGTGTACGTCAAATCAATAATTGATGCAAAAGGTACAAGTTCTATTTTCCATACTGTTGTGAAAAATCATCGTATCGGTGATGGCCAACTGTAAACTTAAAGAAAAATATAGTTAAAAACAAAGATGAACCAAACTGTTTGAAACAATGCATGTAAAAGTAAAGCCGAGAAAGACTGATAAAATAGAGAATGGTTATGATGAAACTAGTTAAAATTACGCATTCGACAAGAATGAATTCAAATTCCCTAATAAAGGCAATGATTTTGTGAAGTTGGTGGGCATTTTTCACTGTTTCCAAACAATCGGAATCGCTCAGCAGATCCCAATAATTTTAGTTTCTTAAACAGCTAAAATCTCCTACAATGGAACGAGGAAAGTAACGGATTCATAGAATGTAAAGTGCACCCACACAACACACCATATAATAGAATTAAGATTAAAATTTTCAGACTCACAAACGTATGGTTATACAAAAGCATTCATTAATACAGGTGACAGGAAATTATTACCACCCATCGAGACAAAGCTAATCTAATTCTACAATTCATATATTAATTCTTAGACCAACGATCTGTAGACTATTTTACAATTTGAGCTCCTTCAAAAAAAATCAGAGTTGCATTTCATTATGAACCTGTAATTTTTTAAATGGGTGTGCTAGCAAGAGCATAAGATAACAAGACAATAATCAGTTCCACCACGAACTAGACACAAATCCAAATATGGTCGAGCCACACAAGGCTTCTTCTGCTTTAAATTTTATTGAACCTTGGCAAGGCTTCTGCTAGATACACCGTGCAATAATTTGACAAACCCAAGAAAGCTTAATTTTCCATCAGTGTGGCGTATCCAGTCGTGAAGAACAACATGAACAGGGATAGAGGGGCCAAGTCCAAGTTCCTAAAACAATATTTTGAAGAACTAATTAGTTGCATATTGCATATTCACAAATAGTAATTTAAAATTTTTCAATGATTCCGTATGATTAACAAGATTCACATCAGTATATTCTTGACAGATCCAGCAGTAATCAGTTGCAGGTAACTGCAGATTCTTTAGATGTATATATACAAAGTGGCAGATAAAAAGTGTACATGCATTAAATTATGCAAGAGATGCCATCAGATGTAGTTACTCAATTATTTTTGGAAGTCCTTTGTTAAATTCGGTTGGAGGGCCATGCATGTTAAGGGTGTCTTCAGTCTCTTCACCTATTATGGGAAAGGGTGTGTTTAATGAGCAAGCATCTTTATGGCAAGATCGTAGATTGGGCAGCCTTGCCATATATCTACTTCTTGGTTCTTTAGTTTCTTAACTTTCCCTACCGTCTATGGAGAGGATTTCATCTTCCATTAGTTGCACTTTCTGATTTTCACCAACTACCCCCTCCATTTGTTTTTAGTGTCCTATGTAACTACCCCCTACGGTCTATGGAGATTCCTTATCCTCCTTAAGTTGTACTTTCTGTTCTTCCTAATAAATTTTGTAACTACCCCCTCCCCTCTTGAAGAAGGGATTACAACCTACATTAATTAAAGGAAATAACGGTAAATGCAGCTTTATAATAATCACTAATAGAGTAAAGTGTGAAGTGTTCTTTTTTTAACGTACTGAAGCAAGCTCTTCAATGACAATAGCCCTGTTTCCATCTTTATCAAAAAGCTCATAGGCACAGCGAGCATGTTGTTCCCAACGATCAAGAGCTTCGAGTTGATGCACACTTAACGCGGCTGCACAGAATTCTTCAAAATCCATCCTTCTATATTGTAATGAATTCAGCTGTAAATAAAAAGAGAAATATCATCAAGAACATGTAAAAGAGAAACAAAACAAATTAAGGGTCATATCTATATACACAGAACACGGTAGTTTTACCGAGGAAAGAAAGTCAGGGATGCGAGACTCTTTCATGGCATCTGTTGCATATTTCATCAAGGCCTGCCCAGAAAATATGAATTAGAAAAACTTGTGGAATCTAACATTGATAAATTTCACACACATTATGTGATGACTAACCTTGTTAACATTCTCTAAAGATATGCTGCCATTTTTGCTAGGTTCTAGCAGTGAAAATTGCTCCCTCAGATAATAGAGTTCATCTGCAGTCAATGTTTTTGACAAGGCCTGCCAAAGAGACAAAGAAAAATAATTAGTCAATTACAGGAGACAAATAAATTGAAAATACTTGTGGTCAGAAGTACGCACCCTTAAGGCAGCCTTGCGTAAGGATGATGATCTCATATATGTCTTCATGAGCTTAAATATTAAAACATCAAGTGGAACTTTTACATCATTGTAATTCCTTATCCAAGGATGACCTGCAAGCACAAGATTATTGGTGGCAGCTTGAAAAATATCTTACTAGTTGTCAATGATGTTATAGGAAAAAAAACTCACTTAGAGCCTGAGCAGCAGATATCCGCTTCCGAGGGTCCTTATTCAGTAAGCGTTTCACAAAATCCTTTGCTTCTGAAGATAAAGATGGCCATGGTGTTTCATCAAAGCCGGGATCAGCTTTCAGAACTGCCCTAAAAATACCAGACTCCGTTCGAGCCCAAAATGGACGACTACCACATAAAAGAATATATGCTATCACGCCTATACTCCACACATCAGCCTCTGTGCTATAAGATCTATGGAGAACCTCAGGAGCCACATAGTATGCACTTCCAACAATATCATTAAGCCTTTCATCTGTAAGACGCAATTCAAGAAACAAGATCACTACCAAACTCTCATGAGGTAAAGGATACTACTACCAACTACCACGTAAGGACTTGTAAAGGAAGACCTGGTCTGACAAAATCTGATAACCCAAAGTCTATAGCTTTCAACTCAGAAGTCTCATCCTTTTTAGTGTACAAAAAATTCTGAAAAGAAAAATGCAAGGGGGTTAGATAATATGCAATGCTGTCCAACTTGAAATTCACATTCAATGACTAAATCTAACCTTGAATATGTATATATATGTGTGTGTGTCCAACAAACAGAGGGGGGTTATATAGAAAACAATTTCTTTATGGAATTTTATTTGCTATTATTTATCGTTTACTTTGTTTCCTAACCATCAAAACCTATATTAAATAAGTTAATGATTGAGCTAGTGCGCAAGTGACTGGTGAACTAAATGAAACAACAAAAAGTTAGGTCACATACTCATGGCTTATATTGACCTATACACTGCAACTGAACGATGTTTGAACCGAGAAGGTAAAAAAAAAACGTTGAAAGGAAACAGAAATACTAAATCAAAGGCTGTCTAGAAAAATCCTAAAACCAATATAGCTAGGACTCCTCATGCAGATAAGTAAGTGAGCTTTATCCAACATTTTACCTGTGACACAAGAATGAGAGGGGCTTCTTGGGGGAAGGGGTGTAAAATTTAGTTACAAATAGGTAATCCCCCATGCCCCACTTACCATTTCCATGCCTAGCTAGTGTTAGATTAGTCTGAAAATATAGCAGATTCAGAGGCTTTAACCACATGCTCACCTCTGGCTTAAGATCTCGGTGCACAACACCCTGAAGATGACAAAATGCAACAACATTTAGTATCTGCACCATTACAGCCTTTGCATCATCTTCTGAGTATTTCCCTCCTCTAAAGAAGAAATAAACCATGTAGTTAGGTAGTGGCAAGGCGCAATTCCAAAGGTTAATTTTCTTATTAGTATAGACTGTAAAGCAGGTGTGTTAAATGAAATTACCTTGATAATATCATATCTAAGAGCTCCCCCCCTTCACATAACCTGAAATGTCAATAAGATCCAGCTAAGTACAAAAACATTATAAAGCAAAAAAAAAAAATCAACGACCAATGGGCACTCTATAAACAAAAAATATGATAACCTAATACATAGTGCAGGTGTCACTAAAAAGGTTGTGTCATATAATGTTATGATAAGATATTTTATTTGAACTAAAAGAGAAGTTATTGTTAAACTTCACTAGGATGGCCAGAGTGCACTACAGCTACAATAAACTTTGAAGAGAAACAGAAACAAATATCCCAAACTTACTCCATTACAATGTACACATTATCTTGGTCTTCAAAAGCATCATAGAACCGTATCAAATTGCTGTGTCCATTCAAAGCTCGCAATATTTTCACCTCCCTTCTCACATCTTCAATAGCAATTGCTGTTGTCATCTGGCAACAAAAGAGGTGAAGATGAAAACATAAGCCTTAATTCCATATATAAAAATCATCAAAAATGGTATAAAACTCGAGTTTTCTCCAGAAAACAAATCAAATCAGATGGAACTCAACGACAATCTCAGAACTGCTGAGTGTACCAAGTGATGCACCAAATGTAAGGAAGAAGAGCATATGATGATTAAGATTAAGATTGAAGATAAAAAAAAAATTAACCTTTGCTTTTGGTATGACCTTAACAGCCACTTGTTGACCCTTAAGCTCACCCTTCTTGAACCTAGCAGAACAAGTATACCCAAAATGCCCTCGACCCACTTCTTCACCAACTTCCAACCTACTAGTGAACTCCTTAGAGAACCCAAACCTCTTATCCAAATCCGCCGCACCTCCATCGCCATCCTCCCCCTCCTCCGATATCGCCGCAGCCGCCTTCTTCCCCTGTCGCCGCGCCAGCACAGCCCTTATGTGCTTAGCCGGCGACGGCGGAGGGAACGGCCGCTTGAAGAACCTCCTCGGCGTGGAGGCCGCGCTCCTGCTCCCTCCCGCCGGCGCCGGAGACTTCTTCAGGAAGCGCGCGGGGCTCGGGCTGTAGAACGGGAAAAACGGAGACTGTTTTCCGGCGGTGACGTCATCTTTCCGGCGGTGGTTCTCGGCGCCAGCGGGACTAATTGGGGCTTTCGGGATTTGCGAAGGGTCGCCTTCGCCTTCAGCTTCGCGAAGCGCGTAAGGATTCGGCTTCTGCGGCTTCGATGTGCAGACTCCCATTACTGAAAGATCACAGAAGCTGAGAGCTACTGAATGATTGGTCACGCCATTGCAGAGAAGCTTCTTCTGGGTCTTGTTGTTTTCTGCGAAAGATTCGAACTTTGCAGAGGGTTTTAAAGAGGGTAGAAGTGGATTTGTGGGGTAGTGGAAGAAGAAGAAGATGATGAAGAAGATGGATGATTTCACGCGACACGTGGCATGCACGTGAGTATTGGGTTTTGGGTGTTCATTGAATTGGGAAGTAAAGAGAGGAAGCTAAGGAGAGAAGGGAAGGTCTGAAATTGAATTAACGAGGAAGAGGATGATAATGAAAACAGTGATCTGTTTAGGTGAGAAGATGGCAAAGGGGGGTTGTATTCTTTCTTGCCACAGCTTTGGCTACATATTGTTCCCCCTTTTCACTCATCACCAACAATCCCGTACCATCAGAAATACACCATTATTATAGAAACATTCAAGAATTTCTTTATTTTTTTATTCACATTATTTGTTATTGTCACTATGAATGAGGCAAGACACCAAAAACTCAACAAATAAAACATCACCATTCATCAACATGTGTATAGGTTTGATTGAATGTTTAAGGAATTAGAGATTATAGACAATTAGTTGAGTATGAAAAAAAATCACTTGTTTTGATTAACCAGTTTTTGTAAATAGTTTGGGTATGCTTCTTCCCTCTTTGTTTGGCTTAAACAAGAAATGAGGCCAAATGTTCTATTCCCTTTCCAAGTTTGAAGTGAACAACAGCGACAGTTTGAGATGATTTTGTTAGATGATATAGGCAAATAAGCAACACCTAAATTACACGTATCACCTTTTGAAAAGGCTCTTAAAGAGTGAAAAAAAGTCTCAACACCTGTGCTGTGTCTGGTTGAGTAACAGAGGTTGTGCATAGATTTTGGCTTGAATGCAGTTTGAATTGAAATATATATAATAATCTTAGTGGATTTGGGTTCTTTAAGATGAATATTTAATGTGATGAATAGTGTCTAAGATCTGTTATGTTATCTTGGGACTCAGATACGGATCTGGTACATTGAAGTAACTTGATTTGGCAGTAGCATATGATTTGTTGTTCACATGCAAACGATCGATTTAACAATGCACGTAAGACAATTTTTTAAATTTGCCTCACCAACACCACTTGGAGCTTCTCACCCATGTGAGGGCCAATTTCTCAACAAATTACATGGAGTAATTAGTAAGCAATCACTTTGCTAATTTCAAATGCAATTACCATGCAAACTTACTCCCGTCAATTATTGACTATAAATACTCTTTCGATACTGTTAATATTTTCAAGAATCATCGAGACACAGTTTATATATTCTTCTTATTTCATTCCATCGAAATATCTTTTAAAGACAAAATCGTAGCAGAACATCAATTTCCAAAGTAGACAATACTTTGTATGTCATGATTAATCTTAAGAATTATCTCTTCGACTTGAAATGTAAAGAAATACTATCAATGTTATTCAATGACTTTACCCACCATCTTTTACCTTTTGTTTTAAACTTAATTAATATCACTATTTTTTTTAAGTTATTTATATTTGAGAATGATATTTGGAAACTAAATTTACAAAAACTAAATGTAAGAGTAAGTAAATTTTATGAGTTATATATATCTCATAAATCTTATCAATAAAAATGAAGTAATTAAATGAGTACTTAGTTTTTCTAAGTATAATAATGCTCTTTTTAGTTTTTAAAATTAAATTAAATTATTTTATTGTTTGTTCATAAAAAATTGCTTGATGTAATTTTACTCAAACAAAAATATGTTTTTTTAAGGGCAACATGGGATATATTTTTGTAGATGAGATATTATTTCATTTTGCTAAATGTAAAGTATGATATAAGTGAGATTAGTCATGTACTTCTCTAAGTATATGTAGTTTGTTATTTTGTTGTATTTTGAGTTAGTGGTTAACTTTGTTAATAGGATATTATGTAATCATTAATTTAGTGATAATATATTTAATCACTTTATACATTTTTTTTTCTCTATATTTTTCTTACAAGGTATTGAAAAGTATAACATGTTAAATCATCTCTTTCTCAAACATTATAACCAACAATTCAATAACTACTAATGAATTTCGATTAAAACATTGATAATTTTATCATTATTCTCTCCTTTGATATTAACACAAGTTATTCTTACATGTATTTGAGTTGTGAAACAAGATCCACAATCACTTCAACACTCATGAAATCACAATCTCAACAATCTTGAATTAATCTTCACAATGTCAAAAAAAGATATCATATGCTATTAATGTTATCAGAAATGTAATACATTTACCTTCGTTATTAATGTTTTTCAATTCTTTTATCATTATCTATTAATAAGAAAACAACCCTACTCATAATATAGTGTGAGCAAATACAGAAAAAAGAAATCTAAATAACTATAAAATTAATGTGTTATATAAAGGATGACCAGACTCTTAAAACATATATCTTATAAAATAACACTACAGGAAAACCATGAAATAGAAACCAATTTGTAGAAACCAAAATAATTAGTTGCAATAATAACTAAATTAGAGACCATTTTAGAAACTAAAAATAAATTTGGTTTCTAAATTAGTTTCTATTATTGTTAAATAGTTTCTAAATTGGTATCTAATTAACAACCAAGGTTTTTGCTACCAAAACCTTGGTTGTTAATTAGATACCAATTTAGAAACTATTTAACAATAATAGAAAATAATAGAAACTAATTTAGAAATTAATTTTTTTTTAGTTTATAAAATAATCTCTATTTTAGTTTCTATTCTAACTAATTATTTTGGTTTCTAAAAATTGGTTTTTATTTCATGATTTTCTTGTAGTGTAAGTACTCAAGGGAGTAATATACTCAAATGACAAATTTAATTTACCATATTATTATTTTAACAATAAATACTTTTCTGCATACAAAAAGATCAAATAATTATTTTTTAAACAACCATAAACGTAATTACTGTTTATACAACCACAACAACAAATTTTAAGAATTTTATGTAAGAAAAAGAAGGAAATAGTTGAATTGAAGGAAGCAGTGATGATGAGAAATTAAGCCATGAAATGAGAGACTTTTGAACATGGGGAAGAGGGATGAAACAACAACTTCGATAACATTTTTAAAGGAGAGAAACAAAAACAAATAATAGCATGCTGATTTTGGATCACAAGAGGAATCACAATGAAGAGAAAAAAAATGGTACCAGTTTGTGGGTCTCAAGAAAAATGTGGAAAAAGATGAAACAAAAAAGGCTACTTAATTAAACAATTATAATATATTGATTAATTGATTACTTAATAAGTAATGTATGAACACATTCAACACTGATTACTACAATTAATGTGTTATGCTATATTCATTATTTAAATTAATAGTATGTAAGTTTAAAGAATTAATTAGACACTACAAATTTAATATTGAGAGAGAAATATGTACGTTTAGGATTGATTATTAATACTGCGGTTTAAAAAAACTATACTTTGTTGTTAAATTATATGTATCTGAACTATGTGGATAATTGTATTTGAAAATATTCGTGGATAGTTATTATTTGAGAAATTTAGAATTATATAAATAAAATTATTTTTAATAATGGAGTGCTAGATTCTTTTGAAATTTTTGCTATGGTTTAAGTATGGGTGTGGACATGAGTTATTTATAAATTTTTAAAGTCAATTTTTTTTTTTTTTGATTGGTATTTTAATGTATATGAATGTTAACTATCTTCCTCTTCTTTTTTTTGTGAGTTCTGATTTGGATGAGAGGATATTTTGCTGAGAGTAATTCAACCTTAAATGTTATTGAATCGGATTAAGGATATGGATCGTTATTAAGAATGTACTACCTAGGGTTTAATTGTTGATTAGTATTTTTAATCTTCTTAAGGTATGATGGTATCGGTCGGTCCTGACCCGGTATTGAGTTTTCATCCGGTTGTTCCGTCTCGATCGGTATTGAAATTTCAATTTATATATCATAAAATATTTATATGTATCTTAAATGTTATTAATTTATATATTTTATATTTAATTTTAGTTTTAACATTATACACATATGATATAAAAAAAAAAAAAGGCTTGAAAAGAAAGTTGCAATTGAAAACGTCTTATACACAATATCAGCACTTATGTCATTATTTTATATAGTTTTAAGCTTTTCTTCACTATTTTGAAAACAAAATAAAGTAAGCTACAAGTTTATCTTTTTTATTTGTTTACATCTCTTCTACCAAATTACGTACTTCCTCTTATTCCTTTCATCACCCTTTGTATTTCTTTAAAGTATTAGATATTATGTTTTATAGTTTTTAAGTATTAAAAGTTCTTCAAAATAACATATTAATATCAGTAAAATATATCAATCTAATAACCGAATCGATAGACATTTAATATTTTAAAAATTATTTACGAAGTTTTATTATTTTGGAGATTATATAGAATGTTAATTATCAACTTGATTATATACTAAAAAATATTAATTTTAAAGATAAAAAATAATTAATTACTATATTAACTAAATTATATATTATTTTAAAAATTAAAAAAAATTATAAATTAGTTTCTAAATTATATTTAATTAGTTATCAATATTTTTTTATAAATATAAAAAAAATGTGAATATCACTTTATTGAAAACATAAGTAAAATGTCCTTTATTAAATAACAAAGGAAATTGAAGGTTTGATAAAATTAAAAGGAGTCTAATGTAATTTTATTATAAAAGTAAACATGTATGCTAAAACTAAAAGAGATATAAATATAAATAGAAATAAATAGAATTTTCTCATTTCTTAACTATGCACGTGCATGGCTGGAACTCAATTAATTACCAGAAAAAAGGATTAGTGGTATGGTATAGTAAGTAAATGTTGATGTGATCATAAAAACTTGTCTACTTTTTCATTCTGGATTAAACCCATCTCCACTATAACGGTTACACTTAAAAGAAATTTTAAAGAAAAAAAATTGATGATGATGGAGCAATGAAAGTGGGTTCCATGGTAATAAGGAAGAACATAGTTTGTGTTTCCCTCAACATTGCTTCATAATTAACCATTCTTTGTGGTGGCTTTAATCAATGCATTTCTTGTTTAAAGTTGCTCACCTTCTTAAAAGGTCAAATATTTGTGGAACCCACCATCCAAAAATTTCCCCTTATCCCATACAATAGTAATCAACCTACACCAAAAGAGATATTTAGAAAATACTTGTAAAAATACTTAATATCTTATATTCGATATTGTTTAATATTGAAGTGTATAGTAATGGATTTGTTATTAGTAGACTTTAAGTTTAACTCAACCCATAAAATTGGTTTATAGGACTGAGGTTTGCATCCATTTATATACAATGAAATATCACCATCTCTAGTCGACGATGTGGATCTCCAACAGAAGTTGTAAGGATCTTCAACCCCATAAAATCGGTTTATAGGATTGAGGTTTGCATCCACTTATATACAATGAAATGTCACCATCTCTAATCGATGTGGATCTCCAACAGAACTTTTAAGGATCTTTAAGAGGACTCTTAAGGATTAATTATCGAATTAATTTTGATATTATGTTAATATTCTGTATCATAATTATCCTAATGATATCATAAGTGATATGTGATATGAGTATGGTAATAATATAGTAGAAAAGATGATTATATATCCGTAGAAAGTAGTTTGGACCACATATTGGGTAATATTTATAGAATATTAAGAACAACCACTTTTCTTTTTTACTGAGAGCACTATCATTATTTAAACAGTAGGGAAAGTGATGATGATGATGAGTCCCCACATTGATGTGCATACGTGTGATGCACATGTCATGGTAACACCAACATCATGTAGTTTGTTTTGTTGCACTTCTACAGTTTCTAATAATAGTAGAAGAACGTTTTTTTATTTATAATTTTATAATTAATGCCCTGAAAACAGTTATTATTATTAGTTGGGTTACAGTTATGAGTATTATTGTTTATGAGTGAAAAAATGGGTGGCTTGGGTGGTTGGGATTGTTGCACTGAATAATCAGATTAACAGTAACGACGAAAGCGACACTCAAACTCTCTCCCCATGTGCAATGCTCCAAACCACTCACTAAAACTAATTTCAATAAGTCTAATACATCTTCTCATTAATATTTATACATTCAATTTTATCCAAAACTTTTTATCAATTAAATCTTTCTTAAATTTGTTTTTAAATAAACAATTTTACTTATCTAGGTTTATATATTATTTGGTTGTAGAATTATTTACGTGTTTCGGTTGTCTTTTTCTCTTCCTTTAAGTTTGTTTTTTTAATTGTTGGTGTTTGTTTGTAGTTTATCTGAAAAAGATATTTTGACCATCAAGTAAGTACTTTAGGTTAAAAATGTGAATGAAAATTTATTCTAGCATACCTTACACATCTGTAGATAATTTATAGAATATATTAAATATCAGTGTTAACTGATTTTTAGCATGATTTCCTGATTTACAGGATATATATTAACATATTTGGAGAATCTATTTAATAAGTCAATTTCATATACACTAAATCAGTATTAAATGATCATAATTCGTAAGTAGTTTCCATAATTGTTATTGTTGTCATTTATTGAGCGTCTTAAATGTATATTCTTGGTCGATTACCGAGAGTGACTGAGTCGTCCTGTACCGACTAATAAATTACCGAGTGATACATTTTCAAAAATATATATTTACTTTTTTTTTTACTGAATTTAGTTTTGGAAATGTTATGGAAATATATTTTTTATATTTTTGTTATGGATTTAATTAGAAGAATCGATGGAATTTTAAATGGATCGTTAATTTTTTTTTTATCTAATCTAATATAATTTAAAATAAAAAAATTCGGTTCTTTTACCTACTTTTAATATATTTTAGGAGTCTTCTTAATGAGTATATTAACTAATTATTGTGTATTAGTTAAACAATTTAAACATAATACTTTGATACTACTATAAGGGTTTTCTATATTATTATTTAAAAGATTAAATATGATTTCAATATATGAGAGAATTTTAATTTTAGTTCTTATAATATTTTATTATTTGTTTCTATAAAATTAAAAATATTTATTTACTATTTTTATAAAATAAATTAATGTTATTTTTAATTCACTAACTATTTTAAAAAAAGTTCTCTAAATAATTATAGTTTTCACATTAAAATAGATAAATAACATTTAATTTAGAGAATTTTTAAAAAATGTCACTCATTGACACGTTTATTTATCACAAAAGCTATTAACAAAGAAGGTTGCATAAAACTATATATAAAAAAAACAATTATTTCTAATTTATAGGGACCAAAAATAATTTCATTTGGAAGAACCAAAATCAAGTCACTCTTTATAAGACTAAAAATATATAATTATTTAATTATAGACTAATATACACGGTTGGATTTTGTAAAATTATAATTAAATTGATTTTTAATTACTTCACATACAAAATCATTTTCGTCGATATACATCAATATTAAATAAAAATAGTGAATAAATTTTACATGACAAACGTATAAATATGTTTTTTTCTCTATAACTATAACTTCCTAATGGAATAAAAAAAAAGCATAAGTAAATACAATTAATAACACAAGCAAGTTTTTTTTTTCTATCGTTACTTCTTAATGATGGTCTTAGTGTGTTTCAATTATAAATATAATTTATATTTTATAAAAAAAATTGGCAGTCTTAAGTAAAAAAAAAAAAAAAACAGGGATATAGATCTTTCAATAAAGAATGGTGTGTAATGATTGAGAGATAAATAATTGATGTATAATATTTTTTTTCAATAAATCCAAATTATCTAATTAAATTATGGTTTATTATTTTTGTCATTATATTGTTATAAATTAAATAATTATATTTTAAATTTTAATCTTACATTATTTTTTTATGGAAGGAGTTTTTAATATTAAAGAGGACCAATAATATAACGAAGAACCAGTATTTCACTTAAAGTATTAGATATTATTGTATATTTTTATTTGGTAACATTTCAGGTATTCAAGTAAAATTTGTTGAGATATTTATTTAAAATTTTAGGAATTTATCACCATCGTATTTTTTAATTCTGTATTTGATTTAATTTAAAAAAAAATTATCAATACCTTTTTTATTAATAAATATTTATATAATTTTAAAAAATATTGTTAAAAACTAATCTTAATTAGATTCACGGAGAGAAAAAAAAGTAGTAAAAATGAAACGAATATGATAATTAATTGAATAAGTGGGAATTGGAGTAGTAAAAAAGTAGAATCAATGTTATTTAAATTTAAATTACTCTCTGATATAATAAATTCATGAAAATTGGCGCTGGAAAACCGGTTTCATGATTAGTCTATATTATTAATAAAAAAATTATAAAATAATTTTTAAATTATATATAATTCTTAGTTAACAGGTTTTATCTTTTATTATTTTATATTTTAAATTAATTTTTATTAATCTTTTAAAAATTAATTTAGAATTTAAAATAAAAATATAGATAACTAATTTAGATACTAATTTAAAAAATATTTTATAATTTTTTATTAATAATAAAATTTATTTAGACATTAATAATTTTTTAGTGTCTAAATTAATATTTAATTTAGTTAATATAATAATTAATTTAGTTAATATAATAATTAATTATTTTTTAATTTAAATTTAGTTGTTATTTTTTTATTTTCTTGTAGTGAAATAATACTGATTTATTTACAAATTTTTCTATAATTTTGAGTGCTACTTACGAATTTCAATCATACATGAAATCGTTTTTGTTATAGTAATTGGTGTTGCAGGTTTTATAAACACATAAAATTACACCTTAATATCAGTTCTCCTTCTCCTTTCATACCTAAAATACAATGAATAGAATTAGACATGATTGTTTATGAGAAGAGCTTCTGATATTATACTTGTATCCATTGGTGTGATTAGAAACATGATCATTCATGTGATGAATTCCACTCATCAGTCATTTAGTTTTGGCTCATAAAGTTGTTGAACCCCGTGACAATGTGACTATGGTTTGGATATTTATTCTAATTCATGGGATACATAAGCTAAGCAATCATATTCTGAGTTCATGCATGACACAGACACAGAGTTCCAACTTTGAATTCGAATTTAGTAGGGCCATAGAGAAAGAACCAAATCCATTTCGTTGTTTTCTTAAATTCCAAATTTTCCCCAACCACAAACAGTCAAACACATCTTCATCTAAACCAAAAATATGAGGAGCAAGTGTTTTTGAGGCCAGCTAATAGGTGGTCCCTTCTTGTGAATGTATGCAGAACTTGAAGGTTTCAATGCATCAGAAGTAAGTGTATTAGAAAACCAGCAAATTATCACAACACCACTGTTTCATACCCGACCAACCCATCCAAAGCTTTACATGGATTTGATGCTTCCAAAGCACGATTATGCTGATAGCAAGATTACACCAATACTTTTATTTTTACATCAATCTATCATCTATTTGGAGTACAATCCCAAAGGGAAATCCAAACAGTTGAACAATACCACAAGATTCCACTTCTGTCATTTTCAGATGTTTAGCTACCGTTTATCTTAGCCATGAATTAGTGAGATCAAGACAGAGGATTGTTTACAATTCAAGCTGTTCAATTTCTTCCTCCACTATCCATCAAACCATCAAATACAATCTTTATTATTATTAAGAATATAAATATTATACTGGTTGGTCCATACGACCCATTCGAAGTTCACTATTTAATCGAAGTCGATCGAGACCATCATACCTCAACAGAAGATTGATGAACTAATTAGAGATTAAGTATTAGATAGTGTATTTTTAGTTACATATTAAATCCTTAATCAGGTTCAATATTAAACGACCTACAATAATTATTTAAACGAGCACAAATTTCAAAAGATCAAGTATGTAATCATCTAGTACTAAATACTGAGTGTATTCGACACTTGATTTGAGTGTTGGAGTATCTTTTACCGATACAATCCGAACATAAAGTTCACAGAAAGAACGAGAATTACAGAAATTAGTTTGAAAGAAAAAAGTGAAGTGCGAGTCGACTGACCGACCAAGAAGGGATTCAATAGTTCTGTTATTCCAACCTGTTAAAAATACAATTATATTCACTTCTTTTAACCATGTGATGAACACAACATATAAGTTTTTCTAGCAGAAGAAGTTCTGAAACTACAAAATGAATTCGGGGAGATTGTGATTAGTGATATAAAAGTGTGTGAATATCTAGAATTAGTGCCTGTACTGTGAAGATATCTGAATGCTTAGTGTGTTACTAACATGATTTTCAGTATAGAAAACTGGAGAAGAAATGTCTGATTTCAATTAAATTGAAATTGCTGGTATTCAGTATCTGCACAATGGACAGTAATTGGTATTGTTGTTTAATCATCTGAGTTCATAAAAGAAACATTAAGAATTTAAACCTGATAGCATTTAGCAGTATAATAATGGTTCCAACCTGCAGGGATAAACTTGAGTTCTTCTACTTTCCCGAAAATCTATATAATGCATAAAGTATAAGGCCAAATTGTGAGTCTCAACATTCCACTACCAGTAGTAGATAGTACCTGTTTTACTGATTTCAATTATCACTTTCCTTTTCATCATTTGTTTCTGATATTTTACAGAACAGCAGCCTTTCAGTGCCTTCTCAATCAATGCCTTTGGGATGTTGGCAATCACAGTGGAAGAGACTCTAATTACTTTGTAATTTGATTCTCTTTTACGATCGTGATTTTAAGTTTAACTCAATCCCATAAAACTGACTCATAAGATTGAGGTTTGCACCCACTTATATATAATGAAAGACTCTAATTTCTAGTCGATGTGAGATCTCTAACACACCCCTAATATCGAAAGTGACAGCAAATATTCTTTAGGATAGTTCGAAATGACTCTGATAAGTGAACTTTAAGCCTAATAAAATCTCATAAAACCGACTTATAGGGTTGAGGTTTGCATCCAATTATATACAATAAAAGGCTCTAATCTCTAGTTGACGTGGGATCTCCAACATATATTATTAAACTTCATAAAATCATATTTATACACTTAAATTATGATAGTTAAATAAACTCTTGTTATAATAGATTAAAAATAATTTTAATATCTGAACTTTAAATTTAATTTAATTTTATAAAATTAATTTATAATGTGAAATTTATACTTCATTATAATAAAATATTTTTATTTGAATGAATATTGAATATAACTGTTTTAAGATACCAGAAAGTTTAGGCTTTGATTTGTGTATTCTCATAAAAAGAAGCTAGAAATCCTTGAGAAACGGATCTCTATGTTTGTCCAGAAATTAATAACACTTTTAGTCATTGCAGTTGTACACCCAGCAAAGGATAATCATTACCACACACCTCTCTATTTTATACTACTTTTTTCTCATTTTTTTCTCTCTTTCTTTTTTGTTAGATTACTTTTCACAATATATATATAAATTAGAAGAATTGTCATATATTATTATTCATTTTATAAATAGTGAGAGAATCATGTAATTATTATTTATAAATACAAATATTTTATTTCTTGATTTATCTAATTGAATCTAGAAATATTATTATATGAATTGAGGACAACAAATCAATATTGATTTGTCTTGTCTATCTTTAGGAAAATTAATTAATATAATTAAGGAGAAAATATTTAGTGACTTAGAAACTTAAGTTAAAACTTTTAAAATTTTAAAATAGAAACTAATTTTTTTTATTTTTAAAATTATTTCTAATTTAGTTATTATATCAACTAATTTTTTTCTAAAATTGATTTTTTTTAAATAAAGTTTCCTATATTATTTGTATTTCAAGGTGTGATTTTATATGAAAAGTAACTCTTCTTATATGATAGGACTACTCTCATATCTCATAGGAAAATACATAGTCTCATAAGGATTTTCTATTCTAAATAGAATAATATATTATAAAAATCAAACAAATTTTTATAACCTATCTCTTTTCAAGCTATGTTCTTCATGTGGAAGACTTTCTTATATTATGTTTACATTTTTATATTCTTTAATTTTTTTGTTTGTTTTGAAGATGGTTCTCTAAGTTCTTCATCAATTGAAGACTTATCATAACATACTATACTCAAATATCTTAATCATATTGTAAAAAAATAGCCACAACATTACTTAAACACATGAAACAAAAAGTCCACAACTTAACGTATTAATCCAAGAAAAAATCACAAAAAAACTCTTAATTATTGCACTATACCATTATAATTAAGAATGGTCAAATAAGTGTGACAGTTATAATGAGCTTGGATAGATGATTTTAAGATGATAATTTACTTTTTTAAAAGAATTTAAAATTATTTATAATAAAATATGTTGTTCAGCCAAATAATCTAAAAAATTGAAGTTTTAAATTTATTTATTTATCTAATACAAAAAATTGCCTTCTACTGTTTTTTTTTTTTTTTTTTTGCTTTAAAAGCAAACTCCTCATCTCTGTGACAAAGAACCATGAGTGACTTGAAAAATAAGAGTCATTTTTTTAAAAATGTTTTCAACTAATATTTTTAAAATAAAAATGAAATCCCCCAAAATAAGGATATTAGAGATGATCCGATCCATATAACATGGATTCTGACATGGAAAGAACACTATAACATGTGTAATCTTAAAAAATAAAATGTAGGACAAGTAGCCACGTATAATTATTTAATTTTAAATTCATAATAAAAAAAATATATGTATTCAAAATTATCTATAAACAATGTTACTTAAATATAACAATCTAAAGATATTGTCATCTAATACAAAATTAATATAACTCATCTATTTAAAATTCAAAAAGTGGAAAGAGATATAATTTATTTAAGATTCACATTTCTTCTATCTATTTTTCATTCACAATATAAAATCAAATTTTATATAGTTCTAAAAGTCAAAAATATTTGTGTTAATACTTTTTAATGTTTGCTGGAAAGAGTATAAATACTAAAACAATTATTTTCTCCAAAGATTCATATTAAATATCATATGACGTGTATGGTCACGTAGACGTCTAAAATTTATTTGCGCGTGTTAAATTATATTTGTATTTATTTCTATTTTACTCTACAAAAAAAAGTTGGTAATTGTAAACTTAAAAGTAGGTGGCAAATAGCAGAAACATTGCGCTAAATGATCCAAACTTTTTAAAGAAAATAAAAAATGGTCAATTTATAGATGAAAAAGAGAGCGGCAAATAGTAAAATTGTTGGGCAACCAAATCGGCCCAGGCTCTTCAAAATATCGGTGCCTTTATAAAAAAATTGGCAGAGTGTTTATTCTTACACCTCCATAGTTTTTTTGTAACCCTCTTATAGGCTAAAAGATCATTTAATTCTAAATGAAATTATATTTTAAATTATAGAATTTGAAAGGTATTTTCAAATAAAAATAATTTTGGAAATTTATAATGTATTTTTCTAAAAGCGTATTTTAAAATTATAAAATCCAGAAAATATCTTTCAGATTTTACAATATAAAATGTATTATTTTTTGTCTGCGTGGTTTAAGATTATTTAATTTTTTCATTAAAGCAATGGTCATTTCACTGACTCTAATTTTTGTTAAGGGTATAATGGTCATTTGGTTGACTCTATAGTTTTTTTAAGGATATAATGGTCATTTCATTGACTCTATGAAGGTTCAGTACGAATTGGGCGACGTGGCATGGAATTGTTGGGTCTAAACGGACCGCCCTAAATGCTCTCAAAAAAACATAAACTCACTAGATGAGGTGTGTATATAAAAAACGCGTGTCACTATCAAATGTTAGGCCCAATGAATTGGCCTAGATTAAAGAAATAATGGTAATGGGAATAACAAATATGAGGCAATTGCTTCCTGCACCCGACGAAATTTTCAAAATTCAACTATGCCCTTGTCTTCTTTAGTTTGAAAAGCTGTGAAGGTTTCTTTGGAAAAGCTGTGATGGTGGTGCTTTGAGTTGGCTTTCTTCTTTGGTGGTGCTTTGAGTTGCGTAGGAAGTGGATTTACAGTGGTGGTGGACGGGGTCGTTTGCACTTTGACATTGTTGTGAGGTAAGAACCGATTTAAGTTTTTTTATCGCATTTTGTTCAAGCTCAGGTAGTGGCGGATACCGATATCCGGAAGTCTTCTTTTAACCTTACGGATGTAAGCGTCCGTAAGTCAATAACATTTTCTGCACCATATTACTGCATTACGGATATCATTATCCAAAATTTCGTTTTGTATTATGGATTTAAATATCCGTAGTTGTATTTTGAATTATGGATATCCATATCATAGTTGACTATTTTCCGCAAGCTATAATTCTGAACAAAAATATCCGCAAGTCACTTACCTTGTCTTCTCCGACGTTCGCTCCGAACTTCCTTTCCGTTCAAGGACTTCTTCGTCATCGCAGCTGATGGTCTGTCGCCGAAATCAAACAGAACGAAAAGGCTTGTTGTGCTTCCCTGTGAAAACCAAGAGGAAGATGGTGCAGATGAGTTGCGACTGTGGATTGGGTGGATAAGTGAAGGTTGGGTGCAGGTCTCTAATTCACCTTCATCACTTGACCTAATTTAAAATTTATTAAGAACACTTTTGTCTTTTCAAGTCTATGATCAATTGCGAGTTTGAAATGATCAGGGAGAATCTGCCCAAATATGAAGGGGCCTAAAAACAAAGGTCCAAATTTTGGAATAAACCGAAGATGTAAAAAAGCCATATGAAAAAGGATGGGCCCCACATGAATAAAGAAAGTATGGAAATTGGGGGCCCACGTGTACTATCCTAGGTGAATTAAAAGGCCATGAATGGTTGAACATAGAGAATGCATGCATGGTGAGAGAAAAGACGAATCATGGTACATAAAGCAATCATGATTTGCATAATCTCCATGCACACCAAAACGCAAAACCTCAGACTACAACAAAGGTGTTGCAGCCCCTGCACCATAATTCTCTATTGTTTTCTCTAAAACCTTAAATTCTACATCTTAAACCTTAACCATGCTAACCACTGTCTAATGCAAACGAAAAAAAACATATGTATACATGCAGTGGCCACCAATTCGGTTAGCAATAGAATTTATTGTAAAAACGAGAAAAAGAAAAAAAATTAAAATTAAAATGGATTAAGACAAAATAATAGAGAAAAACACACCATTTATAATGAAGAATAAATAAATATATAGAGATTCGTTACTTTAGAAAGTTTCTCAATATAAGAACTAAAGTAAAAGATGTTTTAGATTCTCAAATATGAACTCATAAAGATAATTTTATTTAATATTTTAATAAATGGAGGAGACTCGCTTACGTAATAAAAAGAAAAATTGGACAAGAAATCAAAGAAACAAAAAAATTAAGTTAATTTTATTAATCAATAATTAATTTTACTAAACATGATAATACATGATATTCCCTAAAACTAGGAAGTATATCTGAATAATTCTTTGAATTTAGGAAAGTAGTAATGACTTATGGTGTCTATCTTGCTTTCCAAAAGACACTAGATGGCTTTTAAAAGGTTGAAGGGTCAAGAGTTAACCTAACCATGTGTCCTTAAAAGTGATATATGATAATTTAGAAGCTCCTAAAATTACTTCTCACTTCCAAATTTTATTTTATGAAGTTGAGTTGCACATAGAAACACTTAGTAAAAATACTCATTCTTGTTTCTTGACTTATTCAAATGTATTATACACCCAACAAGTCTTTTAATTAAAAAAAAATAATTCCACTAACATTTAGAATTTTCACAAATTATTCTAGTTTCAATTTGTACATTTATTTTCAAACATCGACTTATGCAACCAAAATACGTAAAATCAATGTAAAATTTGTCCTTATGTTTATTGAGAAAATCAAATTTCTGTTAACAAACGTAAATTTTATTCTCTCATACCACGGTTGATTTATCGAAATTAAGTTATTTTATATAATATTTATTTTCACTCAGAATAAAAATTATTTATTTAGATTAAAAATATCTCTTAAATAATTTCTCATGGAAAACATTATTAAAATTAAGTATGCACCCTTCAGATTTCTCATTGTCCTACATCCTAAAATCAAATTTAGCTCTTAACCATTTGAAATGGGAGTTTAAAGTCATGAATTTATGTAAATTAAATCAAATTTTTGTTCACACATCTAGTATAGGAACCATCTCTCGTTAAATGAGGTTCTCATTTTGCTTAGTGAATCAATTTGAGAGATTTCATTAAAAGAATATCACTAATTAGATCTTAAACAATAATGGTGTATGACAAATTAGTTATTTATAGGCTAAAATACAAAAAAAATGTATTTAAAATTCAGTATTGGTTATATTGATACTAATATTTAATTCTAATCAATAAATGAGCTACATAAGAGCTTCAGTGTAAGACTCGAATAACAAATATCAAAATCATATACCTGTTCCATCAGCTATTTTAACTGCATTTCAATGATGACCACCCAATAAAATGTAATTTGTAAGAGAAAAGGTTGACAAAATTGTTGGATAAAATTTCCATATGTAACAATCCCAATGCTTATATCCACTTTATTTCATCCAAGCCTGAACCTTTTGCCATATGTATATGCTGCAATAATCTGATTGTTTTCCTCACCCTGAAAAGAGAAGGTATGATTTACTATGTAACACAGATACTGACATTGATAGATACTAACATTGATATGACACAGACACGAAGATACGCATAATCTCTAAAATGTAAGACACGAAGATACGAATCTATATATTATATAATTATGAATTATATAAATTCATAATAAAGATTTATATGCACAAGTATATTTCAACTTTTTTTTAGCAGAAAGATGTTTTCATTGACTAATTCAAAAGAATTTATTTCTTATTTTTATAATCATAATAAAAACTTATATAATAAGTTTGAGATTTTAAAAAATTAATGTATTTTTTCTTTTTAAAATTGTGATAGAACCGGTCTCCAATACAACGGACACAACATTTAATAGGCGTATCCAAGCTTCATAGATGGCTTATGAACTGTTCATTCGAACTAAATAATTAGATAATCAATCTATCTGCAATTATGCATAAGCAATTGTAATGACATGAATTTCAATTCATGGTAATTTATCTGTTTAGCTGAGAGATGAAAACATACCAGAGTGTTATTGGAACATCTTGCTATATGCTTTTTTCTCTAGGTCATGCCTATCAGCTATCTGCAAGAACACATATTTCAGATTTTGCAACCACTATATAATGCTTGTTCAAACAGTTTGTTACAGATTAAAAAAAAGTGATTTTTTTCAAGTAAAATAATTTAGTGATTATTTTGAAGTTATTTAAAAAACCAAAAGCTAATTCACGTTTGTAAAAGTGATTCTTCAAAGAAAAACAAAGCTGTAAAAATGGATCCCTACTAACCTTCCTCCTAGCAGCAGCAAGTTCCTTTTTGATTCCAGCTGAAAATAGCAAGATATCAATTATGCTTCAGGAAACTTTAGATTACTGAAGTAGCAGAACTGCACTATAAATTTAAGTAAAAATTTCCATATAAAATCACACACATCATTATCAGTTCTTTGTAAAATGGCCCTTATATTCATTTAGCTTTAATTTCTAACTCTATATTTAACTCTTCTCATCATCTGGATAGTAATCTTCATCTTGTATCTTTTAAAAGGTTAGATCCTAAGAGCATGTGAATCTGTCTCTGGATATTGCATCAATAGCTTGACTAAAATAAACAAAAAATTCAGTAGATGACACAAAGGCCAGATCCAAAAATGTATGTTCACAACTAACCATCATTTGGCTCCAAGGTCAGTGCCTTCTTAAAGCTTTCAACTGCAGCATCAATGTCATGGAGTGCCATATATGCCTGGTAAATTGGAAGTAACATATTTACCAGAGTTAAAAGCATAATAAAGGGTTACAAAAGCTCCAAACTTTTGAGAGGAAGCCCTTCAAGTACAATACCAACCTGTCCTTGGCGAAACAAAGCTTTAGCATTGTTGTCTCCCTCACGCATTGCAAATTCTGTATCCAACAATGCTCCTTTAATGTCCCCTAGTTTCAATTTTGAAGCCTTGAAATAATGACATAACAAACAAATAGATGGAAAATAGAAAATTTAGTTAATATGGCAACAGAAATCAAATGAATATAATAACACCCAACTTACAGAGCTGTTTGTGAAAATCTGAGACTTGGTTTTTCTCAATCCTGAACTTATCTCTGCAAAGGCATATATACCATAATGCATTATTGTGATCAAAGTAACAGCATTGCACAATTAAGCTAAGGAAATAGTAGATAAGGGCAGCATACCCTCATCAATGCCTTCCTTCTCCCAACAAATATCCAGGTAGCGTAAAGCTTTCCTATACTTCCTTAGAGCCATTTTGTAGTCTTGTTTCTGCCAGAAAAAAAGAAAGATCATTTTATTTTCTTGCTACTGAGAATCACAGGAAAAGGGAGACAAACAACTACAGCAAAAATAAGCACTCAAAAACTATGAACTGACAGAAAAATTATTTCATTGACATCTCAGAAAATCAATATAACTTTTTTCAGGTCAGGGTATGGATTAATACATCAGAACAATAATCTGAGATGGAGCATGGGAAAGCAGCAATACCCTGTAATGATCATTGCCAAAAGTTTTGATTGAGTCCACAGATTTCATCCACCAGTCAAGTTCAGAAGGGCTCTCATCAAGGTCTGCTGGCCAATCAGGATAGGTGTCTCCATCTTTGAAGAAGTTAGATATTCCATCATCATCCCCTTCAGGAATTTCTCCAGAATCCACAATTTTAACATCAAGAATGGGACGATCATCCTCCCCGGTCACAACATGCTCAATTGATCGAACCACTCCCATTCCTTTAACTACTTTTCCAAATACAACATGCTTACCGTCTAGATGGGAAGTTCGAGTAGTAGTGATGAAAAACTGTGACCCATTTGTATTGGGACCAGAGTTTGCCATTGATAACATCCCTTTTCTTTCATGCTTCAACTCAAAATTTTCATCTTCAAACTTATGTCCGTATATAGATTCTCCTCCAGTACCATCTCCAGCAGATATATCACCTCCTTGAATCATGAACCCTTTAACAACACGATGAAAGCAAGATCCCTGAAAATACAACACAACATAACACAATTTCAGAATTTCACCTCTGAACTAATATCAGATTTATCTCTTGGATCATATTGTGTTAGCAATTGCCAATTATTACACAACAAGTTGACGAATATTTTCAAACAGAAATAATTTATGGAATTTCAAAAGCAATCCCCCCTGGAAAAAAAAACAAAACTTTAGATTGAATAAACAGCATCAACCCCAACATCGATACATGTAAAAGAATCCTTTTGTAGGAAAAAAAATTGAATGACTACAATGAAAGAATAAAGGACATAACCGTCTTTTCAGAACTCTTCGTCCAAAAGTGATGAAATAAAAAGCAGCTTCAAATTCAACCCTTGGATTACTACAAAGTTCAGATCTTAGAGCAGCTAAAATTCTCAAAATCATCAAGATACGGCGATGAAAGGGGAGCTACAAAAGACGCAGCCAATGTTCCAAATCGAAATATCAAGTTTTGAACGGCCCAGTTACACTCTAATGACAAAAAACAAATATAATTTCTTTCATTCAAATAGCATATAGAAGAATTCATGAAGAGGGGCATAACCCATTTCACAAACAAGGTTAAAAAAGCAATCTTTGAGAGGTGAAAAGGAAGAATTGAATAGACATAGAAGAAGGGTATATGGATAAAGTAAAAAAAAAGACCTTGAAATGAAGGGGCACCCCAGTATTTGGACCAATGCCTTTCTCACCAGTGCAGAGAGCTCTGAAGTTCTCTGCAGTTTTGGGAGTAACATCATCGTAAAGCTCCACCACTATCCTTCCTTCTAGCTCCTCCCCTATGCCGATGTCCAAGAAGCACCTTCCTCTCCCCATGTCTCTCTGCAGGATGTGGTTCACTGTGATGTTGGCTGGGTTGAAGTAGAATGCTTGCAAGACCTTCTAGACTCTTCTCTGATGTCACTCTTCAATCTTCAATCAGCAACAAACAGAGTGTGAAAAAAAAGGGCAAAAATAATTACTGGGAAAAATAATCACAATAATTGAAGAAACAAAAGTAAAAAAAAAAAAGACCCTCATTCTCACTCACTCAACCCTGGTGCTCTTTCACAGCACAAGCCTGGCTTCACAGCAGCATCAACTTTCAAAAGCAATAAAAATTAAATTTTGATTTATTTTTGTATTAATTTATTAAATAAATTTATTTACTTGTGTGTCTGTCTGAAAGTAGCATTGTATGGGAACTAGGTAAGGTGTTTGCATTGTTTTCTCAGATCTTGATTGCCAAATTTGGATATATGTAGGGTCGGAAGAGTAAAGGGTAATTTTTAACCAGAATGGATACTCTTTCTCTTCTCTTTGCTTTTTGTTCTTTTTTGAAATGAAAGAGAGACACTAATTAATCTTTTCAAATATAGAATCTATTTAAGGGCTTAATCTTTCTTTATTCAACTTTTATACCATATAGACATAATAATTCAATGTTTAACCACTTCAAGAAACATGGGTACTAGGATTACAGTGTGGGGACGCACCGCCATGTAACTCAATGTAAAAAAAAAGTATGAGACAAGACCACATTTAATCCTCGTACCCCCAATAAGTCCATTCTCTTTCTGTTATTTTTTTTAACTTCTTCTATAGGATTTTTATACTAAATATTTTCATTTATTGTGTATTTTTAAGTTTATAAATTTAAATTTTACTTCACTATCTATCTTAATATATAATAATATGTTTATTTGTTGTAAATAATTTAAGTTTTTTAATTGTTATATTTTTTATTTCTATAAAATATTTGAATTTGTAATTAAATTATTGTTAATGGTTTTTGTCATGATTTTAACTTTTTGTTTTTTAAATTTGTGTAGATGAACTTCTAGATTCATAAACTTACTTTACGTATTAGTTAGTAAGTTTTATGTTTCAATTTTAACTGAGTAAATATGAATAATGTCGTAAGGAATAAGTTTATACCGTACCGAACGGTTTAATCACTCGATTTTAGTAGTCTAACGACCGTATCAAAATATATTAAAGGTGTTCAATAAATGACATTAATGAAAAACATGGAAACTCCTTACGCAGCATAATCATGCCCCACTAAATTGGAGGAATAAGCTAATTAGTTGCTATAGTGACTAAATTAAAGGATCATTTTAGAGACTAAAAAAAATGTTGGTTTCATAAATAGTTTCTATTATTGTTAGATAGTTTCTTGTAGTGATTGAGTTAGTGAAAGATATTAATTTATTACAGATATTCTCCAAATATACCAACATATCTCCCTTTAAATCAATGATCAAAATACCTCCCTATAAATCAGGGATAATGCTAGGAATCAGTTAATACTGATATCCTACGGATTGTCTATTAGAACAAATGTTTATGACTAAATACTATAAATAAACATTCTACAAAGGTGTAAGATATGCTTTAATCAATTTTCACTATCCAGTCCTAATACAAATTACTTACTTGCTCGTCGGAGTAACTTTTTCAGATTAGCCCGATCACTAGCAATTAAATAAGGAGTTTTGAAGTGAGAAGCGAGGAGACAACCAATACATAAGCAATTGTACAAGCAATTCCATATATTATCTAAACTCATTTTATCTATACAATTGCAAAGTCAATCCGCATGGTTACTAATAAAAGCAATAAGTAATAATTTATATATAAATAAAATACATGGATTACATATATGTATGAATAAAATGTAATTATATTGTAAAGTAGCATTGTCTAGTTATTTTAGTAGATAGATAATTTATCTTTACTATTTTTTATTGTTACATACATAAAATAATAATAATAATAATAATAATAATAATAGTTTTAAAGTTTAAATTATAATTGAAAGAAAAAAAAATGTGCATCCAAAATGAAATATTCATTATATATTATTATAAATAAATTTTTATAATGGTTTATAATAATTATAAACAAAGACTGGAAGCACAAGATACCTTCACTTTTACAATAATTAATATTAATATAATTCCTCCATTTCAAAAAAAAAAAAACTTTAATTGTTTTATAATTTTAATGTGTTTTTATTTTATTTTTCTTAATTTTGTGTTTATACGTAGTTAACATAAGTTGGTTGCTCAATCTCCAAAAGTCAACTAGGTTAAAGTGGTTACCCCTATTATTGGGTATTGTGGTCCACATAAAGGCACCACTTTGTTCAAAGTGGGAGGAAATTAATCTCTTTGCTTCTATTTGACTCTTTGTGGGGTGATTTGGAAAATATATGGACCCATAAAGCACACCAATGTAAATATAACTAAATGGGTAATATTGTTAAATCTTTATAAACAATTTTACCATATAAAGATTTTGTCATGCGCTTACAAAGTTAACTCAACTCCATAAAATCGGTTCATGAGATTGAAGTTTGCATCCACTTATATACAATAAAATGTCTTTATCTCTAATCGATGTGATATCCAACGCATGCTTTTACAAAATGTAAAGAAAAGTTATATGTATGTTAATTTGTAATGGATTTTGATTGTAGTTTATTTTATAGTGATAGTATTAGAAGTGGGTTAGATAATGAAGGAAATTATGCATTAGTGGAGAGTGTGCATGGTGTGGATATTTCTATTTCCATTTCTAATTCACCGTCCAACCAAAATATTCATTAAAAATCAATGGAAAGTAGAAACAAACAAACAACATTTGTCCTAAAAATAATTCAAATCAATGGGTGTATGGGTGCTACCATCCAATAAAAGGATGCAATTCATATTCTAATGTCAAAATCTTTCAATGATCCCACATTATTTTTAAAATTATTATTTTAAATTCTCAATTCGAAAAATAAATTTATATTTTAGATGGTATAATCTAAAACGTTGGATAATAAAAAAAAATTCAAATTTTATAAATCCAAAAAGTCTTTGAATTCTATATTTTATAATTAAAAAAATATAAAAGGATAATTTTAGTATTTTTTTAAATATGAGTGCATGAAGCAACTCTTCTTAATCCCTAACTCATAACACCTTCACAAAAATTGATAATGATTTTTTAAAATTTAATATTTTTTGTCTTACTAAAATACATAAATTGTTTAGGTTTCAATACTCAATTAATGTAGTAGCTAGATTTTACTTTTTTATAATAAAATTTAAATATAATATTATATATAATTTTATACTATTTTTTAAATTATAATATAGTAATTAGGTGTCTATATGTATTGTATTAAAAAATATATATTTAATGAAATATTATATTAGTTTAAAGTATGATTAAAATTTAAATTTGATTGAAAATAAAAATATTATAATAATACAAGTTTTCTAGGTTTTATTGTTTTAGTTTTAGCAGTTAATACAAGTTTTATCGTTGCTGCATTTCTACTTCCAATTCCTGCAATTTTTAGTTTTCAATTTCCTTCACTACATTTCAATTTCAATTTACTGCATTTCGATTCCAGTTTTCACATTCTTATTGTTTTTAAATTCTGTTTTCATTTCAGTAATTACTTTCCAATTTCAGATTTTCAATTCGGTTTTTACTATTTTCATTTTCAACTCTGTTTTACTTGTTGTTTCATTCTACTATACAATCAAAGTAATAATGGTTTAATTTGTTTCTCTTATTTTCATTGGTGTTTCATTTGGTCTTAACTTTTTAGTTTGCATAAGTATGATTTATTCTTTTAGTCTTGATGGATAGTTTTTGTGGGTGGTATGAGATTTGATAGGAAATTTAGTCTTGCAAAAGACAAAAATATCATCTGCAATAAAAATATGAAAAAGAAAAATAATACCTTTGTAACTAGCTATAAAAAAGAATGTTTTAGAATTAGAAACAAAACGAAAAAGAATCATCAACTTAGAGCTTCTTCAATAATATAGAAAAGAAGAGGAAAAAAAAGAATCTCATTGACTAACTCATGTTCCACATTTAGAAAAACCAACCAAACCACCATTCAATCTTACAAATAGAAAAGTCAAGTGTAAAATAATAAAATCCTAGTTACAAAACTTTTCATAAAAGCCAAATTTATGTATAACAACAACAAAAATAGTAATTTAGAGTATAGAAGGTCTTTTTCTCTATCAATCTTAATCACTACATTTTCACCTTACTCTCTGTTACAAAGCAAATTAATAGTCAACTATATAAATACTAAGTCTAGTCAACTATATAAATACTAAGTCTATTGTCGATATAATACTTGTCTTAATTTTTGTGGGACAATCAGGTTTAGGGTTACTTATATTTCTCGTGAAAAAAATGTGTGTGCTGATAAGTTGTTTAATTTATGATTTATTCATAGAGAATCATTTCACTGTTATAATATACTTCCTTCTATTATGTTTTTAGAATTCTTCATAAATAGGTATAGTCTGTTTGTGTATGGTTTTTGTTAGCATATGAATTTTGACATAGTATTTTGTATTTTTTAATAATACGTTTTTTATGTGATAACAGATGATTGTTGTTAATTAAAGTATCTGATATGTAATATTACTTAATAATACCTAATATGAAAACTTTTATATATAAATACTATCAAATCATTTTGATTGGGCTCATGATCCAACTACCAATTTGATTAAGCCTATGAGTAAGAATTTTAATAATAACTTTGATATCTTTCATGAATCAAATTCTCTACCACTCCACTTTAGATATTAAGGAGATAACACTAGATTTCATACTAGATTAAGTTTCGTTTTTAATTTTTTTCTTAGTTGTTATATTTTTATAGGTATAGCCGTCCTAGAAATGAAGGTTAACATATCTTTATTTGTAAGGTAAAATAGATTTTGAATTTAAAACTGTTGAGAGTGGTAGGGAAGAAGCATGTGCAGAGTTGCATATGGAAGATCTGTGATCTACAGCACACTCTATTCTCTTCCATAGGCTACTATTCTATCAAGTACAAAACAATCATACCTAAAATCTTTCTGTAAATCATTTCTCTGCCTTATACTTTATTTGCATCAAGGTATACTTACAAAATCAAGGAAAAGAGAAGAAACATACTTTCTTCAATTTTGTTATTTTTCTGAATTTCATCCTAAACTTCTAATTTTTTTTTTTATTTTTCTGAATTTCATCCTAAACTTCTTATTTTTTGAATTTTTGTTAGTAGTTAAAATATGAGTAAAGATTAATTTAGAATCTAAAATAATAAGTAATTTTTTTTTATAAAAAATCTCATATTTGGTATCATTATGAAATTTTACATTTAAACTAGATCGACTATTTAAGTAACAATAATGATATGTGATTAGATGAAAAAGTATTATTAAAAAAGATATATAAGAAAAAATATTGTTAAAATCTTAAAATAACATTATAGAAACTAATTTATAAACTTTGATTAAAAAATAAACTAGGTTAAATACTAATAATTTTATTAATTTATAAAATAATATTTAATTTAGTGAATATAGTAAATTTTTTTTGTAAAATTAGTTTTTATTTAATAATTTTTTTATAATAATAATTAAAAATATTTGCTACAATGGAAAACCTTTGAAACATTTTATGCAATACAAATTTTACTAATAAAGTATCATTTTCACCAATTTGACCTTTCTTTCAAATGGTTCAAATGGATGCCAATTTATTATTCATGTAATGATGCTACATGACCTAATGTGGATTTGAGATAAAATTACATGAAATTTTAGATTTGTACAATTTTTGACAAATACTAGATTTTGAAAACAAAAAACTTATGTCAATATCACACAATTTTATTACGAAAAAAGTGATTAATTTAAAATATATAGTAATTAATAATTAAATTCTTGATAACTACAGTTAGATAACAATTTAAAAATTAATTTATAACTTTTTATTAATAATATAAATTAATTTAAACATCAAAAACCTTTTAATTTATAAAATAATATCCAATTTAATAGTTGTGTATTACTCACACAACACAACTTTAATTAGTATTGATTAGTGATTGATAGTTTTTATTTTAAATAAAATTGTGTCATTGTGAAACAATTTTAATTTAAATTAAATTACACTAAAACTTTGTCATCTTAATATAATTTCACTTAAAATAAAAAAAATACAAACATAAAATAGTGTGTGTTTAAAATAACTTTATCTTATATTTTAAAATTGTGTTATTTTCTAGGATAGGATTAGAAAAGAGAAATAAATATAAAATATAAATTATGAAAAATATGTATAATTTGTTGTTAAGTTTTTTAAAAATAAATATTTGCTTTGAGATTTTATATTTAAACAAACATCATATTAAAATAATTTAATTATAATTTTTAAAATATTTTTATTTTAAACTATTTGTTTAAGTATTCACAACCATTCAGGGTTTACCAATTAGGTCACAAAAATTTCCCCTAATTAGTAATTTAGTATAAGTTATTTATATTATAATTATTGTTCAAAGTCAATTTTTTTAAATTTTCTATATATACTTTTAAATTTTTCTTGAATACAATTTTTGTGAACGTATATTTCTGAAGTTAACCCAGATAAGACATTAATATATAATCTATTTAAGATTTTCAATTCTACAAAAACACAACAACAAAAATGGTGTAGTAAAATGAAAAAATGTTATTGTAATAAATTATTAGAACTATATTGAATTTTAATTCAACTTCCAAATACTTGTAGGATGTAGTAGAAATGCAATTTGCAATTTAAATTTATAAAAGATCTCTATTTTCATCCTTTTGGATTTAAGTGTTTCATTTTAAACAACAAAGTTTAAGTGCAAGAATGATTACAAAATTTGACCAATGCCATCACCAATATATTTCCCTATTTAAAAATTTGAAATCTACATTTTTAATGTAAAAAGTAAGTTATTGACATTAAGTTTTTCAAATTTAATTTAAATTATAAATATGTAGAATCTAACTAGATAAATTTAAAAAACTGATGATATATTCACAACCATTAAAATTATAAAAAAAAAAAATCATTTTAAATATTTAGACAGTAATGAAACAACTAAAAAGTCCATTTTCTTTGTTTGTCTTTTCTGACTTCCAAAAGTGATGTTTCATAATTAGTTCACAGCTCACAAAAGTAGCACTCTCATCAATAACATTTTCACTTTTATTCACTCACTCAATACAGAAGTACTTATCATACATTACAAAAATAAACATATTCATTCACAACTCAATAATCCAAGGACCACCTGAATAACTCACCTTCAAAACAAACAAACAAACCCCTCACCCAACAAATTCAAAGCTTCAACTACCTCCCCTTTAAGGAGCATTCATAATTTCATACAACTCAAAACAGCAAAAAAGATTTCAAAAGATGATCCTCATCATGGGTGCACAAGTTCAGTTCAAACCCAATTCACCAATTTGTCATTCTCAAAGCCTAAAGTTCAACCCAGAAGAGAAAAATGCAGATACACTAAAGAACTGAACTGAAAAAAGCAAGAGAACCACCAGAACATAACCATATATTATCATAGCACAGACAATGTTGATGTCATTCTCTACTTAAAAACGAATATTTCACCTAGATAATGGTTAATTTAATGATCATCTAGATAAAATGTCAACTTAAATTGGAAAATAACATGTCACTGGCTAAAGTGATGGATCTAAGTTTTTCTCCTTTTTTACATTTTCAAATGTAATATGAACAATAAGCTAAAACTACCTTAACTAGGAAATAGTAATGAATCTCAAGTATCAGTGTGGGCATGTAAGTTTTGCCTTGGGTGTTGTTCCTCCTTGATCTCTTGAGGAGCTTGGACCGGAGGCAAGTCGTGGATGGGAGGTTGCGGCGGCAGGGACGGCGGTGGAGGAGGTGGGGCGATTCTGCCGTCGACGCAAGAGGAGCATTTGGTCTCAATCCAGGTTTCAACATCGTACTCTCCATGACCCATGACCCGGCGACCCGAACAGAGCCTACCAATCATGCCGGCGATGACACCCAGGACGGTGATGACGGCCAGAACCGCTATGACGGGTCCAACCGACCCGTGATCCGAATGGGTCCTGTACGCTTGCTGGCTTATTTCTATGGATGGCGGCTGTTGCACAAACGGTGTGGACATTGGAGGCAAGGGTTTGCAGAATATAAAAAACAGAACTTTAACTAAAAGGGAGAACAAAAATGGAGTCTTCTAGAAGAAATTGAAGTTTGAAATAGTTAAAAATAGGAAGGGTTTGGTGGGTTTGAGAAGGAAGATGAGAAATGGGGATTGGGAAAATGGGTGTTGGTTTCAATCTAGCATGTGTTCTGGGTACCCTTTTTCTGACTTTTGCCCCCAAATTATAGCAGGGTGGTGATTAGGGTTTTGGTGTTGTGTTGATGATAATGTGGGAAGTGTGCAGTGGGAAGTGTGTAGGGTTGAGTGTGGAGCAGGTTGATTAAAGAGATGAAGGAATTTTTTGGGTGGGAGAGTGGGGTAAGACCAGAAGAGAAGATGAGAGAGAGAGAGAGAGAGTTTTTCTAGGTGCTTTTACCAGTGACTTGGAGACAACGTTTTGGACAAGGGAATCATTTCACTACCGACAACAGAACTGTTCTTAGCAACCTCATCATCATCAAACTTCAAATGTTAAAACACAACCTTCCACTCAAATATTGTTACTAGTTTCATGTATTTTCACTCTACAGTAAAACATCATGATGAATGAAGATAAATATATTAATTTGTTAGATTGTTTTGGAGTCCAAGGTTTAAGAATTAATGTAGTGTTGGAAAGAATGAGTGTTGGAAAGTGTTGGCAGAGATGGTGTGAGTTTGATACATGAATGAATGTCAAAATCTACTGCCAGAAGTTGTGTTGTGACCACACACTCACTCTTTATGATTAATAGCTCTCAGTCTCCCAAAACATCAAATCAATTCACTTTTACTAACTTCACCCCAATATCTCTCTAGTGGAAAGGATATGTCTTTCTCTATTTCTAATAATAGAATTAAGTAACTTTTTTTTAATTTTTAAATTGCTCCTGTTCTAACATTTTTAGCATTTTCATTTTTTTAAATATTTAATAAATACAATAATTTGGTAAAAATACTTTTAAATGTGTTAAGAAGATTAATATAATTATTCATTATTACTTTTTGTGTAGTTGTTTAAAACTATTGTGCTAGTCATCTATAATAAAATTATGTTTGTTTTATTTTCTATTATTTTTTTTCTCTCTTGACCTTAACCAAGTTATTCTCATTATATTTGCATAATAAAAATTAATAAATAATAAAATATAAAAAAAACATTATAATAAGACAATTTTTATATATTTTTTAACATAACTTATATACCTGGCAATCTATGTCGAAATCGTGTACAATAATTATTTAATTATTGAAGTTTATTTTGGGGCAACATTACCATCCATGAAATTTAGTTTTATACTGAAAATTTATTTTATTTATACATGTGATGTGATCATAAAAAAGAATATTATAAATTTAGATAAATCACACCATTTTATTAGGAAAAATTATGTAAAAATAGTTTTTAAATTTGTATTTAATTGTTAATTATTAAATTTTAATTAATTATTATTTTCTATTTTAAATTATTTTTTATTAATTTTTAAGAAATTAATTTAAAATATAAAATATTTAGTAATTAAAATGTAGGTAATTAATTTAGATATTAATTTATAAATTAATTTATATTTTTTTATTAATAATAGAAAATAGTTTAAGTATTAATAATTTTGTAATCTTTAAATTAATATTTATTTTTAAATTTGGTTATTATATAATAATTTTAGTGATATAATTTTTCTTTTTCATTTTGCATTCTTTCACTTTTCTTTTCATTCCAGCTAAGCAAAATATAAAATTTGTCAAATAGATCTCACAATATTTCACATAAAAGGTTTTGTTATTCTAAAGGCAAAAATCATATTATTTTAATATTGTATATAGTTCTTGTGATTCACTTTGACTAAATAACTCAAATTAAATCTGAGTTCCACCAAACTTCTTTAGTCAATTATTTGTTTTAAACGGTTTACAGGAGAAGAATTAAAGTAATTACTCAAAATTTGGAATTTTTACTCCTTAAATTGGTACCCGATAAAAGAAAATAAAATTATCTTTTCCTAGTCAAACTCTTGATAGCACTACAACAAAATAATAAAATAAAAATAAATTTTTAAAAAATTAGTTGCTATAGTGACTAAATTATAAATTATTTTAAAAATTAAAAGAAATATTTATAAATTAATTTTTATTATTGTTAAATAGTTTATAAATTTGTATCTAATTAGTTATCAAGATTTTAACTACCAATTATTTAGATTCTAAAATTGTTAGAAAAAATCTTAGTTGTTAATTAGATACTAATTTAGAAATAATTTAACAATAATAAAAATTAATTTAAAAATTAATTTTTTTTAATTTTTAAAATAGTCTCTAATTTAGTTATTATAGTAATTATTATTTTTATTTATAAAAATTGATTTTTATTTTATTATTTTAGTGTGGAATAATATATTTATTTTATTTCATTTATTGTGTTTTCATGGTAAGGCTATGCTTTTAAACTCCACACCCAAAATGATGCCCTAATATTTTATATGTGCATGTATAAATACTGACAGGGTGAGTGGCTCTAAGAAAAGTTGGACAAAATAATAATTAATACATTATTTGGCCTTTTGTTTAAAAAAATGGTTAAATAAAATAAAAAATATTTAAAAAATATAACTCTTAGAAAATAACAAATTAAGTAATTATATATAAAAGACTTGAAGATGCATTAATTAAACAATCATATCTTGTTATGCACATTTCAATAAAATTATGATAAAGAGTATATTAATAATACTTTAATAGTTTTTTAGGTTGAAGTTCTTATTTAATAATTCAAGGCATGGATTTACCTAGTTGTCTATGTTTGAGTCCTAAACTGATAAGAACATTGCTAAGGGAAGCTGTTTATCAATTGAAATTATTTAAAAAGAAAATATTTATCAATGAAATCATTATTTAAACTTAACGTCAAGTTATGTACATTTTTATTAATAAAAATATGTATTAATATAAATTATGCAAATATACATTTTGAAATTATTTTTTGTACAAACAATATTATTTAATTAAAAAAATTATATTTATACAGTCGTATTAAAATAATATTTTCATTGTTACAATTCGTTATAAATAATTTCATGCTCTAAAAGGTGAAAATGTTCCACATAATTATTTTTATTTATTTTGTCAAAAAAAGAAATCACTACAAAAAAATTACTAAATAAAAATTAATTTTAGATAAAAAAATAATTAGTTACTATCATTATAAGAAAATCATGAAATTGAAACCAAATTTTAGAGACAAAAAAATTATTAGTTGATATAGATTAGAGACCATTTTAGAGACTACAAAAATTTTAGTTTCTAAATTAGTTTCTATTATTGTTATATGGTTTATAAATTGGTGTCTAATTAACAACCAAGATTTTTGCTACCAATTATTTAGATTTTAAATTTGATAGCAAAAACATTGATGGGTAATTAGACACTAATTTATAAACCATTTAACAATAATATAAATTAATTTAGAAACCAAAATTTTTGTAGTCTCTAAATGATGTCTAATTTAGTCAATATAACAACTAATTATTTTTTGTCTCTAAAAATTTATTTCTATTTCATGATTTTTGGTAGTGTATAGTGACTAAATTAAAATTATAAACTAAAATAATTATTAGTTTTTAAATTAATTTATATTATTAATAAATAGTTTTTAAATTGGTATAATTACTAATGGTTTAACTATTATTTATTAAAATTTTAAATTTATTAGAAAAAATATTGATAATTAATTAAACATCAATTTAAAATTTATTTATCAATAATAAAAACTATTTTTTTTTAATCTCTAGAATAGTCAATAATTTATTAAATATAGTAACTAATTATTTTTTATTTTTAAAATTGATTTTTAATAAAAAAAATTTATAGTAAATTAAATATTTCTTTATGCATTTGAATGGAGGTTTTTCCCTCCATTCCCACAGCAAGCATTCATTATTGAAGTCAATTATTTCCTGCTACAATAATGAGAACTTCAACCAAACTTTTGACATATAAAAAGAAACAGAAGTAAGAACATGCTATCTGCAGCATAAGGATATTCAATGGGAAATACAGCATAAAAAAATTTAATTTATATTTTTAAAAAATGACCAAATTATCTTTATGTTAAAAATAATTTGATTAAATGTTAAAAGTTGTTTTATTACGTACCATCTGCATTAAATTATATCGGTGATTAAAGTGTTAAAAATATTTTATTACCTACCATCTACATTAGATTAAATAATCCATGTGTTGAGAGCTATGCACGATCTTATAATTATATCACATTACTACTAGTGTATGTAATTTTGTGAAATATCTTAGTTAAAAACTTAATTTTTAAAAATATGAATTAAGTTGAAATAAAATTAAAATGAAATAAATTCTCCTCGACACTATCAATCCTTTGATTAATCTTGCTAAAACTTCTACAAACTAAAAGTAAAATTATAATTTAAAAATATTAATTAGACTTAAATTTTTAAAAATGTCTCGGAATAAAAAAAAGATTATAATATCATTATTTTTGTTATTGCAAAGATTTTTTTTCTTTATCAGTTGAACCCTAGACATCTCTAATCCTAATCTATTAGATCCAAATACAAATCCAAATTTCTGTTTTACTTGGCTGATCTATATGGGTCAATTACTCTAAACTACTTCGTCTAAAATTATATTTTACTCTATACAAATATACAAACTAAAGCCAGATGTATACAAATATACAAACTAAAGCCAGAAGTTTCGGAAGGTACGTGGCTGATGTTTAAGAAGTTTTTGTCTTAGTTCAATTAAATGTTTGGTCGTGGGTCACTGTCAAGTCTCATACTACGCTTTTCTCATTTTCTGATTGGTGTCTTGACACTCTAGTTTGTATGAGAATAATTTGTTGATATTTTTTCTAGGGATTTGTTCTTTTAGGTTGGATCTCAATATCCAATTAGGTGAGTTGGCTTGAGTTTTTTTATATACGAGTTTAACCACCCTTGAAGTGATTCACATTTATTTAAATTTTATTGTCAAAAAAAAAAACAAATAACTAGAACCATATCCATAACGATAAGATCTTGGATCTACTGAAATCAATTAAGTTTCAGTCTTCTTTTATTCTTTTGACCATGATGTAGAAATTGACTTCTGGCATAACTGCTTTCTATATTTCTTCGTCTTACAATTGACCTATTAAAAAAATGTTATTGGACCAAAAGGATCGGTGGAATCAATCAGGTCCAATTTGCTTGTAAGTTCTTGTCAGAGCTCTGCATCTTTGACTACTTTTTATTCTTTGAATATTGTGATCAATAAGATGTCACACTGTAAATGATCTTTCCGTGTAAACAAAAAAGAAAATTTGAATAAAACGGGGTAGAGAAGAAAATTCTTTCATTAGATAGTTTTTTCTGCTAACATTATCCTGTTACATTCAAATAATTATGTATGTTATAAGTTTCATGTATATACTTTTTTCATGAAGATAAGTTTACTCGTGTTTCAAGGTTGTATCTGTTCTAAAACATTCTTATTAGACTAATCAAAATCGGAAAAAAAGTAAGTAAAATCTGATCCATGCTTATTTTTACCTAAAACTGACTTTGGTATAATATACAGAGATAAATATAGATACAAACGTTAGGACGTGAAAGTGGAGTATCGTGCGTATGATATTAAATTGAGTTGAGAAAGTAGAAGATGAGTTTCTACACGTAAATAAAAGGATGCTTCCAAAGCTTATATTGCAAATCTGCATCAGACGAAAGAGACCTGTGTAAAAGTATGAGATATAGATGCCCTTCCGTATGCATGCGCAATACATCAAATTTAACAATAAAAAAAGGATTCAGACCACTATAAGACTATAACTACGTACTCAAAGCTACACGTGTACCCCACTCCATAATACTTTTACTTTTAATAATATTTTTGTCACATTGCAATAAGCATTTGAATATGGTTAATAAGAAATTCATCTTATGAGGAATTCATGTCATCCAAGTAGACTTCTAAAATATTTTTGTATCTTGTTAAATATACGAGTTTCTTATTATCTGATTGATGTCTTGAACCTGATATGTATTTATTCAATTAAAAGTGGTTGATAGGATAGGAAGATATGATTCACCTTTGAAATTTAAGTCGTTTTTAACTAGTTTTAACCTCATAAGTATTTGAAAGTTATTTTTGAATTCTATATTTTTTTTACTCTGCATGAGGGTTCTACCACATAAAAAGAAACACATAACTTGCTTATTTCAAATTTACATCTGTGTAGTAATCTACAAACTTAGCAAAAATACACATAATAAGCTAAACCAAGCCTTTCTGATATGTGACTGCTGCATTAGAGTGCAAAATGCAGTTATTTTTTGGCTTTTGCACCTAGGTTTCTTATTTCCACTGGGTGATCTTCACATAAAAGGTAACATGGTGTGCATTCTTCTTGGATACAGACTCCAATGACTTGCAAGTACTTAGTTTACATAGCCACATTTGCCTCTAATTTCTCCCTCCATTCCTGTAAGTACTCCTACATTACTAAGCCTCTCCATGGATTGGGAAAAATCATCATAGAAGGCAAAACGGTTGTTGCTGTAATAATAAACCATAGCAGCAGTTCTTCGATCCCTAGCTAGTACTTGGTCAGACTGTAGAAGGCCTGTGTTGTAGATGAGATTTCTATAGTACTCATTGTCGAACATGAAGGTACTTGAAGCATCAAGAGGTGCAAGATTGGTGTTTGAAGTGTCTTCATTTGGGCACATGCTTTGCAGTGTTGTCAGAAGTGAAGAATCAAGCACGGGATCAGGTCTGCCAGAGCCTTGAAAGTCAAAAAGTCTCCCTTTGAAGGTGAAGCATTGGGCAAAACCAATTGTATGTCCTCCTGATTATGGAAGTAAACATACCAGTCAAAAAAATGAACAACTATTTTGAACCATATTAGAGAAAAGTGTAAGAACCTGAAAGGGCTACAACATCCCTCAGTTCAAGACCCTTGGAGTAAAACTTTGCAGTGATGTTTTGTAGAGGCTCAATTGGTGAGGGAAGTTGTTGCTCAGCTGCCTCCTTACTGGTTGTTATTGCATCTCTTCGCCCTAATGCAACATCCCAAGAAGGCCCTCCAACCTAAAAATAGAACAAAAACACCAACAAGTTTCATAAATATGTTGTTTGATTAAGAAACTTTTGTCGGATAATATAAAAAGAAGTGTGAGTTTTACCATACGAATGGCTTCCCTAGCTGCTAATGCTAATATATCAGCACATGAGACTGTTGCTGGACACATTCTTTCAACATGTTCTTTTATGTCATCAATGACTTCGAACCCTCGAAGTGAATTGTGATTAGGAAGAGCATTCTTTTCACCCGTGAAATATGGTGTATCATCAAGAAGCACCGAAGCATCACAACCCTTTCACAACCCATTCAACTTACTGTTATTATTAATCATATAAATTATTTATAATTGTGTACTTAAAATCACTGTAAGCGAGGTAATGAAAAAAAATCATCTCCATCAATAAAAATGTTATTAAAATATATATAATTTATGAATCTTCCTCAAGCAACACTAATAATCACTAATTTATGTATGAGTGTGGTCCAGCAGCATGATTTCAAGTTTGACAGAAAGAACATGTAATAAAGGCATGCTAAGTACGTATCTCTTAAACGTAACAACACTTATACCAGAAATAAAAGCAATGATAAAAATCATAAAGCATACATTTACTATGCAATCGTGAAAGTGTAACCGAAGAAGGGACGCAGCCATTCTTTTGTCATCTCTCACGGCTGACCAAACACCATATCTAACAATCATGGCCAAGTTGGGGCATGATCTATCGTAGAAGTTGATGTCGAGCTGGTTTGTACCAAAGGGAAACATATGAACAAGAGGAACCAAGGTAACAAGCAAAAAGAAGAAAGTGAAGGGGATTTTGACAACTCTACAAGTCATGGCTTCAGTATGTTTTCTAGGTAACAAGAACCTGACAACTTATATTTCGTCTGACATACATGTGCTCAGGTTAGGGTTATTTATATGCAAATGAAAACAAAAGTAATGGAGGAAATAGAAGAGTTGTTTTTTCTTTCTTGGAATTTGTATCTTTAATAGGAAAAGGGTCTAAATATTACATGTGACTTTACTTACAATTGTTTACGTGTCGATAATCCTCTGTTTGCTTCCTTCAAGACTCTTTTCTTCAATGTTCACGGTCGGTCGGGGTGACCTGCAAAAAGGCACTCCGATGCTCAAATAAGTACTCTTGTAAATAGTGTATTCTAGCAAATGAAAAAAAGCGTATCTTACTCCTTCACAGAGGATTCTATCTATAATATTGATCTATTTATAACATTGATTTATGGCCCTGAGCTTGATGGATTGTACATTAGTTATTATCTGACATGCATCGTGATCCCTTATTACTAGAGATATATATTTTTCAGTTAATCTCTTCTAGTTAGTTTGTCGGAGATATTTCCATATATTTCGAGATACAAATTATGACTCATTCAATACTATTCTTGCATGTCTTGAGATGCTCTTTGACTTGGACGAGTCCAATTGCCCGAGACCGAGACTGCCACGTTCAATACCGACGGATGCATAATTCTTATTTAACTATTATGTATGAGAATTATAGAATATTACAGGTAATCCGTTTCAATGGGAATTTGTATAGTTGACGTCAAAAGCATGGTCGATAGAAAATGGATAAATTATTAATGTGCATGCACGATCTAATGTCTGGCAGAGTTAATTGGTAGAAGGAAGAAGTGGCAGTGCCATTAACTGCTACAGTACTAAATTTCTAATAGTCACGCGCCGCAAGAAATTGTAGCAAGCAAGCATCGTCCATGGACACAACCTACAAAAATATCACTTTTGCTATTCTATTTGTTATGATCTTGTTAAGTGGTTTGATAAGATGCAGATAGGTACTGCGTTGCAAGTGCTCTTCGGAATTCTTTTCTTAATTTTATCCCAATCTTGTTTCGACAAACATTCCTAAGAGAAATTCCATACTAAAAAAAATCACTACAAGAAAATATCTTAGTAAACTTATCCTTTGATTTAAATTTATTATGTCATAAACAGTAATTAAAAATAGTTCTTGTTCCGGTTGGATTTCGACCGAACGCTTGAATTAACAATATAAGACAATAAATACGTGACAAGAAAGCGGTTACAACTAATATTGAACAAGTCAAAGGCATGTCGAAATACACTTCCGTCGTATAAAGAAGTTACTACACACGACCTTAAAAGTAAAACCACTACACATGTCTTGACAACCAGTTACTTGACTCACGCGAGTGTAAAGGCCCAAGTTAACCTATAAAAGGGACTTCTGAAAGGAGAAAAATGTATGTTTTGTATATCCTAAGATAATAGACTAATCACTAGCACTGACTTAGGCGTTGGAGTGCAATCGCAGGTACCCCATCGATCAACGAAACGTGCACATAAGAGGAAGAACTTGAAAGAATTCAAGGATCACGAACACGTCAATAAATTGTGTATCAAAGTGGATTAATATTACTCAGGCCTCGTCATCCATACAGGTACAGTTCTTATCTAAGTAAGTAACCTCATAAGAAAGACTAACTTATAGTTTTGTTATTCCCTCTAATCATTCTTCGATTCATCTTGTGATATTGGATTCCTATCAAATAACGAGTTATGAGATCTTACTATATTTTAATATTTATACTAACAACTTACTTGGTTTAGATAATTATTATTTATGTATTGTTCTTATCAATCAATCTATTACATTTCTTATGGTCAACTGTTTTTTGTCATCTCTTTAGGTCGTATTAGAAGTGTTTCACTGAATAAGTATGTTTTTTTTATCTTTATTTAATAATTCTAAATATTAGAACCATTTTATTTTTTCTAAGATCCAAAAAAAAACGTTTGTAAAGTGATGAAGGTTGTATGTAAAGTGCACAAATGCAAAAAAAAAATAAAAACTTGGTAAAGTGGTGAAGTAAAGTAAGAGTAAAGGGTTTCCTAAATTGAACTTACATGAAGAATACATCTTGTGTATGACAAAAACAACTAGGAATCACATATTTGAAAGTTATACATCTTCATAATAAAATAATTTAAAACAATTATTTTTTAGGATAAATGCAGTGTGAACTACTCAAGTGGGGTATTCACAATCACACCCACCCATAACTTTATTTCTCATTTTTATAATTATGGCTACTTTCTTATGTAACAAATAGGTATGATTAATCAAACTAAATAAAAAAAATATAAAGATTCTTTTTACAAGAGTAGTTTTAATAATAACATTTGATATTGCTTATATAGTTTGCATCAAGTGCATTTGCTGGATAAACGTAGTTTATTAAAATTTGTAATGTTCTTGTTGTATTCTTATAATAATCAGAGTGCTCTAACCCAAATTAAGACATTTTCATTAAACTATTGCATTATAATAACTTTCAAAATTAAGGTTTCACTTACTATATTATTTCTCTTTGTTCGTTTTATAGTGATATCCAGTCATGCACACATGACTATAAGAGTAATTTTGATTTTCTTAAGATTCTATGATTTTTCAAATTTAAATTTCTATCTTCAAGTTCAGATTTTAATTAAGAAAATATTTTAAATAAAAAAAATTCTATTATTTTTTACTTTAGATTAAATTATAAATATTTTAAATATGAATATACTAACACCATCCATTTTAAATAGTCCTCAAATAGTTCTGTTTAAAATATTTATCTATGAACTATTACCGTTGAAATTAGACTATTACCTCAAATTTTAAATCAAATTAATCTTCTTATTAGAATAATATAAGAAAAAAATATTTCTTTATGAGATAACATTAATGTATATATAAGTAACGTTTTTTTGATAAAACTTATGTTAATTTTTAACATATGTTACTTTTAATTTATAAAAAATAGTTTATAGATCTTCTTAATTTCTTCTTAAAAGGTTTTTTATGAAGATGTTTATTTCTAAATTTATTTTTAAGATATCCTTGAGATAATTTATTTTATCCAAAATTATTCTATATATCTTTTTAACTTTATCTTTAAAACAGATGTTTACTATGATGAGTTGACTAATGCTGAGGATGTACTTCACTATCAAGGGGGATAATAATGAATGTATGTATCACTTTTAAGATAGGTAAATACATTCTCTTGACTAATTATTATAAAAAAATATTTTTTCATCATTTTAAATATCTTAAATCTATTATAGAAATATTTAGATCTTATAGTTTTTTTATTAAATATCCACTGGAAGATGTTTAAATACAAACTACAATATAAACTTTAAATAAAAAATTAACTCCATAGGATATATCCAATAAAGATTCCTTTATTAAAATAGATAAAAAAAATGGGTTTTGGTTTTTAAGAAAGAAAACCCTGAGTATAAAATTAAATTTTATAAAGTATAAAATACTTTATTTGAAGAAGATAAAAAAGTAAATTTATTAATATTAAGTTAAATTGATTTAAAACTATTATTTAAAAAAATTAATTAAAGTATATTTACGATGAAAATGTTTCTTGTATTATTATCCAATAATGGATTATCACACACGATAAAAATTAATCTTTTTAATAACTATTTTATAATATTAATTTTGAAGTACTTCTATATAATTTCATTTTACATTCTCAACTAAATAGAAATCATCTTAAGTATTTTTTATTTCTGAAAATCATCAATCTTATCATACATGTACATATATTGAATCGTGTTTGAGGGTTCCATGATTATGTTTGGTGTGTCTAATTTGAAACCCAATTCAAGAAATCACCAAACCTTGAACATTTTTTTCTACTTTTATTCAGTAACAACAACAGTATGCTGCGAAAGTAAGAAACTTAACCACAAATAATTTTATATCTAGAAAAGGGAAGTCAAGATCAAGAAATAGGGTATTTAAAAATATTTATACTCCTTAAACTAAATTCAACTATAACTTATGATAGTGAAAATATATTCAAAATAGAAATATATTCACTTAAACTAGGTTAAAGTTCAGTTAAATTTATTTAAATTATTATACAATTTAATTCCGTTCTCTCAAACCATTTTTCACATTTTGTTTAAATCAAAGAGGGAGTGAAAAAAAAGAAAGAAAAGAAGGGAATGGTCAATTCAAAGTTTCCTTGGCACATAAAGATTTTGCTAGGGGGATTAAAAAGAATACAGTTTTCAAAATCTAAATAGTAAAAATTAACAAATTCAATTTTAGAGAACCGAAAATTAAAGCTATTTAAATTTAAAGAACTTAAAAAAATATGTTTAAGTTTTTTTTTTATATATATTTTTACATTATAAAATACCTTATATCTTTATAAGAATATTGGACTTCCACCTATAATATACATACATTTTTTGTGAAAAACATAGTTAACTAATATTTGAAAAATAAATATCATATCAAATATAAGAGTTGAACCTCCCCAATCTAAAAGAGCTAATAAATTTAAAACAATTTCTCTGCTAAACAATTCTATGGTACTCAAATTAAACCATATTTTCTCTTATTTTTTACTTAAAGAAAATAAAATGTGTATTTTAAATATATTTAAGTATTTTCAGTATAACAATAGTGAAATAAACATTTTAGTATATACAAGGCATTGTATTAGCTACAAAACTCAAACTTTTTAAATAACACATACACAGAGCAGGATAAAGGCATATTTTTCACATTTAAATTAGTAAAAATAATTCAAGAAACTCTACTTCTCCATAAGCATCTTTAAGTCTAACAAAATACTTTTCCCACGCCAATATTTGAAAAAAAAGTCCAATTAATTTCTAATAAATTAAAATACCCACACTTTTATCTACTTCAATATTTTAGGTATATGATAAAAAAATTCATAACATGTTTAAAATGAAAATATTTATAATAAAATATTTGAAAATATTTTTTCAATAGTTTTTTATAAACATAAATAATTATACAAATATACTTCAGACACTACAAGAAAATCATGAAATAGAAACCAATTTTTAGAGACCAAAATAATTAGTTGCAATAGTAACTAAATTAGAGACCATTTTGGAAACTAAAACAAAAATTGGTTTCTAAATTAGTTTTTATTATTTTCTATTAATGTTAAATAGTTTCTAAATTGGTCTCTAATTAGCAACTAAAGTTTTAGAGACTAAATTTAGAAACTAAATAATTGGTGGATAAAACCTTGGTTGCTAATTAGATACCAATTTAGAAACTATTTAACCATAATAGAAAATAATATAAACTAATTTAGAAACCAATTTTTGTTTTAGTTTCTAAAATGGTTTCTAATTTAGTTACTATTGCAACTAATTATTTTGGTTTCTAAAAATTGGTTTCTATTTGATAATTTTCTTGTAGTGAGAATTGTAAAATTTTGTGTAAATTTTCATACTTGAAATTTAATAATGAGAAAGATTTTGTTAAAATATGAGTAAGCATTATTTTGGAAAGTTAAAAACAATACATAATAACATATTTAGGAAAAGATTTCTTTAACACCACACCCAATACACACAGTAAAAACATACACTTAACACTATATTATAATATTTAAAATTTTAAAAAATAAATTAAATATAATTAAAATATTATTTTATTGATTTGTGAAGTGTATAATTTTTAATGTTTACGGTGTTAACATATCCTCATCCTAAGATTTGTGAAGTGTATAATTTTGAAAATATTTTTTCAATAGTTTTTTATAAACATAAATAATTATACAAATATACTTCAGAATTATAAAATTTTGTGTAAATTTTCATACTTGAAATTTAATAATGAGAATGATTTTGTTAAAATACGAGTAGGCATTATTTTGGGAAAAAAACAATACACAATAACATTTATGAAAATATTTTTTTACACCTCATACAGTAAAAACATAAACGTGACACCACATTATAATATAAATATAATTAAAATATTATTTTATTGGTTTCTGAATTGTATATTTTTTTTACTGTTTTTAGTGTTAACATATCATCTCCCTAAGATTTAAGTAACCTGAAAGAAAGGTTGAAAAATAGTGTGAGAGAAGGAGGGGGAGAAATGACTCCTAAGTCTCTTATTGAATCTCAAAATCGTTTTAGTGTACAATAATAGTAAGCACTTATTTGTGACATTAAAAGCAAAAAACCCTCACTAAATTGAAAACTAGGAAAGCAGAAATTTAGGATCTTTGTGGCCAGGGAGGGCCATACCATATACCAATATACATCTTGAATTATTACTAAACTGGTAACATCTAAAAAACTGGAACTACTGATGTAGCCCACATAATAGGGTCTGGTCTTCTAAAACACTTTTGCTGTCTTTGAATAATACTGTTGCGAAGAAATACAGAGAAATCTCCTAAAGTTGACTATATAGCAAAGGGAAAAACTTGAGAAATACCCATCAATCTTGAGATGAGACCACTAGAGCAGGGGGACTAATTGGCTTTCCACGTCCCATGGTAAAGCCTCTTGTCCCATCTGGCATTCTGGGGCCCTTGGCATTTGGTTTAGTATGAACATCACACAGAACAGTGCTGCTTGATTGAGATGGTGGAGCAAGCAGACCACGTCCTTGAGTGCGTCCTCTCCCCTTTCCACGTCCTCTAGCCCATCCCTTCTTAGATCCTACTGTGTTTTCATCAACCTTCCAAGTACCAAATACAAGCCTTATCATGTTTTGCTCTAAAACAAACCAAATGCTCTAATGGATTTATAAATCACATAATATAAGATATTTTTTTTGTCTTAAATTAAAAGGGACATTTAAGGGTGTACCAACTCTTATACAAGATTCACACTATGATCATAGGCAACCAAAAAAACGATTACAGACAAGAATAGAACAGGTAGTTAGGTTGCTATGTATGCTGCAGAATTATGCAGCAGAAACTGCATAATTCCTTGAAAATTTAAGGCTGGTAAATATAAGATATAGTTCACTACCAGACTTGTTACTTACATTTGTATCAAAGAATTCAGCATTGTTTGAGTGAGAGGAATCCTCAGCAATTTCAGAATTTAGAGCTTCATCATCATCTAGATATCCATCAAATTCAGACTTTCTACACTTCAGAACAGATTTTGGCTGCACAAGTTGCATAAAGAATAATTCAGTAAAAAGAAACGTAGGAAGTTCAATAGAGACTGTAGATATCAGGTACAGAAGTACCTACCGAGCATCTTAGGAGCAGCCTTACTCGCATCCCTTTCCTCCAATTCCTTTCATCATTTAACTTCTCAACCTAATCAAGTGAGAAAGATAAACTGGTGTAATAGTTGAATCATACGCATCTCAAAAGATAAAAGTTATAGGAGAATTTACTCACAGCTTTGTCAGCAATATCTGATGTCTCATATTCCACAAGTGCATGGAGCTTGATTGAGAGGCACAAGTAACTTGGGGTGAGAAAATCTCTGAATTCTTAAGATAACAACATAGATATATATATATATATATATATATATATATATATATATATATATATATGGTATGATATTGTTTCTGTACCTTATTACTAACAAAAAAATCAGACTTTGGGCGAGAAGTATTAGGCTCCTGAGGATGGCATATTCTAATCGTTTTCACGCTGTTCACCGACCAGCCATCAATTAGAAAGTTTTCACAATGTAAAGAAACTTCAAGAATGTGAAGTTCGTATGAGTAAACAAAGGGTTGGATTTGGATGGAAGAAATTCACCTCCCAACTGTACTAAATATTTTCTGAAGATTCTGATGGGAATGATCGTCAGGTAAATTTTCTGCAACAACAGTGCGAGACTGCAAGAGAAAAGAAAAAGATACATGCACTATGCTACAATGAGAAGAAACTTCAACACCATCCATGCGAATAAAAACCAAAAAAACATACAATTTGTTTACCTGCAAGTCCTCTTTTTCCTTCTCAGTGAAAGGGTGTTTGCGTTTAACCTTCTTGCCATCAGTGCTCAAAACCTTCAAAAGCCGCATTATCAGAGAGAAAACCAAACTAAAAGACCAAAAGGAATGCCCCACTCCATGAAAAATACTTACTAGTTTTGAAGATGAACGGATAGCTTGGGTAAGCACATGAACGTTATTAACGAGGGATTTAACCTTTTTAGTAGAAGCAATCACGGTTATTGGAACTGCACAAAACCAAGGTCCATCAGTGGGGTAAGATCATTCCAATCCTAAAAGGGAGGATGATGAAGAAAACAGAACAGAATACAGCAATCCTCACCATATCCTTCAGGATCTTTATTCATCTGCTTCTGGAAAGATTCATTTGCTAGCAAACTCATGTCGCTGAACTGATATTCCACCTATTACATCCACACATTGCATATCACAATAACAAAATTCTTACAAAAACCTTCATAACCGATTTCATCGTCAAAGAATCAGTCTAAACAAACATCACTTCAATAAAAATCTCAAATGGGGTTGGCATTCATTATTGAAGCAACAAGAATGACCCTCTTGAATGAACGTAAAATCCAAGAAAGGGATTGAATAAAAAAAGGATTTTGATCAGAGGGGGGGGACCTGTTTGACGATCTTTTGCTGAAGATCAGGGGTAAGGATATTCTTAGAGGAATTGGGTAGCGCAACACTGGCGGTGGGGATCAGACAAGAAGGATCCTGGTCCCCAACAAAGAACCAATCAGAATCACCACAGCCACCGAGAATCTGGAAACATGGATAGAAGTAACCGGAAATGGGCATCTGGGATTGTGATCTTGGGACAAATTCGGGCGCTTGGGCATTGAATTTGAAGCTGGAGTTGCCAGTTTCTTGGGTGTCTTTTTCTGAGTTGTCATGGATCTTCTTTTCAGGTTGGACCTGTGCCATTATTCCTCTGGAATTGTGTGTTATTGTTTGTTCCTTTGGATGATGAATGAAGATGATTTTGTTGTTGTATATGAGATTGTGAAAAAGGTAGTGTTGTATTCCCTTATGCTATAACTGTTTTTTCTTGATTTCGATATTGAATCCACAATTTTCGCGCTCAAAGACGGTACCTCTTTCTCACACTTGTGCCCTTTTGACTGAATCTCTTAACCTTACCATTCCCAACCCCCCAAATCCCTCTAACAACTCTCATTCTTCCAATCAATTTTCTTTTTCCTAATAAATAAGATAAATTTATAATTAAATAACATATAAAAAAATATTAAAATAATAATATTAAAAGTTGTAATGTATTGTATGAAAAATTGGATTGTCAATGTAAGATTTATTAATCATTAATAGATATTCAATAAAAAAAAGCTATCCAAAATCTTAGTAAAAAGTAAAAAATATCTATATTTATAGTATTTGAAATCAATTGAGAAATAGATCAATTTTAAAAATTAGATAATAACTAGAATTTTAAAAAAAAAATCTCATTATTAATAATATTTAATTTAAATGATCGAGTTTAAAGTTATTTACGTGAACCATAAAAATAATAGTTAAGTTGAGAAAATGTAGTTATTATGTTACTTTTAAGTTGAATAATTATAGCATTACTTTTGGACGAAAGACTGTTCGGTTGTACATGTTATATGTTATTAATAATAAAATTATTTTAAATAAATAAAGAGTAAAATAGTATAATTAAAAATAACAAAAAAGCACTTAAAAGAAAATAAGTATCATCTCATCTCATGGTATAGATAAAATAGCTGTTAGATGACATAATTAGCTATTAATATTTTAAATTTAAATTAGTATTAAATAGATTAATTTAGAATGTAAGATAATAAATAACTAAAATTTTAATAATTAATGGTTAGATATAATTTAAAAATTATTTTATAAATTTTATTAATAATAAAAATTAGTCTAAATTTTAATATTTTTTTTATAAAAGAATATCTAATTTAGTGTAATTAATTATTTTGATTTCTAAAATTAGCTTTTATTTAATAATTTTTTTAATAATTCTGTAGCATAAATAAGAAAGAATTCTAATTAATATTATAAAACCTAAGAATAATGCAATGTACCATAAAAAGGAAAGAAGTCTAACTAATATTATAAACCCTAAAAATAATGCAATAACAGTTTTAGTGTTATTGGTTTGAGGATATATGGTTTTTATGTGTTTAATTAATTCTGAATTATTATAATTATAGGAATCATAAATGAAAATAAAGACATAACTTTTGTATAATAGAAAAAATATCAAATCATTATCTTAAAATAGGGAATTTCAGATTCAGGACTTTCAAATAAAAAAAGTGTTGATTTCAACTCTCAGATATTCTCTAAATATTATTAAGTTATGAGTTGTGTTTTTAAATACAACCAAAAAATAATATAATAAGTTATTTTTAAATCTAATTAACTAATTTTTTTAAATGTTTTTTAATATTGTTTTTAGTGTTTTCTTGTAAAAAAACAATGAAAAATAATACATGCACACTGCTACGTGGCGTACTGCATATATATACACACCTTCACATGGCATGATATTTCATTTGATTGTCTTGAGTTGGATTCTAGGTTCATTTCAGAAAAGAATGGTCTATAACTTTTTTATGTAACACATTTTATAAATTCTGAATCTATTATTCTGAAAATTAAAAAAATATGTTCTTAAAAAGATATTTTAGAATTATTTTTTTATTTTCTGAATTTTTTATTTTGGAAACAATTTTTCTTATGAAACATCCCCATTTATTCTGTAATCACCCAAAATTGTAAAAGATAATTTGGATATTTTGAAAAAATTTAGGGGTCCAGCAAGAAAATTGTAGGGTGCAGGAAGAAACACCCCTATCTTAATTTGTAATTGGGTTGATTCTTTAAACCATGAGCCCAATCTTGTATTCATAGAAACCGAGCATGTATCGAAATCTCCTAAATTGAATTTAATATCACGTTGGCTTAAAATATGGGTTTTACAAAATAATTTAAATTCAATAAAAACTCAACCTATAACCGAAAATGTAAAATTCACATCATAAATGAAAAATAAACCCACATTAATTTACAAATAATTTTTTGAAAATATTAAATAAAGAATGAAAAAGATCGGACAAAATCACTAACTCCATTCCAAATACAAGCTTTAATTTATGAAGGAATAAACATTCTTATTGGATAATTAATATATATATATATATATATATTTATATTTATATTTGTACAATCGAATATCAAAATGACGAGTTTCCATAGTGTAATGTCGAATACTGATGCATCTTAGCATCTCAGCAAATCACATGCAGTCTCCCGAACAACATATAAGATTAATGAAGTCATTAACAAGTACTTCATAGTAAACACCACAAATCGTGACTAAAGGACACTTAGGTTATTGGGTTCGACCTAATCATCCGTACAACCAAAGACCCAACACAGTTACTATAAAGAGGAAAACACCCTAATGTCAAAGGTAAGATATTCCTGATACTGAACTAACATCCTTTACTTATACCGAAAACTGACTTGAGAGTCGGAGTACAATCGCATGTACCCCTGTCGAGGACTCGAAGACAAAGAAGTTGAAGAACAAGAGGAACACGTGTATGAAAATCTGGTCTTGAGAGAATATTTTTGGAGCCACCATGGGTCGGAAGAAAACCTACTGAGAAACCACATGGTAACCACTATAAATATGACGAGTAACGACAAACGTGCACCAGAGAAAGTGGATAACAACCACATGTAGATTCAATCAACATGTGTTCTCAGAATTCAATCTAGGTTAGCCTTTGTGTTACATTAAAAAGGAAAACTTAATTTTTGTTTGATAAACTTGGCGTGACGAAAAAACTTTATCAAGTCGTCGGATTGATTAAAGATACTAATAGAGTGACTCACTACAATATGTATTTACTTAATTACATTACTTGCGAGTTGTTATTTTTAAATCATTAACTTATTCTATATTTTTCATTTTGTTTGATCATGTTATTTTGCATGTGAGTAGATGTTTTGACGATGAAAATGATACTTATAAATCTAAAAAATAAACTAAAATATGAAATAATATTATAATATATATCATGTTATATTTTACAATAAAATCTTTCCTATGAGTAAATTTTTGTGTACTAGATACCATCTATATATAATATATACATTCTTATCAATGAACTAGATAGAATCTATATATAATATATACATTCTTATCAATGAATAGAGGTTATGATTATGGATGGTATATTATAATAGTAACAATTTATAAGATCGTTAACATGAACAAAATTTAAAAATTAAAGAACAATGTAGCACAGGCTTCTAAAAGCAAAATCCAAAAGTGTAAGTATAATGTGAACGTTGAAATGCACAAGAAAAACTTTAAGTTAAAGGTTGAAATGCACATGAAAAACTTGGAGAAAAAAAATGTGAGCTTTTCGAAATTGGAGGGCAAAAGATGAAATTTAATTAAGCCAAAAATTTAATTTAACCTTAAACAAAATATATTACCCAAGTTTAATAATTTTGTTTGCAAGATGTTACAACATTCAATAGATGTGATGATGAACACACAAAAAAGTTTTATAGTTAGAACACTACAAGAAAATCATTAGATAGAAACCAATTTTAGAGACAAAAAATAATTAGTTGTTATATTGACTAAATTATATATCATTTTAGAGATTAAAAAAATGATTGGTTTCTAAATTAGTTTCTAGTTTTGATAAATAGTTTTAAATTGGTATCTAATTAGATACCAAAGTTTTAACTACTAATTATTTAAATTCTAAATTTGGTAGTAAAAATATTGGTAGCTAATTAGATACAAATTTAGAAACTATTTATCAATCTGAACAACGTTTAAAAAAAAGAAGTCCACAATTTTAGATTAAGGGCACTACAAGAAAATCATCAAATAGAAATCAATTTTTAGATACCAAAAAGTAACTAAATTAGAGACCTGGTTTTTAAATTAGTTTCTATTATTGTTAAATAGTTTCTAAATTGGCATCTAATTAGCAACGAAAGTTTTAATTACCAATTATTTAGATTCTAAATTTGGTAGCAAAAACTTTGGTGGCTAATTAAATACTAATTTAGAAGCCATTTCACAATAATATAAACTAATTTAGAAACCAAAAATTTATTTAGTCCTAAAATGGTTTCTAATTTAGTTACTATAACAACTAATTATTTTTTGTTTATAAAATTATTTCTATTTTATGATTTTGTGGGAATTATTATAGAAAAGAAGGGTTATGAACAAATTTGTCTGGAGGTTCATGTTCCATCTTATTCAAAAGATTGTGAAGAAATTGCAGAGAGAGAAAGAAAGAAGAGAAGGAAGGAAGGAAAATTAGGTGAAAAGATGAAGAAAATTGATTGTGTATTGGTAGGAGGTGGTTGGCCTTTTCCTTCTTTCATACATATTCATGAATCATGCCATTCATATTATGAACATGGAAAAACACCACTTTTCTCCTCTTTCACAGAATCTTTTTTAACAAATCTTTTTCAACAAATCTTTTTCTCTTCCTCTTCTAGGACCACACACCATGTTTCTATATATATATTATCTTCCATGTCATTGCTCATTCTTCAGTTTATACTATTCATCACTGTGCATAAGAGAATATTGTTAAGATTTTCTCAGATCTAATTAGTTGACTTTAAATTAATTTCACTTTTGGGGAGACAAATTGAAAACCCTAAGATTTTCACGTGAACAGGTGTAAGACATGTGGGTTATATAGCCTTAAATATGTTTTTTTTTTATTGTAACCCGAAATTGTCACTTATTTTTCTTACCTGACAAATAAAGTTTAAGGTGGATTATATAATTATAACTTTGGTTGAAAATATTGGGAATTAAAATAATTTGTTGGGTAAAAGTTCATGATGTTACATCTTTTAAGATTAAATATTTGGAATTAGTATAATAAAATAAAAACTAAGATGTAACACAATGCAAGTTAGGTTGTTAGTGGAAAAAAAATATTATATATGATCTATATATAATCATCATATGCATAAAAGTTCAAAAGAAATATTTATGGTACTACTATTTTGTAACCCAATATACTTTATGGCATAAAAAGGCCAAAGTGACATAAAATGGGTATATTAAAATATATACAATCATAAAAAAATCAAATACAATTTTATTATATAAAAAAGAGATATTAATTAGAAGCACCAATGAGAGCATCATATGGCATAACTTAAAAAGTTTGTTTTTAAGTATGTGAATAGAGAGATAGGGAAAAATTAAGACCAAAGATTTTTTTTTTTAGAATAAGATTTTGAATTGAAATAGATATTTTTGTTTTTAGAGAGAAAAAAAGAAAAGAAAAGGACAAGATTGATAATAGATGTGATGTAGTTAGATAAAAATGTATGCATTTGTTGTATTGAAAGGAAGAAGATATATTTAAAATTATGGTATGGTTGGTTGGATAAGCTGAACCTGGTTTAGAATTAGAAGGTGTAAAGAGATTCTATGATTTTCTTTCACTCACGCATTTCACCAAACACCCAATGCATGCCATAATTATGAATGAATATCAGTGTGGGGTCCTTCATTATTTTCTTAGCAAGATTCTCCACTATATAATTTTGTTTCTGAAACTGACTCTTTTGTCATGCATGAACCTACATCCTTCATAATTCATAAACATTTTTTTTTCTCCCATGTGGGATACTAGGGTTAGGTTTCAAGTTCAAGCCTTTCACTAATTCAAATACTCACTGCAATCAAATACAAATTAAAACATTTTTTTCTTTAAATAATACTTTTAATTATAATAAACAATATTAAACAAAACTATTTGAATATATACTCGTCAGGACCCCGACGGTGGAATAGAAGTTTAATGCCCAGTTCAGATCGACTGACACCACTATATCCTAAGAAAATTAGCAAGACTAATCAAACAACTAAACATTAGGTAACAGGTTCTTAACTAACCCAATAACAAATGATCCATGATAATCATATAGATAGACACAAATTTTAAGAATCATGTACGTCATCATTATACACTGAAAATATCGAGTGTCGAATACCGAAATCTTACTTAAACATCGAAGTACATTTTGTAAGTATCATCTGAGTTTCAAGTTCACGAGAGAGAGGTAGAAAGACAAAAGAAGTACGAGGAGTTTACACTGAAAAAGAATAGACCAACCGATGAAAAAAAAGACAATCATTCTCTTAATTCCAACATCGATCGAAAAAACACAATCCAATGAAAAAACCTAAATAATTTATTAGAATTGTTATTAAATTAAAAATAACAAGAAGCCATCATTAATGAGGTTGGATACAGTATCTGAGAGATAATGACACACGAAATAATTATAGAAGATAAGATGACTTAGGGAGATGCAAATGAATGAAGAAGGAACACAACAAATAAAACAGTTCCAAGAGTTTGACGCGTGTAACTTCATTTATTAGGTTTCATATGCTAAAACATGAAACAAATTTAACATGCTAAAACTAAAACAGAAAAGCAAAATTAATTAAAACTTTAAACAGCATTAAAAAAATAACTTTTCCATGCACTGTGAAAGAAAAACCTTAATTAAAGTCTTAATTTTAATATTTGTTTACTTCATCATTAACTATATATTTTATATTAACGTACGTCGGTTTGAGTTGAATTATTTGACATTTTCCAATATTATATGTTAAGTTGGATTCCAAGATTTATTTGAGTGGAAGAAATTATATTTGAGAAAAAAAAACCCTTCAATTTTTGACCATGAGAAAAAGTAATTTATTGCCTGCCAAATTAGAATACTTTAATATGCTTGACGAAAATAAAGTCATGAAAAACAACCACTATATAAAATCAACAAACCATAAAATGAGGCTAAGCATAATATTTGCACCTCCAGAATAGTGATTTATTTATATTTTTATTCATTTAAAAATTAGAAACATACAAAATTTACAAGTAGTTTAAATATTATTGCTCAAAAATGTAATTTTATTGTTAATTAGCTGATGAAGGCCTTGATTATTTTTCTTTGGCATTTATATTTTATATCAAAATTATATAATTATTGAACACGGTTCGGGTGCTTATTTGTTTTAAGAAATAATCAAATTTTCTGTCTTGAAAATCAGTTCATGCAATTCTACCTTGTATTAAGTTCTTATTCAAATAAATTATGTTATTGTTATGATTTTTAACATTAAGATTATTGAAAAAACATATCCTTCAGCCAGTTTCACAGTATTGAAATGGCAGAGAAGTTTTTGTGCAGAGAAGTAAGCATGGTGAAAAGAATGTAGGAGGAGAAAAGGAAGGATTATGGAAATATATATCTGAAATTTGTGAAGTAATTTATTTGCGTAAATAAAAGTATGAGAAAGAAATAATTGGGTGAATAGAGAAGGCAATGTCCACCCAAACAAATATTGGAGTGATTAATTTGTTCTTGGGCATGAGAGAGTTTTCGTCACAGAAAGTCACAGAAAGAAGAAATGAAAGAATTTTATGATACGAATTCTTGAAGTGAAGGGAAAGGATATTTTAATTTGGAGTTTCATATCAAAACTCATTCAGTATAGAAAGCCTTCAAAAACTCCAACAGCCTCTTTTCTTTGACCCTCTTTTTTTTATGTATCATGTATTATTCTTATGTAGTTGTAAAACTCCTCCCATGTATACTTTTATCTGCAAAATTCATGGTGGAGAGTGGTATCCTATACATCAACTTTTCCAGGTTTGTGCATATGACTTTTCCAACTATAACTCTCGGATCTTGCATCTTCATCATCTTCCATGCTTGGGGATGTTCCCCCTCCAGACCCTGCAGTCAAATGAAGGGGACTTTGAGGAGAACCTGATCCTGAACTGCTAACTTTTGAGGACTCGTTGTACTGATCTTGAGACATCCACAAACCTCCAAGAACCACAACTGGCTGATTACCACTTGCTGATGGAACTCTCCGCGTATGAAGTCGGTATTTCTGCAATCATACATAACCAAATCATCAATTCCAATCCAAACTTCATCACACATCAAAATCTTAGCTTCAAACTTTTCCCCAATGCCTCCTCACCAAACAATTAATAAGCAGTTAAAAGGACCAAGAAAATGCTAAAAACTCACTTGTAAGTGGCTTTTCACTTCATCGTTAGTCAGGCCATCAACCTGCATCAGCTCTCTAATTTGTTTTGGTGTTGCTGCTGCAATTGACAGAACAAATTAACCAAACAAGCTTCAATATAACATGTCGTGATGAATAATTTAGTTTTGGCCTAATGAACCTACTGATTGACAGATAATACGACATATGTAAACTCCTATGCATCTGTCTCCTGATCCAACTTTAAGTAACAACTTTACACGTGAACTAACAGAACAAACACTACCTAACTTCAACCAACATCTATAATTTTAACAAATTCCAGCATCAAATTCTTGGATTTTTCTACTAACCTATTGTTTCCAAATTGATTAGAATTGAGTCTTTTATTATGAAAGCCCATATCAGAAATATAAAGTAACATCATTTCTAGTTTAAGAAAGTGAAATATACATGGATCAAAATTCAATTCCATACCAAGATTGAATAAACAACAAACAAATAAAAAAAATCAACTTCTTACCCTGAGAACCTCCTAGTTTCTGCAAAGCATTAACAAATCGTCTGTGCAACTCAGGGGACCAGCATCTCCTCTGCTTCCTGGCAGTCTGCTGAAGCGATGATGCCCTCAAACTGGGGTGAACCGTAGGAGGAGAAGAAGAAGAAACAGCCCTGTTGGAACTGCTTCTGGATCCCCTTGAACCACACCCCTCTTTCACAGAAGAAGGGGTCTGAAGACAAAGCCTATTCATAACACTCTCTTCCTTCTCTTCTTTGGTTGCAGCAGCCAGGCCCATTGTTGCCACCGGCACAGAAGATGAAGAAGATGAGGGCCTAGAGAAAGGCATAAACGCCCTTCTTCCTCCATTTCTATTGCTACACGACTGAAAAGGATCCTCACCAACAGATTGCCCTTCTTCAATTTTCTGTCATCACCAACAAACAAAAAAAAAAAACACTCTTTAGCATTACTCCCTGATTGCTTGAACAAGGATAATCAGAAACAAAATCTCGGTGCATCCACGTATTACTTTCTTTCCCTTTTTGCGTAAAAAACCGCTTCATAAATAAACCACGTTTTCATCCACACAGAATTACATGATTTCCAGTCAAATTGGGATAGGAAAAGCAACACTGGAACTACAGACAACACAACACAACCAAGTGCATCAAGATTTTCGCGTGGTTTAGTTATTCTACCTTGGTTTCTAATTTATGAAGTTGTTGCTGCTGTTTCCGATCGGATGCATTGTTATTAGTGGTAGTGTTATTCCAAAGCTGAACAGAACTCAACCAATTCCTCTTATCCCTGCATTCGTTATCATTGTCATTATCATCATTATGGTTATTCCCGTCGTTACGATCATGCTCCTTCTTCAAGGGAATGAACTCCTCCAACGCCGGCGGAGAATCACGCGGCCGGCATTTCTGCGATTCCGCCTTGAGAAGTGAAATTGCTGCGACGGAGAGGAAAAAAGAAAGAAAAGGAGTGTGAATTGGGAGGAAGAGGAAGAGGAAGAAGAAGAGAGCGAGAGGAAAAAAGAAGGAAACGGAAGTGAACTAACCGTCGTTTAAGAGGAGCATGGAGAGAGGAAGCTCGCGCTTGAAGGCGTGGATCTTGCGGAGCTCGTCTTCCAAGCGCGCGAGGAAATCGTGGAGAGTGGCGAGGCGGTCGGAGGCGGAGGAGAGGTGGCGGAGGAAATCGGTGATGGTTTTGGGGACAGAGGAGGGTCTCAAATCCAAGCTCAGTTCTGCCGGAACCGAACCCATTGGATCGTGTGTGTGTTGTGTGGTGAACGGTCAGATTCAGATTTTGTTTGAAGAAGAAGAAGAAGAAGAAGAAGAAGAAGAAGAAGATGAAGAAACAGTGAGAGAAGGAAAGGAATAAAGAAATAAATAGGAACGAAAATGGAAGAAAGTGGAATTGCGAATAATAAAGAGAAAATAAGAAAAGTGGTTTCGATGTGAAGGCAAAATTGAGAAGGCCAAGATTCTGTGGAAAATAGACGATAGCAACGACGACGAACAACCTTTTAAAAGTCACTTTCGGGTCCTCGCGTATTTAATCCAACATCTCTCTAAACCTTTTTTTTTTCTTTTTCCCAAAACTATTAATATTATTATTATTATTATTATTATTATTTTCCTCAACAACACTATTATTTCCTAACTTTACATAAACATTCTTTAATCTCTAAATATTCTTTTTCTACATCTTAAATTCACGTCTTTATTTTCTTATAAAACTCTTTTTATTATACTTTTTCCCTCATTCAAACTTTTTTTTGTTTTGTTATGTAGGAACTAAAGATTCTCTTTTTTTTTCTTGAAATTGAAATTACAATAATTGAGATAATATTTTATGTATAATATATTTTTAATCTTTTAAATTTGGGTTAAGCTTTGTATGCCTTCTAAGGAAGATATTAGTTGATTTTCACACCATTGAGATCAATGTTTCAAATTTTAAAAAGGGTTTATGAGATTGTGATAATTGATTTGAAAGGCAAACTTTCCATTTTTTGGATGAATATGATATTTTGTATCATTTCTCAGTATGGGTAGGTCTGCATTTTGCAACATGTCATTTTGTTATGGGAGTAACTTTTTCACTCTATACAAAATCCTCTTTCCTCCTGGTTTTTTCTACTTGTATGAGTGTGTTTTGAAACTCTCTCTTCTTCCTTTTTAGTGTTGATCCTAAGGATGATATATATAGGTTATCTCAATCAATTGAGTTCACAATGAACCTAGTTTGTTCAGAGGGAAAATGAAAAGCTTTCTTTGTAAAATCGAAAAAGGGTAAGTGAAGGAAGTAAAAAGAAATCACATTTTATCTTCTTTTAGTTCTTAGGTTTTTCTACTCCTCGTCTCTATGATCCTCGATCTACATAGAACTTAATCATTAATTAGTCTTGTTAATATTTTATTTAGACATACTCAATTTAATTGTGTTGATAGACTCTGATCGAGTACCAGACTTACAAGTATCATGCGAACCCAACTACCAATAAAAAAAATATAAAAACTAAAAAATTTGTCTCACTTTTATATGTAGTTTTCAATTCATAGTTTAGATTATTGATCTCTCTCATAAAAAAGTGTAATAATGTTTATTTATTTTAAGAATAGGATTCAGCTATTTTGTTTTTGAATATTTAATATAGCATGTTGCATTACAGCGAATGAGCAAAAATAGTTTGGTCCAGTCAAATGATGATAAGTTATTTTAATACGATATTATAAACTATTTTGTATCTTTTGTCAAAAACAAAGAAAGAACCATCATTTGCATCTTGGTTTTAATTTAAGTCAAGAATAATCTGCTTTTCCAAGGAGAAGCCTACCAAAGCTGGAATAATATATGTTCATGGAGATTCCAACACGTGTACTTTGTTTTTTTTCAATTTTCATGCTCAATTAAATACAATATTATTCATATATATAAAACCTTAATCTCTTCAAATTAATTAATTTAGCTCATATCCATATTATGTAAATATAAGGAAGATGCTGAATAATAAGTAAATTTTAATAAGTCATGGATTCAAATATTTTCACCTTTCAATTCATACTTTTTCAAAGTAACCGTAATTGACCGGCACATGCTTAATGTGTTATCTTTTAATTCAATATGAATGTATATTTAATTATTATTTTTATAAAAATTCTCAATGATAGTATATTATTAAAAAAAAATTAAAAAAATAGAAAAATTAGACTAAAACTCATATATTAACAAAAACAATACATAAATAATCTATACTTATTTGTAAATATTTTAAAAAAAATAGATAGAAATCTATTATACCAATGAAAATACGTTCTATAAATAAAACATAAGTTAACAAATTTACTGCACATGCATTTATGAGAAATTTTAAACCTAATTTTTTACAGTAGTCAAGATAAATGTTCCACCCATTACAAAACATCCAAGTAGTTACTTTAGGTATCAGGTATCCATTATGTATTATTTATTTTATCATTGATATATTACTTAATTAATATTTATGTAATAACTATAATATATAATTAACACTTTTAAATTTTTTATTTATTTAAATTAATATTTATTAAAATTTCATTTAATTTACCTTTTAAGAAGTCACCACGTGTGAATAGAAAAATTGTGGTGCTGTTTAACAAACTATATGCACAGAGCATATATATTTTTAAAAATAGAAAAATGCGTTCTCTTCTTCTGACATCACTTTTATCCTTGCAATAGTTATTACTTTCGTATATAAACAGTGAATACCTATTTAATTAAAAAATGATTATTATCTCTTGAACAATTATCTTTCAGTCTCTTAATTAATAATCTAATTGACTTCTAATTATGCAACTTATTTTAGCAGTTTCCTTTAACAAATAATATTTAGCTAACTATTTTGGAACCAATTTTGAAAAAAATGTGAGTGATAAAGAATAATCTTTAAAACGATATTGGAGAATCTTTGACGCAGAGAATAAAGATAAATGGTGACAAGGTGTCTAATCCTTTAGTGGTCCCAAAATACCCTAATTTATCTCCTTTAATAACAAAATTAATAACAACATTTTATACTATTTAATATCTTCCACTTCTATCTTATAATAATGTTAAAAAATATTGTAAAAGTAAAATAATAATAATTCATATAAGTGATATACTCACTCAAACTATAAAGAAAAACACTAGAATCTCTCTCATCAAACTAGAAGTTGTTGGAGATCCCACATCGACTAGAAATTATAGTCTTTCATTGTATATAAGTGGGTGTAAACCTCAATCTTGTGAGTTGGTTTTATGGAGTTGAGTTATGATCAAAGTTCACTCCATAACATGGTATCAGAGTCATTTTCAAGTCTAGAAAGGATTTTTTCACAATATTATGTAATTTTTTTTTCTGAATTTAACAAAATGTTAGAGAAATGGATAATTTGTGTTTGAGAAATACGTTTTTCATTTTTTTTTTTGGTAATGAAATAATATGTTTGATGTACCACTTTTTTTTAATTTTTATTTTATTTTTTCAGAAATCGTGTAATATTCTTTTGTGTTTTTTAAACGATTAATGGGCAAAATATGAAGGTCAAAATGATGTATTTGAAGGTTGTTGAAAACTATTCCCTAAAGTATTCTTGGTTCTGATTTTGGTGAGTTTAAGTTTCTTTTCATATGAAACTTTGACACTGAATAATGTGTTTGATACTAATGTTAATGTTGTCTAAATAACTTGATTATGTCTATTCAGCACAATAAAATTGTCATCTTAAAAAAAGGTAACAACTCCTGAAAAATTATTTAGTGATTAATTTTTGTTAGATTTTCACCAAATTTTAACTAAATAATAATTTGTTGAGTTTTGTATAAATGAATAACACGAAAGTGAAATTATCATCTTCAAAATTTAAAATTTGGGAATCCTTAAGTGACCATAAAACTCTAAAGCAAAAACTTGATTTATTTATTCTACTTACAGAAGAGTCTTTTTGATCATGGCATTTGATAAAATTTTATATCGTCCTACCATAGATTTGACTCTTATCTACTTCCATTCATTTAAACCCTAGTTTTTTATTTTCAAAACAATAAGTCACATCTCATAATCAAATCACCAAGATATTTTCAGGAATTAGTCTGCCATTGATTGATGAGTTTGGTAAGTTGCAATAATATACAATGTTGTACATTCACCATGATATTTTAGATGCCACCAGAAAAGAAAAAGAAACATATGTATCTGGCTTACACTTAAAAAAACATTGCCCATAATTTCTGATGAATAGATTTTTTTTTTTCACCATTGCATTGAACTTGTGAATATAATAATTTTTCTAGTTGAACAATTGGAATTATTGGAGCTAATAAAATGAATTTATTATGTGTAAAGAGAAGTTTAACATGATACATTAGTGATCGAACATTAGCTAATACATCTTTAATCATAATCTAAAATTTTAATTCGATCCAATAATAAAAGATTCATGATAATCATATAAATAGACACAGATTTAAAGAATAAGGTACATCATCATTCAATACTAATAACACCGAATTTCGAATATCAAATTTCACTTGAACGTTGAAGTGTCTTTTGCAGGTATCATTCGAGCATGGAGTTCACGAAGACGAGAAGCAAGGGAGTGAAAGGAGAGCAGAAAGACCATCTCAACGAGAAGAGAGGACACGTATACCGATAAAAAAAAAACAATTATTCTCTTGATTTCAACCCAAATTGAGACCAAATAATTTTTTTAATTATGAAATTGAAAAAGGTTAAAAGGATAAAGAAGTGGGAATGTTTAGAATTTTGAGAAGACAAAAGAGTGTTTAAATTTGGAAAAAAGAATCTTACAGAAGTTAGATGGGAGTAGGGTTTGAACTAATTTCCTTTTCAGGATGTACAATTCGTACACAATTATGCATATTAAACTATTTTGTAACTGTAGATAAAAATGAAAGTTGTAGAAAGATGGTGTGGAATAATCCTAATCCATGCCAGCCTGGCCAGAGATACCTCCAAGTAAAAATCACATGGCACGTGAGGTGCACGCGCTAGGGCGTGTTTGGTTGGGGCCAATCTCAACACGGTTTAGGGATAAGGAATCCAATTTTGCAGTGGACCCACTTTCGATATTGCCTCAGATTACGTCTGGAACATTGCACACAGCAGAAAGATGCCTTTTTTCCTTTTTTGTTTCTGTTTTTTTTTCTAAATGCTTTTTTATTGCTCAAAAAGACAACCTTTTACAACCGTTAGATTCCAGTTATCTTCAACAGAATTAAGAATCTCCCTCCCTCCACAAATTCCCCCTTTTTTTCTTTATTTATTAAGATTCACACCTTTATTTTTATTAATATTATTATTCATTGCTTAATATAATAATTGTTATTGAATTTAATAATAATATCTTATTCTTATCTTAACCATGCAGTTTGAATTGTTCCCTCCGGTTTCCCGCATCTCCACTGCTTTTGTCGGATGCTTACAATCAAAGAATCCACACCTACAAACAATTCACCCCAATTTCCAAAAATACCCTCATAACAATTCTATATCCTCACCACATCCCTTATTTACCCATCTCCTAAAAACACCATTTTCATTCATTAGATCTTAAAAAGTTTAAAACTTTTAAAAAAAAATCTCCCCCCTTATAAAAGTACTTCTTTATAAAATGGAAAAGGATTAAACTTTAAGCAGAAGGGTTACTTTATTTTATGGAATAAATTTAAATTATTTTTTTAATGCAAAAGGTTAGCTTAGATGACACTAACTAGTCAATCAGATAGATATAGCACATTTAATTAACAGGTTAATTATAGGGTCAAATATGATACTATTGAAATCAATGTGCTTTTGGGAAGGGAAAATTGGGTAAAAACAGACTAAATAATTTTTAGCAGAAGGAGTGTAGTGTAATAAGTGACCTTTCCATTTGAGATGTGTGCACAATTGTGCTTTGTTTTTTCTAGGTATAAAATAAGTTAACAGTAATGAAGTGTGAACTAAAATAATGGTACTAAAGGAGGTGGTGAGATATTAAAATTTCCAAGAATGGTGAAGTGCAGAATGGTAATTTTGTTGTTGGCGTAGCTTTCTGATATTGCTTGGTTATTATTATGTTATTCCCTAAAGCAGTCAAAGGGGAATCCTTATTCCAATGAAAGTAATGATAGCAAGGAATTGGAAAAGAAGGGGGTCTTGGATCATGAGTTGCAAGGATCTTTCAAATTTCAACTCAGAACAAAGTATTTGATTAGGTCAATTCAAGGAGGAAAAATAAAGGTGGAAACAAAGTGGGAAATATGGAATTTTGATTCTTGGTGACAAAGACAAGGTGGTGTGGTGGGTGAGGGGTTACTTGACCTAGTGGTTTCTGGAAGGGTAGCTGTAGCTAGTTGCCAAACCAATCCTCCAAACTTTTATGTCCAAAGCAAAGCATAATCTATTTTCAGCAGATACTCTTGAAATAGGAATCCAATAAATGGTATCTGTAACAGTTACTTGCCCAATTTTCACACTTTTCTACCTCTATCAAGCTAGCTTTCTTCACAAAACAAAAGGGTCACTGATTTTGGTTAATTTTATGACCAAAACTTTCTTGTTAACTACTGATATAATATGTACAACTTGTGTTTTTATGTGTCTGGTTTAGTAATAATAATCCTCTCACTACAGAAAACAAATCAACATTATCTATGAATTTAGATCTGCACAATCTGTAAAAGTAAATTTAACATTAGGATATTACAGGTAATGGTATAAATTTGATAGATTCTTGATTGGTGATTTCATGAGGAAAAAGTGGTTAGATTAACTGAAGGTCAGCTTCAACTTTACAATAGGTTCAGTGAAGAGGGCAATTTGGTTTGAGTTGGAAGAAAGTTAGAGAAGGGAAACTTTGTGTTTGATTGGATCCAGAGAACATAAGATACCTTATATAAGAGCTTTAGACAAATTCTCCCATCCAACTACCAAAATAAGAGCATCTTTCACGTGATGACAAGCTCATATTCATGGGTTAATTGCATTTGTGTCAGTCTTTCCCTCTCCCCCTTCATGAAGGCATCTATTTGTCCCCAATCCATGTGATCATAATAACAAGGGCCTTGATTTTTTGCCCCTTTCTCATGGAATATTTTCAAATAATGACTCATAGTACATCTAACATTTTTCACCACTTTGTGAACCTGGTTTTGGCTTTTAGAGTTTGGTGTCCTTGTCTTCTTTTAGAGATTGTTTTGTTTCTGACATTATTATTGTTGCTCTTGTTTGGCCCTTGCAACAAATCCACTTATTCTCATCTGTCACACACACACACAATACATCATGATTCATCATTAGCTCTTATATCTCCTCTTTCCTCCTTTTCTAACATGTTAATCACCTCCAAACTTTTTAATTCTTCAAACACAATCTCTCCACATCACCATCCATAAGCCTACAACTTCCCACACATTCTCTTACAATTTCAAACTTCCTCCTTCTCTTACACAATGATGGACTATTATTCTATAGGCCATTCTATATATATAAAGAGTGATAAATAGAAAAGAATGGAACAATCTCATACTCTATCCATCAAATTTGTTTCTGACAAAAGTTAATCAGCAAAATTGCAGTGGTGCCAGGACAATTTGTTTTCCACAAAAATAAGGAGTGTCTAAGGTTTCATATATGTCTTTGTGGGTGAAAAATATGTGTCGGACCCGATGAACTAGTGTCGGTCTCGGTGACTAACTCACCGGGTCAAAAAAATATTATAAAATATGCAATAAGTGAGTCATAACGATATTTTGTGAGTTATAACCGTATTTCGTGAGTCATAAATGATATTCTGAAATACATGAAAAATATCTCCGATGAATTAATTATGGAATGAAACATGTCCTTATTACTAAAGGACCTCAACTCATGTCACTTAATAACTGATACATGACCCATGATCGCCAGGGTCCATAACCAAGTGTATATAAATAAGATCCTTCATGAAGAAGTAAGGAAAGTTTTTCCCATTGACCAAAACACACTCTTAAAACTATAGTACTTATTTGAACATCGAAACATCTTTTGCAGATAACTCTCGACTGACCGAGCATCAACATTTGAGGAAGGAGACTTGAAGCAACTAGGAGATTACCGACACATCAGTAATTGTACGCCAAGTCACAGGTACTATCCGGCCCGATCTAGGCCCCTTTATCTATACAGTAATAGTATGTGTATATATTTATATTTTGTAAGTGAGAAAGTTTGACTGGGAAGGAAAATTGCAGTGGATAATTATGAGGAATGAATTTTACGCTTGATCTGTTGCTTCATGCGCATAACCAACAGTATAATGATAAGTGTTGTTATTCTCACAACGTGATGGTGCACTGAGACAGCAAAAGGGTCACTTTCCAGTTCAAGAATTTGCATTATAGCTTCCATTAGAAGAGTATTGCAGACTCACATTTTTATTTTGGTTGCTTTCGGACAAATATTCAACCATTATAATTCACCCATCCCAAAAAAGCTTTTTAAGATAACAGTAAAATCAATTGAAACCTGCATGCGTTTCTGCACATTCATTGCATAAATATACTACTTTCTATATTTTTTCAATGTATTTTGCTATTGTTTTATCTTAAGGGTATTGAAGAAAAAATTAATATTTTTTAGGGTTAACGTAATTTTTTTTTCCTGTGTATTAGTTTCAGATTTTTTTTTTTAAAAAAAGAGACAAAAAATTCCTTCTAAAGTCATGTCAAAATTCTGAATTGAAATTTGAAAATTCGTGATATTCATAGATCCATTAGCCATAAAAAAGACCACGAATAAGATTCAAACTGTGACTTGGCAAAACTTGGTAAAGCCATTATCGTTACACTATGAAATAATTGGAAACGTGTACGAAAACGCATGTAAGAAATAATCGAAATTAAGGTCTCATTTATTAAACAGATGTTAAGGAGTTTAACATGGGATAAAAAAATAAAATAAAATGAGATAATTCAGGGTGTCACAATTTTTATATAAAAAATTCCAAATCAAATTTCTTAACACCTAATCAATTGGAGATCTAACAGACATTATAACACATCAATCATAATAACATATCATATCAAGATACACTAACACAACAAAATACAATTATAACCGTCTTTAAAAAAAAATCGCATTCTTAAGACAAGACACAAAATTTTAAATTTTTAGATCTTTGCCAACAAACATAAACAAGTCAAACAGCCAAGAACGAAAATGAAAAGAAAATATATTATGAAATTATTTCAAACACGAAAGCACATAAAGAAAACAAGAAGATCTTTAATTGACTTTTTTTTCTCTATAAAGCAATCCACAATCACGTTGAAATATATAGAGTATAAGAAAAATATAAAAAATAGAAAAATAGAGAAGAATAAGAAAGTGTATTTTGTGAGAAATTTATATGATGAAAAGAAAAGAAAAAGTGGAAGGAGCATGGTTGCAATTGGAGGAGAGTGGCGTGACGGTGGCAAATGATGAGAAGAAGAGAAAAAGAGAATCGGTTCGCCGCATACGTAACGGCGGTGCTTTTACGTTGGACCACTTTCTCTTCATGGATTCTCATTATGATTAACAGTGAGGTCTTATTGTTCTTCCCTATTTTTCTCATTTTTTTAGTGTATACTTTTGATAAATTATGAGAAATCTAATTAATTTGACAAATTATTCAAAACATTTTTTAGTGTATAATGCTTTTTTTTTATTAATTATGTAAAATATAAATGTTTCACAATTATGCAAAACAGATGAATAATGATATTTGAGACATTATTTATTTTAGCATTCAATACTTTCATAATGATTTTATTTTTATAACATCTTATTAGGTTATGAGAAGAGTTTGTATGTAAAAATTATCTTTTATTTCATACTTTTAAATAATGTAAAATAAAGATTTATAACTGCATAATAAGACATTAAGATTTTGATGTAATCTTTAAGAGACGACAGAATATAATTAATTTAAAAGGTGTTAGAGAATTCAAACTCATTAGAACAAAATTAATAGTGACCGAATGACTAACCACAAGTTAGATTTGTGACATTTAGCAAACTAAAAAGAAGAATAAGAATAAATTGTAAAATGAAATAGAAAATGGATTAAATAATATAAATGGATAGAACACACTCCCTTCAAGAAAAACCCTAAAGGATAAGAGTCATGCAAATTTGTCACTTGAAAAAGTTTTTCAAGATAAGAATCAAAGCAAGAAAAGAGAACTCTTAAGAATCTCAAATATGACTCACGAGAAATTTTATTCAACCTTCAAAAATGATTTTAGAAGAAGGAATGTCATGACATGGGAAGAGACACTTTCATGTGTCTTGAAAGTTTAGAATCGTAAGCGCATTTATTAGGCTAATTAAGACTAACTAATCTTATAACAAAAACTTAGTTAACTATTAACTAAACAAAACACATGTGCGACTCCTTAAATTAAGAAAAAGATATATGGATTATTCCTTAATTTGATTCAATTAAGGAGTTAGTTCCTAGATTTAAGGTGAAGCACATGAGTTACTCCAATAGATACAAAAATATGCAATCTTGAAAGGTCCAAGTGAATGGGTTTCAACCATCATATGACTTGAAAGTGACATGTGTTGGTTACAAACTCTGCATGTGTCCCTTCATATTTTAAAGGTCATCCACAATGTATCCTTTGAGAGTGTCTCTTGAATTATAAAATATTCCAAGAGAATAAAGAAATATTCTATAATATAAAAGTTACAAAAATTAAGGTTTATATATTTTTTTCTTCTAATTCTTTTAGTTTGTCTCTTGTGAATCTCCTTTGGAATCTTTTTCTTTATTCTTTTCTTTCAAATACTTCTTTTATTTATTCTTGAAGTTCCTTTTCTACTTCTTCATTAGATTCCTCTCCACTTGTTTATGTCAAACTCCAAAACAATTAATGTCTTACAACAATATAGAAAATGGTAGTAGACAACTTGGAGACGATGAGAAAACAATATCAAGTCGAGCTCAAAATCTTACAAGACAAAATCAAAATGTTTGGGAAAGAAATCACAAAGAAATTCAACACATTCATGTAATTTACATTATGCCCAAGGAGACTTTAGCACTCACACTACCACAAAATATTAATATGAATTTAATGACATCATTCTACATTTGGGAGAGTGAAGGGTATGTCTTCATTTGAGGAAAATTCTCTCCACTGAGGAGAGAACATGTGGACTTTTATGTCATCCTCGTCTATTTTCCTATTTACACACTCTCTTTTCCTATTTACACCATACTCCTTTTCTCTATTTGCACCCTACTCTACTTGGCCAAAAATAATTTCTAACTACTGTGTACAACTTTTACAATGCCAAGAAGAAGAAAAAGACAGTTTTGTGACAATATGATTTTACAAAAAAAAAATTTGATCTTTAATATTTGTAGCTTGCTAAATCCTTCTCTTAAGTGTTTATCACTCTTTCTTTTGAACTACTGGTTTGTAAAAAGATACATAGCAATGTTAGTCAATCTTTTCCAAAGATCATAGCTAAGAGATAATTTTCATCTCAAGAGGTCAATAAAATTCAAAATTAAGAAAATTAAACTCAAGATATTAGAGATGAGACAAACTCAAAGATTATCTAAAAATTAAATAGAAACAAGAAATTAAAAGTTATCAATAATGAATTTCCTAGATAATAGGTACTAGATTGGATTAAGAAAAAAGAATTGACCAAATTTCTCAATTCTCAAAAGCAAACTTCTAATCACAACTATTCACCAATTTCACGAAACAGTTTGCAGATTTTACAAAAATTGCCTCTGCTTTGGTTCCAATAAGATCAAATCAATGCACTAGAATTCTGCACCAAATCTGCACAGCTGAATCAAAGTACACTCACAAATTGAAAACAATTTTCGTCAAGGTATACAAATGCATAAAACTAATTCAATCAAAATCCAGCAGCTGCCATTTACACTGCATCAAAACAGTGTATTCAACTAACAGTTGAATTCTACAATAAAACATCTATTCCAGCTGCACCAATTCAACTCTCGCTGCAGCTAAAACAATTGTAATTTCAACCAACACTGAATCAAATAACTGCACCAACTTCTCAAAGAAAATTTGCACAGCTAGACCAACCAACAATTTTCAGCAAAATTAAAAACGTTATGTCGAAAGTCACTACAGCTGTTACTGTAATTTTGTTCCAGCAAACTCCAAAACCAGATAAACAAAGAAACTTGATTCCGAAAGAACTGCACTGAATCAATTTATCAAACACCTTCTCTGCATGTTGCCAATCGCAAACTCTGTCACTGATTGAACATGGTGGAAACAATTAACAATACACCGCAACGAAAATTCACGTTGAATTACCTCCACCGAAAGCGTTCTTTGCTTGAGAAATCAACTTCTCTGTTTTCAATCTTCCAATTCCAGTTTCGACTCCACCTCCGGCGCCTTTCGTAGTTGAAGACGAGGCCACATGCGCGAAGCCTGATTGTGGTTCCATAAGAATCGCCGTTAGCTCCGATTTTAACTTTTGCGAGACTTCTGGAAATCTGGTTCAATCATTGAATTCAAACGATTTATACTTTTCCAATCATCTTCGCCGTTCACCGATTCCGTTCGCCGGAAATCGCAAAACCTACGTTCGTGATTCTTCCAACACCGCACCACTTCCATTTGCACCGTCACCGTTCTCCAAAAACAACTCTCCAAAATCGCTCCAAGAAATTAACACAAGACGAACACAGAAAAAAAAAAATCGCAACCAATTCGCACCAAAAATCTCAGCAAAAGAGGAACGCACCACTGGAAAAATTCGATTCAAATTGCAAATGGAATAAAGTTTTCTATTGCACCACTAGAATTTGCTTTTCGCACCACAGATCATGAAATTTGGAAACAGATCTAGATTACTGTTCACACCACTAGATTTCTTTTCGCAGCACATAAATTTTTCGAAATTTTGGAAACTGAAATTTAAAGAAGATAATGGAAACTAATGATTTAGTAGCAATAAGAACTCAAAAATGAAAATAAAAAACAGTGAAGAGCTCTAATCTATGTGAGAATTTGAAAAAAAAAAATCAAAAAGCACCACTAGTGGAATTTATGACAGTTTTTGGACTAAAAATTTGAGAAAGTAGAATATTCCTACAACAGATATTGATTATATTTTAAATAAATTATATATTAATTCAAAATTATATCAGATCATTTGTTTACATTTGTGTTTGTGATGTGATATGATATATTAAACTAAATTAATCATACTTGCAAAACTGATTTATAATATTGTATTCAATACAATTTTAAAGAAAAATTAACATTAAAAGATAAGTAACACATAGGATGATAAATTTTGTTACATCTGTCATTGAAAGTGTTATAAATTTCTGAGAAAGTATATATTGATAATGGATATAAAGACAGTTACTCTTAGAATTGTGATTGTATTTTACAGATATAACAATGGGCAATACAAGATTTATCGTAACATATAAAAATATTACAAAATAGTTCTCAAGTGTCGCCAAAACCTATTTTTAGAACAATTATATCAATAAATATAAAAAAATTGTTATAGTTTTCATTCTTCCCCTATAATGTTTTTTATCGGTGAAAAATTATACTACCACTAAACCGGTCGGTACCAGATAAGTCATGTCATTCGATTTTGTGACCGATCGATTATGTTAAACTGCATTTAGAATAGTTATAATAAATAGTAGTTAAGGCAATTACAGAGATTTTCTAAGAATCAGGAGCACATTCCACCAAATTCGGATAACTTTTCGATAAATTAGAGAACCTCCCTAGGAACAAGTTAACACTGATGATAGATTCGGTTTAGGGTTTAGGGTACATGACCAAATACTATAAATAAACCATCTACAAAGGAGTAAAGTACGTTTTTATCAAATACATCATATATTCTTATATAGAGTGATAGCAGTCGGATAATCTTACAAGTTAACTCCCAACTGAGTAAAAAGAAAAGAAGAGATACCGAAGGATCAAAACATGTTACATCCAGTTTCATTTACTGTGTAGGTACTATCAGTCAATACAAGTATAATCACAATTAAGAGTTGTATATAATTTGTAATAATAAGAAAATAGTATTAGTAATTGTAAAGATAAGGTATAAAAGGTTGTATGCACAAAATGTGAAGAGAAGAGAAGACAGCATATAACAGAGAAGCATCTAGAGAGAGACAGTTCACGAGTGTGTCACCGCCAAATTGCAAGTACTGCTATGCTACTGATACTACTACTCTATGCATATGCATATGCATGGTTACTCATTTGGGTTGGTGAAGGTTTCACGGGGTGGAACCATTTCTGGTCTCTTTCTTCACCCACCAACTCTAAATCCACTGGCCCACACCCAACCACGTCAAACCCTTTCTGCTTTTGCTTCTTCTTCAAAAACACTTCTTTTTTTAAACCAAATGGATCCCTCTGCTATCACTGTTGTGCCAGGAATGGATATGCCCATCATGCATGACAGTGATCGCTACGAACTTGTGCGTGACATTGGTTCTGGCAACTTCGGTGTAGCCAGGCTCATGAGGGACAAGCTCACCGAGGAACTTGTTGCTGTTAAGTATATTGAGAGAGGTGAAAAGGTTTGTCATCTACCTTCTCTATCCTTCTTTTCCTACTTATAACGCAAATCAATCCACTAACTAAATAACTAACTAGACTTGGCTCAGCTCTAGCACAAGAGGCTAGTTTTTCGTAACCAACCTGTATCGGTCGGTACTGGACAAGTCAGTCTAAGAACTTCTTAAAATAGTAAAGACAGTTATAATAACAATTAAAAAATCACAGAATCTCATTCATATCCCGAAATATACAGAAAATAGCTAAACTGATTAACTAAAAGATGTTACAAATGTTTGATTCTATCTCAATCAGGATGGCTTCCGAAACCAAAAAATAAACGTGCATGTCAATCAAGTTTGTGCTTGTATGTGGGGTGGAAGTCTGGAACTGAGTGTGTGAGTGAGGATTTTTATTCTAAAGGGGTGATATGTTTTAGATTTTGATAAGCTGCTTTCTTGGGAATGGTTTTTCGTATGATTTATGAGTGTTTTGATTAACTAAAGATTCTGATTTCAAGGATCACTTGTTTTGGTTAACTGAGCTTCTTTGTAGTTGCTTTCATAGAATTCGTGTTATTGTTGTTACTCCTTTTGGCTACTATAACTCAAGTTGAACTTTTGGTTGTTATGATCTCCTCAATGTAAAAATCTGGATAATGCTCATTTCTTAACAGATAGATGAAAATGTACAGAGGGAAATTATAAATCACAGATCTCTGAGGCATCCCAATATTGTGAGGTTCAAGGAGGTGTGTGAACTCCTAATGTCTCATCCTATTTGTTCCTATCTTAGAAGTATTGTAATTAGTGCTTTGCTTATGTGACTTTAGGTTATATTGACACCAACACATTTGGCAATTGTTATGGAATATGCTTCTGGAGGAGAGCTATTTGAGCGAATATGCAATGCAGGGAGGTTCAGTGAGGATGAGGTTCTCTCAAATGTTACATTCATTCATTTGTGTAATGCCACTGCATATGCCTTTAATCTCTGCAATTCTATGCTGCAGGCACGCTTCTTCTTCCAACAACTTATATCAGGGGTTAGCTATTGTCATGCAATGGTACTTGAGTTCACCACATGTAGTCTTTTATTTTACAGTAATGATACTTTTACAACCTGCTCCAGTATACAATCTGTAATTGATGATATGAAGAAAGATTATTCTCGTCATTTTCATAAACTAGTGCAAGTTTTAAGCAAAAAAATATAATTGTAAACTGGTGCAAGTCTCTTTATTTTACCAGTTATTTTTAGCTCAGAAGGTATCATGAGATGTGTGACTTACATTTCTATGTTTGATGGTGTTCTTTAATGAAGCAAGTGTGCCATCGCGACTTGAAGTTGGAGAACACATTGTTGGATGGTAGTCCAGCTCCTCGTTTGAAGATTTGTGATTTTGGCTATTCAAAGGTAAAGTTCATTATCTATATATTCGAAAAATTAGAACAGATTCTCCCTCTTTAGTGTAACTACAAAACGGGCACTTGTGGAAAAAATAAACAAATAAAAGAAAAATATAACAAAATAGAATAATGACACCGAGAATTTTTAATTTGAGAAAACATTCTTAACTTAGGGAATTAAAACTCACGAAACCTAGTTAAGAAAATGTCTTCATTATAAAAGTAGGATTACAATATTTGTTTCTCTCACTTTATGAAGATAACACTCAATCCCACCTAACAAGGATAAAATACAATGTCTCTGTAGCTTCTTACTATAATTTCTAATCACACTATGGTGGATATTTATTCTCTCATTTCTCACTTGTTTGTCTTACTTTTCCTCACAAGTTCCCTTTATATAGAGAATGAGAGTAAAACTTCTTCGTAAAGAGATAGTGGATAATTAACGATTATCACATTTTCAAGAGAGTTACAATTCCAAGACTTTTGAAATGGTCATCATTGAATATGCATTGGTCATGATATCCCACTAAATTAAGGAGAAATTTCCAACACTATATTACTATTTTATTTGTAGAGAGCTTCATGTTTATAGTATGTATCTGCATTCCAGGATGTGGTGATAAAATTTCAACTGGGCATTGTTTAGAAAGTTAATCAGTTTGTAGATTTTCTCCAAGTCCAAGGTCAAGAATGTCTAGAATTCTTTTTTTCTGACATTTTTTTTTTCATATAAAAGACATATCTGACATTTGTTGATAACGGATAAATTTGCATTACCTATGCATCTTGATTGTGGTACTTCTTCAGTCCTCAGTGCTACATTCTCAACCAAAATCTACAGTAGGAACCCCTGCATATATCGCTCCAGAAGTTTTGCTTAAGAAGGAATATGATGGCAAGGTATGTTGTAACTTCTATCACTTGAAAAATTCAACTAACTTGTGCTGTGAAGATGTTGTTCATTTAGGTTGAGTTTTTATAGATAGCTTTTTATGTTCATAAGCTTATATATAGACCTTTGTTTCATAGAATAAACGCAGCACTGCAATCTGAATTGTTTACTTTATACTAATATTGAGACTCACTTTTGAGTCAGATTGCAGATGTGTGGTCTTGTGGGGTGACCCTATATGTCATGTTGGTGGGTGCATATCCATTTGAGGATCCAGAGGAACCTAAAAATTTCCGCAAGACCATACATGTAAACTAACTGCACCTATTTTGAATCAAATGTGGTACTTTTATTGAACTACTTTTCCTAAACTGATGCATGTTGCTTGCAGAGGATTTTGAATGTTCAGTACTCAATTCCAGACTATGTTCATATATCTTCCGAGTGCCGTCATCTCATATCAAGGATATTTGTTGCTGATCCTGCAAAAGTCAGTTTTTCGTTTCTACATTTGTTTAACTTTCATGCATTATCATGGTTAACCAATCAACCCATCAGAAATAGTTATGAATGAGTTTTAAGCTAATTATTATAATAGCCAACAAACTGATCTCCTTTTATTTGGTATTTATGAGGTTCGGACACTCCTTTTAATTGGCAAGTGTGTCGGACACACATATTGGACACTCACTTGAGCGCTTGATAATTTCAGTTAGCTCCTCTTCAATATTCACTTCAAAATAGTGTAGAAATTTAGAGATTAAAATTGCATAGGATAATGGAAGTCACTTAACCTCATAAGTGCCTTGAGTTAGTTTCAAGCTTAAGGATCAATAAATCCTAAACCCTAAACCCCAAATAAGAATTAGTGAGAGAAAATGAAGAGAGAAAGGAAAGAAGAGATATACATAGAGAGGTGGGGGCACCGACACACTCGTAGGATGCATATAAATGAAGTGTCCAATTCAAAAATATTTGTTGGATTTCTGACAATTTGAACATGATTCTAACACAATTTTAAAAAGAAGAAATACATTAATTTTTTCAAAATTCAAATTTATTGTATAAATTTTTACTGTGATTATAAAAATAAAAAATAAATCCTTTTGAACCAACCATGAAAAACTTCTTTCTGCTAAAAAAAATTGGAAATACTTGTACACATAAATCTTTATTATCAATTTATATAATTCATAATTATATAAGATCTGTGTCCTCATATCCTACAGTTTAGAGATTATACATATTTCTGTATCCGTGTCTGTACTACATATGTTGGTGTGAAGGATGATGAGATTGACATTTAACATAGGACCTAAAATTGTTTGTACAACAGAGAATAAGTATTCCTGAGATCAGAAACCACGAGTGGTTTTTGAAGAACCTTCCAAGTGATCTGATGGATGGGAATACGAAGAATGAGTTTGAGGAGGGTGATGAACCAACACAAAGCATTGAAGAAATCATGCAGATAATCAGAGAGGCTACAATTCCTGCAGCTGGATCTCAGTCTCCCAACCATGATCTTACTGGTAGCTTGGATATTGATGAGGACATGGATTCAGATCCTGACCTTGACTTAGATAGCAGTGGAGAAATAGTGTATGCTATGTAAGTTGGTGTTCATTGCTTCTCAAATATGTACAAATATACTTCACTTTCTATCATGAAAGATTGTGTCATGGAATTTTCCTTATAGTGGGACAAATCCACCTCCTTCAATTTAAGTTGTATTTATCATCTTACCTCCTTACTTGTTTTTATCTATAGTTGGGTTGGGTTATTTTTATGAAAAATAGAGTTTCACAACTTATATTCTTTATTCCCCTCTTATATTCTAAACATCTTCTTTCATATCATAATTGAATATAAACCGCTTTACTTATAATCTTGTCAACAATTACTATATATAATGAATGCTGCATTACAGAAATGATGTGTATTTTTAATGTGATTTTTATCTTTTAACTACATTAACTTGTTATGCTTATTCTGAATTTTGAGCCTAACCAATCAAATAAAATGATAAAATGATGTGTGTTGTGTGTACTTATATTTTCCTAGATGAAATGTGTACTTCTCACGGGAATCACCAAATATAAAGCTATTGAAGGGGATGAAGAGAAGTGAATCAACTATGTTGTTTTGTGCTGAATCATACTCAGGTAATCCGTGAAACATGACTTTCTCTGAAGGGCTACTATCAAAATTTAAAAGATAGAAAAACTTATGTAATTTTGGGAGCATATTCTGGCCCTTAGCCATTTTAGCTGAACCTGTACTGCTTGAAAATTCTGTTCCAACTTTAAGTCTGAGAGATAACATTATTAGAATTAATCATCATATCTGAAGTATTGTCCGCTTTAGAGATCGGTGTTTCATCACAATTTTGTTCTTAAAAAACATCTTAATAAATTAAAAGAGGAATAAGTATATAAACTGTCGACTCCTCCTTAACTATGCGGAGTATATTTATGGTATCAGAACACAAACAAAATGGATGCTCCTATTTTTTGTTTGCATGTTTATTTAGAGTAATATTTGTGTCCGGTTCTGTTTTGCTTCTAGTTACAAAATGTTATGTTATTCTCTATTAATAGGTTATGTACCGAACAGGATCGAAAACTTTTGTTTGATTTTACTCATATTTAAATATAAAAAATGAAAAAAATATTTTTTCAAAATAAAAACAAAATTGTTTTCATAATGTTACATCCATCTTCAAAGTGGATTTTAGGCCTAACTCAATCCCATAAAACCAGCTCATGAGGTTGATGTTTGCATCCATTTATATATAATGAAATGTCTTTATCTCTAATCGATGTGGGATGTCCAACAATATAACATGTCTTCCTCCAAGCACTTCCTACACTTTACAACCTAACATATCCAATATGTCTTGCATAATTCATACTTAACAATTGCCCTTCACCTTAAACATGTTTTGATTCTGAAACATTTGTTAGTCTGACTTTTCAATTGACCAAGAAACTTTCAACATCTAGTAATAATAAATTGTAGACAAGGAAGATTACAAATTCGAAGTCTACGACTACACTCTCCCCAAAACTTCTCTCTCAAATTATACCCTCGAGAAAAAAATATGGAAGGAAATGTTGTGAAACATGCTCACATACTGTTGAATTAGTCTTTGTTATGAACTCCATTAAATTATCATAATGGTTTTCATGTTCAGACTGCATAAATTCATTTCATGGATGAAATTTGACATGTATATTGGTGAAAATATAGTATAATTCAACTGAATTGAAAAAGATTAAGATTCTATAAAAAAAGTTTAAGACAATAGCTATTCCAGACTTGACCAAAAAGTAAAATTTTCGTAACTTATTCTATCTAATAAATTTCAATGTACATTGAATTTAACTAATCCAACTTAAGCCATAAATAAAATATACGAAATTTTATATAATGCAAAGGCTTTGAAAATATAATTTCTCTTTGAATTGCTTTCTGACTGTGTGTAAAGATTATTTACACGTAGATTGCTACATACACGTTATTTACAGGATAATTAAAGAATATGACATGAATGGCTAAACTAAACAACAACAGAATACAGTAACACGTTTCACTATCTATCAAAACTGGAAAGGAATGGCGCTAGGGATGCCCTTGGTGGTGTTAAACGATTCTCTTCAGATCTCGAGTTCAGAGGAGAAGTTTGTGGCATGAGCTCGGATAATCGGATCTTTTCCTTGATAATTTTATTCTGTGTAGAAAAGTAAGCAAAATGTTCTTTAAATTTGACATAGAAGGCTTCGCAAACGAATTACTCTCTACTTAGTGTATAGTGTTCTTACCTTAAACTTCAAATCTTCTTGTTCCATTTCAAGAGTAGTTATCCTATTCTTGATCTCCTGTAGGGCTTCCTCAGCCAGAGAAGGATTTATGTCCGATGTTGGTCTTGATATTCCAGCCACCTGAAAGTGAAGCATAAATAAGGTTGTTTAACAAACCACAGACTTTGTTTTCATTGCATTGGAGAGGTTGCAAGAAAAGGGTGCAACAGAGCAAGAAGCATAAATCATTGTCCTGACCTTAAGAACATTTGTGGACAACCTCAGTAATTGCTGAGCTAACTCTACTTTCTCCTCCTCGATCTCCTGTGACATTATTCACTCAAATAATTAAATTTGAGTTCTGTTATTAAGCTACTCGGAGTACAACACATTACTTTTTTGTAACTGACCTTCAGTTTTATCATCAGACGTTGTTCCTCGTCAAAATTAATACTGGTTTTCACGCCAGCAGAAGAACGAAGACGAGCAAGGTCTTCTTTGACGCGGGAAAGGAAGACCTCTGCCCTCCGAAGTTTTGCGCTGAGTTCTTCGTTCTGTGTCTTTAACTTGTTGTTTTCCTCCTGTTGCAAAATTCCACGATCGGTCTCAAGATTGAATCCAGCGAATAGAATTATATTTTAAAGATACCTTGACAATTAAGAGAAATGAAATTTTATAATTTTTTTTCTTAGTAATATTTATGAGGAAGAACTATATAAAAATAAATATAGTTAGTATTAAATACTATATTTAGATTAAACAGGTTGACAATATTATCTCTAGTGCTGCAAAATTAAGGCAGGAAGCAAAAAGACAAAATCTGCTTGAACCTTTAGCAAAGTAAAAATCTTACCTTAATTTTAGCATGATGATGAATACGCTGCTGAAGGTTTTGCTGACCAGACAACTTTTTAATTTCCTCCTCCAGTTCTAGTACTTTATTCTTCTTACTTGTATTTTCCATCTGCAGGAAATGAGAGAACCAAGCTCGTCAATTAGAAATGGAAGAAAAGTAAACAAACCGCACCAAAAACAAAGAATAAAGCTTTAATATTCTACCTTCAGCATTTCGTTTTCTGTTTTTAGCATTTGGTCTCGCTGCCGAAGGTTTTCCAATGCAATTTGTACAGCTACCAATTCCGCTTGTTTCCTATCCATTTCTAGCAGCCATCTGCCATGTAGGGGGATTCAGATTTGTAAGAATTTTTACGTATACAGAAAAGAAAAGCTATAAGATTTGATTCTCAAACCCTAATCTCTCAAAAGAAGAAAAAGAACGTCAAATTTAAATACCCCTGTCTCTCCTCAATGAATTCATTCAGCTGCTTCTTAAGTTTAACGACCTCCTGTTCCAGAAATGAACACCAATTCAGATTAACTAAGCTCCAGCATAATAATATCACAATCTAGTCGAAAGTTTACACTACCTTGTCTTGGGGGTCTAGAGTAAGAAATTGAACTTTCTCTGTAATATCCTGCGCTTGCTCATTGTCGAAGAGTGACTACATAAAGGAAATTAAATTAAAGATGGGAGTCATTGGGTGAATATCATAAAACTAAATATTCTTTTCTAAAAACATTTTCTGCTTCCATTTTTATCTATTCCATTTTTTACCATATACCATTGCAAAGTGCATAATTTCCTGTCAGAATAACGATAACATGAAAGTTTGATTTCCCTGTGGATACGGAAAATGAAATATTTTTAGACATTGAAAGAGAAATCGCTAAAGAGGTAGATGAACTTACCACACAAGTGGTCATATCCAACTTTACTCCAAGTAAGTCTCGAATTACATCATGGGTCATGCTCTCGGCAGATGCTAATTTGGCATTCAGTGCAAATATCTGGAAAAGAAAAGTAAAGACAAATTGAAGCCCATAAAAAGCAAAACAAACTACTTTAGAATATGCAGTTGAAGAGAAAAGTCAACCTCTCTCTGTCGACATGCTGCCTGGGCTTCTAGTTCTTCAATGCGCAGTCTTGCAGCAGATAGCTCTTCAACCTTCTCATATTTTACCTGTTGTGCCAAGCCTAACCCAATGCATTTGAAAGGAGAGCTAGAACCTCGAGACTTGGTGGCATTTTTCTCAGACTTATTTGACAGTGCATTGTAAGAATTAGCACTGGAACAATTAATTGAAAGGCCGTCAGGTTTGACTTGCTCAGCCATGGCTTCCAATGCTTTGAACTGATTTAAAATAACGACATACTTAGTACAATAGAACTTATTAATAAAGTAAGGATGCAAGATTAATCTCAGTGTGCATAACTGGTGCTGCTAAGCTTCAATACAATTTACAATTAATAACATCCAAGATTATTTTATTCAGTACAATTACTAACTTTCTGCTTGTACTCCTTGGCCTGTGCTTCAGCATGCAAATTTAGCTCTGAAATATGAGCTTTCATCTGTTGAATCTGTCGGATAAAAGACGAAAAAAAATGAATGTTTATTTAGACACGTCAATCCAAGAGACATGAGAGAGCAGTCACATAGTAATTAACCTACCTCTGTATCCTTTCCTGCTAACTCCCTCTTAAGAACCTGTATGTGATTTAGGGCTTCATTGAGGCCTTTCTCTTTTTCTTCCAAAAATCTACAGGAATTGAAATAGAAACAGTAAAATATTTTATACTAATAGATCTAGAGAGTAGCACAGTAGATTTGTATTGGCCATAAAGAAGCAATATAAACACAAAATAGGGACATAGATGGCGATTAAGTGGCCTAAACCTTCTCATGTCACCATCAACATTTTTGACATTTTGCATCAGATCCTTTAATGAATGTAGCTCCAACTCTAGATCTTCTCTTTGCAGCCGCTGTCGTTCTGCTTCTTCTTTAATGATGTCAGCCTGAACAAAATAATTATAACTCACTTTGTTAAATATCAGCAGCAGCAGCTTCTTGCAAAGGACGTGTGATACCTATGAAGGTATATCTCCAGAAAATATTACAACTCACTTTGTTTTCTAGTACATTAATAGTACTTTCCAGCTCTTCAACTGATCTCTCTAGAAGTTTGACCTCTTCTTCTTTGTCTTCGGCATAAATTTTTCTTGTTTCCGCCTCCTGTAATCAATGTAAAGAAAATTCAGACAGGAATAAAGAAGAAACAGCCATTCAACTTGTTTGCCATTTTTTTCTTTTGACTTAGTTCATTCCCAGTGAAGAAGCAAATAAATACAACTATTTATGATATAATACTCCATAACAAAGTTCTTCATGTAGAACCATGGATTACTCAATAATAATGTCATAAAAGGAAAACAAGCTGCATTATTAATAGATTAACCATAAAGCATTACCTTCTGATTTTCTTGAGCAATTGCTTCATTAGCTTCAGCTTGTTCTTCAGCTTTTTCAAGCCTATTCTTTAGGCAAATTACTTGACCCTGAAGCTGATCCCTCTCAATAGTGAGTTCATCCAGTTCACTGCTCAGGTTTTTAATTGAATCATCCATTTGGCTTATCACACTATTCATTTCCAGAATTTCATCCTCTAAGCTCTCTGTTATCTTCATTCTTTCTCTGAGCTCATTGTCAGACAGTTTTCTTGCTGCCAAGGCCTCTTCAATATTAGTTCTAAGTTCTTGATTGTCACTGACTTGCAACTGTAGGGCCTCGCGTTCTTTTGAGAAATCCAACTCAAGAGCTGTAATCATATCTGATTTGGCCTTCAACTGAGCTTCAAGCAACTGACATTTTGCGACAGAATCAGCAAGTTCAACAGATTTAGTGGCAAGATCTGCTTCTAATGCCTCCATTGTAACCAGAATGTTTTCAATTTCATCTTTTTGGTCTTTATTGTTAGATGCAGATTCCTGTAGTAAGCTCAGATCATACAACAGTCCTTTTATTACATCATCCTTTCTGGATAACTCAACTTGCAATAAGCTCTGCATTCTAGTCAGCTCTGAATCCTTTAGGCTCAGTTCATTCTCAAGCATGCAAGATGAGTTTTCCAACATACAGTTTACTTTCTTTAACTCTGTGTTTTGGCGTTCAAATAAAGAAATCTGTTGGAAAGAAAATTCGGAAGTCACGTCCTTCTCTATGACATCAGCAATTACTTTATCATAATCAGCTTCTAGATCAAGAATCTTATCCAGCAGTCTTTTGCGTGTCTCCTTAACATCAAAAAGTTCTCCCTTCAATGCATTATTAGAAGAAGTAACCTCCTTTAGGGACTCAATATTTTGTTCAAGGACCTTGTTTACTTCACCCATTTCTGTAATCCTTAAGACATTCTGGTTCAATTCTGCTAATAGGTCTTTCCTTTCCACTTTTGTCTGCCGAACTTCTCTTTCTAAACGGGAAACTTCAACTTCCTTATCCATCAAAATTTGTTCTGCTAACTCAGTTTCTACTTGGGACAAGATTACTTCTTTCTTCAGTTGCTCAACCAATATAGAGTGCTTGACAAAACACTCCTCCATATTAGCTATACTACATGACATATATTTTAGTTCAGAAGTATAGATAAGCGATTCAAAGTCTTTGGCATACCAATCTGTCATAAACAAATCAGCCTGAGAATCAATGGCCTCAACTTTCTGTTTCAGTAGTGTCTCTTGATCTAAAAGGGATGTAACAATGTCTATATTACTTACATCCAATTCCCTCATCAGCTTAGCAAGTTGGGATCCTATTTCATTAGACCTTTGCAACATCATCTCCTCCTGAAGCTGTAGGTCTGATATGTTTTTAGCAAAAGTGTTCAGTTTGATGGTGATCTCTCCAGCTTCAACTTCTTTCTTAGTTACGCGATCAAAACTGGTCTTGATGTCAGCCAGCAGTTTCCCTTTCAAGATTCTGCACATATCAAGCTCTTGTTTTGTCCTATAATTATGTTCCTTCAAATCACTTATGACAGAGTTTGATTCACACAAGCCATATGAAAGCAAACCATTTTCTGCCTGCATCCCTGTTACTGTTTCCAGTAAAATACCCATGTGACAGAGATGTAGCACAGACATGGCACAATCTTTGAAAACTATCTCAGACCATACCTTCTCAAGCCATGGCTGTATCAACTTAGTGGAATATAGACATTGAGATTTTAAGCACTCTAAATCACAAGCCAGAGACATGAAATTTTCTGTCATCATCAATTGGAATTCTTTAATGACATCATCCAACTTAACAGTTAGATCCCTTGTTTCTACTAGACTTGATTCAACAAGGTCCTCTATCTCCCGATGCTTCAAATCGACAACATTTTGTAAGCTTTCAATATTGCTGACTAATATACGATTTTCGTTGAGTAATTTCACTTCTGTGTCTTTCAGTATCTTGATATCAATCTTCATTGACTCATTAGCTATCACCAATCCGTTGATCATAATATCTGCTTCTCTCATCGTATCTTGTGCTTCTTCAAATTTAGCAAGAATACAAGATGCCTCCTGAGATTTCTGAGCTTGAACGATCTTTGCTTCCCCAACTTCAAGTTCAAGTAACTGCAAAGAAAAAAGCAGTATGCATAAAGCTGCTGAATGTTAACTCTATCATAGAACAACCAAGCCGAACTCAACCCAAAAGCGAGCTCTAGGTGGACCGTCCATGTCTTATAAGAAGTATTCTAGTCATATTCGAAGCAAATGTAAGATATATTTACACCAACAAGTGTTCTCTATCAGAATGAATAGGGATTGGGGAAGCTTGTGACAACAACAAAAGCAGATAAAGCAAACACAATTTTCATCCTTGAAAGAGGGAGAAAAAAACAATTATAGTTCAACACTGGACATTATATTTAATTCACTAAAGGATTACCTCTTTCTTTTGGTACCAATGGGAGCTGGCTTCTGTCAGAGGTTTCTCCAGGTCTCTAAGTTTTTGACTGAGTACTTCAATCTTGACTTTGGATTTCTCTTCAAAGTGGTTCATGGCTTCTTGCAGGAAAAGTATCTGCTTTGTGAGGCACTCAATGCTTTGCCGACTCTTCAGTTCACACTTTGACATCTCCTTTTTCTCTTCATGTAATCTGGCCATCTCATATTGCACTTCTTTTAAGCTTTCAAGAGCACATTCTATTTCTTTTCTCAAAAGTGAAATGGTAACATCTCTTTCACGCACATCTGTCGAAACTCTTCTTGATTTTGGATCATTCATACAATATCCACGTTTGTCCAACTTAAAGGGTAAGTCAGCCAGGTCAACTATAGGTTCTTGAACAGAATGGGGATCTGAATCACTATTTATATGTGTTTCAGAACAGTTCTGCAACCAAAATAGAAAATACAGAATAAAAATCATTCACAGATCACTGACATCAATGAAATAAAAATGGCATTGTCAAAAGTAAATCTATTAAAAAGCAGCATTAGCTTACCCTTGGTTCACCAATATCATCACAGTTTGATGTGCAAGCATCCAATGATTTTTTATTATCAAGACTTTCTGAATGGTCTGCAAAAGAGGCCATGCATGACCTGAGTGAAGAGACACCATCTTGTAATATCACTAGCTGCTCCTTTGTCTTTGAAATGTCATTCTTTTCAAGATCTTCAAGCTTTTGTTCCAAAGCACAAGAATTCTCTTGCTCCTCAGACAATTTCTGCCATAATTCATTACATCTTTCTTGTAAGTCTGTTATCTGCCTTTCTGCTTCAACAAGTGAAGTGGATTGTTCAATTATAAGGGCATCCATCCTCTGATTAGTCTCTGCTAATTCACCAAGTTGAATACCCTTATGCTTTAGATCATTGAGGTAACCAAGATTCGCTTCTGACAATCTATTTACAACCACAAAAGCTGCTGTTGCACAGTTTGACAATTTACTGACATGTTCTTGAGCCAAAGCACATAAGTGCTCTTGCTCCTCCGAGAGCTTCTGCGATAATTCATTACACCTTTCCTGTAACTCTGTTACCTGTCTTTCTGCTTGAACAAGTGAAGTGGATTGGTCAATGAGAAGGGCATCCTTCGTTTGATTAGCCAAAGCTAATTCACTAAGTTGAATACCTTTATGCTTTAGATCATCAAGGTAACCAAGATTCACTTCTGACATTCTATTCACAACCACAAAAGCTGCTGTTGCACAGTTTGATGTTTTTCTGCTATGATCTTGAGCCATTATCAACTGCTCCTTCAGCTTTGCCACAATAGATGTTTTTTCATTCAGTTGTGTGGTCAATAGGAGAATTTCTTTTTCTTTTTCAAGGCACTCCTTCTGATGGGATTCTGTAATCACTAATGTTGCACTTCTTAAGGACTTCAACATAGACTCCATATCACTTCTTTTATTGCTTGCATCTTCCAAACATCTTCTAAGTTCATCAATTAATAATTCCTTTTCAGAGATTTTTCTAACCACCATGCCAACTTGTTCAGAAATCCAGATTCGTTTCTGCGGAAATAAATTGCTTATGTCACCAAGTTGGTCAGAGGCATCAAGAAGAGCCTCACATCCATCGAAAAGAATTTCTTCAATCTCGGAGGTTAATAATTCCCATTCTTCAGCCAGTGACATGAGTTCTATATCTTTCTGGCCAATCTCTTCCTTTAAATTTTGATTATCATCAATAGTTGAATGCAATTTGTTGTACACCTCCTTCAATTCAGTTTCCAGATTCAGAACACTCTCTTTCAATTCTTTTTCCTTCAAATGACTGTCATTTACTTGATGCTGGAGCAGGGCAAGTTCTTCTTGCATACAGACAATCACCTCACAAGTTTCAGCCTCAGCTTGCCGACGGATTTCATCCATCTCTTCTTCATTGGATATCTGGAATGCACGATCACTTTGGTATGACATGTTCAGTTGCTTGGCTTTTTCAAGAGAATCATGCATCCTTTTAAGTCTTACCTGTAAAGGAGACTTGTTTTCAAACTCCGGATGATCTGAAGGAATATTATCTCTAAACTCCTTAGACACAAGTTGATTCTTCAGGGTCATGATTTCATGCTCTTGTTTCCCCATAAGCTCCAGATAATGGTTGTTCTTGTTCCTTATCTCATCTATCTCTTTGATAGATAATATTTCCTGTGATTCTAGAGCTTCAATAACAGATTTTGCCTCTTTCAGCTCATCATTTGCATCTTCTAATTGTCTGCTTGTCTGCTTAAGACTGTCTTTTGCCATAAAAAAATCCTGACTTAAGCATTTGGTTTGCTCCTCCAATATGCCACGGAAAGTCCTCTCTTCCTTCAAAATGACCTTCATTATATCTAATTCCAGCTGCAAATTTATAACATCATCTGTGTGTTTTAACATTTGAGTTTCATGCTTCACCCCCATCTGTTGAACTGCCTGAGCATCACAAAACGATCCTTTTGTAGAAGCCTGCAAACAATAATGATAAAAAAAATAGACTTTATTTCACATAACACAGATTTCATACATAGAAAGGGGCAGTAAAGGACAATATTTTTTGTTGAAGTAAAGACCATACAAAAACAGCATTCAACTTTTCCTATTGATTTGTACATTATATGTTAGAGAAAAAATGAATACATGTTAAATCAGAATAACAAGACTACCTTTGTAGCAGTTGTGTTGCTTAACATTGAGTGAAGAGAGTATATTTCCCTGTATAAATATGCAATGCAAAAACATTAGCATTTTTATAGTGCCTAAATTTGGAGCTCCAATCTGCTTGCATACAACCAAATGAACTTCAACAATAGTACAGAAACTATACCTACTGAGTTTTGCATTCTCCTCTAAGCAATAATTTAAATTACGCCTGCATTCCTGTAACTCGTCAAGGGTGTTTCTTAGCTGCAAACCATTAGAAGAAGTGGTCCTCACATCATTATTTTGTTAAGAAAAAAAAAGTTTAAATTGTTATGTTATGAAGGAATAAAACCTCTTGATCAAAAGAACTATTCTCTTTCTTGCAGCACTGAGCTTCCTGCACCAGTGGTAAAATTAAAGTGTTAGAAATATATTGCATTTTACAGTAAACATGAACAGTCAATAGCTGCTTCAATTAAGGGGCTATTTTAGGAGTTGATTAGTGATAACTATAGTAATGATGACTGTATTTTTCATACAATACTAGTACAACTAATGACGTTAGTCTGGTTTAGAAACACAATTTCAGAAAACATTGTTCTAACATGCAAAAAGAAATGAAATGTTCAATAAATGAAAAACATGAACTGCTTCAGGTAATTGTATACTGACCTGAGGTTGAGTTTCATGATTTGAACTACCCTGTATGGAGTTTCTTCCATGATGATATTGAAGCAACTACAGAGCAAATGTTTTTCAATCATAAAATCTTAAAAACGAGGAATCTAGAATGGAAATTATTTGTATTAAATTATAGAAGCACATATACTTGTTCCCTCAAAGACGACACTTCAGCCAAAAGAATCTCTCTCTCCCCTTCTTCATAGAACTCTTGATATCTGTGCAAGTAGTTGTAAGGAACTGCTAAAAAGAGAGAATATTTCATAGTCACAGTCTTGGTTAGAAAAGATATATTACCTTTTAAGTTGGTCTAGAAGCCTAATATTCTCTACAGCAAACCGAGTAACTTCAGGATTTCGATCAAGTTTTCCCTGAAGTATCTGATTTTCCTCAGAAAGTGTTTTATTCTCTTCCAGCAAAAATGTGTCTATGGGAATGGAACCAGCTAGTCTGGATTCCAATCTACGAATTTTGTCTTCACGAAACCTAAGCATCATTTTGCAACTCCTAGTGTCCTCTTCTCTTTGACGAACCTGAGTGACAGCAGATTTATAGATAAAGAGTGAAGACAGTTGAAATATTAACTCCAATAGAAAAAAGACCTCATAAGAGAACTACCAAATGGTTTAATTGTTCAATTTCAGCTTCAAGTTGCTTAATAGAAATTTCTGCCATCTGTTCCCTTCTCAAAGCACCAGCAAGAGTTGTCTCCAATGATTTTAACTGAGACACAAATGATTTTGATCATATAAATATACGAAGGTGTGAATGAAAAAACTATATGGTCACTTCATGGAGATGCTAAGCTAACAACTATATAACTTTAGAAGACTAGTGTTGGATGTATGTTAGCCATAGGCAGCCTAGTGCACAAGCCTCGCACCATCATGGGATAGAGGGAGGGCCTGATGTAAAGGTTGTTTTCACAGCTAAAACTTGGAACAAATCCCGAGGCATAGCCTTACCTTTCCAATAAGGCTCACTCTCCCACAAAATCTAACAGCATAGTCATAACTTTTCATTTTACTTTGGACCCTTATCTCTTAGAAAATAAATGATTAATTATAAAGTCCTTAATTCATTAAATCTTGAAGGAACAATGCATGAAAATAATAGAAATATTCATTGGTTTAATTTTTAAACATAAATTTCATTCCACTAGCTATCATTAACATAGCAAAGCCGGTATACCTGTGTGTGGGACATTCTGATGCCCTTGGATTCATACTCGGACATATTTTCTTCACATTGATCAACCAAGTCAGTAGCATTTTCTAGACAACAGTCTTCTAGTTCTAGTGATTGTTTTATATCTCTGACAGAAGCCAAAGAAAATGACAAAGACCTGGAGACATTCTGATGCCGTTTGAGGGTAGAAAGCTCCTCCTGCCCCAAAATTTGACTTTTAAGTTAGAGTATCAACTCAAACAAAGCTAATACTACGACAAATAATTGACACCACCTTCAAAACCCGAATTTGATGCTGTAAAGCTATTACATCCCCAGTAGAATCTTCATTCACCACAGCCTACAAGAAAAAGATACAGAATGAATAGGGGTGAGAGGTTGATGAGATTCATTCCTTCGATTCAGAAGAATGTTAGAATTGCACTCACATTATTTTGTATAAGTTTTGCTCTCTGAGCAAATTTAAGTGTATTCAATGTTTCAGTGGCGCAGCTGCAACAGTGAAATGGATAAAGCCCCATCAAGCTTCTACGGCAAGTTGTAAATTTAGATAAAGGAAATATAGTTCCAGATAAAATGAACAGACCACATAGAAGGGCTGACATTGGCAATGATCATTGTTTTCGAGTTTCCACCAAGAGAGTCCTGCATTTTATGCCAAATAGTGGTGAATAAAGAAGAAACCCTGAGACCAATGATTCAATGGAAACCAGTACATAAATCAACCTGAAGAAGAAACGTTAGTCTGGAGTCTCTATAAGGGATATGCCTCTGCTTCCCATTTGCCACATCCACTAATATCATAATAACATGACTGCAAGAGTGATTGGAGAATACTAGTTACTCAATGAGAAAGCAGAAATATGACAATGTTAAATATTTATGTAGCAATATCCAAATACCCCAAGGTAGATAATGATTTATTGATATTAGCCGCTTCTTTTAAACGCTCCCCCTCAGCACCAGAAGTCTTCTGTCTGTTATATATGTTAATGATAACTCTGTTAGTATACATGCACTTACATCACTCAGTTCCCAAGATACACTTGGTCCAATCAACTCCATAAGTTAAGGCATACCTTTCGGAGCCAGCTAGATCAACCAGGTTTAACCTTGCAAAACGATGATTAGTTGTAGAATCCTTTTCCCATGTGCTCTCAATTACACACGTAAAAACACTGTGGGACCTACTGCTCTCTCTATTCATATTTGTTGCTGCAACTTTTCTATTTGCAGAACCCTACATAGCAGAAACTACAACTTAATGGACGAAAGTGCATTTCAGAGCAAATATGTATTTGATTTAAATAACAAAGATAGGGAGTTGTTTGGGGATTCCTTAAAATGAACAAGATGGTCCCATGGATGTACCTGAATTAGAAGCCTTATAATGTCGCTCACACTTTGAACCTCAAACTCCGATAAATTTTCAACATAAACACCCTTCATGACATCTTCACGCAGCTATTAAGAAAAAAAGGAGCACTGAGAAATAATTAAAAAAGGTTTGACAGTCATCTGATGAGTGAAAAACTACACCTACCAACAAATTAGTAGAGGAGGGATCAAGTAGATCTGTAATTTGTTCATTGTAAATCTCCAAGAAAGAACACTTGCAATTGTATTTTAAGTTCTCATCTCTTCGGCTTTCCTCTTCCTGGAAATCCGATTGAGAGAACAAATATAAAACATAAAAAACAGAAATATGGATTAATTGATCAATATTGATTACATAAATGGACCTCATATATAAAAAACTGAATTAGCTACAAAAGATTAATGAATTTACAGCTTGGATCCTGGCAAACAAAAACTCAAATATGCGTGGTGTCATTCCACGGTGGGGACTAGGCTTCACATCTAGATCCTCAATTTCACCGAGCATTGTGTATGTTTTCCCACTTCCTGTCTGCAAAATAAAAGAGACGTCCATCATCTTACAGTAAAAAAATGCCACTCACTGTCCATTTCTAACTATGTTGTACAACAACAGAGAAATACAATCTCCCATTAGAATTTACAACTAATAAGTTTGTGATAAATGATCCCTTTACTGCACAGAGAGCTAAATTGCTGCATAAAAAACACTTTAAAATGTTAGTTGTGCTACGCTTATTCTTAATTCATAGAACTGTACATATTCTTATTGACAAAAAACCAATGGCAGTGAGTGACAAACTGAAGCTCCTGATTATGATGTATGAAAACTTGGGAGTTAACTACCACTGTTTGGCAATGGGTAAACTAAGGAGCCAGTCAACCAAATTCTTTTTTTAATTTCAAATCACAAGATTATCCAATTAGCAATAGATTGGATCATGTGCATAGAATCTGTTACGCATGTGAACAAATGCTATTTTCTGTTTTTCCTGGTTTCTTTTTCTAAGCTCATCTATTTTATTTCATACACTACCAGTCAGTTTTTATCACATAATGTCGAACAGAGGCTAAGTTCAGGATATTACCTGTCCATAAGCAAACATACAACTATTATATCCTGAGAGGCAGTTCTCTACCATCGGAAGACCAGCCAATCTGAAAATCATTTCCTACACAGCCATAAACCAGAGACAGAAATTAACAACTCCTTCCCAACAAGAAATTAGCACCTCAAAAAAGTCATTTCAATGTAACCACACCTGGTCTACGGTTTCACATGCAACATGGTCAAAGGTGAACCGGTTTTCCTGATGCCCAGTCCAACTAATGCTCTGAGAGCTTTCTTGTTTCAGGCATCTGTTATACCCTTGTGTACATCGCTCCATGCTATTGAGAGGACGAACACGAATAATAACCTATACATAACAAAATTCACACCACAAATCACAAAAAGCACCAGAATTAAACAACCCGCTCATCCAAATAAAATCAGCTCAACTGGTGACATATCCGGATCACTCACCTGTACATTGTGGTTAATCCAAAACGAAGAATCTTCCTTGAGATCAAAGTGAGGCACTTTGACCGTGGGAGTCAAGCAAGCCGAACTGGGAACCCCTTTGTACAATGCAGTATAGTTCCCCAAACGAGCACTGAAGCCTCCTCCATCAGCCCTGCTCCGAACACTTGAGCTCGGGGGCGGCTTAGTCACACTCTTAGTCGGAGTGCTCTGCGTGGAGTTGCTCTCGGAACAAGCCGTGACACTCGAAGAAGCTTTCCCCACAGTGCGAGGCACGCGAGGAGTCACATTCCCAGCAACAGATCCTCTCCTATCATCACCGAACGAGGAAACGGCGTCGTTCTTGTTATTCCAGCCGAACCGTTGTTTCCACAGCATGCTCCCTCCTCCGTGCTTATCTGGCGTGCGAAGCTCAGCTCCTCCGCGACCTTTGTTGTTGGCCTTCGAAGGAGTCCTCTCAACCTTTCCCACGCAATGCGCATCGGGTTCCTGAATTGTGTTCAACGGAGGTCTAGAACCTTCTGCGTGCCTCTGAACCGTGGTGGATGAATCCAGAGGATCCACATTCTCGGGTTCTTCGTGTTTTCCAGGGTTTCGGCGTGGAACTTTGAAATCCCTCAGCATTCTGCAGCGTAATGAAAATGAAAATTCAAGCATGACGCAAAAATCATTTATAAAAGTTAAATAAACGAAAGCGAGCTTAAAATCGTGAAAGGAGTTGGAAATTTGCAGAACCTGAAGGAAGAGTTGCAGAACAAGATCCCGAAGCGAAAAATTTGGGGAGAGCTGAAATTGCTTCAATCTGAGTTCAGCGTGTTGTTGCTAGGGATTTGAGATTGAACTGCTTCAAGTTCAACATAGATCCAAGTCAATCATTTGCAAACAAACACACACACTCTATCTCTCTCTCTCTCTCTCTCTCTCTCACTCACTCACTCACTCACTCACTCTCGCTGTTGCTGTGAGGATTCGAATGATTTGAAAATTCCAGTTGAAAACGAAGTAAGGAAAAGGGGTTTTGGAGTGAACGGCTGAGATTTGATCAACAATTCAAAAATGAGTAAAAGTTAAGGTAATCGCGGTTTGGGGATTTGAAATGCGAGGGCTTTCTGGTCATTTTAAGTGGGTCCATAATTAATACAAAAATTCAAAAATTTAACGGCTACATGGTTCTTCCTCTCAGGTGACATGTGTTTGGCTTGACTTATGGGGTATTGAAGTTTGCAACCCATACTCATAAAAAATTTAATTTTAAATTTAACCTTCTGAAAACAAATTTTTTTGTGATTTTTTGTTTTTCCATTTTCAATTTCAGTTTTGGATTGTATAATCTAGTGATTTTTTAGATTTTATATTTTAAAAGATTAAAAATAATATTTTTATATATAATTCTAGAATATAAGTTTTGTATTTTGGGATATACAATTAAAAATACAGAATTTATATTTGAAATATATAAATTATAATGTTTTTTATTTTTTTTTATTTTGAAATGTATATTCTAAAATAAAAAATTATAAATTTGTATTTTTGAATGTACGTTTCATAATGTTTTTATCATTTTGTGTTGTATAATGTATGATAGGAAATACAAGATTAAAGAAATACATTTTAAATTGCACATTTCAAAAAGTATTTTTACATTATGAAATACAACTTTTTTTAGTTTTCATCATGAGAAATTAGGGTTTTGCAGTTATTCAATTTGTTTCACTCCCTCGTTACATATTTAGTCCCTCTATTCTCTTTCACTTTGCAACAATTTAAATCATCACTTTCAATTTTTCGCTTATTCGTATTCTAAAATTCATCATTTTTCATATCACTTTATCGTTTTCTCGTTCAAGGTTTTAATTCTTCTCTTTTTCATCAGTGTTGAGTTACTTATGACTAGTTTATATACCATCAAACTATGAAAGCTTATTCGAGCTTGTTGATGCCATTTATCTTCTCCATGCCTTTTCTTCTTTCAATTTTTGTTTCAATCTTTGATTTTGTTACTTTGTTTATTCTTTAGGTTTAATTTTTTGGAGGAAAATGAAACAAGGCAACAAATTAAAGTCTCTAAATTTGTATTCCAGAATACAAAATAAATAAATGCCTTCTATATTGCTCATTCCAAAAGGATCTAGAAAATACATTCTAGAATATGTAATCTAAAATGCATTTTTTCAAGGAGAATTTTGTCATTTCACAACCACATAGGGATGCACATTTGAAAACATTAGGGTGCAGAATGCAACTCCCTGACTTATAGTTCATTCATTGTTGGGTCCCTTACTATTAGGTTTCAGGGATTTCTTTATGCACCTCCATACTTTTCTTCTGCACTCTTTTGATTATAAAAGTTCCTACTTTGCCTTTTTTCTAGATTGTGCAATCCAAAAGTCAAAAGCATCTTTCGAATTGCGTAATCTATAAGTTAAAAATGTTTTTTGCATTGCTATATTTCACAATTAGGAAGTCATATTTGGCTTTTGGATTACAAAATCCGGAAGTCTTTTATCCTTAAAAAAAGACTTCAAGATTGCAAAATTTGGAAGTCATATGGATTGTGCAATTCGAAAGTAAAAAATAACTTCCTTGTGGAGTTTAGAAGCCAAAAGTGACTTTTAGATTTCGCATTTCGAAAGCCAAAGTTGGTTGACATCCTCCATGAATGCCTCATGAAGTTCTAGTTTCCAATGCATTCATGACCTGGTAGGACTAGAATTTGTTGAGGAAAATAGGGTAACTTTGTCTACTTGTCTCCATATGAAGCAAGAAGTTGTTGTAGACCTTGGGATTGATATCCTGGAAATTACTCATCACGGTTACAATTTTCGGCAAAACCACGAGCATTAGGTTCAACCTTAGCCACCAAGCGTCCATTTTTTTATAAGAATATGGTGGAGGGGATGGAGGAGTTGGAGAGGAAAATGTCACATGGATTTCAGATTGCACAATCTAGAAGTTATTTTTGGCTTTTGGATTGCAAAATACAAATTTAAAATGACTTTCAAATTGTGCAATCCATAAGACACTTTTGACTTAAAGATTGAACAATTCAAGAAGGAAAAAGTTAAAATTTTCATATTTATGGGGATGTAGAAGGAAAGTATGGAGGTGCAGGAAGAAATTTTTCGTTGGGTTTCTCTACAATTTTGTTGCATGGACATAGGCTTATGTTATTACAAGAAAACAAAATTTTAACCTTTTTTACTCGCAGTTGACCTATGCGTTTTTCCTAAATAAGAATTTTTCCTTTTAAAAAAATGATTTATTCATACTAGTAACTTTATAAGTAATCAGTATTTTTTTATTAAATTGCCTAACTTTTTTTTATTGAGTAATTTTTTTTACATATTGAAAATCTTTCACTCACTCTTCAAAAGAGTATTATGAATTGAAAAGTGTATTATGTGTGATAAAATTGAGAGTTTTAAATACTCATTTTGAGCTATTAAGACTTAAAAGATAATTAAAGATTTGTGATGTTGTTCTCTTGAGAGCTTCTATTGTGAATAATTTGGGTAACTTCTTTTTTACTTTTTGGTAGGTTGTTCCAGTATTGCTTACTAAATGTCTTTCTTGCTGGAAGTGTTTCCAATATTGTTCTTGATGATCAAGAGTTGATAAGTTACATATTATCTTAGGTTGTAAGAGTTGATGGGGGCTACTTTCCTTTTGCTATCGATGTTTGTTATTGTAAACAAGAGTTGATAAGGCATGTATCCTCTTAGGTGATAAAGGTTGGGATCCTCTTTAAGTGGGTAATAGTTTATAGACATATATCTTCTTTGTGATCAATATTTAATAGAGACTAATACTTTCTTACCGCGTATATCCTGTTAATGTTGTTCAAGAATTGATTCTTTTTATATTAACTTTATAAGTTAGTGGAACCAACAATTCTTAGGTTGATTTGTTAAGGTTGAATGTTAGGACCTTGTTGATTGATAAGGCGGATTTAAAATTATTTTCTCAACAAGCGGACTGAGTCAACTGTAGTATAATTGAGGGTTATCGTATCCACATGAAATTAATGTTTATCATAGTAGAAATAAATTTCAAGATGAAGTAATGCAAAAATAGAGATTGATTGCATATATTTTATGAATAACTAACTACACAAATTATGTTATAATATTTAGCTCGAGAGATGAAGCTTTTACAAAACAACTAAAGTAAATAAATAATGATATAACACATGTTGGGATTAAAATAACTTTGGGAATTTCTTTTATTATTGTTATTTATAAATGATATATTTATTCAAGTTTTATGTTTTTTATGATCAAACCAAGTTGATTCCTCGCACAAGGTTATCTAGATCGCACAAGGTTATCTAGAACCATAAAAAATATCACAAACAATTTCTTGCATTAGTATAACTTATTTATACATTAAGACAAAACACTTCAACATTGCAACTATTGAGATCTATGATTGGTTTGTTAGGGTTCAAATGCGTAAACTTACCTTCTACGCTTTGTTACCATTAAGATCTATGACTTTTTTTTTTATATATGATTGAGTAGGATAATAATTTTAGAAATTTATTATCAAATGTAATTTAAAATACAATTTTACAGCTGAAAAAATTACATAAAATAAACTTTAAACCAAAATTACACTAAATAAAATGTTAAGAAAGTATGAAGAAAATAATTTAAAGACTAAAGTTGTGGATTTAAACAAATATAGAGATCAAAGTTAAAACTAAGCCTTTATGAAATTATCAATTAAATATTTTCATCCCATTAAATTAATGACATTCATTATATCTTCATAAAAAAATTAACGACATTATGTACCCAGTAAGTTCCTAATATTCGATTCACAATTTAAAATTTAGTTTTCTAAAAACTGAATTCTGAGTGAGTTTTTAATGTTTAATCATGTCAAAAAAATAAAATAGTAAGAATTTAATATATTTTATATTTTTGTAGTTTTTATTTCGAGAATTTAATTTCTTAGCAGTCAAATTTGGAATGTGAAATAATTATTGGTATTGACATTTGGATTTGGGAAGCTGAATTTAAGTTACGTTGGTTTAAGGTGTCTAGCAAGGAAGAAAGGCAAATTTAATTTACTTATTTTAATATAAAAACATTTAAAGCTTTTTGTTTTGAATGGAAAAAACACATCAGTTGAGATAAAATTACAAAATCGAGATAATAAAGTATTAGAATTTCAAAAGTAAAATTCCGTTTCAAAAGTAATTTTTTTAATTTAATCGATTATATTTTAATATAATATATTTTAATATAATGATATTTATAATTTTATAACAATAAAATAAAAAATAAATTAAGTTTTATTAATTTAAATGTTGATATTTTATAAATTTATTTATTTAATATATATTTTTAAAATAAATATAAATTTTAAATAATATTTTATTTTATTTAATATTTAATTAATTTTGAAGATAAAAATAAATTCATAATCTTATATATTAAAATATTTAAAAATCTGTCACACTCATCGTTTGAAATTTCAATACTTTTTCTACATTCTTTGTTCCAATTCAAACAACTTTTTTTTTTATATTTTACTTATAATTTCAATTTCATTCTCTTAAATTCTTACTATTCTCATAATCCATTATAGTTTTCTCTTAATTTTAATTTTACTCTCCCGTAAACTATGTTTTTAATATTAGAATTCATTTTTTTATAAATGAAATTTTGAGTAAGTTTTTGATGTTTTAACAACATTATTTTTATTTATAATTGTGAATTTGATTTCTTAGATCCACATTTTGGGTTTTTATATTGTGAATTTGATTTCTCAATAATAAAGTATTATAATAAATAATATTGAATAAGGATTATTTGTAGAAATATTTTGAAATGAATGATAAAGGAAAAAAAGGAATCCATAGAGGAGTAAGACAAAGTGGTGTTTGGAAATGGAGAAAAGAGTGAAAGGTTGATGTGTGACGTGTTGAGGAACACTTGACCCTTGATTAATGGAATGGCCATTTTGAGGAACCTTTCTCAACATTCATACTTTTGGGACCCTTCATAATTCAATTTCAATTTTCAAAGATAAACATCATGCCCCTTATACCCCACTTCATTTAATCTTCAACCCTATCATTTCACACTTTCACATATTTAACCTAAACCAATAATAATACACCAATAATATTAATAATAATAATAAATAACATAGGTATTTGGTATTTGATATAAGTACACAATTTTGTTTTTTTTTTTAAGTTAGTGGATCACTACATCCACATACAAAACAAACTTAATTAATTAGTGGGTTGAAACCTATGAAGCTCGGATATTCCTTTTAAATGATGTGTCGGTGTCCGATACCGACACTCGTATGACACTCGTAAGACATATATCCATGGAGTGTTCAATTCAAAAAATATTTGTTAGATTTCTGACAATTATAGTACAATTCTAACACAATTTTAAAAAGAAAAAATACATTAATTTTCTCAAAATAAAAATTGTATTGTATAAATTGTTATTATGATTATAAAAGTAAGAAACAAATCCTTGTGAACCAGTCATGAAAAACATATTTTTGCTTCACAAAATAATCTGGAACATACTTGTGCACAAAAATCTTTCTTGTCAATTTATATAATTCATAATTATATAATATATAGATTTGTGTATCCGTGTCCTACATTTTAAAGATTTTACGTATTTCTGTATCCGTATCGTATTAGTGTCTGGGCTCTATAGATTTAAATTTTTTTTTTTTCACAATACTGTCCACATTTTCATTCCTAAATAAAAATAATGATTAAGATGAAGATAATGAAGGGTTAGTAGTTCTTTATGTTTTAGAAACTTTACATCACATTTAATCCGTTGAGATACTCTCTGAACTGTTGGAATCACCCAACTGTACCCGTGTATGTGTGTACAAGTTGTTCAACTGCATCAATCACTTTACATTAATATATATAAAAAAAGTTATATGTAAATTTGTTTTATATGGAAATAAATAAATTTTAAAACTATTTAATTCCAAAACAAAATACTGATTGTGAAATTTATTTTCAACATGGATGGAGTAAAAATACAATCACTAATTAAATAGTCTTATTTATCTTTATTTTAACATGACTCTATCTTTCATAAAAAAAAAATCTTTACATTTTTTACAGTTTTTTTTATTGAGTTTTGTATCGGTAGGCACTGGACGAACACACGTGGCCGACCGACCGAATGCATAATAAATATAAGGGCATTTATGTGGCAAGCTAAGGTGGTTAAGATACACCTCCGAAAAATAAGGAAAACGCGCTTAGAGAATATATGTTTTTCGGGCATTCCAGGGCACGACTGACAAGACTTATCCATAACTACCCTGAGTCCAAGGGACAGAAAATCCATTAGGCAATCCTATAAATACTATCTCTCACTTACTTGAGCGTCGGAGTGTCTTCGTAGGTACCTTCCCGCTATACTACGTCAACCGACCGTGCCTGACCCATCTCTCCCGGTACAAGTTTTGAACCTTGATTAAATAAATAAATCATGTGATTTATATTGTGAAAAAAATTTGGAAAAAACGTTTTAAACTTAGAAATACTTAAATTAGTTGGAAACGGAATCTCTTGAACCAAAAGAAATAATTTAATAAATATCATTAAATTCATTTTTAAAGTGATGAAACATTAATTATATAGTTTTTGAATTAAATTGATAGTTATTAAAACAAAATCCAAGAAAGTGCCATTAATAAGATATTAAATGTGTTCTAATCCATAGATCATATAGTAAAATTTACATTGAAAAGTATAAAATGATGAGAAACAATCATCACTAATTTACCAAACGTACCCTACCCATAACCAAGATATTATTTTAAACAATTAAATAATAATATTTTTAAACAGCAAAAATTTACCCGTTACTCTTTTTTCTTATTTTTTTTTTTAATAAAGTGGGTCCATTATTCTCACAGAAACATAAGGTATTATATAATGAGATAACCCAACCCATTGGTGATAAGCCATTGGAGCGAGAAGAGAGAAGAGAAGCAGAAAACGATAAAGTTCAGAGAAGCGATGGTGATCCACAGACTAGAACTCTGCATAACCATGGTTCGATTGGCCATTGAATTCGTCATGAGCGTCGCAGAAACCGTCGTCGTAGTTCAACAGAGAACTGCAGAGCCCCTTGGAAGCTTGAATCGCGCAAGTACTCCTCTTCCTTTCTATGGCTACCTCCGTTGATCATTGTTCTTGCTTTATCTTATGTTATTCTTCAAATTCCACCTCTTGTATAGAACAGCATGTGCTTAATTTCTTTTCTCTTCGGGTTTTGATGCATCAAACGCCGATTGATGCAAACCCTAATTGTTGTAAGGAAAATCGATGCCCTTGTTTTTGTGGGTTTGCTGGATTTCTTGCTTTCTCTGAATGAATCCAGTTATTTTCTGCTTATAGCAAAACAATGAATGAACCACCTTCACTTTCTGTTCTTTCCTCTTCTCCATTTTCTTCTTTATTTTTAATTATATTTTTAAATTTCATAGAATATTAAATAAAATTAAAAAAAATAAAGTTTTTGCCCAATTAAAATTTCTCTACACACTGTTACTTTTTTTTTTTAATTCAAATCGGAAATTATTTAATTTTTTCTCTAAGATGATTTTCTTTCAAAACAAATTTTATTTAAATAAGTATATACTATTAAAATTAACATAAATACTAATTTTTTTTTATTAAAATAAAATAATATAAAAAAAAAATGCCACAGCGTCAATATTTCTGCTAATAATATGTTATGGAAAAATTCTTGTTTATTTACATATTTTGTATTGATTTCATTTTTATGTAAATATAATAATGAGGAGATATTTGAATTATTATAGAGATATAGATTTATTAGATCCATCAAAAGTTTTATTTTATTTTAATTTCCGAAACGTAAATATTCATTTTGTTGTAAATTATGGGAATTGTTGTTGGAACTTTGAAACCGGTTTTCGCGTAAGGAGTGAGAAAAATTGAGTTGGCAAGGTTTTCATCAGATTGCAAATTCTGTAGAAATAGGTTATATCTAACGTTCCATACACAATTAATAATTTTTACTTAGATCATGTTTGTTAATGCATTTATTTAAATTCAAAATTTATCATACTTTTATCACATATAAAAAATTCATATGAATTTAAAATAATTTAATATCCCATTTAAAATAAATTTAAAAATCGATAAAATATATATATATATATATATAATTTTTAAAATATATTAAAATATGAGTTATTTAATAATCTCTGTATTCTTATTTGATTTTAATAAAATTTGATATAATTGATCGTGATAGTATAAATCAGTAAAATGCACTTGTTTGTTATAGGTAAATATGTAATAAAAGTTATATTTTTATACGTACAATAAAAGTTATATTTTTGCACATAAATTTAAATATTTTATCACCTTTAATAGATTCAAACGATTTTTTGTTGGAGGGTGTGAAATGGTGTAATTTCATTTGATATTTATTGAAATGGGCAAATTTTAATTTTATTCTGAATTGGACAAGTTGTACATAAATAGTACGAAACAATTTAACACATGTGGTGATCTGATTAGCAAAGCTTTTGCAACTCTTGGAAGATTATTATTTTTTTCATCAATGAAAATAAAAATATGAGACAAGCACAATTTGTTAGTAGAAATTTGTAAAAACTAACCTAACAAAAGGCATCCAATTGAGTGACATAAAATTATATCAAATCCTAACAAAAGACATCCAATTGAGTGACATAAAATTATATGAAATCCTTCTTAGTTATCTAGTACTTGACATAATGATTGACATTTTATGTTTTTCAAGCATGTATTCTAGTGTTAAGAAAAATTTGAAGTCCCTCCAATTAGTGATAATAATTGATAAGACATTCTTTTTTAACACCTTAGTGTCTCGAATGTCAAAACATATAAAACGTTAATAAATTGATACTAATGAAATTAACTAATAAGGTGTTAACATAAAATGGTGCAATACTTAAATATCCTATCACAATAGGTTTTTCTTTTATCTCTTCAACCTCATCCCATGATGGAATGACGATAGATACATGTTGTCGAGCTATTAGTTCCAAATAGCTTCTAAACTTAGTAATATTTGAGTCTGATAACTTAGTCGAACGAGAATCTGTGTCAACCTGCATCCTCTCGTTCACACAATGACCTGAGCCAATCTGGTAAAAAACCAACAAAAATACTAAAGGAGCCTCCATAAAATTATCGGAGTCACTATCAAAGAGAGCAAAATCATAATAGAAATTGTCATTCACGAGAGAGAAAGTTAGAAAAAAAAAGATACACGTGTAAAAATTTGAAAACCTTTTAGTCGAACCACATTAAATCAAATATAAAATTCTAAATTTACATCGAATTTTAATGTGATTCAACGTAAATTTTGAATTTTTCATCAAACATAAAAAAAAAAAATACGACATAAAAAAAGTTGAATTTAATTACAACTTTTTTTTATCCTTTACTCTCTAATCTAACCTAAATTGACGAGATAAAAGTCTAAATTTACATTAATGATTTATTTTAATCCTTTATATCTGAATGGGAAAAGGAAAATATATAATGAATAATTTTCTTATAAAATCAGCACCAGATAAAATATTTTTTATTGATAGTTTTTTTAAAATGAATTGTTTACACAAAATATGTGTTTATTCTTATAAGAAAACACGTATCCTTCTTATAGTTTGATTATTATTTATTAATTTTGTCTTTTGTGACAACAAATATGTACGAGAAAACAAATAATGGGCCGTGCTAGTTGTCGGTGCTTGAGTACGTAATTTGCAGTGCCCTTGTCAATAACAATAATACAATTAAATTAATAACCAATTTCGTTGATATTTTAAATACTCCAAAATAAACCATTTATCCCTCTCTTTTAGTGACACCTGGCAAACATTACATTCATAATACAAATGGAATGTTTTTAGATCAAGTTTATTTAATAAGCTGAAATTGTATTTATTGAAATATCAGTTCAGCTATCAATAATAATAATTGTTAATGAAATACAACTTCTTCTTATAAAGGTCCACTTATAAAATTCAAACACTTATATCTGTGTCAGATACTATAAATTTGATGCGAAATATTTTTGAGAATTCTATTACGGTTCTAATATAATCTTAAAAAAATATATTAATTTTTATTATAATTATAAAAATAAAAAATAAATTAAATATCTTTCTGATTTAAAAAATAATTTTTAAAAAATAATCTGAAACATTGTGCACATAAATATTTTATTGTTAATTTATATAATTCATAATTATATAATATATAGATTCGTGTTTCGTGTTCTATATTTTAAAAATTATATATATTATGTTTGTATTCGTATTAAATCAGTGTCAGTGTTATATTATTTATAAAAGATACTCTGATGTTTCAATCATTAAGTAAGTGAATAAGATCCATCATTAAGTAAGTGAATAAGAAAATAATAAATTATAAAATAATTGAGTACTAAGAAAAGGTTGGAGTGACAGTGGTTATTCTCGAAATATTTTTTTAAAGACTTTTTTATTTTGGGTTATATAATATAATTATTTTAAGTCTTAAAGTGTTGTTGCAATTAAAATAATATATTGAAAATATGTTTGGAGATAACAAAATTTTAAACCTTATTAATTGATATATTAGTAATAAATTATTTATTATATATCTTAGTTGTATTTTTTAGTATATCGAATTTGAAAAAACATTAAAAGATCTAAATTCATACCTTCAAGCATTCTTTTAGAAAACATAAATAAAAGCATTCATACCTCCTTACACAATTTTTTTTTAAGTAGGCAAGACTTCAATAAATAATAATCATAAAATAAACATTTGTTTATATATTTTTAACCCAAATTTATGTTAATAAACACAACATTCTCAGTCTGTAATCATACTTATAAATAATAATTACTCTAATATTATATTAAAAAATAAATTTTAAATTTAATTTAATCTTATAAAATTAAATTATAAAGTGAAATTTATATTTTATTATAAAATATTTGTATCACGATGTAAGATTTACCACAATAACAACAATTTATTTACATTTGTTAAGTTAATTTTGAAATATATTCATTTACTTAAATTCAATAATTGTACCATTTTAGTATATTTTTTATAAAACATATATAACCATGTGATTTTAACATTTCTCAATTGAAAACAATCCTAAAACAAAACAAACTAAAAAGAAAGTAAACAAAATAAAATCAATCTATCACCGTCCAAAAAATTGTTGTTTGTGATTGTTTTTCACAGTCAAAACCTTTTTTCCTCCCATTTGATAAAGCAATTTGTGAGTAAATATTATTTTACTAATACTGAAATAAAAGCACGATATATTTTCAAGAAATCATTTAGATAGAATTAATTTTAAAAATAAAAAATAATTAATTATTATATTAACTAATTTAGATATTATTTTATAAATTAAATAAGTATTAGCATTTAAAATAATTTATAATATTAATAAAAATTAATAAATTAATTTTTAAATTGATATCTAAAATAGTAGATTTTAAATTAATTATTAATATGTATTTGTTGTACACTTTTCTATCTTGGTCTTGAATAAATCTCAACACGTGTAACGCATATGAAAAATATTATTTGACACTCAATTCAATATTCAATATTTAATATTCAAAAATTATAAATAATAAATACTATTAAATACGTGTTGTTTCTTGTTCTAGCAGCACTGTAATTGTACTAAAAAAGTTGAAGTTTATTAAATTATTTTCTACTAACATAAAAATATTTATTCGTTAGTTATGCTAAAAATATTTAAATTTAAATAATAAAAAAACAATAATAAGGTGATCACGAAACTCTTTAGGTGGTATGAATTATTGTATTAAATGAGTTGGTTTACTTTTCCTGTGCCATTTCACGCGTGAAAGGGAAAAGATATGCAAATAAAAACCTTAAACAATAAATAAATTCTCTTATTTCATTTTCTCTTGTCATTTCAACAATAATATTAAGGACCGTCTAGCATACAAAGTATACGCATACACATATAAATTAAAAAAAATTAATAATATTTTTAAGATAAAATAGAAATGCATATAAAAATTGAGTCAAATAAAACGTTATTTCTAGTAACATTTTAAAAAGGTAACAAATTAGTTAGAAAATATTTCTTTAGACAACATTAGTAATAATATCAAATAATTAGATTCAAGATCAATTATTATTAGTAAAAGTGTTTCACCTAATCTTGGGATACCGTGGAGGAAAAAACAAAAAATTATATCAGGATTAAACAAAGGAAATACCTCAGTATAAAGTTTTCAAGTAATTTTATTATTATAACAATAACTTTATATAATATATCTATATTTTCTCTAAATCATTTATCTTATTTAATAAATTTTATCTTTTTTTTAGAAAATTGTGAGACTGTGTTTAATATAGAGTTTTTAAAAACGTCTTAAATCTAAGATGCACATATTATATAAAAGACATTCCATAATCCATTATGATATATAAAAAGAAATATTTCAATTTTTTTTATATTACAAATACTTAAAGATCTAAATTTAAAAAAATAATAATTAATTTTACGTTATAATAAAAAACGAAAAATATATTTAACTTTAAACAAATTTCTGACAAAGTTTTAAATTTAAGAATTAAATTTTACATAAATTTTAATAACTAAATACAATATTTTAATTGCTGGAGATTCCACGTCGATTAGAGATTAGAGTCTTTCATTCATTGTATATGAGTGAATGCAAACCTCGATCTTATGAGCCGGTTTTATGGAGTTGCGTTAGACTTAAAGTTTATTTTGTAATATTAATTAATAAATTATTGTTTTAGTTTTATTAAAATATAAATAAAAACTTAATTTTTAAAACTCCTTCCAATTTTAGCAAAACTTGTAAGAATGAAATATCACTAACTTAGAAACTGATACCACAAGATGAAAAATCATTAATATTTTGTAACTTTTTCCTAAAATCAATAATTGGCCACTATGTTTCCCTACTTATAATAAAATATAAAATGAAAATATCCCACCTCAAAGATTCCCCTTGTTAAAAAGAGAGAAAAAAGAAATATTATTTATTGTTTAGGAGTTGAGTTTTGTCGTTTTATTATAAGAAGGTTTTGTGCTAATGTTTGGGGGCAACACGTTACAATAAACAATTTCACTTTATGGGTTCAACGTGCTCCTTCCTTTGGCTGCACGCAACCTAGTTGCTTGCTCAACCAATTCACTATTTGTTTTTATATTTTATTTTTTTTATACAACTTGAGAGTTAGATTCTGATACTAAAGTAACAACAATAATCTCACAGATGATTGTTGATACTTGAGTCTCACATATGATCATTGATACTTGAGATGTCAGGTCGAACTAAGATGTCAAGTATATAATGATATTCAACATGAAACTTTTATATAAAAAATATTATAAATAAATTTTATTCTTTAAATTATGTTAATTTAGTTTTATTTAAATATTTATTTCACAATTTCATTGGTATAATAGACTCACAGCTAGTCTGTTCTTAGAATTCTTTATGAATATGTATAATCTATCTATGTATCGTTTTTGTTAACATATGAGTTTTGGTTTAGTCCCCCATATTTTTGTATTTATTTTAATAATATTTTTTTCCATGTAATGGCAGATGATTGTTGTTACTTGAGGTGTCAGCCTAACTGAGATGTCAAGTTGTATAGTAATGCCTAACATGAAAACTTTTTATAAAAGAAATAAAGATAAATTATTCCACAAGTTTAGAGAAATATTAGAAGTATCATGTCTCCACCTATTATTATAATATTAGTAATAAATACTTAGTTCTACATTAAAATAATAATCAAATTTATAAAGAGCAAAACTAAAAACTAAAGCTTATTCATTTTGTATTGTAGAGAATAAAAACATATTTAAGTAAATTAATTCTATCAAAATTAATTAAATTATTATTTTGTTGTACGAATTTTAAGTCATTACAAAAATTATATTTCACATTAATTGTAATTATAGAATTGCATTAACATGTGGATCATAGTAAAAGAAGTTGATTATAAAAATTTAAATTAATCTCAGTTAAATTTTTGTATTAAAATTTAATATATAGATAACGAAATTGGAAGTTAGATACCCCAATCATAGGCATAGGCGTTGTATATGACATTAAAGTTCCTTTTGAAAAAAAAAACTATGACATTAAAGTCAGAAGTATAATATAATAGAAAAACTGGTTACGTTATAAATTATTTATAAATAGAAATTATAAATTACATATTGAAAAGTCCGTCAATAATTACATTGACTTTCCTTCAAATTATATCTTTCATTATTCAGAAATTATACTAACACGTCTTATTTTATAAATTATTATTATTCTTTAACACTTTGTTATTTTTAAACATTAGTTACAATTTTTTTATTTTTTATCTTCGAGTCATATGCATATTACCTTAAAAAATCAAGCATCTAATAAATTTGTCAACGGAGTTCAGTTTATATTATAAAGTGTTAGTTAGTCTACTGTAAAATAATAAACTAAATTTAAATTTTTGGGCAAAAAGATATTTTTAGTATTGATGATAACTATTAGATAAAAGGCTTTTTGTTCTTGTATATATGTACCCTTGTAATTTTTGTAATTACCCTCTTATTTTTTAGGCTGATATCATTTATGATATATACGTGAAATGTTTATTTTATCTTAATAATTTTAAATTTTTGTCTTCTGGATATTCATATTTGTAAGTTAAATTATAAATTTCTGCATAGATAAATTCGGAATTAATATGTCACTTTTGAATTTTACCATCTGTACGCTTATTTGGACAACATAAATGAATTCCCGAATGTCAAGATCCGTAAGCAAACATAAATGAGTTATGGATCTCAATCCTCAACACCATTTACAACACACCATTCTGAATATGAAAATCCATAACTCATTATTCACTTCCGGAAGCTTAAATAAAATATGAAAATGACCTTCTGAATTTCGAAATCTAGAATATATAAAAATGACTTCCAGATATTGAAATCTGTAAGCAAATGTGTGAAAATGGCAAAATGTAATTTTAAAATTTTTGTTGGGTGCGAGTCAAAATTGATTGGGTGCAGGAAGCAATTGCCTATCTTTTATAATATATTTTAATAGTGACTTCTACAATTATTTTTAATGGTTTTTTTTAAAATAAATTTTTTGTATTGCGGTTTTTTTTTTTTATCTAGAATGGATTTTTCATTTTTGTTTCTAGATTTTTATTTTCAGAGCACAATAATCTCTTTCAGAATGTATTTTTTCAAATTTTGGATTTTTTTTAGAATGAGATTTTGATTTTTGTTTTTGGATTTTTATTTTCGAAACACAATAATATCTTCTGAATCTACTTTTTCAGAATGTATTATTTCAAATTCCAGAATAAAGAGTATTATTGAAAATTTAAAATTGTGTTGGGTGCAAGTTCAAAAAGATTGGGTGTAGAAAGAATTTGTATAAAATAGTCCTAGATAATCTTAATGGGCCTATATGCATCTCTAGTTCTCTCTAACAACTTTGGTGTTTTTATTGATGTTTTATGTCCTTACATAAAGGCCTAGGTCACACGTACCTTACATGGAAGCAAGAAGATTTAGATAAAATAGGTAGGGTTTTATTCCTATCTACACTATTTATAAGAGTCCTTAAAGTTTTGTTGACTTTTTGAAACTTCACACTTAGTTCCATAGCCTTACTTCTACTCAGAACACTCTTAAATCACAAACATGTTTCCAATTACTTGCACCTAATGCGTATACACCAACACCTTTCAAAGCAATTTAGTATAGTTTTGGGCTTGTGGTTTGGATAATATTAGAGTGCATTCTATATGGTGGATAACATTATCATTGTTCTTAACCATGGTTCTACTTAGCTACTATAAGTATTTACAACATAAACTTCAAGTTCACATTTTGCACACTCTTCAATTCAGTCACTGGGAAGCTTGAAATGATAAATTTGGAGATTTTCAACATTGGATTTGGCAAAATTACTACGCATTCTTGCAGTGCGGAAGCTGCCCCAGTTGAGTGATCTATATTTAGGAGGGTTTTTATCGTCTAACAACTCTTCAAAGGGCATCACATCAGTGTAGAGTGCTGGTTTAAGAAAGAATGGAATTGAAAACCTATCCTTCTCAGAGTTCACCACCACTCTGTGCTCCACACTCTCATAACCATCATTGCTCCAAATCTACGTTCACAAAAGAGACTTCATCAAGAAACCTATGTAGCATTGACACTACGTATAATTTCTAAAATGTAGGACATGCGGACACAAATATATATATAAATTGACAATAAAGATTTGTGTGCATAAGTATGTTTCAGTTTTTTATTTTGCAGAATTTTTTTTCTCATGACTGGTTCAAAATGATTTGTTGCTTATTTTTATAATCATATTAAAAATTTATACAAGAAGTTTGAGTTTTAAAAAGTTTAATGTATTTCTCCTCTTTAAAATTGTGTTAGAACTATGATAGAATTGTCAGAAATCTAACAAATATTTTTTGAATTGGACACTTTACCGATACGTATCTTACGAGTATCGTATGAATGTTGGTGTCTGATACGTGTGTCCGACACAGACACACCATATAAGAGGCGTCCAAACTTCAGAAATTGTCTAAAATGATTAATTTTAAAATTGTATTAAGCAGATCATAATTGTAAACTGATGTCTTTCAATGTATCAATGTGAAAATAACATTTTTATCTGTAATCAGTTCACTTATCAATAATGGATTTGCATCACCCTTTTGAAAACTTTGATGGAGAGAAAAATGAGCTAAGGTTTGATACCTGGATCATATCACCAACATTAATGATGAAGGAATTGAAAATGGGTTTGACTCGAATCCACTCTCCATCTGATTTTCTCCTGACTTCTAGACCACCAACTTCATCTTGAGCAAGCACAGTCAATACACCGCTGTCCTTGTGGTGTCCAAGGCCAAGAGCCAGATGAGGGTAGGGACAAGGTGGATAATGGTTGAGTCTGATATTACTGGTGTTATGTGTGAAGTAGCTGCGAAACTTATTTGGCACCAAGCCTAAGCTCATAGCAACAAGTTCCATCAACTTATAAGCAAGTTTCTCCACTTCTTCTGCATATTCTTGGCATGCTTCTCTGGTATCAGATCAGTATTTTTCTGTTAGTATATGATGATATACTACATAAGATCTTAGATTCAAATTTAATCCTCACCTTTGTAAAACAAATTCAACAATAATAACCTAGCTTTATCCCACCACCACGATACTCTATCAAAAACTTATGAATGAATCTCTTCAAAATAAGACCCATTTAAATGGTTTCTTCCAAACTTTTATATATTCTATCTGTGTCTTCTCCTTTTAATTAGATTTTAGCACCTCAACACAAGAAAATGTAATGAGAAAACAGAGTATACGCTGAACTAAAGGTGTAGAATTTTAAATAACCATCCACTTTAAGTCTAATTTAACTTCATAAAACGGTTTTATGAGACCGAGTTAGGCTTAAAATCCACTTCATAATAGAGTATCAGAGTCATTTCGAACATATTCTAACGAGAGTTTCTTGGACTTATCAGACCATCCGCTATCGAACAGTTATCGGACCATTCATAATATGTTGTTCTACGCACAAGCTGTCACTCTAGGCGTGAGAGGTGTGTATTGAAGATCCAATATCAACTAGAGATTAAAACATTTCATAGTATATAAGTGAGTGCAAATCTCACCTCATAAATCGATTTTATAAGATTGAGTTAAGCTTAAAGTCCACTTTAATAGTGTATAAAATTAAACTCAAATTTAATAAGAGAAATATACTATAGACTAATCAAATAGTATATGAAATTAAACTCAAATTTAATAACAGAAATATAGTATAGCCTAATCAAATTATGGGCATTGAATTACTTGAAATGTGGAGGATTGTGAGGCCAGCGATTATCCCATTGGAACTGAAGGCTCTGATCATGATCTGGGTCAAGTAAAGGTGGTATAAAAGTGGGTTCCTGCACATTGAAATCATAGATCTCTTTCCAGTCCCTAATATTCTTGGTATGTTCTGCTTCAAAGTACCCCAGCACGTTAACTGCATCCCTTCTCACCTTCAGTTTTTCCTCCAAATCAAGTGCAAAAAACTTCCTTGCAGCATCTTCAATCCTCTGTCGTTTACCCAAAGGCACCTTATGATTGATCACCTGAAAGAAACCCCACTCCTTGCATGCACTGCCTATTTCTTGAACTAATTCTTGGACACAAGAAAGTGGGATGGTGTCTTCGATTTGGTAGTTTATGGGAGACAGATCAATGAGAGGGATGCCTTGGTCCACAATCACTGAGGTTTTTGGTCTGTGTTCTGGTGCCTGAACAAAAGCAGCGTCTACCTGTCCCATGTTGGTTGTTCCTGGTTTATTGGTTTGATCCAAAGATGTCTGATACTCAATGTTTTATGTGTTGCTGATGTAATCACCAGAGATTATGTGCATTGAACTTGGACTAGTATCTGTTATGCTACAACGTGTCTTGTGTTTTGTATACTAGTAAGGTTGTGTTTGTATACTAGTAAGGTTGTGTTTGTATACTAGTAAGGTTGTGTTTGTATACTAGTGCTCAAAAAGTAAAAGTGAAAAAAAAAGCAACTAATAGTTGAAGTCCCTAAGAATCTAACCAAAAGATAATAATCAAGTGGCAAATGATGTCAAAACAGCAAATTTTATAAAGAGCAATGTAATTTTTAGTTGGAAAATGAGATTTTGATAATTTTGGAATTGTATAACCGATGAGTTTATAAATAAATATATAATAAAAGGTATATTTATAATTAAATGATATGAAAAGTATTAAAATAATAATATTGGAGATTATAATGTAATTGTAAAAAAAATGTGAATGATTAATGTACCATTATCCTTTTCAGTTTTGAGATCAACGATCCCATTATATTCTTTACTTTAAATTTATTTTGAACACTCCATAAATTATTTTTTAAATTAAGTACTTAATAAGTTATCGAAATTTGATTTAAGTTTTTTTTTAAATATTTATTTTTTGCTTTATTGTAAATTTATATTGTTTCTTTTAATCAATTTTTAAAATAGTTTTATGTTTATCTTTGGGTCCCTTAGCCTATACTTTTATCATAATATATATATATATATATATATATATATATATTATGGTGTACTATGATTTGGTTTGATGTATTTAATTTTTTAACATTGTGACATGTGTTTTTAACTTAATTGACAGAGTAACAATAAAATTAGCACAGGTAAAAAAAATTAAACCAACATGTTTAATTTATTAAGTATAAAATTTGAATTTTTTTATTAAATATTTAATGTTAGAGTTAAAACTTATTTAAGTCTATTTAATTTTTCTTTATTAGTATATATATATATATATATATTGTATACAAGACCTCACATCCTTAAAAAAAATTATGTCTAACCTTACATACAAAAATTTTCTACGGATAATTTTTAGGAAATGTTGTTGTTATTCATAAAATAACTAGCATGAATTATCAATTTACATTCGAATTTAAGTCCATACATAAAATAAAATTTGTATGTAACTCACAAACCTATAGTTATATACGATTATAAATATGTAGGTAGTTTTCAACAGTTAATTGCTATTTACAATGAAGAAGTAGTTTACAACATCAAACAATACTTACTGAATACTAAAACCTTAAACAGCAAAAACAATGAAGGATCCATGCACTTTCAATATTTTTGTTTTATTACATGATACTTGCATGCATAATGTTCACTTTTTCTTCAAAGTAGTGCATAATAATCAGAAACATTCTTCTAGGGTCATGCATAAGCTAAAGCTGATATTTGATTATCCTTTAAGCTATCTTATAATGATGAATCTGAATGTTCTCAACATTTTGTTTCTTGAAATTGCTGCCCTTTCTACGGACAAGAAACTTGCCCCATTTGTATGGCCTATATTTTGAAGGGTTTCTCTCATCACACAATTCCTCCAAAGGCTTCACTTCAGTGTCGTGTGCAGGGAAGAAGAAAAATGGAATGGAAAACCTTTCTTTCTCAGAGTTAACCATTACTCTGTGTTCCACACTCTCATACAAATCATTGCTCCAAACCTGCATTAACAACCCAATCTAATATCAAGAGATTATATATGTTTCATAAACTGGTATTAACTTCAGCACTAGAGTTTCAACATCTTCTATCTTTATATAGCTTCAAAAACCGATTTTTTTTACAACTTTGTTTTTTTTTTCTTTTTACTAAAATGGAGTCTTTTTTTTAAAAAAATTACAAATTTTGCTAAGTTGTGTGTCAAGTTGACACGATTTTGCCACCCCAATCTGAAGTCGTGCCAAGTTGGCACAACTTCTACCATGTCAACTTGAAGTCGCATGAACTTGATATACTACTTTGTCTATGTCATAAAATTTTTCTTTTTTTTTAATTTTCTTTCTAAATCTTTTCAAAATTGAATTGATGTTTTCAGCAAGATTTGTTGTCATGTGTCAGTACCTCTTACCTCCAAGTTTACTCATTTTTTTTACGATTAAAAACTAACACCTTTAGAAAATTATGTATCAAATTAATTTTATATATTACATAATTTACTACTCAATATATAAACAAGAATTTTTTAAAATGACGTGAACAAAGTTGTGCTAACTTGACACAACTTTAGGTTAACATATTGACACGACTTCAGGTTGACGTGTTGATACGACTTCATATTGATGTGACAAAATCGTGTCAAATTGGCACGACTTTTTCCTATGAAGTTGTGATAAATTGACACGACTTACCTAAATTTATAATTTTTTTAAATGTGATAAAAAAAAACCCTTAAAAACTAACCTGAATAATATCACCAACATTGATTATGTAGGCATCTGGTGTAGGTTTCACTCGAACCCACTCTTGATCTGCTTTGCGTTTGACTTGAAGTCCACCAACCTCATCTTGTGCAAGAATGGTTAAGGCTCCAGCGTCCTTATGTCGACCAACACCAAGGGCTAGCTCAGGATAAGGGCATGGAGGATAGTGGTTGAGACGAATAAAGCTAGTTTGATCTTTGCTGAAAAATTCTTCAAACCTCTTTGCCTCAAGGCCTAAGCTCAGAGCAATCAGCTCCATCAACTTAAAGGACAACTTTTCCATCTCTTCAACATACTCTACGATTATATCCCTGTCCATATACACATATTCCCATCGTTTATAAACAATCCATTAACTAATATTTCATCTATAGATAGTTGAATTACAAGAAAAGACAAATAAATAGACTTTAAGCTTAATTCAATATCATAAAATCGGTTTATGAGATGAGGTTTACACCCACTTATATAAAATATTCTAATCTTTAGTCGATCTAGGATCTCCAACACACATCTCGTGCGTGAAAATATATGTTTGGGTAGTCTGATAACGGCTCGATAACATATGACACCACGATACGCCCAACAAACTGTCTCTAGAATAGACTTTAAATGACTCTGATACCATAAGTGAAATTTAAGTCTAATTCAACTTCATAAAACTAGTTTGTAAGACGAAATTTGTACCAACTTATAAAGGATGGAATATCTTAATCTCTAGTCGATGTGAATCTATGACAAGCGAAGAGTAATTTTGTTTGAAGGAGAAGTTGAATTACCTAAAGTTTGGAGGGTATTGAGGGGATTGATTTGTCCAGTTCGAGATTCGATGATCGTGTTCATCAGAATTGAGAGGAATGAAAGTGGGGTCTTTGGCTTGGAAATCGAAGACTTCTTTCCAGTCCCTAACGTTTTTGGTGTGTTCTGTGTCATAGTAACCACATGGAGAAGACTCATCTCTGCTAACCTTCCTCTTCTCCTCCAGAGTCTGAGAAAAGAACATCCTTGAAGCTTTCTCAATGCTTTGTCTTAGAGTGAGGGGCACCCCATGGTTGGTTACTTGGAAGAAACCCCATTCCTTGCATGCACTCCCTATCTCCTTCACTAACCCTTCAATGGAAGATGGATCTGATGAAGACAGATCTATCACAGGAATTTCTTCAGCTTGGATGGTATACAACTTTGCTCTGTGTTGTGGCTCTTGGATGAAAGCAGGGTCTACCTCTCCCATGCTTCTTGTCAGCTATCATTCACTTCTTTGCCAAGTGCTGAGCTTACTCTTTTACCTATATACAAACAAATTGTTCTACTACTACTGATAATATATAGTCTCAGTCTTAAAACTTAAAGTTAAAAACACTTTATATACTCTTCCTTCTCTAATCCATCATCACTGTATGTTTTAAGGATAAAACAAGAATAAAACACTGATTCTAGAACGAACAATACCTCAAAAAACAATATTTAAATGTAGTGATTGATGCTATCTGTTAATTCCGAACACAAAATAACAGGAGATGGTAATTGTTTGACGTGGTTGTGATTGTTACGTGCAGTGCAGATACATTGAATCTGGACACTGCTTCTCGTTGTTTCCTGTGAAAAGATAACGAAAGGAAATTATTTTATCCTCAGTTTGTGTCTTTAGGGTTAATCTTCTATTAAAAACCTAGGTTAAAGAAAAACAATCCTAATTTTATACAGAGGGATTTAATTATTGTTGCATGTTGATTTTTTATCATGTTTATATAATAGTCATAAAATTTTATAATTGTCAATTTTAGAGATTGATATTAAAAATAAAATGTTAATTCGTAAATTAAAATTTCCATACAAAACCACAACTTTTGTACATGGTGTGGTGCTACAGTAGATGAAGTGCTACTATGACATGTATCTCTGATTTTTTTCCTTATTGTAATTTTCTGAAGTAGAATAGTACCATGTGCTTTGACATTCTATTATTATTAGGAGAATAATTCTTTTATACAAATGGATTCTTGATTTCATTATTGAAACTCTTAATAGAAATTTACCTCAGCTGTTAACACAGTAACACGTTTCTCACTACTACACAAACTCTTCTACATGTAAGACATAGCAGAATAGGATATAAAGCTTTACATTCAACTTCTTATGTTACTCTTCAAATGTTTTCAAAAAGTCATTCATGTTAACTTCCTTCACAGGGTATAATGAACCTATATTGTCTGAAGGGAGTGTTATTGATATATAAAACCAGGCTTGCACCAAAAATAAGATCATGAAGAGTAGGTTGCCTCAGAAATGTTACCCAAAATTGCTGCTATGAAGATAATTGAAGGGTATAATAGAGTTAATGGTAGCAGTTAAATGCTCTACAGTTGCATAAATAACATCAGAATAAGGATGAGTTTTATCTTCTACAGAGAACAGATGAATATCGTTATTCAATTCTATCCAGCTGCACCCTGGATCTTTTCTTAATTCCAAACTCTGCAATCTTTTCCTAAGTTCTGTCTTCTGTCCCCATCTACCTAGTATGGCATACATGTTGGAGAGAACAACAAAAGCAAAAGTTGGGTTGGGATCCAAACTGAACAACTTCTCAGCAGCTCTCTCCCCCACTTCCATATCCTTCCAGAACCAAGAAGCATTAAGCAAAGCTCCCCAAATTATTGCATCTGCTTCGATCGGCATTTTTATGATGAACTCTTCGGCTTCTTTTACATGGCCTGATCGACCAAGGAGATCCACCAGACATGTGTAATGTTCTATTGTCGGGGTTACCCCATAATATCTTTGCATTGTGTGGAAAATTCTCAAACCTTCGCCAACTAGACCAGCATGGTTACAAGCAGAGAGAACACCAACAAAAGTAGCTGCATTTGGAACAACTCCTTGATGTGACATTGAGCGGAAGAGTAAAACTGCTTCAGATCCCAGTCCGTGATACGCATAACCATTTATAAGAGCTGTCCATGCTGCTACATTGGGCGAAAAAATGCTGATAAATGAGCGTTGAGCATCAGCCAAGTGACCACATTTGGAATAGAAATCTACGAGAGCAGTTCCAACATAAACATTTACTTGGAATGGCGTTTTGATTAAGTGAGCATGAAGTAACTGTCCTTGTCGAAAAGAACAAAGACAAGAGCAAGCACGAAATAGGACAGAGAATGTTGATCTACTATAGTCAACTGATAATCTGCGCATAGCCACATATAGATTCAATGCCTCCTTGTGCTGACCATTAATGATATAACCCGACATCATTGAGTTCCATGTGACATAATTTCTTTCGCCTTTAGTTTTGTCAAAAAGCTTCACTGCTTCATCAAGTTCACCATTTTTGGAATACACAGAAATCATAGTATTTAAAGATGTTAAATTCTTGGGACTCATTATCTCAAAAATCCTTTTTGATTTTTCGAACTGGCCATTCATAGCATAACCTTTGATCATCAAATTAAATGAAACAGGATTTGTATCTCTCAATTCATTAAAGACAAATTCAGCTTCTTCAATCCTTCCTTTTGAGACAAGACCCCCAATCAGTGAGTTAGCAACATTCAAACAAGCTTCTCCCCACATGCTCTCATAAACTCTCTTGGCATCATCAATAGCTTCACAATCACAATAAAACTCAGTAAGCGCACCACCAATTGAGTTATCAAAATCAAACCCACCCTTAATGCAAAGCCCATGAACAACCTTCCCTACACACAAAACCCCAAGTCTAGCACAAACCCTCAGAACACAATCCAAAGTGAACTCATTAGGCACCACCTCAGAACTCCTTCTCATACACCCAAACAAATCCAAAGCCCTCTCACACCCACCTTCCCTCTTAGCATACCCTGAGATCAATGTAGTCCAAGCTACAACATCCCGGGCCGGCATTTTCTCAAACATGTCCGTAGCATCATCCATCATGTCACGCTGCACATAACCCGCAAGCATCAAACTCCACAACACTTGGTTCCCATCACGCAGCTCCTCAAAAACCACCTCAGCTTCTCTGATTCCACAGCAGTGCACACAAAAATATAGCAAAGCACTCCCCACAAGGCAAAACCTCTCATACCCAGATTTCAAAAGCAAAGAATGAACCTGCTTTCCAAGAAGCAATGACTCAGAACGCGCACACGCGCTCAACACCGCAGAGAAAGAAACCTCATTGAGCGTGACACGGGAGCGGTGCATGACGGAAACAAGGGCCAAGGCCTCAGGGTACCTCCCCCATCGGGAGTAGCCAGAAAGCATAGTGTTCCAGGAAGAAACTGTTCGGTGCGGCATTTGATCGAACAGGTGGCGGGCTTCTTCGAGATTGCCCATATTGAAGCGTTTAGCGATGGAAATGTTGGTGGAGATCACGAAACCGACATGGGGCTCGGAAGCTTGCAACTGGGTCGTGAAAAGCCGGAACCTTTGGTTCCATTTCCAACGGTTGCGCTTCCAGATGCCCACAGAGTTGATACGCAGAAACAGAGTCATTGTGTAGAAGGGGAGAAGTAAACATGGTAATGGTGAAGTGAAGGTGCAACTACGTGAAGTAAATTATGAAAACAAATTGGGAATTATTTATTGTAAACTCTGTTTTATACCACAAAAATCAAAAGGAAATTCTACTGTAGAAACCCACATGAATTGCTATTACAAGATAATCATGGTAAAAAACACAGTGCAATATTAAATATGCAGATAACTCTTTCAAGGAAAATTCAAACATCAGTTTTACATTGTGAAAAACTATAACTGTGTCTGAAACACATCTTGCTTTTAGAGGCACTAAATCCTTTTTATTATGGTGATTTTCAGTCAATGAAATAACCAAATTTTTTAAGTGTTAATTTAGTAGAAATTAGCTTTAATAAAACTATTAAATATAATAATTTGTGATTGAATAATGACATAAAAAAGTTATTTGATTAGTATTATTCATTCAGTAAAAATATACAACCTCAAATAATAACATGTTTGGTTCCATAACTTACACCATCTTATTATAAATACTTCAAATTAAATATTTTTTAAATTTCAATCCAATATTTAAATTTCCTCAAAAAAATTCAACTCTTAAATACATCAATATTTCTTGTCCAATACATAAGTTTGTAATAAATACATCTAAAGTGTACAAATATAAATTTTAAAAATATTTTTCAAATATTACTAATATTCAAACCCTTCTGTTTGTAAATTTTTAAACATTTCTATTACTTACCACTTTTATTTTCTATTATTGTAATTATAGTTAAGTGTAGCTTCTGTGGACAACCCAAATGTTATCAAATTTAACAATTTTCAAATTTGGGACTTAAATTCATTTATAGGTAAACTTGATTTTTATTTAACAATTTAATATAGGACTCAATTTATGTTGTATAAATGAATTTATATTAATGTTTAAATTGATTTTAATATGGGATTGTCTCATATTTTCATTTTAGATAACTTCTCAATGATGTTAAATGAACATGTAATGTTTTTTTTTTTGCTTTTTATCCATTTAATTCTGAAATTAGTTTTATTAATCGCTTTCTATAAATTAAACCATTGTTTACAGGATTGTAAGATAATGAATGCGAATTTATATAAATGAACATGTAATGATGACTGCATGATAAAATACAAATGCGAATTGCAAAAGAAAATACAAAAAATTGAATTAATAAAATGTTTTTTAAGCGTTGACTTAATTCACGAAAACAATATTATGTTAATATTATATTTGGTTTTAAGTTAACCAGTGCTATATACTATTTATTTTTAAATTATATTATCTTAGCGTCCTTCGGCGAGGTTTATGTCCATTTTTTAAATTATTTTTAATTTAGGATGATAATGATATTTCGAGATTGATTACATTCATTTTTTCATTTAAATAAATTATTATTTTTATTATAATATAATATTTTATTAAAAAAATAATTATAGTATAATTGTTTTTGTTATTTACAGTATCAACCAAACTTTATTATTTAGGATAACACTAAAAAAATCATTAAATAAAAATTAATTTTAAAGATAAAAAAATAATTAATTTTATATTGATAAAATTATATAAATACTATTTTAGAGATTAAAAAAATTATTGATATCTAAATTAGTTTCTCTTATTGATAAATAATTTTTAAATTGATATTTAATTAGATATCAAGATTTTAGATACCAACTTTAAAATTTAAATAATTAATAGATAAAATCTATGTAGTTAATTAGATATCAATTTTAAAATTATTTATAAATAATATAATTAATTTAAATATCAATAATTTATTTAATCTTTACAATACTATCAAATTTGGTTAATATATTAACTAATTATGTTAGATATCTAAAGTTGATTTCTATTTAATAATTTTTTCACTTTTATTCATTTATCTCAACTTTTGATTGATTTTAAATTATTTTATTTATTGTGGTGACACTTCTCACATTTTTCTTTAAGTTTGTATTTCTATATTTGAAACCTATGTTTATAGAAACCTATGTTTATGTTAATTCTCTTAAAACACGTTATTTTCCTTTTTCCCCTCTCCTAAAGAGAAAATGTAACACCGAAGAATCTTGTTCAGATAAGAATATAGAGAACTTGTTTGAAAGTAGAAGGAGAATACACAAACAAAAATACTCAGAAGTTCTTCAACTGCAATTTTTTGTACAAAGATTAAAATGCTGGAGATAGGTGGGGAACATAAACTTAGGTTAAATTAGCTTAAGGGTTGAGAAGGAAGTGAGACCAAAATTCTAGCAGTTTTCATATGTCTTCTTCAGAAATTCAGAAATGAATGCTTCTCCTATTTGCTCCTACAACTTACACCACCTTCAGAAAACATTTCCTGTCATGGGATTTTACTCATTAAGATTGAAACTATAAGGATATTTAGTAGCAAAAGAAGATGAAAGTGGTAAAAAATGTGAAGATCAGAAGAGAAGGATGGTTGATATCTTACCATTTTGTCTTAGCTCACACTCTTGTCTCCTTGTGCAGAAGAAAACCCTTTTTCATTAGCAACTCTCTTCTGAAACCCTTCATTGTTGTTCTTATCTTTCTTAGATGAAACCCTTCTGAGCCCTAATCGCTCCCTCCACCGGCTTGAACTCTTTGGTAATCTTGGTAACTCCTCTTCATGGTCATCATTAGCAAGCAACTCATCCCTCAAAGTGACCTTCTTGGAGCAGTCATGACTCTTCAGAGGCAACAGCATGCCCTGGAAAAACACTTCATCTGCTGATATCATGGAGTTGTTCTTGACAGAGAATTCAAAATCCGAAGAGACAGGATCTTCTCTGTATATATTTTCATGCTTGATTGCCTGCTGGGAAGCCACAAAATCATAGGAGAAGGAGATTCTGGGATCCATGATTGAAGCTCATGCACTGCACAACTTTGAGATTATAGAGCAGACAAATGAGGCAAAACTTATATTATATCTTTTCTGTTCCTACAGTCTGAAGGGTTAATTTCCATATGCAGGTGTTTGCCCTTATATAATGATGGGGATTCTCTTGTCTGTGTGCTTAGTGGACATAACATGTTATTTAGATTTGTCTTTTTATGCTATATTAAGAATTGAATTTGCGTAACCCACTGGTAAGGTTTGCACTCACTAATATATTCTGAAACACTCTAATCTATAGTAAATGTGGAATCTCTAACACACTCTTCTCACGTCGAGAATGATGCGTGGGACAACATAACGATCTTATAGTGGATGACTTAATAAATCTAACAAACAATCGTTATGATAGGTTAAAAATACTTTAATACTATATTTATAATAAAGAACTGACAAAAAAGGAAAAAGGATATGAAAAAAAATATCAGTTATTTATTTATAATATGTTAGGAGTGTGGGTGTTCACCTTTGAGTTTTTAACTGTTGGCTGAGAAATTCGGCACCGTGAATATGAGTGTACAGTTTCACCAAATGATATATACTATTGATCAATTGCAGCAAACATATTTAAGAAAGTTGTTCCTTTATCTATATTATACAGAACTGAAATTGTTTAACATTTTCATCATATGAATTCCCAGGATCATGTGAGTTAAGTCAGATTGTTTAGCATGTCTGTATTATATTCTTCTCTTCTTTTTGTCAAATATTGGAAAAGCTAGTTGTAAGCACAAGAAGGAAACAAAGAATATATACATGCAAGACTAATAATTCATGCGCCAAAAGAATCTTTCAGTTCAACTATTGACCATCACGTGTTTCTTTTTGCCAAAGTGTTCTTCACATGAAATCCACATCCTTTTGTGGACTATAGTTTTTATATATTTCTTGGCAATTGAGCTTAGGACAAATGGTCTCTTCCTGCATCGTAGAGTGATGCTTCCTTTTAGCAGAAAATTTGTAGAGATTCCACACTGACTAGAGATTAAGATATTTCATAGTAAATAAGTAAGTACAAATCTCTTCTCATAAATCGGTTTTATGAGGTTGATAGTAAATAAGTAAGTGCAAATCTCTTCTCATAAATCGGTTTTATGAGGTTGAGTTATACTCAAAGTCCACTCCTTAATATCGTATCAAAACTATTTATAAGCTTATCCTAACAATGGTTTGTTGACCTTATCGAGTTATCCGTTATCAGACCACCCATAATAAAATTTACTTAATAAGATTAATCAAAATAACCACTGCTAGGAGAAAAGTTAGGGCTGAGAGCCTGTCCCCCTTTTTGTCTCCTATCCTGTTAGCAAAATTTGTCTCTTGTAATCCGATAAATGATGCTTTTAGTTCATATTATTCTATTCTAATATCATCCAATCAATCAACCTTTAGTTCTTATTATTATAATCCAATCCAATATCATATGCATACACACTCAATGCTCGAGGCTCATTTTACTATGTCAGATCCAAAAACCCTCTAATTTATTTTTTGTGGCATGGCATGCATCTTGCTCAAAACGTAACACAGTAAGCTCTTTGGATTATCCTGCTGAAGGGACGTGTAAAACTTTAATTACTTTGTTTAATCCTGCGAAATATGGCTGTTTTTCCTTGCTTAGTTTATGAGTTAAGTCTCTAGCAACTTCGACAGTGGAAATATAAAAATGATCAATACAGAACATATCCAACTCAGATCGTGTTTGGTAAAAGACAGATGAAAGAGTTGTTATACCACCATATCATAGCACCACACACTGGTTTTAAATCAGACATCAAACATTACATGACAAAAACGGTGACCAATGATATGCTGTTAGCTAGAACTTTATGTTTAACAAAGCTGTGACGAAAAATTGTATAAAAAAACTTGTAAATTACCTTCAACCCATCGATTTCTCCTTTCCCAAGTTTATCCACCTTATTTTGTTGATCTCTAAGGGGAAGTTTTTTTATTTGGGTTAAGATTATGATTTGTTCCGATCTTAAGTCCGAGAGATAACGTCAGCATCTGAGATATTGTCTGCTTTGAAAGTGGGTGTTCCGTTACAATTTTATCCTTAAAAGACGTATCGGGTTGAGGGAAGAACACCCAGGTTTGGAAGTTGTGGTATGTTCTGTGCAGGTTTCCTTGGCATGGATGGATTGATGTAAGTGCCTTAGGTTGCGATTGAAAGTTGCTTGTGTTCTGTGCAGGATTTTCTGGTTATGCTCTCTTTTGCAGGTTCTATTGTTGTATTTGGCATTGAGTTTGATGTAGGTCAAAATGCTAGTAAAGATCTTCTTTAGCTATTGGATTTTGTGCATGTTCTGAGGGCGTGTTTCAATATAGGATTGAGGGTTGGGGGATCTCTGTATCTAGTATTTTATACGTGTTTTTGGGTATTGTCGTGTAAGGTCTGGTGGATACTTGTTGGTGCAAGGAAACTTGTTTTTTGTTTTTGTATAAGGGTTGGGGTACCCTTAAAGTACCTCATTTTATTTTATTTATTCTTTACTGATAAAAAAAAAAGAACACACAATCCTCACCGAGGTACCTCCGAGTCATTCGAGATATTGTCTTTTTTGAAAGTGTGTTTCGTTACAATTTTATCCTTAAAAGACATCTCGACAGATTGATGGAGGAACACACAATTCTCACTGAGGTAACTCCGAGTGATTTTTGGTAGGAACATGGTGTGAACGGAGACTGACAGTGGTTGAAACCCTAGCAGAAGTGATCATGGTTTCGTAATTAAGGTGAGTCTCTTAGAAGAGAATCTACACCAGTTTTCTCGAGACATTCGAATCTCAACATTTTAAAAGAGAATGGATACTTTATAGCCTTCACTAGGTCGGCGACAAAATGTTGAACCCTAGTTAACTCATCTTTATGACTTCTTTTGCCACCTTAATTATCAATGCTTAACCAAAGAGATTAGGTCATGAAGAAGAGGCCAATATCTTACTCCAGTGATAAATAAAAACTCAAATCTTCATACTTGAATCATAATTTCATGAATCTTGAAATTATAATTATTAAAAAAAATCTGTATGATTGGATTAGAAATATTTATGTAGGATTTTATGGAATGAAGAAGTTTATTTTCACTAAAATCTTTGATTCATTATAGCGTTATACTATTTATTAAGAATAACATAACTTGTTTTTGCAATAAAATTTCCGTTTTTAACTTGAAAAAGTTAGATTTTCGAATTTCAGAATCCAGAAAAACTAAAGAAGTGATTTCATCAAGCATCTCTCTGAAATATTATATCTAAATTTTGTCTACTAATGAAAACATTGAAATTCAAGGAAGTTTGAATTTAGTGAGTCAAAACTTTATATAAATGACAAATATATAAAGGACAAATAGTTCATACTAACTTATATTAACATCGATTTAATAACATCGATCAAGAAACTGACTTTTCATGAATGGATAATATGACCCTTGTGTCGATTCTTGATGGCAGAGACATGACTGTTTCTTCCTGCACCTCCATACCTTCTTCTCTCACCTCCATAAGTTTTCAAATTTCCAAAAATGCCCCTTTATAATATTTTGGATTATGTAATTCGGAAGTCATTTTTCAAATTTGTAATTAGCTACCGGATTACATAATCCAAAAGTCATTTTTCATATGCATGATTATTCTCCGGATTATATAATCTGAAAGTTTTATTTAACTTCCGGATTATGTAATCCGGAAGTCTTTTTTCAAATGAGTTTCCGAATTACATAATCCGGAAACTACTCTATGGAGGTGACACAAGAAGGACAAAAATGTATTTTCATGTTGTGTATGGAGGTGGCAGAAGAAGATATGGAGGTGCAGGAAGAAACAGTCCAGAGACATTAGTATTTGGAATCCAAATCCAATTTCAATTATAATTCAAGGTCCAATAAGTAACAATTTCTAATTGAGCCCAATTTCAAATCAAAACTCAAAGGCAATTGCTTCCTGCACCTGATCAATTGTGACTGGCACCCGACGAACTTTTTAAAATCCCATCATGCTCTTGTCTTGCGCAGAACAACAACACTACGAAAAAAATTATCCACAAGTCAAATGCCTCTTGCAAATAAAAATATCTGGAGGTCATTCTTCCACAACTGCGGATAAAAAAATCCAGAAGCCAAGTGCCCAACTGTGGATAAAAATATCCGGAACCCAGTCTTGAACTGCGGATAAAAATATCCGAAATGCAATAGTAAACTACAGATAAAAAAGTGCGGAACTCAATAATGAATTACAGATAAAAATATCCGGTAGGCATGACAGAGTACCTTTCTCCGACGATGGTTCCTTCTTCGACTTCAGAAGCTGACGATGGCGGCTGCTGCTCTGCCTGCGATGATGAAGCTCACTGATGGTGGAGGAAACCAAGGGAAACGACGATGGATGACAGTGGCTGAGGGTGGTTGCGGCTGCTGCTGCTTCAAGCACAAATGAACAACAACAAGAAGAAGAATAGGGTTGGGTGCATGAGATTGGGTGCCTATCACATTTTAAGATATTTTTAGATTCATTAAGGATAGATTGAACTTTTCCTATGTGTGATTGGGTGCTAGTTAAAAATGATATGGTGCTGCCAAACTCAAATTCAAATATAAGGCCTACTAATCAATTGGACTCCAAATGAAAATATCATTGAAGACAATATTTAGTTATAATTTTGAATTTGAAATGCAATTGTAGTATGACAATTGCTATTTAACCTTTATGGGTTTAAATTTGAAATGAAAATCTTATTAACTATATTGAAGGTGTCTGTATAGTTTATAATTTTAATTCCAAAGCAAGAATTTAAAAATAATGGTAATCAACCAATAGATCATTGCAATGTACCATTGACATTGGATCAACAATTCCAAAAAGTATGTTAGTCTAAGAAAAATGATTCGAATAAACAATGGATGAAGGATCAAAACATAATAGTGAATGATCAATTAGAACTTATCTCAATTACAAAATAATTTTAACTAAATAAAAGATATTTTAATCCATTCAAATATTATTATATGAAGTTTAAAATGGCTATAGTAAATATTTTAATAGATTATTCTACTCAGTCAATTTGTTAAAACCACTTAAAAAAAAACTTGAGTAGTTTTGGAAGTCTATTTCAATATGTTAAAACAAGTTTTCAATATATTAAAATTATCTTGTGATTTCAAAATAATATGATAAATCCATTTTAACAAGTTGAAAGTATGATTTAATCTATTCTTTGCGCTTGTAAGTGAAATTAATAAAGTGAAATTAATCCAATAAAACTGACATAACATACTTTATATAAATCTCTCATCTTCATCTCATTTGATATGAATTTGAAAATATGAGTTTCATATCCTTCGAAACCTAATAGAATTTATGGTCTCTGCCATATGTAAGCTTATTTGACTTAAATAATAATGCTTTAAAGAATTGAGATTTTGAGAGTTCACACAAAGTACTCTTATACGTGATCAATCAGATTATCCTATATATTTTCTAAAATCTAGTATTTCACGAGAGAACTAAATATATAGAAGTAGATTGTCACTTTATCCAAGAAAAAATTACATTTGGATACCACCACTCAATTTATTAACTTTAATAATCAGTTGATAAATATGTTCATTAAATTGTTGCGAGATCCTATAATTGATTATATTTATAACGAATTTCACATTATTTTTATATTCCAACCTCGATAGAAGTGTTAAATATAATTAAATATATAGATCTTAGTTCTTTGTTTATATTTTTTTTATTTGAGACACTTATTTATTTATTATATATAATAATTTTTTATATCTTTTTTTATTTGAGACACTTATTTATTTATTATATATAATAATTTTTTCTCTTTACCGTACATCCCAATATTTAATAAGATCCTGTATTTCCTTTTATGTTATAAGATAAGTGTGAAACAATGATTTTATTTATTATCATGAAAACCTATAATAGATTGTGGAGAGATCATTTTAAATTCTTTGGGTCTTAGTACATATATGTGACCAATATATTTTTCATTAACCCTCATACTCAACATATTCAGTCTATCGATTCAATAGAAATTCGCATGGTCAAAATTATTATTTTAACATTTTTTAATCTAGAAATAGTGATATTTGAATTTATTATGTGTTCAGAAACTACAGAATAATTAAGTTGACTTTTATTTTATAATATTTTAAAAACATATATGGATACTTGATGATATTCTGGATATAAAAAAAAGCTTGTGGTAATTTTTAAACATATATTATAGAGGTTTAAACAGTTGTTGTAATTTTAAATTTGTTCTTTTTTTAATTGTCTACTGAAGCACATGTTGCTGATATTATAATCTTCTTTTGGTTACCTTGGTTGTTGAACATATTATAACTTTGTTTTGGTAGTTAAATAACTTATATTGCATTGACTTGTTATTTATTTTAAATCACCATCCTTGTCTTGCAACCCGTTTTTGATCTGCATGTCACCAGTGCCAAGTAACCATTGGTGCCTAAATTTTCATCTTGCATCACTGCAAATAATAAATTATTCTGGATTCACACTTGTATCAAAATGATTATGATTTTCTTGACCATGTGCAAGTCAAGACCTATCATGTGATCATAAATTGTCTTCTCTTCCTATCCTTTTGCAGTAAGATTTTCCAGGAAACAACTAAGTCCAATTATTATGCTGATATTCAAATGCTCATTGCTTTTCTTTGCAACTTCTGAGTTTTAAAACAATCACAATAAAAAACTATTTCCTAAATAGCTAGTGATAAAATGAGGAGTACCCTCTTTAAATTAAGATCCTCCCATTTGTATATACTAAGATAAAAGCCAGAAAAAGATTGTCTTTCTTAGAGGGTCATTGGTGTGATGTAATTGAGGCTAAGTCTGAGAAAAATGTATCCTCCAGTAGATGAAAATGATGAGGCATATGTAGCTCATCGTAGCCATCAAGGCTATATTGTACCAGTGGTGGTGCCTCCAACTTATGGCCCTCCACAAATACCATCTTATGCTCCTCCATACAACAACAACAGTGTCAGGGGTCCTATGATCAGGACACAGAGATGGTCAACTGGTCTTTGCCGTTGTCTTGATGATCCTGGAAACTGTAAGACTATTGAATCGATCTTGATTCATGTTGGATCACCTGAAATGATTCATTTGTATATATTGTTTATTTTGTTGATTCATTGTTTTTTTTTCCTGTTGTATGAACATCAAGCAATTGACATAGTATGGTTGTTTATTGTCTAAGGTTTGGTCACTTGCTTCTGCCCTTGTGTTACATTCGGATTGATAGCAGAAATAATAGATAAAGGCGAACAAAGTAAGTTTTAATAAAAAAAATGCATTCATGAGTGCAATATATTTGAAGTAATGACTCATAATGGTTATATCTGCTACTGTTTTTCTTGTCTTTTTCTTTCAGCTTGCACTTGTAATGGGACCATTTATGGGACACTACTAGCTCTGAGTGGGCTTGCATGCTTGTACTCATGCTATTATAGGTCCAAAATGAGAGCACAATATGACTTGCCAGAGGCTCCATGTATGGATTGCTTAGTTCATTTCTGTTGTGAAGCTTGTGCTCTATGTCAGGAATATAGAGAACTTAAAAACCGTGGATTTGACTTGAGCATAGGTAATGCCATCTTTAACTTGTCAGAATCTCTCTTATCTTTTTTTTATCAAAATAACTGAATTAAAGGGGCATTTCAGGAGTGTTTGAATCCTTTTACAAGTATCAAAAACAAAGCTTACCAGTTAGCTTGAGCTAGGATCTCTATTTGTTTATCTCATGTCCATAGTTCTTTTCAAAATTTGATTTTGATGTATTGAGAGTAAGAATATAGTGAATTATATCAGACACCATATGGGTTTTCTGCTAAATAATGAGTTTGAATACTTCCCCTATAAGCATAATGAGCTTGAAATAGTAGGAAATCTCAAAGGGACAAACTTCATGGATCATTTTAAGATACTATACTTTCATTGAATCTGATTGGAGGGATGCAAAATTACATGTTTCTTTTCCTGACAGCTTGACCTTATTTTCCCTTATTGGAACTAATCTACTGGTCAAACTGTTTTTATATGATCCCTTGTCATCTTTCTTGCTCTAGATCTTACTTTTGATGATTTTCCTTTAATGTATAGTTTTCTTTTAAACAAAATAGAGATTCAGTTTCAGTAACTTGGCAATTTTCAAAAATTTAAAAAATAAGCACTTATATGATGTTGAAAACTGAAGCATAAAACTTCCCCTTTGTGGTCTTAGCACTCCTTTCTCAATTCAAATGATAGATGAAACTAACTTATTGTGGGGGCAATGAATTGAAAATAGGTTGGGAAGCCAACAGAGAAAGGCAAGGGCAAGGAGCTACACTAACACCAATGTCACAGTCCATGACAAGATGAAAAGTGAAACCTCTTTAGAAGCTTTCTGTGGCAACCCTCAGAGTAGTTGGTGCTGTTAATTTCAACAACTTGCTGTTTATATTATCTTTGCTGGTTGATTTGAGTGTTTTGTGTATTTGAGATGTTGGTTTGAGTGCCTTTATTATCCCAAAGAAATGGAAAATTGTGCCAAATCTAACTGCAGTTATCAGGCTTTATGTGTTACAATACCACTCAAGTTTCTATCTCAAATATAGTCTTTATCAGTCAATCCAAAAACTATTTTACTGTTAAAGGTTAGCCTATGAAAAACTTAAAAATAGATAAAAGTTAAAATGGATCAGTTAAAAGAAAGAAAAAGAAGAAGAGAAATAATAAATATAATGAAGTTTTATATGGTATCTAGCAATCAATATTATTAACACTTGCAAACCATAGACACAGAATAAATTATTAGATAGACTCTGCAAGGAAGCTATCTTAAGAGAAACTAGACTTTTTATCACTTAAACTAACCATCTTGACTCTAATCATAGAGACTTGATAGTGTCATCCTCTCAAATATTATATATACTAGTGTTACTAATCCGTGCATCGCGGAAAGAAATACATGTATAATTATTTATAAAATATTATTATTATATATATACAATTCAAAACTGTCAACTTACAATAAAACAACACAAATCATGGTTAAGATAAACTCTAAATGATTATGATACCATGTAAAGAAGTGAACTTTAAGTCTAACTCAACCTCATAAACTAATTTATAATGTGAGGTTTGCATCCACTTATATATTATAAAATATTTTTATTTTTAATAGATGTGATTTAGTAGATGTGGGATCTCTAGCACTATATAGACGAACTAAGTATTTTTTATAAGCTTATCAACATTAAAAACAATAATATGTCTAAACATATATCTATTTGATTTTATTTTTATGAAAAAAAACTTTGTATTCAATAATATATAATTTTATTCAGAAAGAAAGTTATTAACTAATTCTCACGTTCTAATATTTTTTAAAATTCATATTGTTACTTCATTAATTTATAATATTAAAATGTTTATTAAATATTAAATTATTGAACTTCTAAATACTTTAAGAAGGAAATTCATAAAGGAGAAAAAAAAGGAAAATAACCTTATAAACAAAAAAAAATAAGTTTGAGTTACTATCATAATCAATAATTAAAAATACCAAATAAAAAAAATAAAGAAATAAAAACAAACATTTTTTTAAATTTTGACATTTATAATTAAATTTAAGCTTGATTGGAATAATGAATTTTACAACTTCAAACTAAAATAACTTTAATTATCATTTGCAATATCTTCTGAGTTGATCAAAACCCTCTCAACCTTCTAACGAGGCATAAATAATAAGATAATTCTGATGCCGAACGAGGCATAAATAATTCTGATTACATTAGTAAACCACCTTAGCTTGTCACATAAATGCCGTTACATTTATTGTGCATTAGGTCGGTCGGTCGGTGCCTACCGGTACATGAAGAGTATTTAATGCATAGCTCAAACATGGACAAACACAAGATGCAGAAGAAGAATTGTGAAAGACCTTACAATGACTCTAAAAGAGTATTTTTAATCTTATATTGGTCTTAGGACATTAACTCTCTTCTAGCGAGTGAACCTTAGGATCTTTTAGATCACACTTTTTTTTAGTGAAGTGGTTAGGTCTAAAGAATACTTAAGTTTCACCTAGGAGTGGTTGGGTCTAAATAATATTTTTGTAATTGCACATGAATGTAGAAGTGCAGGAAAAAAATGTAGGGTGCAGAAAGAAACAACCATTGATACATGATATGACCCAGATTACGAGCCCAGGGCCCAAAAGCAAAAGGAGCAGTGAAAGAAGTTTTCCTCCGATGAACAAAACCGCGCATTTGTCCCCTCCAAGACCCTAGCTGCTTCTGCAACTGCTTCGCTCAGAAATGGCGACGTTCCCATTGATTCAGCGTGCGCGTACAACAATCAATTCTTCCTCCTTCAAGCTTCGAACACACCTTATCTATGGCAACCACTGCACCCAAACCCTAACTACCAAATCCCTAAGCACCTCTGCACTTCCACACGACTATCAAAGATTCCCTTCCCACCAAAACCAACCACAATCACCTTCTGATCCCACACACTTTCAGCCTCAACAATGGCAACAACATCAGCCTCAACATTTCAATGCAGAGACCAATCAATTTCCTCGTAATAACCATCAGCATCGTCTACACAATGTGCCTCCTCCATTTCCAGAACATGGCCGAAACCATAATCAGTGGAATCCTCAGTCCCCAACCCCTCAAAACCCCAATTTTCAAACACCCACTTCTCAAAATCCCAACTTTCGCCCACCCACTTCCCCCAATCGATGGAACAATCAAAGCCCTGCTGCCTCCAACCAGTGGAACCCTAGGACTCAGGGGTTTCCAAACCCTAACCAATTCCAAAACCCTAGTAACCAGCTGAACAACAATCAGAATTCTATTCAAGGACAAGCCTCCCCTGCTCCTCCTCCACCACCACCTCCTTCAATCGCTGATTTGACACTTTTGTGCGAAGAGGGGAAAGTTAAAGAAGCAATAGAGTTGATGGACAAAGGGGTCAAAGCTGATGCTGGTTGCTTTGATCGTCTGTTTGACTTGTGTGGCCAATCCAAGACCCTTGAGGATGCTAAGAAGGCCCATGACCACTTTCTACAATCTTCTTTTAGGAGTGATCTCAAGCTGAACAACAAGGTGATTGAAATGTATGGGAATTGTAAAAGCATGACTGATGCACGTAGGGTGTTCGATCATATGCCCAACAGGAATATGGATTCTTGGCTCTTGATGATGCGGGGCTACGCAAATAACACCAACGGGGATGATGCCTTGCAGTTGTTTGAGCAGATGAATGAGCTGGGTTTGGAGATCACTTCAGAGACTTTGGTTGCAGTGTTGTCAGCTTGTGCCAGTGCAGAGGCTGTGGAGGATGCTTACCTACACTTTGAGTCTATGAAAAGCAAGTATGGAATAGAGCCTGGGGTGGAGCACTACATGGGGCTTTTGGATGTTCTGGGACAATCTGCATATCTCAAGGAAGCTGAGGAGTTTATTGTCAAATTGCCATTTGAGCCCACTGTAACCGTATGGGAGAAACTGAAGCATTATGCTCGTCTTCATGGAGATGTTGATCTTGAAGACTATGCTGAAGAGTTGATGGTTAGTCTTGACCCAACAAAGGCTGTTGTGAATAAGATCCCCACGCCACCTCCGAAGAAGTATACTGCAATTAGCATGCTTGATGGCAGGAACAGAATTATCGAGTATAAGAATCCTACTCTTTACAAGGATGATGAAAAGTTGAAGGCCTTGAATGGGATGAAAGATGCGGGATATGTTCCTGATACAAGATATGTTCTTCATGACATTGATCAAGAAGCAAAGGAGCAAGCCCTTCTCTACCACAGTGAACGTCTAGCAATTGCCTATGGCCTTATTAGTACTCCACCAAGAACACCTCTTAGAATCATCAAGAACCTTCGTGTCTGTGGTGACTGCCACAATGCCATCAAGATCATGTCCAGGATTGTGGGGAGGGAATTAATTGTCAGAGATAACAAAAGGTTTCATCATTTCAAGGATGGAAAATGCTCTTGTGGGGATTACTGGTGAAAGAATCTTTACTTGAAATCCGACAGTAGCATGGATACATCATTTTCTATCCCCTTATACCGGGAAAAACAGATGTGCGTCGAAGCTTTAAATACTACTAGGATAGAACATGACATATGTAATATGCATTGATTTAGAATGTGTTTGCTTCTTCTTCTGATATTCACTTAATTATTCTCTCTCTACTTCTAGTCGGGGCTATTACTTGTCAGTACTACAAAATTCGCTCTCATATGGTTTGTGTATATATATTTTTTTTTGGGTCCAGCAACTTAACATTTAGCTGTATTAATTGATCCATGATATGTTTGCAGAGTAAGCATGAAGTTTGGTTTTGAAAGATGTTTCGAAACCTGTCTTCAATCTATAGCTACATGCGTATTTTTTTTTATGAATTCGCCTTTCTGAATGTTCTTCAACCTAAAATTACACCGAGGCTAAAACAACTTATTTATTAAGCCTTTCCCATTCAAAAGATTCTCTTCGTTCATGAAAATTGTCACTCCCAAACTCTGTTTTTCCATGTGTTCCATACTGTTCATTACTTCTTACATGTTGAAATTTGAATTAGTCTGTTGAAAGTTTGTGAAAGCATCCACTCCTACTAAGTTGGTAGGTGAAAAGAGAAGATAAAAGAAAGGAAAAAGAAGCAAGATAAGTGAAAATAGACTAAATAAAAATATTTTGATTGAAAGGAAATAGAAAAGAAAATAGAAATTTTACATATTTTTCATCAATTCCACAAATTTTGAAGAAATTAAAAAAACTAGAAAGTTTTTACATTATTAGATATTAACATTATTCATTACAAACAGTATATCTGTTTCATTGAAGTTCATTAAGGTGGCTCTCAAGAAACTTCAAACATGTTTCAGGTTACGATTTAAGATTTAATATTTTAGTATTAAAATACAACACATGAAGTTCATTGAGGTGGCCCTCACGAAGCTTCAAACATGTCTCAAGTTATGTGTCATCATGGTGGTGAACTCGTCCATGTCAACCATGCCATCTCCATCAGTGTCTACAGCTCTCACCATTCGCCGACAGTCATCGATGCTGCACCTTTCTCCCAGCCTTGCCAGCATTTCTCTAATTTCTTCTGCACTTATTTTCCCATCACCATTCCTGTCAAACGTCCGAAAGGCACTGTTTATATCCATCGCCCTGACCCCTCCACCCTTGTTCTGAGCCTCCATAAACTCTTTGAAGTTGATGAATCCATCTCCATCCAAATCAACCACCTTGAATATATCTGGCACTTCATGAACAGAGTCTCCCAGGCCTAGAGCCTTCATGGTGACTTTGTACTCCTGCTGAGAAATTTTTCCATCTTTATTGGAATCAAATTTGTCAAATACTCGCTTCATCTCATCAGCGTTAGGCTGAAGACAGACACTGTTCAGCCCAGAGTTCTGCCTGTCCCGGGAGAACAGACGTGATGGCTTCCTCAAGTATTTTTTCCTTGAGAGGTTGTATTGGAAATCAAGGAAACTTGTTCCTGGCATTTTATGCTGCTATGGATTTCGTTTGGCACCAAAAAAAGGATATTGTGGCCTTTTATACTAGTGAGAAATGGACGAGGCTGTGACACGAAAATCCTCATCAGTACGAAACTTTAGATGCTAAACAAAAATTCAGGTATGAAAAGAATGGTGTGCGCCAAAAGATAAGCATTTTTATGGAAAAGAATATATTCTGCCCAAAAGATAGAGGAGTTTTTTCCTATATTCTTTTGTGGGGACCTTTTTTTCAAGTCAGTTTTCTGGAGGGTACAACCTTTAACAAATCTAATCGTAACAACGTTCCTTTACATAATATTTTCAGGAACTATTGTGGAAGAATATAACTCATCAAGATAAATGAAGCACAAGTTCCCGGGGTGGAGAAAGAGAGAAGAAAAGAACAAAAGACTGAGGAGGCCGGGAGGACCATCAACCATCATGGTGGTTTTCCATTATCTAAATTCTCCATCACATCAATATCCTTGCGAGCTGTTATCTTCTGCACGTAACCTGCAAAATAGACAGTTTGTAAATTACTCCAACTTGACAATGGAAAATAACAGTTGATAAAAGTGAAGTTAAAAGAAAATATCAAATTTCAGAAAGTTGACACAGAATTAAGGTCACCATTGAATGCTTTTGATAGAAACGTCTGAATTCCAGTTAAGTCTTTTCACTGTTAGGAAAATGTTTAATACTAAAGCACAAAGTTTACATCTATGGAAAAAAAACATTTAAAACAGGAATAATCCACTTATATGAAAGAAATTCTAAGGTAGCTCCGAAGCAAGACAAATCTATTGCTTTTGTATTGTTATAGCTAACGTAGTAAACAGTACAAAGAGCCTAAGAATGTATGCGACACGAAAGGTATGGCCACTACTGGGAATAGAAGGGATACAATGCTCACATTAAATTTCCAACATAAAATACGACTTCAATATGCAACAAAGCCTGTATATATCATCAACCTCACATCACATGTTTCACCCTAGTATAAACTGAAAAGGAAAATGGAACATCCTAAACAATATGTAGCTTACTTATCATAGTTAAAAAGGGCAATAAAATAATTAGTTCTTAGACAAACAAACATGAAGCCTATTCTCCAACAAAATATCTCAAACTCTTTATCAATAAAAACAGTGACCTGCCCCAACAAATCCCGACTCCATTGTTAAATTGCCATGACCAGGACCATAAACTCGTTTTCATAAATAGATTTAGAGAGAAAAGTTTCAGCTAAGGCCTTAAACCAAAAAAGGAAATCAGTCTTTTGCATTAGGCCAAGACAGCCCCTATTCCCTTGCTCGAAGCATCACACTTTATTAAGATAGGTCTAGAGAAATCTAGCATTTCCAGAGATGGGGTTGTGGCAACAGCTTGTTGCCAATTAAAAATTCTTGTGCCCAATTCAAATTACTTTTTCCAACATTTCAATTAAAAGGGCAGGCTATATGGACATATTTACCAACAAATCTTCTATAATATCCTATTAATCCCAATAATTCCCTCAAAGCTCTCAGATTTTGTAAAATTACTTCCATTTTTGCAGGACCATAGCCTCTCTCTCTTTAGATGTGATGTGGCCAAGATACCCCACCTATGAATTACCAAAACTACACTTATTTTGATTTGCAAAGAAAGACTGACCAAAACCTATCTCACATGCAGAGTAGATGTTCCTCCCATAATTTGTTGTAAATCAAAACGTCATATAAAATAGCCACACACATCTTCTAAGAAAAAGTTTAAGAGTAATATTCAAGACACACTGAAAAGCAGTTGGCACATTAGTTAATCCGAATGGCATAACTAAAAATTCATAATACCCTTCATGTGTTCGGAAAGTTGTTTTTTGAATATCCAGCTTGTGCTCCTTATCTGCTGATATCCTACCTTAAATCCACTTTAGAAAAATAGGTAGCTCCATTCAACTCATCCAATAGCTCTTAACTGGAATAGGAATTTATTTGGAACAGTGACTTTATGTAAAGCCTCCAGCTCTCCTTTTTGACTAAAATAACTGGACTTGCTTATATGTGACTTGTGACTCAATTTCATTTTTCAGCACATGAGGATATCTATAGGGTCTCACATTTACAGGGTCTCCATCTTTAATAGGAATCTGATGATCAATATCTATCTAATAGGTAGAATGCCTTTCAGCTCTTGAAAATCCATGAAAACTGAAGCAACAATTCTTGCAATTGCTTCCTCTGTTGTTTCGTAAATTCTTGCTCTATTATATTTGTCTTTTCCATTTACCACAAAACTGACATCTCTTCCACCTTAGCTCTAATCATCTTCTTTGGGGATTTGGAAGAAATTAGAGTAGATTTTCAATTTCCATACCCAATCTAACATATTATAGTGGTGTTGGTTGAATTTCCAGATCTAGCCACTCTACCAATTTCCTGGACACGAAATTATGACTAGCTCCACTATCAATTAATATCATCACTTCTTGCCCAAGTAACTCCAATTTAAGCTTCCTTGTGTGAGGTTGGGTAAATCCTCCAAATCATCCCTTCCTCTTCCTTTTCTTCTTCTGTTTGCATAACTCTGTCTCCACTTTGCTCACCTCCTCTTCAGGCAACATTTTGTCACATTCAATTTTTTTTATTGACAATGATGGAGCCTGCGGCATAACTTCCTTCCTCCCTCCTTTCACATATTCTGCATAAGAGATATTTGCATCATGTCTATTTCTAGCCCCAAATCAATTCGATTTTGAAGGCTAAGAAGTTGAGCATTGACAATTTTGGGGTCCCATGTTCAAAACATCATGAATCCCACTATTTGAAGCTTATGAGCTACTGTTGCCACTAACTAAACCACCCCTTGTAACAAGTCATCTCCCCAGATATCTTAATATCCCACTTTTATGTACACTCATAACCATGGACATACTTCACAGCATCTTCCATATCTCGAGCTACCCATGGCTCTTGCCAAATTCTGAGGATCACGCGGACGCACCAAGCTCCTAATATAACGGTGCAACCCAGCCAAAAAATAGCCCAACAGTTGATCTTCCCCATTTGATTTAGCATGCACAACCAAGAGCTAAAATTCTTTAATATAGTTTTCTACCCTAGTAGTTTGTCTCAACAAGGCTAATATTTCAAAAGTTGAACCCAACATTATCTCAATCTCGTCAAAGCTTCTGAAAAAACCCTTCCAAGAAGGATTTTTGGTTTTCCGGCACCAAAACTGAAATCAGTGTACAACAGTGCCATCCATACTGGCCAACTTTAATTACTTGGCAGGTCTGATCTGTTACACTTCAAAAATAAAATTGCTCGTGTCAGTCATCCTAACGAATCTTGACACTCAAAAGAAGGTAACTGTCGTTTCTTAGTCCAAAATCTTCTTGGTAACTCCCTTTCATACCTTTCCTCCTCTTATATTTCCTCTCCTTCTGATTCTTGATAACCAAGATTTATTGAATTGTCTCCTTCTACTAACTATTTTTTTCTGGCTATTTTTTCTCGAAAGCAATTTCTTCATTTATTCGATATCTGTCTTAAGATCTGTCAGTTCAGTGTCACTCCTTGTTCGCTCACTGCTTTTTTTTTTTTTTTTTTTTATCCGCTCGCTCACTGCTTTCTACAACACCCCAACTCGACTCTCCATCGTAAATGGATCCAGCAGGTCATACAAATAGTTAGGAACCAAGAAACCAAAATCCTAACATACCACCTATTCTGCTACAAAATAGAGTAATTGGTATTCCTTCATAACACTTACAGTAAAACACACCAGGGTAAACAAAATTACCCCCAAAGGAGCACTCTCCTTTTCACTCTGGAAAATCCAAGTTACATCAATGTTAAACACAGGCTCAAAAACCCTACTACAATAAAGGAACAAATTATTAGGCCAAATCACATACCAATTTAAAACAAATTACAATTTAACCCCTTTTACTTTTTCTTCTAATTAAAACTAATTAGACATGTAAGGATTCCCACTTCTTTCTGTCACCATTTCTAACAGTTGGTGTTTTCATTGAGAATTGAGTTATGGAAAGGACTATCTATAGGCTGGATTAAGGTACCAAACCGAATACTCATAGATGAGTGATGTCATCTCAAGGAGAAAAGAGCTACCACTAGGTCAGTGCCGATAGAGTGAAATAGATGTGGATATTGGCCCTTAAAGGGGGTCACAATGTAAGGAGTTCCACATTGAGTATAATAAGTTATTTGGGTTCGACTCTCCACTTGAGCTTAGTCCTAACCATCGGTACGTATAAAAATGAAAATTTATTCATGAACTAAGGAATCTAAATGAGAAAACGTGAGAACCAAAATTCTAGCTTATTTAGAATTCAAGAATATAGTAAAGATGCTTATGGAAAGGAGAAATGGAGATTAATATTGAGATAAAGCATTATCCTCCAATTACAGCAACCCTCTGTAATAAAAAAACGGTCTTCAATCCAATCACAATCATTAGCAATAACATCCTTCAATTTCTAAACAGCCTTAACAGAATTAGAATCAACACACAAAACACAGGGCCTTCCAAGCTGCATGTGCGAGTGAGTTTTGGCAAGGAGGTCATGCAGGAGGGGGATGGGTTTCTACACATGTTTTAGGTGTCTAAGAACTTGAGGCTGCATGTGGAATGAAAGTACTTCACCATTGTGGCGAATTTGGTAGTGGATTTCGTGCTCTAGAATCTAGGGATTTGCTAAACAAAGAAGAGAAAGGAAACACAATGGAGTAATTTTATACTGACATAAGAACCAGTTTGAATCATTTTAAAAAGAAAAGACTAAATTGAACATTTAAAAGATAAGAGACCAAATAAAATGTAAAAGATAAAATATCTTTTGTACAATTTAGTCCTAACAAAAACATTCCACATGAAAAATGAACCTAAATAGAACACAAGGCAAAGCCTAATTTGACTACTATCCCCTTTGCTCCTTAGTAGACACATTCTCAGCCGGACCCTAAACATTATATCCTAAATAACAGCAATAACAACTACACCTTGTCTCACTATGGTCCATTACACAAGGCTCCCACCGTTCAGGGCAGAGGGAGAATATGAAGGATCCAATTTCCCAGAAACAAACAAAAGAATAAAGAGAAAATCCTCAAAATAAGCTAGTGTCACACATACAACAAATGTTTGTAGGTCTATGGGCAAAGACATTTATGCAGCCAAGACATTTAAAGGTCATAACATGACACTCAACATTTCATATGTTCATAAAAAAAAATCACAATCTCATGATTAACCCCTCCTCATCGAACACAAGTTTTAGCCCAATGAATATCAACACAAGTTTTACGATATGCATTACCAATTCCCATGCAAGGAATGCACTTGCAGGTAACCGCTTTCCCTCTCTTGCCATAGTAGCTAACATATCCTGATCCTTGACAACTACGGCACTTGCCAGTCCATTCATACACCACCTCTTTACAATCCTACAAGTCACATTTAAAAATAAATAATGATAATAATAATAATAAACTAATCATGTTTATAAAAGTTGGGGTGTTCATGGGTATCGGTATCTATGAACCTAGCCCAAACATTTTGGGTTGGATATTTTGAGTGTTATGATCAAATCTATTAGACTAGAAATTGAGCTTTGGTGTTGATTCCATGAACCCAACCCATCCAGTATATAATATATTTTTAATTTTAACTTATTATTTGTATATGTTATAGAAAAAAAAATATAGATTGAAAAAAAAATTACATACACTTGTCCCAGCTTCCTTAACCAAACATTCTTTAGATTATCTTTAATGAATAATCCTTGGATTCTTAAACTATTATTTACAAATCTTAGACTTTCATATCATATTTAAGAACACTATCCACGTTTTACTCAAATAGTAAACTTAAGATAAACTCAACTTTCTCTAATTTCTGATTTTGTGAAAAAGGAAAATAAGTTTTTATTTGTTCTTACATTCAAATAGTTCTCACATAATGTCAACTCTAACAGAAAACATCATAAAAAATGTTGATAGCTCACAACCTGAATTTTGTAAGGTCCTATAAAAATGCTCTGAAATCTTCTCGGTTCTAAATAACTTTTCTTTTTAATGTAAGATTTGATTTAATTTATTTAAATATACTATTAAATCAATATATATATATATATACACAATATAAATATTCGAAAGTTACATAAAAGGTAATTGGTAAATGAAAAATAGCATCCTTTTAAATTGTGAATACATTTTATTTTTTGAATACTCATTCATCCAAACTTCCAACTCAATTCACTATTGATGGGGTTGGATCAATCTGAATTGGGTAAAAAAACGACGTATCTAACCCAATTTACCAAATTAATTTAATCGCAGATGTGATGAAACACAACCCAACCCTAACACCCCTTACAGAAGCAACTCACGAAATAAGGAACATATATAAAGGCTTAAACCTGAACTTCGGGATCGCATCGGAGCCGTCTATCGATCTCTTCCGGCGAAACGGGTGAGGTATCGGGGTACGTCATGGGAAGGGGAAGAGGCTCGCTGTCATTATCCAAATAACTCTCGTTCTTCCGAGACCATTTCTTCACCCTTATCGGTTCGTTACCGCCGCCGCGCCGTCCTTCCGCGGCGAGTCCTCCGCCTTCGGGAAAGGGGCCTAGCCGGAGGCCACCGGCGACGGACTGGAAAAAGGAGGGCCCCGAGGAGAGGTCTCCGGCGGCGGCGCGGCACTGGAAGGACGAAGGTTTGCAAGGGAAGAAGAGGTTGGCCGCAGCATTCGTAACGAACATTCGCAAAAAAAAAAACAAAAACACAAAAGAGATGCAGATTGAAGGTGTTCCTATTTTTGTGGGAAAATTTGTGAAAATGTGTGAAAATTGTGCAGAAGCAGCGATTCAGAGTATTTTATTCATTATCTCATATCTTATATTTATATGTTAAAACACATTTTATGGCTCTTTTTGTTTGATGAATTTGTGAGTCTTTTCAACTATCTCAGTTCAAGCTGCAAGTATTTAAAAATGTTTAAAATTGTGAAACTGGGAAAGAATGGTGAGAGCAAATCACAGATTTAAAAATGATTATGCTACATCTACAAATTTAAAAACTATTTTTTACTAATTTATATAATTTTTAATTAATTTAAGCTCATTTTTGCTTTCTATTTTCTTGTTTCTTTGAAACCCAAAATATGATAATTAAATATGTTATAAAAAATATGTTATTTTTTATAATTAATAAAAAATAACAATTTCTCTAAAATAAAGGATTAAATATGTTTCTATCTTAAAATAGGATATTAATATTGCACTCGAACTAACATTTTAGATTAAGTATAAGATTATAATGAACCACCTTAGCAAGTGATATTCATCTATAGTGGATACAATTATTAATCTACTATTATTTTTTATTACAAAATTTTATTGATCTTTCCATCAATAAGGTTCATGTCTCAAACCAATTATATAAATGTAAATTACAATCATAATAAGTTGTAGGTGAGGTTTGCGGATCATTCTTTTGAATTGTTTTTGCCTAAATTACTTTGATTTTTTTTATCAAAATTAATTTTAACATTATATGAAATATTAAAGATATAGTTTGAAATAAGTCTTTGTTTGTTTGTTTGAGGAGAGAAGTTTTAAAAATTTTATTATTAAGTTTTAAAATTTGTTTAATATTTATTATTTATTATATAAGCTAATTTAATTGTATCGGTCGGATCGGACGATAGATGAAAGTCTCATCATCTGGTCAGAGTCGATCGACACATAGTCAGATTAATTAAGTTTGATAGGAGATTAACAAGATCAAACAATGATTAAACATTAAGTAATACATTTTTAATTATGACCCAAAATCTTAATTTGACTCAATAACAAAAAGTCCATAATAATTATATAAATAGTCACACATCTCGAGAAAAATATACCGAATATCGAATTCTCACTTGAGCATCATATGTCTTTTGCAGGTACAATCTGAGCTTGGAGTTTACAAGGATAAGTAGGAGAATAGCGAAGGGAAAATTGTGAAGCTATTGGGAGAAGAGAAGAGGTAGATCGACCAAAAAGGAAGTTAATCATTCTTTTTGTTCCAACCCAGTTTGAACACTAATTATACTCATACATAAACCCTATCTAAGTATATTTGTTAGCTGTAAACAAATATTGAGTTCAAAAATTATATTTAGTTTATCTAAAAATCACTACAAATAAATATAGATTTAGAAATCTCATTAGTCTGTTATTTTATCTTATGAAAAAAAAGAAGGCAGATAAATATTCTGAGCATAAACTTGGGAAGAATAGTTATTATATATTTATATATTTGCAGAAAAAGCATACAATCATGATTCCACGCCCCATCGATCAGACACAAGGATTATATTATAGCCCAATTTGCAATGGCTTTGTGCTCATTCAAATTTCACTGATGAATTTGTATTCAAATTTCACTTCTCTTTAGCTTCCCCCTGAAAATCAGAATAACTGGTTTTGCAGACACCATTTGTCACAGAGCACACACAAGTTAGTATATAGATGTGAGAAGGAGAAAAAGAAAAAGTGGGGGAAAATGTAAAGCATTTGAGTGAGTGTATTTGTTTAAAAATGGTATGATCTCACATTTCACGCAGTTTTGGGAGTTTCCCTATTGATGGAGGAAGTGGTCCTTCAAAGTTGTTCTTCTCCAAATGCCTTAGATTTAACAAGATCAAAGAGAAAAAAGGAGTTAAAGTTGTAGGTAATACTTTGGACAATTTAAGAAATCTCAGAAACTACTAATAATTTGGCCACATACAAAGTTTCTAGATCCTTCAGTCCATTCAAATCTGGGATGGTGCCTGTGAGTTTGTTTCCCCCAAGCCACCTATATAAGCAAATGTTCACAAATTGATACGATTCAGAAGTTAGAAACAACAACAAAAGTGAATAACTTGGAGCATTTGAAGTAAAAAGGCAGCACTCCATACAGATGAGATAATGCACTTAGATTGTCAAGGGTGGGAGGAAGTGTGCCACCAAGCCCAGCATTTGTCAAGTTCCTTCACACATACAAAAGCCAAAACATGTGATTGCAAATCACCATTAAACATAAAAAGGCACAAGAAGATGACAATTGTTACTATTCCACTCTCGTTTACTATGAACTGAGTCAAAGAAAAAACCAGAGATCAGTGGAATCTAGTTAGTGTTGTAGCTTGTTGGTGAACTTACAGTGTGGTGACTCGTGCATGAAAACCATTAGTGCATGTAACTCCAGTCCATGAATTTCCCTTAGGTAGGCAAGGATCACCGCTCCAATCAGCAGGTGGATTCTGAATGCTTCTTGCCAAATCCTCCATTCCAATCACTAGGGATCACCACAGAAATTAAATAGTAACATTATGTCATACTATTAAGAAGTGAACTTTAAATCTAACTCAATTTTATAAAATCGGTTTAATAGGGTGAAGTTTGCAGTTACTTATATACTATGAAATATTTTAATCTCTAGTTGACGTGGAACTCGTGCATTGCGGGTGGCTTGATAAGACCAATAAACTCTCACTAGAATGGACTTTAAATGACTCTATATCATATTAAAAAGTAGACTTTAAGTCTAACTCAAACTTATAAAACCGACTTTATGAGATGAACTTTGCAGTATGAAATGTTATAATCTCTAGTAGATATGGGATCTCAAACACATATGGACAAAGTGATAGCATAGAGATTGCAAAATAGAGAGATGAGTAAGTTACCATCTCTAGTGTGAGTTCGACCACCAAGAGGTAGAATCTGATAAATCTCTCCAGCATTGATGACAGGTCCAACGGGTGTTCCTGCAGTAGGGGTCAATGAAATTTTCGTCTGACCAGAGAGTGGCCATTGAGCAGCATAAACAGTGACACCCTTAGCTGTGGCATTAAGGTTGGAAAAGAAGAGGTGGCCATTAATAGAAACGTCAAAAACCCTCCAGCTGAAAGGGCTTTGTTGTCTGTTGTCTTGGAAATAGAGGGAAATGTAGTAGTAGGTGCTTGGAAGGGACATAGAGGGCCAATCTATCTCAAGAGTCTTCCCTCTACTGGTGGTAACCCCAGTGTTGAATGCTTTAACTGGAGGGAGGTTCCAAAAGTCTGAAGAAGTTACATTCGATTGGCTTGCCACAACAGGGTTTTGATCCTTGTACGGTTGCCACATTCGGTTGAATTTGTCATCTGGAAAACTAGCTCCACAAAAAGAAATCTCAATGATCAGAATCTCAAAACCTTAATCTTCACTGTTTAATCAACCTCATACATAAAGGATTGATTAACTTACCCAATATGAGGCTCAGACACACATCTTAAATGGTGTGTACGTGTCGGACATACGTATCGGACACTGACACTCAAACGACACTCATAGGACGCATATCAGTGAAGTGTCTAACTCAAAAAATATTTGTTCGGATTTTTGACAATTCTAGCATGGTTCTAACACAATTTTAAAAAGAAAAAATACACTATTTTTCTAAAAACTAAAAATTATTGTATAAATTTTTATTATGATTATAAAAATAAGGAAAAAATCATTTTGAACCAGCTATAAGAAACATCTTTTTGTTAAAAAAAACTGAAACATACTTGTGCACATAAATCTTTATTATCAATTTATATAATTCATAATTATATAATATATAGATATGTGTCATATATTTTAGAAATTATACGTATCTCTGTGTTCGTGTTCGTCTCGTATCAGTTTCTGTGTCAGTGTTTATGCTACATAGCTTACCGAATGATATGTTCACCTCCAAAGACACTTCTGGAAACGGTTACAAGGGCATGCTTGGCGAAGTCAATGGGATTATACAAAGAGGCTTCCAAGATCTTGACTTCCAAGGCCGAAATGAAGGGGTTGGAGCTACCAGTGTGGGAGTTTCTGGCCAAGCACACGCTCAAGGTCTTCCCTGCCGGCACCACCGTGATGTCAAAGTAGGAGCTGAGACCTTTGGCATAGTCCTCGGTGGTGTTCACAACGCTCCATCGTGTCCCCTCCACGATTTGATCGAACACCGGAGGCTCCTTCCCTCCATCGAAACCTCCGTAGTAGTACATGGTCTTCACCATGTACTTGCTTCCTTTGATCACCGGCAATGAATAGCAGTATTTTCTGGCAGAGGCATCGGGAAAGTAACGGACTGTGGAGAGTATGGGCAACAAGCCTGGCTTGTTGATGGGGCTGGTGCTTCCCACCTTGATGTAGCTTCCATCAGAAACATATTTCAGATCATCTACCGTGACCTCCTTGGAGCCCCCGCAGTCCAAATAGTACCCTGCATGCATGTTGGGAAAATCAGAATTAATCCTCTCTCTTTAGTGTAGATACGAAATTGGAACTTGCAAAATCAATAAGCAAATAATAGAAATAATAGAAAATAGAGCAAATGGAATAATGTCACCAGGAAATTTTAACGTGGGAAAACTCTTGGGACCTAATTTAGAATATGTCTCTACTATGAAAGTAAGATTACAATATTTGTTTATCTCACTATGGAATACAACGTCTCTCTAGCCTTTCACTAGGATTTCTAATCTCATACTATGGTGAATATCAACTCTCTTTTTTACTCTCTATGTTACTCTTTTCACTTGGTTACTTTTTTTTCTTCACAAGTTCTCTTTATACAGTGGGAGAAAGGCTTATCACAGAAAGAGATAGTGAGTAATTAAAGTTCATCACATTTTCAAAAGAGAGTTATAATTTCAAGACTTTTGGAATGACCATCATTAAATATATTCAACGAATCAGTTATCAAGATTCATTGGTCATGGTCCTATTAGAATAAGGATGAATTCCCAACCATGCATGCATGATCCTTGGTGATGAAAAAATTGAGAAAAGAAGGATTAAGGTGTGATGAAGATGGTGAAAGCATTGAGAAAATACCTAGAGGTGGAACAAAAGCTTAGGCACAGAAGGGTAGGAGAGGGAGAGTGAGAAGCCATAGGAGGAAGAGGGAGGAGCTCATAGTGTGATAATCCACAGCCCCACCAGAGAAAGCTTGGGAATTGGGAAGCTTTTTTGGTGGTTTTGTTGAAGAGGGAAGAGAAATTGGTTCTTCATTCAGAAGGCTCTCCTCAAAGATAGTCATGCTCATGCACTGACTTCGTCCTACACACCGACATTGTCATTGCCTCCTATTCTTTCTTTCAACCAAAATTATTCCCACACTTTCTCTTTTCGAAAACATTTCTTTCACATTTATAATAATATATAATAATATTTTAACTTAAAATATAATTAAAATATTAATTTATTTATATGTAAAGTGTATCTGCTCTTGTGATGATGTTAACATATCACCACCCTTGTTTTTTACTACCCTCTCAAAACCTTACATAATAATCAAATATCAACTTAAATATATTCAACGAATCAGTTATCAAGATTCAAATATATTCAACGAATCAGTTATCAAGATTCACTGGTCATGGTCCTATTAGAATAAGTATGAATTCCCAACAATACATGCATGATCCTTGGTGAAAGTAGTGAGAAAATACCTAGAGGTGGAACAGAAGCTTGAGCACAAAAGGGTAGGAGAGGGAGAGTGAGGAGCCATAGGAGGAAGAGGGAGGGGCTCATAGTGTGATAATCCACAGCCCCACCAGAGAAAACTTGAGAATTGGAAAACTTTTTTGCTGGTTTTGTTAAAAAGGAAAGAGAAATTGGTTCTTCATTTAGAAGGCTCTCCTAAAAAATAGTCATGCTCATGCACTGACTTCGTCCTAACACACCGACATTATCGTTGCCTCCTATTCTTTCTTTCAACCAAAATTATTCTCACACTTTCTCCTTTTCAAAACATTTCTTTCACATTTATAATAATATTTTAAATTAAAATATAATTAAAATATTAATTTATTTATATGTAAAGTGTATCTGCTCTTGTGATGATGTTAACATATCACCACTCTTCTCTTTTACAATAAATAATACTCTTGAACAACCCATTATAATAATATTATAATATTTTTAATTAAAAAATAAAATAAAATAAAAATACTTAAAATATTAATTTATTTGTTTATCAAAAATATATTTTTTATTGTATAAAGTGTCAACATACCAGGGTTCCTAAATTTAAAATTATTAGAAATATTACTTTGACATTTATACAATAAAATACATCATTATATAAATGTAATGTAACATAATATAATTTTAAAATCATTCTAACTTATTGTTTAAAATTCACCGTTTAACTAAAAGTTATTTTTTCATTGAATTATAATTTAATGCATGGTTTTCAATATATTATTATTTTATAAAAAGTTAGCATGCTCTCATAACATGATTTAACAATGAGACTATGACATGCAAAATAACATATTAACATAGCTATTTAATTTAGCATTTATATGAAAAGAGATTAAACACTCGAAAGATTGAATTATGATTTTGATGGATTTTTCAAAACTTTTTTTGAAGCATGTGTTTACCACTTCATATTTTTAGAAGATAATAAAAGACTATTACACTGAAGATTTGTTGATGGACAAATGAATGAAAGAAGGAAATTTATATATCATGAGTATATTTTTTTAATGTTAAAATCATAATACAAGGTTAGTTAATAAGATTAAAAGCAATAATGAAGAGAAAAAATAAACAGTTTTTTTTTTATGAGATACCACCTAAGTTTGTTTTAAAGGCAAGTAAATGATGATTTCATCAAAATAGAACAAATAATTAAAGATAAAATATCACTAAAAGAAAATCATTAAATAGAAACTAATTTTAAAGAGTAAAAATAATTAGTTATTATAGTGACCAAATTAGATATTATTTTAAAGACTAAAAAATTATTAATTTTTAAATTAATTTCTATTATTGATAAATAATTTCTAAATTGATATCTAATTAGCAAGACTTTTGCTACCAAATTTAGAATCTAAATAATTGGTAGTTAAAACCTTGATAGTTAATTAGATACCAATTTTTAAAACTATTTATCAATAATAAAAACTAATTTAGAAACCAATTTTTTTTAGTTTCTAAAATAATATCTAATTTAGTTATTATAACAACTAATTATTTTGTTATCTCTAAAATTAGTTTCTATTCAATGATTTTATAAAGGAATCAATTAAGCTTTTATGTAATCAATTAAACGATTTATGAAAAGTTTCAAAAATAGGATAATTAATTATTAGTTTAGTTATTGAATTTAACCAGAGAACAAATTTAACGGTTATTAATGTTCTCATAAATTAACATATTAAAATCTCGTATAATCCATTAAACATTTTTCTCTTTATTAAATATAAAGTGTAAATAATCTATTAATACATATTATAATTGATTAAAACAAGAAACATTGCAAATCGTTTTCAAATCTAATAAAGAATGATCGATTAACATCTTGAAAATAATCGATTAAAAATATGTTATGTTGTTTTCATATTCAATTCACACTTTTCTTCCATTTCTATAAGTTCCTTTCACCTTTTCAGATTTCCATTTATTCTTAACTTGTCTTCAAAGTTTAGCTTTTGTCATTGTTATTGTCACGTCTATTTTATAAATATCAATGTTTAATAAAAAAAATTAATCATAAATAATATTGTTGAATTCATCCACATAAATATTGTAGTATCAAAGCACTATAGAAAGAAAGTAATAGTAATTGTACCTAACAAAAAAACATATTCAAACAAACCATTTTAATCAACATGTTTCTTAAAAAATTCTATCAAAAATACAATTCATTAACATCAATAATGTAACTTTAAATTAAGAGTGGTATTTAATTTTCATAATAAATTTGTTTATAATAAATTTATAATGTCATAATATTTTCCAATACATTTTAGTATTATAATATACTTTTTAAATACTATTAATACATTTCTGTAATCAGGCACCACTTCTCTTAAATGGTGTATCTGTGTCAGACACACGTATAAGTGTCGACACTCGTAGGACACTTATCGGTGAAGTGTTCAATTCAAAAAATATTTGTTGGATTTTTGAAAATTCTAGCATGGTTCTAACACAATTTTAAAAGGTACAAATACAATAACTTTTTAAAAACTCAAACTTATTGTATAAATTTTTATTATAATTATAAAAATAAGAAACAAATTCTTTTGAATCAGTCATAAAAAATATCTTCTTGCTTCCAAAAGATCAATCTGAAACATACTTTTGCACATAAATATTTATTTTTAACTTATATAATTCAAAATTATATAATATATAGATTCGTGTCCCGTGTCCTACATTTTAGAGATTATACGTATCTTCGTGTCTGTATCTGTTTCGTATCAGTGTCCGTATCCGTATCTGTGCTACATAGTATTCTACATTTTAGAAATTATACGTATCTTTGTGTCCATATCTGTGTCGTTTCAGTGTCCGTATCCCTATCTGTGCTAAGCATGGATATTTTTCTTTTAATTTGGTTTATTCCAAACACAAAAATATCTACTTTTTTTGTTGACTTTTTTTTTGATTTGATTTCCTAAAAGACACAAATCCATGACAGGTGTCTCTTTCAACTTTGTGAATGAACTTTTTGGGTAGTGAAACGATGACGTAATGATTTATTATTTATTGATGTGTGTCAAAAGAGCGTCAAAACCGTAATTTGAATGCTTGTAGTCTTAACATGTCTTTCTGCACTTTCCGCGAATCTCATTTTTAACTTTATTTCAAATAATATCTTTAAATCTTTTTCAATTTTCTAACTCTTTGACCGATTAAAATATATTATATTAAGTTCACACTTTTCTTTATGTCTTATGCTAATCCTATTATTAACAAATACCATATATCACAATAAGAAAATTATTCAAAGAATTAAAATTTAAAATAATTAATTACTGTCTAATTAAATTAGAAAAAAATTTATAAAATAAAACATATGATATATGTAGCGTGAAGTATATGTTTTGTATGATTTAAATGAATTTTTTATTATAATTAATTACATCTTATTACATAAGAAAGTTGTTGTTATTTCTCCGTAAATATTTAAATATTGTTCATTAATTTTTTATATAAAAATAAAAAATAGATATGAAATTCTTATAAATTGATATCATCACTGATGTTATCACAGTAAGTAAAAAAAGACAAGAATGAATGAAGGGTTTGCTTAAGTGAATGTGTCAGTTCCGTATGTGTTTGAAACGAGTAATTAAGAATAATGTTTGACCCAAAGTTGCTAAAAAATAGTAAGCAAATTCTTGCACCAGTTACATGAGTTTCTTCATCCACCTAAGTTTAAAAAAATATTAATTTAAACAAAATATTTCGAACTATGTAATTTGAAATATGAAAATGGTAGAGTTTAAAATATAAATTTTGTATTTAAAAAAATATATTTCAAATTATATATACTTTAGAATGTAAAATTTATATATTAGATTATATAAAATATAAAATTTAGATTTTACAATTTAAAAAATAAAAAATTACACATTTTCACCTTTTAAAATACAAATTTATTATTCTAAATTACGTAATATGAAATAAAAAAAATTATTGTTCTTGTAAAAGTGAGGAAGTATTTTTTTTTTTTTTTTGAATGTTTATAGCCATTAGTGTTGCAATGTGGATGGTTAAGACAAGATACTTGCAAAAATATTTTGATGCTTAATTTAGAACTTAATATATGATAGATAAAAATAACAAATATTATTTAATAATAAATACATTTGTTCTGAGTGTAGTACATGTTTATAGGATCATAATAAACTTTCATTTTTTTTATCTAAATTAGAATAACTCGCAAAGTTAATCTTACTATTAAAGTATAATTTTATACCTTTGGTTAGGCTAATTACGTTATACATAAGGTTAATCTTGTGTTTTTATAAATTGATTTTGATAATGTTGTTCATCATGAAGTATTTGTTCATGTCACTGATAAACATTCAACCACGTCACTAGTCATAGTAGGATATGTGATGTTATACTAGTAAATATTATAACTTTTAGTTTTTATTTCATTTTTATATTCCAAAATTAAAAAAATATTAAAAAATTATGAGAATAATTTTAATATTTTTGGAAGCAAGAGTTTACAGGATGAAAATAGAGAAATTTACTTAGATTGGGAAGAAGATAAGGTCAAAGAAAAAAAAAAGAAGCTAATAAAAAAAAACAGTTAACAGAAAGACAAGCTTGTTGAGTGCCTACCAACCCACCAAACAACCTCCTTTTTGTTGTCGACACGTGAAAACCTTTCGGTAATGCGAATCAAACGTTTTATTCTAAATCTTTCTGTATTCGGCTTTAAACCTTTTTTTAATCATCACTTTGTCGCATTCCTGAACTAAACCAGCACACTAAAAACGTGACGAAATGAAAACGTGACTGAAAACATTGCAGCTCGTGATGTTTGAGAACAGAGCATGAAGGTGGACAGCACGCGGCCCTACCAAGTACGTAAAGGAAAATGATCTTATAATACAACTTTCTTTATCTAAAATTTTAACTTTTATATAAAATGACAAAAATATTTTTCTTTTATATCATTAATTAATGAAGAGTTGTATAATGAAACAATTTGTCCATATATTTTTCATTGATCGTACATAAATTTGTTTAGGACTTAGTAAAAGAATGACGTGGCAGTGTCCCAGTGCGCGCCACACCACAACATCTTACATCCTCAGGTGCTGCACGGTGGGTTCCACCTCCAACTTTTGCCCCCAAAATTTTTCATTACCCAAACACATAACTCACTCTGTTCCAGTGCAGCCAACAACATCAGTTACTCTTAGAATATCCCTTAGAGTACTGTCATAATCAAGACAAATTTCTTCTTTTTTAAGGTTTCATGAATTCAACGTTGTCATACCAAAACACAACAAAAGCTTGATTTGTTTGTACTTTGCAACTTCCTCCGTAAAAAATCTAGCGGAAGAAAGATACAGAGAAATATAAGTAGTGATGTAGCTAAATGGTGATGAACCAAGAAGCTAGCTTGATCAAAATATATGAATACAAGGGCTTATAGAAAGAAAAATTAATATAAATTTTCTTAATTGTTGTACAAATTTGTAAACAGAGACTACCAAAACTAGTAAATTTGCTTGATGAACTGAACTATAGTCAGGAACTAAGAGTGTTCCCGGTGGCAGAGTCGGAAGAATCTGCGGCGAAATCCATCATCATCATCAGCTGATGAAAATCAGCTTCGCCAATTCTGTCCCAGAATTCGGTGTTGCTGTTCCCGAATTCCACTGCGTTCACTTCCATGCTCTGGTTGGGATTCTCGTTCTTCAGTTGCTCTGCCGCTGCAACGGTCTCTGTTTCTCTCTGCTGCATGCTTAGGGACTCGTCCACCACAGGAAAATTGAGCTTGGCCCGTGGGCCGCGGAACTCGATGGCGGCATTATCGTAGGCCCGGGCCGCTTCCTCGGCCGTGTTGAAAGTTCCGAGCCAGACTCGGGCCGCGCGGCGTGGGTCGCGAATCTCCGCGGCCCACTTACCCCACGGTCTTTGTCTGACTCCTCTGTATTTCTTCTTGGCCCTCTTCTGTTTCTTCTTCTCTTCGGGGAAGAAGTTGCAGCCCAGGCAGCCGGCGATTTTGCACTCGCGACACGTGTCCATGGAGGGCGGCGGGACCATCCGGTCGAAGGCGGTTGCGGCGGGAGGCTGGGAGGCGCTGGGGAGGCGGAAGTCGGGGATGGAGGAGGTGGAGCCGGCGACGACGTTGGTGAGGGCGGCGACGATGACGGAGAGTTCTTGCTCGGTGGTGAGAGTGGCGGCGGAGAAGGAGGCGGAGGAAGACATTGGAGTTGAAAGAGAGTCAAAATGTTTGGCGCGTGGAATGTTTTCTGAAACTGAATGAAGTGAGAGGATGGGTTTGCTTATATACGGTTTGGGGTGACGTGGCAGGTAAGGTCCAGCTGTTCACACCGTTTTTACACGGATAATGATTTTGATTTTGATTTAGATTTTGAGCACGTGCTGAATTGGACACACGTGACACGATGTAACAGAAAATATCTGTAACGAAAGTTAACGGAGACTTCACTTCACTCACTGCTTTAAATTCGTTTGACCTTTTCTTTTCTAAATAACATCATTTATTACTAACTGTCAACGCAACCATTTTTTTCATTACTCCTTTTAACACCTTTATTACTTAATCAAATAATTAATACACTAAAATATCAAATTAAATATATATAATTATCAATTGGGTGTTGATATTTAAAAACATACATTTCATACTTTAATGAATTAATTTTATTTTTTTTAAATTTAAAAATATTATTATATTATTATAGACCGTATTAAATGTATGTTATTTATTGTAGTGTCAAGAAAACTTTTCTTCGCGTTAATTTCGTAAAATGTATTCTACATATTTTCTTTAAAAAAAATAATTAATAAATAGTTGAAAAAACAATTATTATTTGTGTATGGAATTTTAATCACGTTTATGCTTCTTGTATCTGAGTTATTTCACCTCTTTGCAACAACAAATAATCAGTGGTAGAGGATTGGATTTTGTGGCCCCCAGATTTTTTAGAATTTCTTATTTATAATGATAAAATTTAAATAAATGATAATTTTCAATTTATTTTTTTATAATGCATGTTATTTAAATTTTAATATATATTAACACGTTAAATTAAACGTAATATTTTTTTAAATTTTTTTTTCTTTCATAAAAGTTTGAATAGTTATATTTTATTTTCTTCTGTAAGTTCTGACAAGTTCAATTCATTTAAGTGTTTTTATTGTTTTAAAATACTTTTTGTATGGAATTTTTTTTAGGAATATAAAATGAAATCGTATGTTATATGTTTTTTATAATCAACTTTTAATTATGATTTATTTATCCAAAAAAAAATCTTTAGTTAATTACATCTTAAAATTTAAGTTCTGATTCAATTATTGATTAATTGAAGAATTTAAAAAAACGAATGGCCATCCTTTAAATATAAGTGATTTTTTACTTGTATTTATATTAAAGTATGTACTATTTTGTATTAGTGGCAATAATTATATATTTATTATTTTTTATTGAGTAAATTATTTTTATTTCCTCCAAAATTATTGGCCAAGATCCCTTAAAAGTAATGAAAATAATTACAGGGTGTGATTATCTTAATTAAGTCTCACATGGTAAGGAAAATTGTGATCATTATTGGTAGAAGTCTATGCTAAAAGAAAAATAGTAATGATTTTTCAGTATAAAATGTGACGAATGTTAAAAGTGTAAATGTTAATTTGTAGTGTGAATCCACTTTGATAAATATTGTAACTATAAGCTTAACTCATCTAACTCATGATAAATATTGTAACTATAAGTCTACACAAATCTAAACATTATTTATTATTACAAGTCAATAACTATTTATGAAATTTAGGCTGATGCAAATTATACGAATATAAATATAATTTACATTAAACACTGATAAAATATAATTTTTGTTTTGTGAAGTTTAGTGTCAGTCTAGAAGACCCTTATGTGGTATTTTTTTGTTTTAGTATAAGTTTAGCGGAGGGAACAAAAAAATATAATAACTACGAAATGAAATTCAATGTATCAATTACCTACAATTCCATTCAACAACATATATAAAATTCATTCATTAATAGGATATATAATGACATGTGAATAAAATGCAAAATACATTAGAGTTGAATTGTGTATTTAATACTTTTTTTTAGGATTTTGACACTATTTTTCTTACTAGTCTCATTAGGGTTTTGACTTACCTAATAGAGAGAGTTGCGCGTTGACTCTCAAATTAGGGTCTTGACTTCCCAAGTCAAACCCTAATTAGGCCAAATTAAGTTCACTTGTACACTTATTTTTTTACACAACAAAAATCTTAATTCCTATACATTTGTTTACTCTATTTTATTTACTTTTATACATTTTTACAAGGTTAAGAAGATGGAAAAGAAAGTTCAATGTATCAGTGTCCATAAAAAGGAAAGTCTTATGAGGCCTTCTCCCTCTTTTAGTCTTCTAGCCATAGTCCTAGTTAAGGGTCCAATATGATCACTCCTAGATGGTCCTCCATCATTTCATATGTTTAATGTTTGACGAAGACAATCAGACACAATTTTGAGACACAGTGTCAAAATATCTTTGTAACTCTTGTTTTAGAACTCATTCTTTTCAAGGTGAACAGTATCGTTTACAAGACTTTGTAGGTTAGGATAATAACACTTAAAATAAATTGTTCAATCTTCATTATGTACCTTTATGTAATGTGATTGAGAGGAAATTTGATATTGCTAAGTAACAATCACAATTTTCAATTCAACATTTTTAAGATAAGAGTAAAGATTTGTGTCAGCAACACTTGGTAAAGAATATTTCTCTATTGAATTTTGTATTGAATTAGTAGACAAATCTTTATGTTCAAAATTATTAGAATACCATAAGTCTGAACCTATTGTTTAATTCCAAGAGTAAATTAGTTATTATAATCTATATTGGTTTTACATTTTTTTTATCCAAACCTTGTCATTTATTTGTTATTTTTCTTACTCTCAAGTTCAATTAACTTTTGTGGAAAATAAAGAATTATTGAGCATGTACTCGTCTTTCAAAATGACCTAGTAGCATAGTATCAAATGTTGTTTGTATCTTGAATGGTTTACTATAATATCAACATTAGTTGCCACTAAAATGCACTTTGATTTGCGTAATTTTGAAGAGTCGAAAAATAGATAAAAAATAATTTAAAGATACAAATATAAAGATACAAAGTACTCATAATTTTTTTTTCTTAAAATGCATGAAATTCTTTAAAATTTTGTAAACTCATAAGATCCTTTCAAATATCATGATTTAAAATTCAAATTACAAAATCTTAATTATCTTTTAAAAAAATCTTTTGACAAACATGCAAAATCTTTTAAAATATATAGGGAAATTTTATAAATAAAAAAGTGCTATAAAATCTAATTGAATACACACCTTGACATAACATTTTTATATTTGATATCCAAACAAGTACTTTAATCAAAATCTTTTTAAATCCTCTTGTCAAATGGATTAGCCCTTTAAATTCTTGCCACAGTTAGGGAGTTGGCACAAAGGCCCAGATTGAATCTATAGATGAACACAGGAAATGAACTTGAGACGGAGGAAGGAGTTGAATCTGTGTATACAAGTTCATACATTTCAAATTGAGTGATTTTTAAAACTAAAACATATATTTAGTCTTGTTTAAGGTTATCAAAACATTAAATTTTGAATCCAAATTTACAACAAACAAGAAAGCTGGAAAAAGAGAGGAATATGCAATAAGTGATTGCAAAATCTGGCATCTTCAGGAGATTATTCTCATGCACTACTATTAACACAGTGGCGCAGTTTAATATAATTGAATAATAAATGAAGCACCCGCTATCTATAAATCAGAACGAAAAATATCGTAAAACAAATTCACCATATTAAACTCTTGCTTTTAGAATAGCTTGTTTAATTCAACTCTGATGCTTCAGTTTTTTTTATAAAGAAACAACTAGCCGTATTAAAAATTATAAATATAATTGATATTCACCAACACATTCCACTAAACATTTAATAGCATAACACTTTTGTGTTTGGAAGGGGTGGGGGTCTGTTATTTAGTACAAAAAAAATGATTTCAAGAAAAAAATCTGAACATTTGCAATCAATGAAATTTCCAATAAAACCACATCAAGACAACAGGAAGGTTCATAATTATAGCATATTTGGTTAAGCTTAAAAGGAAAAAATAATTATTTTTCAAAAAACGCTTATTAAAGACTAGAAAACTAAAAATAGACATGCACAGTGAATTGACAGTACAGAGCACCACTCTTTCTTTCTCCTTCATATTCTTTATAAGTTAGTTTTCATTGAACTCCTAGTTTACCTAAACGGGTTGGTTTAGAAAAACAATTATACAGGAATGCCTATCATTTATACAGCAAAAATATAAGAATCAAAATATGCTTTGACGGTTTCCTACTCCCTTTCTTCTAGGTAATCGATGAAAATTTTGAAACTAACGAAACTTCAGATCCTCTCCATTGGTTGTATTAACCAACTGAACTCCTAAAAATCTATAGACAAGTCAAAAGCAGTATATCATCAGATCTACCACCAATCAGCGGGAACAAAGAAACTCAACAAAACCCTTCGTCTATTCAAACTCAATCATCGTCTGAATCTGCAAAAAAATGAAAAAAGAAACTCCTTCAGTTAAAACAAAGTTACGTATTTACCCATGACAATGAATGACCAAAGTAAATTGATCGCCAGAATCAGATACAGTATTAATCGTAGCTATTAACATATCGTGATTTAACTAAATCAAATACGTGACTCAGTAGAATGATAATCACAGCTGGGTGGGAGGGGTATAACATAGGAATGTTCAGAAATTAGCACTTTAACTCTACCCCTATCATTGAGATGACACATAATATCCAAAACAAGTCGATAATATCTCTAGGTTATACTTTCTTCTGAAATCCGAACCAATAAATTCTGGGTTTGAGGCCATTGGCATCCCTGAAGATACAGGAATTGCAAAACATTCTACTCAAAAGTAACATTTTAAATTGTGCTCCAGGAAAAAGAATACTAAAATACGATTCAGTGCAAGATAATATGAAAAAATTCAATGGCACATAACCTAACATAGGACAGGTTCCTGGACAAAAGAATAATAGAATACTAATAATACTCTCAATCTGTATTGATGAAACCTGCTTACCAGATCTTATATCCTCGCCAACTTTTCCCCTATTTTTCAGCTGTCTATAGATCATTGCACATATGAGCTTCCACCAGTATATATGGAAGATGAGTAGCATTATGAGCATTGTATTAAAAATGTAGTAGAGAAACATGTCAAAACCTTCTGACAGGTTTAGGCACTGTTGAAGATCAATGCTGGAATGTGGAAACAGAAATAAGATTAATAAATAGGCGTCTTGGAAAACAAAGTCAAATTAATATCATAAAAATAAAAAAGACAAACCTTGTCGCTTTAATAACCCAAAAGGGAAAGAAAATTAGCCGCAATATGAGCCATGAAACTGCAAAGAATCCAAAACACACACTTGCAGCAAACTCCCTTCCAGAATACTTGAAAACCTTTGCAGCTTCCATGAACACATCACTTGCATCATGAAGGGCGAGGATTATGGAGCCAATCCTAAAAAAACTGTAAATGCAGCACGTGTAAGTTATCTCTCAATTTCTATCTAAGATTTTAGTGTCAGTTCTGCAATTTCGAATATCTAAATTACTCAATCTGATATAACAACCTAAAAAAAGTTTGAAGTCACAAGATGAAAGCAGACATGACATGAAAGAACATTATAATCTCTTATCATAGAAAACGGAGATGTGTCCAGCATTTCTCAGTTCAATTAGAGTTTCCAAGCATTTACAGAGACTCAAATCTAAGAGATACATCTATTTAAGTACTGACATCAGATGGTTTTATTGCATATTACATATGTAATTACATGCCACAGACCAAAAAGTTGCAAAAAATATTATCAACTTGTATTAATGCTCTAAAAGGTACATGGGACTAGAAGTTTCAAGCTATGTATGCATTGATGGAAAGGTGCTGAACGCAGCCCAATGGAACCCCATTCCACCCAATATCCCTCTTTTCTGCCCTTTCAACTTGGGATGGATTATGGGATAAAATCCATTATTTCATCCATCCACTTGTTCCACCCTATTCCATCCCAATCAACAGTGGATATCCAAACATAGTCTCGAGAACTAATACAGGCTCTTAAATATTATTTATAATAATGGAAAATTTTAACATATGCAATAAATTTAAGAAGGCCTTGTGAGATAATTACCTAATTCTTTTATACAGGAAAAGGCAAGCATGATTAAAATGGTCATCCATCTCCATCCAGTAAATTAAAAAAAAAAATTGGAATTTCAAGAAACTACACTGGTTAAAGATAGAAAGTGAAAACATATGATAAATCCCAAAACATATTTCCAAACAGAGAATTAAAATTTATTGGTTTTAAAAACACCACCTACGGTTATGAATATTATTTGGGCAACAAAAATAATTGATGTCTAAAACTCTTAACAGATATAAAACGTTAAAAACAATCTTGAAATGAGACACCAAGTGAGAAGTTTCATGCTTATGTCAAAAATAAGAAATAATAAATAAATTCCAAATTTAAGGTTTATGTTATGTACAACAGGTATAGTATATTCTGCAGATAAAATTAAGGCTTGTTGGAAACCATCAGATTTACCTTGTTAAATACGAGCACCCAATTAGTAAAACAGTAATTACATGGTGGGTAAACATCACCGAAAAATCCTTCCTTCTAGTCTCCCATGTCAAAATAGCAACAATACTATATATGTAGAACCCACACTGGCACATGTAGTACAACACCATAGAACTCCTGAGATAAGACATAAAACAGGGTGCAATATAAATTTTAATATGCCAAGTTCTATTTACCACAAAACTCATACAAGTACAACAATCTTATAAACAACTTCCTTAAAATTACAATTTCCCCCCATTTGATTTATGTCTACAGAACCAGATAGCAAGTTACATTGTACCAAAAAATGGCAAGTTACAACCAATGACATCAAGTTAGAAGAAGCAAGGAGCAAATTAATCATAGCCTATATAAAGTATAAACCATATAATATAGATATGTGCATTTTCTTTTAACAAAGTGAGGAAAATATATGTATATTGCTTTGAAACTTTTAAATTTGCTGCCATGCACCTAGTTGTCGTCCATCAAAACTAAAATAAAAATACTAGATTTAGGTCTCTAGTAGTTGCCAAAACAAAAATGCCCAAGGTCCAATTGTTGGTTTCTGAAAACTTATTACTCAGTTTTAATGTGAACCTAGATTACTAAGTTAAGAATTGGGTTCTGATCTTAACCATGTGAGTAAATTTAAGATGTAAAGCAAATAAAATTGAAGATGAGTATAAGGTTCAATGAGGAGGTTTTTCTGATAAACACAAATAAACAGGTCAACAAGATAAATGCAGGCCACTCAATGTGGGAAAAACATTTGTTACTGACTAGACTGATTTTGTTCATCATGCTACATAAAATACTTACTTCAACTCATGATTTGGCCAGTCATTGAAGTATAATTTCGTATTACTGAACCAGGGTTCCTGGTAGGAAATTTTAAGAATGAATGCTTCAACAGCAGCATAATATGTTAACTTCCACATTGACTCTGAGCATTTTCCAATCTTTACTTCCATTTCCTTAGTAATACGTGATGGAGCTCTACCCTTTGTCAACATCCTAATAGACAACCTCTGTAGACAACAACAATATAAAGAATATGAAGGAAAAGGTAAATGACTTTAATATCTTGAAAACACAAAAGATACTAAATACGTTTTTTCATTTAGTAAGTAGGAGAATTTGTAAGGATATCATACAAGAAGATTTAAAATTATTCTAAACTGCAACAAGATTGGTCATAGTTGCTTCGAAAAAATACTCTTTTTCCACAGGTCACTAAACAGATCGACACAGACTTCCTGGAACAACTAAGAATTTATAAAAATATCAAGCTTAGGCATTAAAAGTCTTTGATCATCCTTAGTGGTGTGCTTTGCTAGAAAAAATTTAACCTATCATCCCATATAGCCAGACTGAGATTGCACCACACTAACGTACTTTCTTCTCAATACAACAGGTGAAAGAAACCAAAGCGATATTTGACAAAGAGATCTCTTCCAGACACAGTTAAATTTCATTATTTAAGGAATTGGGATTCTAGAACAACAACAATTAGCAAGTCATTTCCTACATGTTTTGAGAACATGATATTCTTCTATAACCCTTTACAAACAACAGTGTTTTTTTTTCCTTTTTGGCATCCTGATTACACCAGTAAGATTAGAAAGTAATGCCCACCAACCGTAATGCATGGTGGTGGTTACTGTATGGAATAGAAGGTAACACAAAATCAACTGTGTTATAATCATTCATGAGCAGCATGAAAAAAAAAGATAATGCACACACGACACACTCCATTCATCAATTGGAAATATAGAAAACCTCCCATGACAATCCGTGTCCCAACACAATAGGAAATATATATAAATATATTTATGCCATATATGAGCTAAGAATAACACTTAAATGTCAAAGAGGGCCAATAACATAATTAAGAAGGATAAAAGAATACCAATAAACAGATTTAACCCAACACAAATGAGCAGCATTGCATTAGAACATTTTCCATAAGAGGGACACTGATGCCTTAACTTTCAATTGCGCAATTAACACCAATTGAAGGTCAAGTGAAAGATCCTTCACCAATTTGAACAAATTTCAGGAAACAAATACCTACCGATAAAATGCAACCAAAAACAGAAAAAAGAAAAAAAAATCCACCAACTCAAACAAAATTTATCCTGAATTACTAACAAAACCAATAGCTTCTGCAGTTTCTTTCAACGAACCCTAAAAAGGAGAATCAATAAAAACAGGCACAAGCCATAACTCAGCCGTTTCTTCTATTTCATTCAATTAAATCTCTAACAAACAGAAACAAGCCATCTACACGAATCCAATTCGGCAGGTAAGGAGAAATTCGCTACGCAAACAGAGGATCTTACGCGAAAAACGAATCTGTCAAGGAAGAACCTGGCCGCGAAACTGGCGAAGGCGAAGTAGATCGCGGCGGAGAATTGCGAGGCGTGCGGCGTCGCATTCTCGGTCCAGAGGAAATCCATGGCGGATTGCAATAGCTGCAGTTCAAGAACAAAACGTAGAGAGAATGAGTAACGAGAACAGCACAGACAAAGATCATTCACAGCATCAAAGGAACCGCAGAAGTTTTCATGTATCGAAGCGATAGCCACAGCGAGATCGGATTCTTACCTGATTTCAAGGATGGCTTCGCTGGCGGCTTCGTGAGTCGTGAAAGCGGAAATGCGCGCAGAGGAAGAAGCCAACGAAACGACGGAGGGAAAGTGCGTGCGAAAGAGGGAGGGAGAGAGAGCTGAAACGGAAAAATGCAAAACGAAATGAAAAATGAAATGCTTAGAGGTTTTGATTTTTCTTATTTTGTTTTATTCGTTTAATCTTCTTCTCCCACTTTCTTTTTTCATTCGTTACTATTTATTATTTATATAACATTTTATTTATTTATTTATTATAACTTCTGTTCCTCGTGAAACCTTCTCGTTGAATTAATTAATTAATTAATTTAATATAATTTCATTTTTTGGGCGGGCCCACCTTTGGACCTGTAATACGTCCACGTGGCGATGAGTTGTTCGTCCTGCGATTTTTCTTTCTACCAACTTTTTTTCCCCCTCGTGAATTGAATCTGACTTTTCTTTCCATTTTCAACGTTCTGCTCTTTGATTTCTCTAACCAGTTTCTTCCCCTTTATTTTACTTTAGATTTAAAAATCTTGTGTTATTATGAACCAAAACTAGATTTAGTTGTAGGCGTGGTAATAAAACCAGATAAGGATAAATCCTTATTTTACAACTTTTTTAATTTACTATTTTAATTATTTATTTTATTATAATATAAATATTTTATGTGATATACTAGTCTAATTCAGGAGTTAAAGCAAATGAAATTTTATATACTCACTCTCTCATGTTTTTTAGGAAAAAATCGTGACGGAGCACCGATTTCTAAAACGGACAATACCTGTGATTGACCTAACAATACTATCTATGTACCATAGACACGGAAACCACATGGACACAGATATACGTATCATATCTAAAATGTAGGACACGAATCTATATATTATATAATTATGAATTATATAAATTGACAATAAAGATTTATGTGCACAAGTATGTTTCAAATTTTGTTTAGAGTAGAAAGATGTTTTTCATGACTGATTCAAAATTATTTTTTCTTTATTTTTATAATCATAATAAAAATTTATACAATAAATTTGAGTTTTAGAAAATTAATACATTTATCCTTTTTAAAATTGTGTTAAAACTGTGTTAAAATTGTCAAAAATCTAACAAATATTTTTTTGAATTAGACATTTTACCGATATGTGTCCTACGAGTGTCGGTGTTCGATATGTGTGTCTAACATTTAAGAGGAGTGTTCGAGTCTCAGGATGCTATCTCTCCGATTTGAGGTCGAAATATTGGCGTCGTCCTCAACTAGCGGAAATTCACTCCTCTTATCACATTTATTATCTAAATATTAAAATTATAAATACTAACTAATTTTAAATAAATTATATAGTTAATAATTTAATTAAAAATATTTTATCACCTATTAGTTGTATAAGTTATTAGTATTTGTTTAAAGGGGTGGAGGAGTATTTGTAGCAAATAATTTAAGGTGGATTTTTATTCAACTTTATTAACTCATAACACTTCCTATTGTTTTGAACTCACTTAATTAACACTTTAACACTTCCATGATTTCTAATCCTTGATTACAGTATAACATTAATTACTTGCAGTTTTTTTTTCGTCTAATTAATGCCAAAATCAATTCCCATCATTCATTTCCACTATCCTTTTACACTACTTTGAAAACCCTATGAAAAGGACCTAAAATTTATATAATCTATGTAATTCATTTACTATCTTTTAATGAACTATAGGAAAATATTTATAACAATCAAAACTTGGTATATAGTGTTTACATGTAAAATGAGAAAAATTACATCAAAGTTTCAAATGCATGATTATCAAAAATTATTTTATGAAAATGATATCAGCTTTCGGATTATGTAATCCAGAATATAACCAGATTACATAATCCATAGGCTTATCTTAAATCCAAAAAAGACTTCTAAATTTTATAAATCTAAAGAACACTTACCGATTCAAAAACAACATCTTGTAAAAAACACTTACCGATTCAAAAACATCTTCCAAATTATGTATGGAGTGACACAAAAAAGAATAAAAATATATTTTCATATTTAATATGAGGTGACACAAAAGGATATGGAGGTGCAGGAAGAAGCAGTCACAACGCCATAGAGAAATCTAATGGGCTTGACCCAACTGAAAAATGGTAGTTTCTTCCTGCACCCCCACAAGGTTGCGTAAAGACAAAATTGTCCCTCTATAAACTATACATTTATTTATTTTCGTATTCCGGATTCTGAAATCCGGTAAATTTTCGGATTGGCGCTTCCAGTAAATTTTTGGATTGGCGCATCCGGTAATCTCCCGGATTGATGTTTCTGGTAATACATGAGTAATAGTGTTAATCCAAAATAAAAAAATACAAAACATCCATAATTGAAAAAACCATTCTGGATCCACCAATTCATAATTCAAAATATGCATTCTGGATTCAGAAATCCATAATTGGAAAAATCATTCCAGATCCACCAATCCGTAATAGAAATTAGGCTTCCGGATTCAGTAATTCAGAAATCAATAATTTATGTAAACTTTGCTTCCGGAACACCCCTCATCCGGAATGCAACATGATTCACTTCCAGATTGATGAATCCGTAGCACACTCCCAGATCCCGAAATTGTGGGGGTCAGTTTCGGAATTTACAAAAGTGTGGGGGTACAGGAAGAAAAATGTAGGGGTGCATGAAGAAACTGCCTGAAAAATTGGACATCAACCCAAATAAAAAGCTCTGAAAAATAGAAGACAAAACAGCATAACTTACTAAGGAAAAAGTACAGTGAAATAAGAAAAAGTCTCTGAAATCAAATTTGTGTCTCAGAGTTAGTTATGAGTAAAGGGAAGATATTAGCATCTTAAAAAGTCTGTCCTAAACTATTATTTTTTCATTAAATATTAATATGATCATAAACTTTGTTGATGAAGTCTAAGTTGTGATCCAAGGGAGAGGATTCTTCAACGTTTAAAAATAAATGTGATTTTTTAAAATATTTATTTTCTCTAAAATTATCAAAAATATACAAAAACAAAGGAAATATTTTTAAATTTAGATCCGGATTGACGTTTACTTTTTTTTAACCATTGGAAATAGAAATTCCAGATTTACATAATTCTTTTCGTAAACAGATTTTTGATAGCATTTATAAGTAGTTTAAAGCTTGAATTGTTTTATAAAATATTTTTACATTAAATTTTTTAATTATTAAGTAAATTTGAAATTTAAAATGATAATTAATTATTCAAAATTATTATCAAAATTTTAATTATTAAATAAGTTTAAAAGTAGCTTTTAAAAGAAATAAGTTTAAAAGTAGCTTTTAAAAGAAATAAGTTTAAAATTTAACATGATAATCAATCATTTTTAAAAATAAAAAGGAAAATATTTTTTTAATTAGTCCTAAAATAACATGATAATCAATCATTTTTAAAATTATTATTAAGTGAATAAAAAATATTACATGATGATAAATTATTTTTAGAAATAACTATAAAATATACTAATTTTTTATTATTTATCATAATATTAAATTTGAATTCATAATATATGTTTTTGTTATATAAGTCAAAGAAATTATAATATTTTTTTCTGTTTAGTTAAACTAAATTTGAAAAGTAAGAACATAACCAAAATAAACGCTTATCTCATGAGAAATTAAACTAAAAGCAAAGACACATAAAAGTGTTTGAAAATGGAAGAAAAGAAGATTGAGGGTGATGATAAAGCTTTGACGTGGAGACATATGTGCATAACACTATCACTCACACTTAACACATCATCACCAGTCCATACGAATTTAACAGAAATGGCCAAATTAGATACGGAAGAAATTGATTTTTTTTTAAATTACTATATCAAATTTACTATTGACCCCTTAACATAGGGATAAAAAAGATAATTATACCAAAATGATATTTCTACTTAAAAATCCTTAAACTGATACACTTAGATTTTTTTGGACTAACCATAACTCAGTCCATTGAAGACAAAATATATTATGTTGTTGTTAATGACTTCACTAGATGAACATGAGTAAGATTCTTACACCACAAGGACTAGTCTTACAAGGTTCTGAATAAGCTTTTCAAACAAATCCAAAATATAAGAAATGATTTAATGTTTTATCCTGAATGGATAATATGATGAAGTGGACTTTAAGCCTAACTCAACCCCGTAAAATCAACTCATAAGGTGAGGTTTGCACACACTTATATACAATGAATTGTCCTTATCTCTAGTCGATGTGGGATCTCCAACCGGTAATGATACATTGACAACCCACATTTTCTATACCGCTCTCAATACTATTATTTTAATATTTTTCATATCATTTAATTCCAAACTTATCTTTTATTATATATATTTATTTCTAAAATCATCACATCAAGAATTATATACAACTTTATGGGTTGTCAAAACATCATTTTCCATCTGAATATTTAATTCCGAAATCGATGAAAGAATCTTGCTTGAATATTTTGAGAGTTCTAAAGCCTATGAAGTACACAACTCTAAAACTTTAGTGTTTGCCATTCATGTAAACTACCACATGCCTAATAAATGGTAATAATTTGTAATTAAGAAAAAAATTGACTTTAGTAATTGTCATCATTGTCTTCCACGACTCTCTTGGTCTTGTTGTATGGGTTTCTCTATATATATGTATATTTGTATACTTTCTCTCTTGCTCTAGCTCTTGCCTTGTCTTTTGTGTTTACACCTTCGTTCCTTATTCTTTGTGAGCTTTCATGAGGGTCGCCACCACTATGAACATTATATGAGACTCTGGTTCACCGTGGGTAGTTAGATGGTGGAGGGTGATTTCAGTGGTTCAGTTTAATTGCTAGGGTTAAGGTGGTTGGGTGACCATAAACAAGATGAAGGAGATGTGTTCTTTGCTATCTAAAAAATGATACTACATCAACTCTAATAACAATCACTATAGAATACAACCAGTTTTCAATTTGCATACACATATCAAATTTTTAGTTTCAATGTTATGTTGAATAACATTATTAGATGATCACTTCCTCTCTTTCACCACTATAAACTTTTGACATCAATTATATCATCTTTAAAATATCTGGAAACATTAAAAAAAAAATATTAAATAATAACCAAAACTAAAGATAACAAATAATTAATCACTATATTAACTAAATTAGATAATGTTTTAGAGACTAAAAAATTATTTGTATCTAAAGTGATTTCTATTATTAATAAAAATTATCAGGGTTTTAGCTATTAATATTTTAGATTATAAATTGATTTCAATTAGTCTTTTAGAAACTTATTTAGAATCTAAAATATTAGTAGTTAAAACCTTGGTAGCTAATGGTTAGATACCAATTTAAAGATCAACTTATAAATTTTTATTAATAATAGAAACTATTCTAATTAAATACCAATAATTTTTAATTTCTAAAATGATTTCTAATTTAATTTAATAGAAACTAATTATTTTTTTCTCTAAAAGTAGTTATAATTTGATGATTTTCTTGTAATGAATCTTTCAGATCATTTCAATGTTTCTCTCTCTCTTTTTAATTTTCTCCTACACATGTTCAATAAATTGTGTCTCACTCTTTTTTTAATTTTCTCCTACACATGTTCAATAAATTGAGGTTCACAAATATTTTGAGTAGTGATGGGTTAAACTCCTGAATGAAATTATTCCATTTTTGGGACCACAATCAGGAGACTACTGTAAAGTATAAGCAGGAAATAAATTTGTGAACAGACAGATTCAGATAAAAAGAAAGTGTAATATGAGGCTAGAATGTAAAGAATGAGAGGTCCCCTTTAGAGCTCTATGAAAGTTCAGGCCTATATATGTAACACATTATTATAAGTAATAATAAATATTACCTTTTTGTTAGATAGATAGCACTGAACTATTCAAGAAGAGAAAATATCATGTGGGAATCAAACACATAAAATGAATATGAATTGTGATAAAGACACTAGTAGTTGCTAATAGTGTATGAAATTATTAGTGATGTTGGTACAACAAAACTGGAGGTCACTTGGGGAAAAAAAGTTACTTTGATAAGTATAAATGAAAAGACATTAATTTATAACCATGATTAAATAGTGAACTTTAAGTCTAACTCAACTTCATAACCCTACTTATAAGGTGAGGTTTACACCCACATATACTATGAAATGTCTTAATTTCAAGTCGATCTGAAATTTTCAACACACCCTCCTCATACTGAGACTGCCAACTCGTGCGTAAAACTACGTATTATGGGTGACCTGATAAGACCAACAAACACTAGGATAAACTTAAAATGACTATGATATCATATTAAGAAGTAAACTTTAAGCCTAACTCAATCTCATAAATCGGCTTATAAGATATATACTATGAAATGTCCTAACTTTAGTCGATGTGAGATCTTAAACAGTGTGCATGATTGTCGACGTATCAAATTTTTTTCTAAGAAAATAACTTTTGGTCCACTGTGCAAATGCAAAAGGCACAGTATGAGTCGTTTCAAAATCTCCAACAAATCCACAAGGTCCAATAATTTTTGATGTACTATTTTGGTCCCCGCATCATCACCACCAAACATGAACAACCTTCATGCCCTAGAAAGGTTTACAATCCCTCTGCAAAGGGCATCGCCTTTTTCAGCCGGCTAATTAACTACCAACACATGGCTTTTTCATAGTCACACCTTGTGACTTCTACTGAAGAAATATGAATTATCTACCATGCGAAGGGAGCCACGTTGCCCTTTGGAGTTTATTATGGTAATGTCAAATTTTACACCAGATTGGTGCTAGATTTGTTTTCTTCATTCTCAGCACTCTACAAGCTCTGAATCTATATTGGTCGATTAGAGATCGAAACATCTCTTTCTTTACAAGTGAGTGCAAACTTCATCTAATTAGGTTTAAAGTTTACTTCTTCATATGGTATCAGATTCATTTAAAGTCTATTTTAACAAATGTTTGATGGGTTTATCAAAGTACATCTCATAAGCCGATTTTGTGAAGTTGAGTTAAGTTTAAAGTCCACTTCTTAAAAAATATTATGTCCCATTTTTTTTAAGAGTTTAAATTGTTTGAGAAATGAGATGGAAGGACAACAATGAAGCTAAAACTTCGTACCATAGATCCATGAGTAATCTTGAAACTATTATAGGGGACCATTACAGGGCTTTTTCCCCTTGAAATCCAAGACATTAATCCAAGACATTAAGGTTATATTATATTACATTCCATTATAGGAGCATTGAATAGAGCTAATGAACTAAATCTCCATTAGTTGATAACATTCATTATTCGTAGAACTTGCACACTGAGACTAATTAATTGTACTAAGCTATGCCACCATTTACAAATAGGATAAGCATGAAGTTACTTGGAAGAAGAGACCAATGTTTGGGTCCTCGCTTTAAAATAGGAGGTGAAGTTGTTTTGGGTTAAGGAGGAGGAATCAATATGAAGTTGGGTGGCAAGGAATTCCAAAAGTTTAATATATGATGAATAAAGCAAGATTTTATGATATAATCATATTTGATTCAATTCAATTGGTTTCTCCAAAATCTTGTTGGTAGACCATACAGAGGAACTGGGAATGGGCTATATTGGATTCCATTCTGATATCCCACAACCTCCCACCTGTCATCCAAAGAATTCAACACAGTGAGTTACTAACCACTCTCATCATCCTATTGGGGATTCAAATAACAATGTAAAACACTTTTTATACCAATTTTGTTGGACATCGACACTCATACAATATCGACACTCATATAATATTTATTGGTGAAGTGTCTAATTCAGAAAATATTATTGGATTTATGAAAATTCCAACATGATTCTAATACAATTTTAAAAAGCAGAAATACATTAATTTTTAAAAACTCAAATTTATTGTATAAATTTTTATGTTATAAAAAAATTGAAACATATTTGTACACATAAATCTTTATTGTCAATATACATAATTTATAATTATATAATATATAAATATGTGTTCTCATTCTTATAGTTTTGAGATTATACGTATCTCTATGTACGTGTCGTATGAGTGCTACATAGCTTTTTACTCAATTTTTGAAATTTTACCTGTACTTTGTTACTAGATGATGAATTAAGATGAACATGTTCAATTTGGCAAGCTCATTTCCTGGACAAGAATGCACTCCATTGCCGAATGGCATGAAAGTATTGGGCTTTGGAGAAACCTGCAGCCATATACAGTTGAAATATATGTTCAGAGAATATTTATATATATAGGGATTGGCTTTTTTAAACAAATATTTGTTTGAGTGATTTTGCAGGATAAGGTACCTCAAACCTTGAAGGGTCAAAATTTTGAGGAGAAGGGTGGAATTCTGGATTATGATGGATGTTCCTGAACAGTGGCATCACTTTCCAACCCTTGGGTATAAGATATCCTTAACAATTGCACGAAAGAACAGTTTAGGAAATAGTAAAAGGTTTTGAGGATTAAAATTCCCATAAGTGTACAGGTAAAAGAATATTCTGTCTCAAATTCTTACCTTTGTATACCACATCAACCACTGCTTCCCTAAAAGTAAATGATATGATGCTTGCCATTCTAAGGCTTTCCAAAATCACCTGCAAAGATACACATGATCCAAGTTTGCTTTCAGATTAAACCAAGACCATTGTTTTGCATCATATTTGCAGCAGTTTTTATATACCATACACACCCTATGAGTAATTGGCATGTTTCTGGTCTGATTCCATGTCAATGGCTTCTTCCCTTCATCATTGGCTTCATACACTGCCATTTGCTCTGCCTGCAAAACAGTTCCGTTGACTCATTAATTAGCCTAACTTTTTTGTGGTGGTGGCCTACATGGATTTGCAAAATCTTTTTGGGAGACAAACAAGTCTTACTTTGATTGCTTCAAGAAGTTTCTGGTCATCGTGAAGATACTTGAGAATCCATGTTAGAACACTTGCTGTGGTATCCTGAGCTGCAAATAGCACCCCAATTACATTATCAGCAATTTGGTCGTCACTTAGCATTTCTCCCTTTTCATCCTTGTAGTTCAGCAAGTGGCCTAACAGATCCTTATCCTCCAATCTCTGCTCCTTTCTCTTACAGATGATCTCACTTATAATCTCTCTGATCCTCCTCCTTGCCTTCAAAACATGTCAAAAAATATTCATCAGACAGAGTAAAATGACACAGAATCTGATCCCAAGTTTCAAATGATTTTCTCAGACAAGTATTTGTAAAGAGAAGTAGTACCATCACACTGGTTAACACACTTGTCCTAATAAACTACTCAAATTTATAGCTAAATACAAAATAGTGAGTGAAACTCATTTACCAAGAAGAAAGATTCACAAAATCTTGTGACTTTTAACATATTTTTACCAATAACAAAAATCACGTTTAAAAGGGTATGTCAGTGAACCAATAAGAAGTTAGTCTGATTGTTACCGTACTTGGTCTTCTGAAGTAAAGTTTTTAGTGGAAAAAACGTGATGAGAAGGAGACTCACAAAAATTAATATCTTATAAGTAAATGTGAACATTTGTCTATTATAAATGATGTGATAAATGATGTGATGAGATATGATTGTTGTTACTTCAAGTATCAGCGTAATTGAAATACTGAGATACAGTGTCAGCGTAATTGAAATACTGAGATACAGTGTCAGCGTAACTGAAATACTGATATATCAAATTGCACAGTGAAGCATAACTGAAATACTGATAAATTAGACATCACTATAGCTTACCAGAAGTGCTTTTGAGTATGCAGTTCCAGGTATCCTGTTTGGAAAAGAGTTGTAGCCTTTCTCTACTATGCAGTAGTTTTCCTTAAGCTGGTCTCTATATTTGCGTTCCAAGTGACCAAAGACAGAGAGGATGCCAATATTGAAAGAGAACTGCGAAGAAGAAAGAGTTAAGGTAAGACATATGAGTTGGGAAACAATAATGGAGGACCCAGTCAGAAGAAAATCAACAAGGAATCAACAAATGAAAACAAAACTCAACGCCATGCAATAAAAGTATCGAATAAGACAAGACATAAACCGAAAGTAGACCCACTGCTACTCCCACTACAGCAAAACGAGATTCACAAACTCGAAAAACATCATATCAAAATCAACCTTTTTCATTTCTTGGAAAGCGTTGATGACTTGTCCAGCGGAAACCCACGACTCCAAGGAGGAAACAACCTCGGTTTCGATGTCTGGGATGAGTTTTCTAATGCTTTCAGGGGAAAGAGAGGTTTGCACCAGCTTCCTGATGCGAGTGTGATATTCTCCTTGGTGGAAGAACAATGCAGAAGGGCCTATTAGCTTCTCTTTGCTTTTGGGGTATGTGGGCTTGAACAAGTGAGCATGAGTCACCAACACAAAACGTGCAGCCTGGGGGCTGCCCAACATCACGCAGGGACAACCTAGTATGCGTGTCTTAAAGATTTCTCCATATCTGATTAATTAAGAAATTGTGAAACTAAGTTAGCACCAGCACCACCATGTTGGTTTAAGCTCCATGCAAAAGAAAGCATAGAAAGAAAAAGAAATTAAGAACCTTTTTTGCTTAGAAGCAAAGAAGATGTTAGGGTCCTGAGAATAGAGTTGAAGGGTCTCTCCCACGTAAGGCCAACCCATTGAGCCAGGTGGAAGCTTAGGCTTAGGAATCTGTTGAGGTTTCTTGTGTTTCTTTATCAATGGATATGAAAGAAGGGATGAGAAGAAGAGGAAAATGCATAAGAAAAGAGCAATGATCTCCATACACACGTAGCAACTCTCTCTCACTCTCTCTGAGTTTCTGCTGATGGATAGGAAGAAGAATAATGCGTTTTCTCTGATGGCTTTTGAAGTCAATGAAGGACCCGTTTGTGTTGAGATTGGTTTTATAGAGGCAGAAACGTGGTGGGGGCACGGGTCATTATCTAACTATAATCAAATTTAAAGTGGAAATCTCTAGAATCATCATTTTCGTCTGTTCATATTTTACCATACTGTGTTGCCATGCCAAAACCTCATTTTTCATGTTAGATCAAGTTTTAGTTTCAGAGTTTGCGTTTTCTATATAAACAAAAGTGTTGGAGATTCGATATCGAAAAGAAATTTCATTGTATATAAAGAGAATCGATAGCGAAAAGAAATTTCATTGTATATAAGGAGAACCCATAGCGAAAAGACATTGTATAGTGAATCCAAATCTCACCTTATGAATTGATTTTATAGTGTTGAGTTAGTCTTAAATTACAGTTCAAGCACTACAAGAAAATCATGAAATAAAAACTAATTTTTAAATAATTAGTTACAATAGTAACTAAAATAGATACCATTTTAGAAACTAAAAATAAAATTGGTTTCTAAATTAGTTTCTATTATTTTTTATTATTGTTAAATTGTTTCTAAATTGATATCTAATTAGCAACTAAGGTTTTAACTACCAATTATTTAGTTTCTAAATTTGGTAGCAAAAACATTGGTGGCTAATTAAATACCAATTTAAAAACTATTTAACAATAATAGAAACTAATTTAGAAACCAAATTTTCCTTTAGTTTCTAAAATGGTCTGTAATTTAGTTACTATTGTAACTAATTATTTTGGTTTTTACAAATTAGTTTCTATTTTATGATTTTTTTGGAAAAACAGAGATTGCATTAACAACACTCGTGGATGATAAGGTAACATAAATAGCAGGAGTTAAAACATGGCAGTGTATGTCTTCATTCTCTCATGGGTACGTATGATTAGAGATTTTTTTTTAAAATTATCCATGTGTACAAGTTCTAGTTTAAAAAACTAATTCTATTTATAAAAAATACTGTTTTAAAACAAGGATTCACTTTTTGAAGAAAAGTAATTGAAGGGATATTTTTAAAATACAATTTCTCTTGTCTATTTTATTTTAATCGAAACTTCACTTCGAAAAAAGGAAAAAAAAAATATATTAAAATTTTGTAATATATATACTTAAAATAATAAAATATATTGGTATTACTAGTTTTTTTTATTAAAAAAATCTCCATAATGAATACTTATGTATGATAATTTGGTAATATTTCACATTCCATGTGCCATTAGAACTAAAAAGAAGATGAAACCGTATTTTCTTGGAAGAACAACTTAAGAAGTTTTCAGAAGTTTTAAAATGGATTTGACATTTGGATTTGGACACTTTTTTTTTCACTTCTTAAAAAAAAAAGATTCAGTTTTACGAAACAAGAGTGTTGAAATGGGACCTGTACGAAGGGGACAACAACCACTGAGGTTAAAAAGGTAATTAGAAATTATGTTTGGAAAATAAGCATGTGACATATTGTTTTAATAATAAAATATTGTATTTATATAATCATGATAAATAAGATTTTGAAATAAAATTATATTATTTTTAGTTTTTAAGGTAGAGTGTTATAAGATTATTCACCTGCATAGTATTACTTACAAATACACTCATAAAAATATACGAAATAAAGCAACTGAAATATCAAATATATATATATATATATGGATGAAATTATATTTTAAATAAAACTTAATTCAATTTAATCCTGAAATTTGAATAATTCCTCACTAGGCCAAATTAAAAAATAATAATAATAGTTCAAATTTTAAAAATAATAGTTGTAGAGATGTAATATATGTTAAATTTTGACAAAGTGCCATCACTAAAAATTATTAATAGTTGGATTATTACAGAGAATTATTAATTAAGTGACCAGAAATTCTTGTAAATAACATGTCATATGAAAATATCTTCAAATAAAAATGATTAATCTCAATCGAAGGACTAACTTAAATACTTACTCAAGAATTCGTAATCATATTTTTAAAATATCATATATAATCATTATATTCTAAAACATTGTCAAGTAATTTTTCTTTACAACTATATCATGATTTTAATGATTATCGTAACTATAATTATCTTTATTGGTGACATGGTATGATATAAGAAATACAAACAAACCATGGTTATAGTGATCATAATGATTAAATAATAATAATAATGATAAAACAACTATTAATACAAGAGTAGAAGTTATAATCATAATAATATCATACATAATATATCATTCTTACATATAAATATCTTAATATCTATTTATCCTAAAAGACGGACATAAAGTACAAAATTATAAACTTAAAAAAAAAGTTAAACGATCAAATAAATATATAAATTTCTAATCCCAACATTATTATTATTAGTTATAATTATGAAATATAGATTTTATATTTAAAAATATGTATTTATTATAAAGTTTAGATTGCATAATGTGTGCGTCATCCTGTACGATGATGATTAGGATGTTTATTTATAAACTTGAATAAATATTATATTATTTAATAAGTGAGAGTTGTACGTCTTGGTCTCCATCAATAGATTGATCGACAACACGAATTCAATTATGCTTAAGTAGAGTTAATGAAGTTAATCAACAATTAAGAGTTAGGTAATACACTTCTAAGTATGATCTAAGCTCTTTAATCTGACCCAATAAGAAAAATTCACTGAAATAATATAAATAACCAAGATCCCAAGAATCAGGTACGTCATCATACAATGCTCAGATTACATATCACCAAATACTAAAACTGACTTGAACATCGAAGTGTCTTTCGAATCTAGATTACGAGAAGACCGAAAGATGGAACGAGCAGAGAGAAAGAAGAAACTTGCAGGAAAAGGAGTTGAAATACAAACCGAACTGATCAAGAAAAAATAAAAGTGATCTCAATAATTCTCTAAGCTTCAATCCCGTTAATAATTATATTTATTATACTAGATAGTAAAATTCATAACCAAGTAAAATTAAAGATAGTTAAAGTGACTAAAAATGTTTTATGAGCTAGTAATACGTAAGATAGAGGGAAATTATTAGTAAATTTAAAAAATAAAAAAAAAGAATAAAGTATTTTTAAAAAATAAGTTAATTAGGTCAACGGCAAGAAAGTAAGGAGGGGCATCGTAAGAGAAAACCGACCCAAAGCTGGGTCACTTTCTGATAGTGTTTAGTCGGTGTGCGTCATACAATAATTATTGGGATGACAGTTGTCATATTTAATGCAAGAAAAAGTGTAGTTTTTATCTAACAAAATTATATTTCTTCTTTCTTATTCATATATATTTTATAATCTTCTACCATAAATTATTTACTACAATCGATAAATCTCCAAAATCTATAAGAGATTTGATTGAAAATATGTAAAATGTTCAAATATAGATAAATAAACGAATGTCTCTTAAGTTTTATGTTTTAAAATAATTTAAAATAAAATTGGTTATGTACGGTAGATACCGGACGGACGTGGCCGACCGACCGAAGACATAATAAATGCAAGAGCATTTATGTAACAAGCCAAAGTAGTTAAGATACACTTTCGAAAAATCAAGGAGAACACGCTTAGAGAAGATATGTTCCCCGGGTATTCTGGGGCACGACTGACAAGATCTATCCATAACCACCCTGAGCCCAAGGGATAGAAAGCCCATTAGGCAATCCTATAAATACTGTGCTCAAGCCAGAGGAAAGTACGTTTTCATTCACTTATTGAATCACACTTAGAATCTCTTACTTACTTGAGCGTTAGAGTGCCTTCGCAGGTATCCTCTCCCGCCCAACCGAAAGAGACACCAAGAAGGAGCGACCGACCGAAGGAGAAGAAGATCGACACGTCAACAATTATACCACGTCAACCGACCGTGCCTGGGCTCATCTCTCCACTCAGGTACAGGTTAAATAAATGTAAACTTTTAAAAAAAATATATCTAACTTAAAAATGTTTCTAATCTATCAAATTTTAGACCCAAATTCCATGAAGAAAAAGCAATTAAAAGAAATAAAAGGTGAAAAACTTTATAGAATTGATAATACTAATATAAAAGAAATATACACAAGAAAAAAAAATGAAAGAGGCATGAAGAATAAAAGTGACGAAACATATACAATGATTTTTTTTTTATTACATAAACGTGTTTATGTAAAGATGATTTTCATTTTGTATAAAATGCTTACGTAATATTTTTCACCTTGATTACATCCTTAAGTATTTCTATTTGTAGGTTTTTGTTAATGGTTATTAACAGTAACAAATGCATATTGTGTTAGGATTTTTATTCTATGTGTTTATTGTTAATTTAAAATGTATGACTAAAATGTCATCTAAAGATAAATCTTTGACACATATGTTCAATATTTGTTTAATTATTCCATTTTTTTTACAATAGTCCTAAAAACGAAATTCCACAACAATATTTATTATTGAAGATAACAAATAAATTTATATTTGTTTTAATTTATCCTATTAACAAAAAATTACTTATATTGATGCGACATAAAAATACATTCAAGTATTATTTTCTCATATATTTAGAGTAAACCTTACATGTTTTTTTAATTAGTTTATGAAATTTAACCTTTTTAGTTTGATTTTCTTATGTTGTAAAAAAAGCAAACAATTTAAGTATACTATTATATATGTTAGATGTTGGTTGCTATAGAAAATCATTTAACATTAATTTATGAATCTAATAGATAATTACGAGAATTCTCGATTGCTCATATCATTATAAGAAAATATTGCATTAGTTTATAAATAGTAGTGTCAATCAAATTATGTACTAGAGTTTGACTTAACAAATCTAACGTGATGCCAAAATTATTTAAAAATAGTTAAAAAGTATTAATATAAACATTTTTTTTTAAATTATTGTCATTAACATTAACCGCACTAAAACAAATTAAATTAATATAAAAAATAAAATTCATTTAATGAAGGATAAGTCAGCACAAAATTAAATAAAATTTAAAATAAAAATACATTAAAGTCAGTTTGATCGCTTTAATTAAAAATTAATGATAAATTAGTATTGATTTAGTTGACACTATTTAGAGTCTTTTAAAAATCGATATGAATGAATTAGTATTCATAATTTTATGGTTTGTTGTTTTTTTAATAAAAAAATAATATTTCAACTTGTTTAAAAAAACGTATAATATTTAGTTACATAATTCATTGTACTTGTAAAATGTAAATGATTGAAATGTAATTATTAAGAAGACTATGTTAAGATTTGTGTGTCGTGATTTAAGATTGATGAATTTCAACTCTTATCACATACATCACTAATATTTAAGTAGTATCAATTATAACCATTTATAATCTCCCATTTTAGTAACATTTCGATTTTCATTCTTTTAAAAACTTGTATTCAAGGATATTATTTAGATTATCACAATAAAGTGACATATATATAATAATAGAAACTTAAACTAAAGCATAGGTTGCATGGAAATTGGCCACTATGATTTTAAAGACAAGCACTGAATAAGGAGTGCTACCATCATTCTCATGTTCCAACATCCATTTCTTCTTTACGTATAACGTGGATTAACGATCGGAATCGAACGAATTACGTTATTCGACATTGTTGACCGACCGATCAGATGATTAATTATATTAAAGAGTAAATCAATGATATGATAAGTATAAGTATGGTAACACCCTACATATCAGGATAATATCTCTACAAATCTAGGTTCTACCTTGATAAATTTGAAACTATGAATCAGTTAATACTCTTTTATTGAAGATACACACCACATACAACCCATGAATGAAATAGTCCTACAAATAGCAATTAATTGTTTTGGTCTCTAAAATTTGTTTCTATTTAATGATTTTCTTGTAGTGATATTTAACTTCAATATTATACCTTTCACTATAATAAAATTATTAAATAAAAATTAAATTTAAAGACAAAAAATAATTAATTACTATATTAACTAAATTAGATATTTTTTTTCTTTTTTCCTTTTTAATAATATTTTTTCACGTGATGACAAATGATTGTTGTTACTTGAGATGTCAGACTAGTTGAAATCTTAAGTTGCATAATGATGCCTAACATGAAAACTTTTATTTAAAAAAAATAGATATTATTTTACATACCGAAAAATTTATAAACTAGTTTTTAAATTAGTATTTAATTAACTACCAAAACATTAGCTATCAACCTTACTTTAGAATTTAAAATAGTTGGTAACTAAAACTTTAATAACTAATTAGATACCAATTTAAAAACTAATTTATATATTTTATCAGTAATAAAAACAAGTGTAGACATCGATAATGTTTCAATCTATCAAATAGTATTTTGTATAGTCATTTAATGATTATTTTTTTATATATAATTAAACGTTAGCCATTAAAAATATTAAAAATAGTGTTTAATAAGAAATATAATATTTATAAAATTGATGAGCCAAAAGTAGATTCTGGTAGTGGTCCTTTGAAGAGATTGGAAATGGATTTGGGTTTTTTTTTTATTATATTGGTTGAAGTAAAGGAAGAAAATGACGAAGATGGTTGTTTAAAAATAGTGAATGAAGAAACCCATAATGTGTAGATTCATTGTTGGATATGGTTTTGAATAAAAAGTGAAAGAAAGAAAGAAAAGAAAAGAAAATCTAGAGATTTCTCACTAGCTACCATTACCTTCTATTCCTTATGTTTCAGGATTCATCGTGCTTCACAAATTTTCTTCAACACTTTTTCATTTTCATTTCGATCACAAGTTAAGCTCGCATATATGCTACCAACTGCGCTGTACTTTCAATTTACATCTACATAATACAAAAAAACACAACTAAATCACGAATGCTTATAGACACTATATCATCTTTTATATATATATATAATATAATATAATCAGGTTTAGCGTTATTTATATCTTTCGTGAAAATAATGTGTGCTAATAAGTTGACTAATTTATGATATATTTATAGAAAATAATTTATTTGGTATAATAGGTTTTCATCTACTCTGTTCTTATAATTCTTTATGAATAAGTATAGTATATTCTTGTTAACATATGAGTTTTGGTATAGTCTCACATAGTTTTATTGTATTTATTTCTTTATTTCTGATAATATTTTTTTAGTGTGATGACAGATGATTGTTGTTACTTGAGGTGTGAACATAACTGAGATGTCAAGTTGCATAATGATGTCTAACATGAAAGTTATATATATATATATATATATATATATATATATATATATATATATATATATATATATATATCCTAATTATTTATAATAAAGAAACTATTGAAATGAGTATATTTACCAGATTTTTAGATAACAAATAAATTTTCAATATGAAATATATTATAATATTTATATTTTTTATATTTTAATTCATATTGAAAATCTATTTGCAATGAAAAGAAGGAAAAAAAAACCTATTCTAATAATTTTCTTATTACAAATAGTCAGGAGGTCTAAAATTTGGAAAAAAAACAAAAATTAATTTCAAAAAATATACTGTGTACAAGAAAAAAAAACACATTTAAGCATAAAATAATGTTTTTTTTTTTAAAATCCCACATCGACTAGAGATTATAGCCTTTTTCATTATATATAAGTAGGAACAAACCTCAATCTCATGAGTTGGTTTTATGGGATTGAGTTAAATTTAAAGTCCACCTCTTAACATAATATCCTCAATCCTATGAACCGGTTTTATGAGATTGAGTTAGGCTTAAAATCAACTTCTTAATTTTTTTTAGCATATGTATCTTTTATTGAAGACTAAATATCTTTCGAAATGAAGAGTAAAGTTTTATTTATTAATATTGGTTATGTTGTAACTTTTATGTAATACGATTCTTTAAGAGTTTTCTGAATTTTGCATTGGTCCCTATTAGCATGCATGTGAGAAATTCCACAATTTTTTTTAAAGAGAAATCTAGGTCATTGCTTTTGGAAAAAGTCCAAATCGTAACGGAAGTTCAAATTAAGGAAATGAATAATCTAGAGTTTTTCTTTTATCTAATAATTATTATTTGTCTTTTAGCAATACTTTGAAAGGCAAATCTAGTTTTGTCGGCGAATATTCATGTGCCAGTGGAACCCTGCCAATATTATGGCAACTATGATTAATTATCTAATTATTTTAATTTTAAATTTTAAATGATAAATTTTAATTATAAGCTATAGCCAAAACCTACTTAAGGGTAATATTACTAAAATTCAAAATTTAGGACAAAATCATTAGTTTTTTTTTTGTAAAATAATATTTTAATATTAAATTTAAAGGGGAAAAATTAATCATAACACACAAGTGTGCATCAATAAGTAGTGTGGAAAAAAAATCCACCATTTAGATAACATTGATTTGAAAAAAAATGAATGTTAAAATTAATATGGTAGTAATTTTATAAATATTAGATTACTTTCTTTGTAGTTCAAAAGTCAATTAATTTAAAAAGTGACTAAATTAAAACATTTTATAACTTTTCTTCTTGGTTCATGTGCTCTTGCACCATCCTTCATGCTTCTTTCTCCATGTTAAAACTCAATTTATCAAACCAATTCTAACCTAACTCAACTGAATAAAAATTTCCAAATATCCAAGTCTCATATTCAATATTTAATTAGATTAAATATGTTTTTTTATAATATAATATTTTATTTTTTATTAGTAAGAAAAAATAGTAAATATATGAAATTTTTAAAGAATAATTCAACCCTAGTATAAACAGAAATAAAAAATAAACTAACATCACAAATTCAACCTATTTAAATAAAAAAAATTTGAAATCTCCCAATTACTTAATTAAAAAATACAAGATCAAAACACCAATCAAAATAAGAAAAATCAGTTAAATCTTTAGATCTAACCCAATATTTATAATATAATATAAAATTTGGTTTTTTTCTAATTTTAATTTTAATTTTTTTAAATATTTGTAATAAGTAATTTTACGTAAAAATATAGAAAAAAAAACATGTTTAATCCTTTATACTTCTTTTTTCATGTAAAAATTTTATGTATCACTCCAACTGTGATGTGATCAATTTCAACTTAAATTAATTTAACCTAACCCAATTGAATAACATAACAACTCCTAAATATCTAACTCCCGTATTCAATTCAACCAAAATTATTAAATAATAATAATATAATTATGATTTATTTACTCTATTATTCTACTAACTAAGTGAAATATTAAGTTATTAAATTATTTAAATTCTTCAAATAATAAATAATATAGTCTATTTTAACAAAAAATATTTTAAAAAATCTAATAAAAGATGTTTTTGATATAGTTTAGTAATAAAAATAATGAAAACGTGTGATTCAACCGACCCAATCTAATTTAGTCCATTATAAGTGAATTGGATTGAATTTCATCTAGGAAAAAATGCAGAAACATAACCCAACTCAACTCAATATTTGTTTATTGCATTAGATAATAGATTCATCAGACTCAACCCATGCACACCTCTTTATATATAAAAATTTAATTAGAAAAATATAGTTAAATATAGAAATATATGTTAATTATAAAATTAAAATTTATTTAAATATAGAATTTAGTTACATTATCTTGCCATAAAATTTTATTGTAATTCCAACATATAGAAATAAAATAAAAAACTATTTTTTAAAAAAGGAACAACATGTAGTTACAATTGGCTTATTAGTTCATTCATTCGCATTATCTATGTCCAAATCTCAAATTCAGGATTATCAAAATCAGATTTGTAAGTAACGGCCATAAGAACGGAAATGTCAAAAAGCTAGGTGACTCTAACCGAGTCTACCATCAATGACCATAATAAATAAAACACATAATTAGTAAGCCTTAAATGTAATGAATAACAGTTATGTGGCTAATTTAAAGGACTCATAATACTCCACTCAGATGATACCACATGATTAATCTATAAATATTCACTCTTCAAGAAGTCCAATATACACTATCTCATACTCTTAACTCTTATACACTTAAGAACTTAACATCTATGTATTCATACTAACTTAAGCATCAAAGAGTCTTTTGTAGATGAATCTCTCGTCGAAGACCAAAATTCATTATTTATATATTATAAAAATTAACATTGTCATGTATAAGAGAATATGTAATATGTATAAGAGAATATGTAATTTGTATAGTGAAATTCTATTAAATTGATGCATCCATTATTACAATTATCGATTAAAAACATAAACAAACACAAATAAAGATTTTTTCTTCATCGTAGGATATGACAATCAAGAACTATTGCATATCATGCGCAGCCTAATGAACAGGCTCCATTGAGGCCAATCACAAAACATCTAAATCTGTGCACGCAAACGTACCGACATATCATTCTTTTATCCTCAGTTCTTATTTTCATTACACAAATTAATGTTTGATCTTAATGGAAAAACAACCAATGAATATCTAAAAACGTACATGGGTAGCTTATGAAATGACATTGTGTTTTTTTCCTATTTAGGAATCAACTGAAACAGTGACTGCAGATTGTGTTTGGATTAACATTTTCAAGCACAAACTAACCATGTTTGGATTTGAATCTTAGATATATAAACAGAATTGTGTTGTTAATGGTGGCCGTACCTGATGTTAACGTGATTGCAGCAGCAGAGAATACATATCTCTGAAAAAAGTGAATCCAATAAGGATTTGTAACTTTTAATGAAGTTCAAATGATAAAAAGCACACCAAAAGTTTTGTTTGAATTGAAGTAAAAGTTGTTATTCTTATAATGATTAATTAGTACAGAAGAAAGATTAGAGAAAGCAGATTCTATAAGATGCTTTGTGGGAGGAATATTTTGTGATGAAATGGCAACCCCAAGTTGGTTGAGTTATTAGGTGCCATTCCTTTATGGATTGGAATGTTACAGAACTGAACAAGAAAAATACAACCCTCAGAAAACCAGTGACAGACAAATAGGAACATAATCTTTTGCATAAAAGATCTTGGTAAATCTCAAAAAGAGTGTTTTAGATATTGTTGAGTGCAGCATTATTCTTCTTCCACGCTTGCAATCATGGCCAAGTTAGTTTTGGAATTTACAGGTCGCCATAGATAGCTAGGCCATGACTTGCATCCAAAGAGGCAAAAAATGAATCTTCTTGTTAGATATGCAAAAAGATTGCACAAGATAAGTGCCAAAGCAGTACGGCTCTGCCCCATTCCTCTGCTTTCGAATTCAGAACACATAAATTGTTGATTCCTTGTTGGGATGCCACTTTTACCTACACCAAGTCTCACCTACCACTTTCTCTTTTCATAATGCCTCTCTTCTCATTTCACTACCCTATCCACACTTTACTATCATATCTACCAAATCCTCTGTAACTATCTTATTTCAACATTGTATCCTGCCATTCATGTCCAGCAACTGTCCCCACACAATTATCCATATCAACTAGAGATTAGGACATTTTATAATATATAAGTGGATGTAAGAAGTGGACTTTAATAAGTCTAACTTAATCTCATAAGCCGATTTTATGAGATTGAGTTAGACTTAAAGTCCACTTCTTGTATCCACTTATATATTATGAAATGTCTTAATCTCTAATCGATGTGAAATCTTTAACACACTCACTTATGTTGAGGCTACCAACTCGTGAATGAGACTATATATTATGGGTGGTTCGATAACGGTCCGATAGCGGGTGACCTAATAAATCCAACAAACAATCGTTAGAATAGACTCGAAATGACTCTGATACTATATTAAAAGTGAACTTTAAGCCTAATTCAACCTAATAAAACCGACTTATAAGACAATGTTTGCATCCACTTATATATTATGAAATGTCTTAATCTCTAGTCGATGTCAGATCTTCAACAGTATCTTAGCGAGAGTTTATTGGTTTTATCAGGTCACCCACTATCATATTAGGTTTAAAGTTCACTTCTTAATTCTTAATAAAAACATCAATCACATCTCTTTAAATTTGATATAACAGTTATGATTCAAATTTTTGAAAATGTTTCATCAAGTTAGAACAGTTCTTATGCATTGATACATTTGGGTGATTTGCTGCTCTCATTTCTGTCACCCCCAACTCAGCACAAATTTATGTCATCCACAGAGATCTTGAGATGCTAATGAGTGTGCCAAATCTGCAGCTACTATCACATGATCAGTGAAGATAAGTGCTTGTATTATTGTTGTTAATATATTGAAGTAACACTTTGGACTTAATGTCTTATGAGTTTGAGAGGTATCAAATACAGATAATTCCCAATTCTTATTCGCAGAAAGTGTATCGAACATGTGTTGAGCTGCAACTTGTACAAATTTTTGTGACTCTGTCGTATCTGTTAGGTTATCAGAACAGCACATTTGTACTTTTGACTAAATTTATGCCTTATCCACAGTGTGAGCAATAAGCAATGCTTATCCGATGTACGGAGTACAAAGTCTAAATCTGAATTCAAGCTTTTGAGTTCCATCTCTATCAAGATGTGAACCTGATGCACTTGGTTGGGAACCCAATAAAGAAATAGAGGAATGTGGATTTAACACGTCTCTCAATTCAAGTGAAGAACTTTTGGGTAGCATATAGCAGATGTTTGCCTGTGACTGGTTTCACAACTTTGCAAAGATTCAACACTTCTTCACTTGGTGAATAAGTGGGTTATATCTATTCAGTGAAAAAATATGCTGTTTCGATACGGCTAATATACAGTCTGATATTGCTTAGGAGTCGAGGTCAATAACAGTTTAAATATACTTTTCTCCTTTAACCTATCAAAACGTCTTTTAAGGACAAAACGTGACAGAACACAAACCTCTAAAGTGAACAATAACTCGGATGCGGTGATTGATCTTAGCGGTGCTATCTCTCGGACCTGACTTCAGAACATATGCAAAGCCAATTTCTTCTGAATTCAAGGTGTAAAACATTCTCCACCCTCAATTCCTTTTTTCACCTCTTATAAGCCACTGCTGATAAGGTCACTGAACTTGCTACAACTATCTAATTTCAAACTCACTTCTTCTACCTTCTTTTAATGAACAAGAAGAGAGTTAATAACTATTAGGGCATGTACAGTTTTCGTCAAATTAAGTTAAATGTGGATTTTCACATCCAAGTTGAAATGCAGTAGCAAAGTAAGATATGTGGAACTGCAAATTGAAATGTATTTCACCAATACAATTTTAAAGTTGTTGTATAAAATTAATTCTCTTTCCGGTTGTAATCTGATATATGATTGTATGATTGTAAACATATCATCACTCGTTAGGATAATTCTTAACCGTTGATAACTAAGGGTGAAAAAAGGTTTGATGAGGTTGTTGAAAGTGGGTCAAAGAAGATGGAAGAAAATATGTATGTATTGTGAATTGCTATAAAAGGAAAGAGAAGAAAAGAGGAAACAGGGTGCTTCCAAATGGCGAGTAGGGCTGCAGCAAAAGAAGACAAACAAAATGTAGAAAGGTGAAGATGATGTGTTTTCTATCATCCATTTTTGGAATGCATGCATCCTTGTCATCCACCTTGGTGCCTTCATCAAATTCTGATAGTGATCATTATTATTGTGAGTGAGTGAGGTGAGAAAGAGACTTCCATTGATGTGTTTTTCTGAGGTGGATTTTGCTCATGCATTCAAGACCTTAGCTACAAAAAGTTGTGATCTTGTTGGAACAAGTGCTTCTTCTGTGTGTGGCTACCATTTCAGTATGGGGTTAACTCCCCAACTTTTAATTCATATCTTCCTTCCATTCCAAACCATCTACCACCATATCTTCATTTATTTAGACTCCATTACACTTTTTATTTTATCTATTACTTCTCAAAACATATTTCACTTCACAATCTTATTATCACTATAAATAATAACAATTATGATATGCTAAATACTCTCTATTTAAATCTTGTATTAACAATTTTTTTTTAAAATATATAAAATATAGTTTTAAAATATTATAATGTTGTAATAATATAATAATATTATGTAATTTTATGTTTTTTTTTGTCTTAGAAGTAAAGTTTCACACTTAATAACAATTAATGGTAGTCTTAGCATCAAAATCTTAAGATAAGAGTTTGAAAGAGCTATTCAAAAAGCTATTTTTTCAAAAGGCTCAGACAAAATCAGTGATGATGAGTGTTCACAGTCCAATCCTTATCTCTGCAATGAAGACATGTATTATTAAAGAGTCCATTAACCGTAATGTGCCAAGACATTTTCTGACATCAAGACAAAGTAAAAAGAATCAAAGAACAATAATTGGAGCATATGACAACAGTGGACGAGACCAGAGACAAAAGATTTTTCGACATGACAACAAGAGGTAAAAGATTTTTCAAGATAACAATAATTTAGAATCTGAATAATAATATAGACTTGTCTGAACAATAATGTAAATCTACTTGTCGTAAGCATTATAATGTGTCTATATAAAGAAGTTCTTCTATAGAAGAAGGACATAGTTGAGTAAAGAGTTCTAAGAAGCTTGTATGAAAGTTCTATTTATAAAATAAATTGTTTTCATCTTGAGCAATTATCTTTCATGATTTTTGTAAGTCATTACCATATATAGATAATTTTGATGAAAAACAAATACCTACAAATTGTAAAATATAAATTTAAAAATATTTAGATAAAGGATTAATAAGAGTCTCAAAGTCGTATATCTCATTATTATTATTATTATTATTATTATTATTATTATTATTATTATTATTATTATTATTATTATTATTATTTTTATTTTTATTTTTATTTTTATTTTTTTTGCTAATATTCCTTTAAGAATAGTAACAAAAGATGCCGAATCTTTTCTTAGGAAACAGGGAATTATAAAAATACAGAAAAATATATATCTATAGACCTTTCGGTGCAACATTCATAAATCACAAATCGTGGCATATACATACAAATTCACAAATAATATAAAAATAAAATAAAATAAAAACCTAAGAAGAATGCATAATATCTTACGTTTACATGTGCTAAAGGGCACCTGAAAACGTTGCTAGAGTTTGTGGTTGTGATTCACAGTGCTTCATTTTTGCACTAAATGCTTCGTCTTGTTCTTGTCATTCATCTTCAAACTTCCATGGATCAGTTGATTTTTCCTGGTCACATCCCAGGTTCTCATTTCCTCATCACCTTTCATTTTTTTCTTATCAATTTTCAATGGACTAAGTTTTCCTCACAAATTTTAAATGATATATCTTTTAACATTCTTTTATACTATATTTTTATTATTGTGTGAGATTGGAACGAGAGAATAAATATCCACCATAGTTTGAGATTAGAAATCCTAGTAAGAGATTATAAAGATATTGTATTTCATCCTTGTTGGTGAGATTAAGTGTTACCCTCATGGAGTGAGAGAAACAAATATTGTAATCTACTTTAATAGTGAAGACATTTTTTGAATTAATTCCTATGAGTTTTTATTTCTCAAATTGAGAAGGTTTTCCCAGACTACAAAATTTCGATGTTATTGTTTTATTTTACTTTATTTTCTTTTATTATAGACTAAATAATATATCACGCAGGTAATTATCTAATTAAATATATATATATATATATATATATATATATATATATATATATATATATATATATATATAACAAAACTACATCTCCATCCTTCAACTTTGTCCCTAGTTCAACCAAGCAACAATACCAAACTCCTCTGGCTTCACCATCTAAAACTAGACTGTTTCTTCCTCCACCTCCATATCTTCTTCTCCCACCTCTATAAACTTTTGATATTTCGAAAATATCCTTCTGTAATATTTCAGATTATGTAACCCAGAAGTCATTTTACAAATTCATAATTAACTTCCGGATTATGTAATTCGGAAGTCTTTTTTCAAGTGTATGAATATTTTTTGGATTACATAATCTGGAAGTCTAAATTAACTTCTGGATTATGTAATCCGGAAGTCTTTTTTCAAATGCGTCTCAAGATTACAAAATCCGGAAGCTTACATAATCTGGAAGCTACTTTCAAATTCAGACTTTTGAATTATATAATTTGGAATATCATTTTTTAAAAATATATTATGGATTACATAATCTGTAAGCTATTTTCAAATCCAAGTTACTTCCGGATTATGTAATCTGAAAATGGGGTGGCACAAGAAGAATAAAAAAGTCGTTTCAAGTTTCGTATGGGGGTGGCAGAAGAACCTATGGAGGTGCAGGAAGAAGCAGCCCTAAAACTATAATCAACGCATCCACAATATATTTCAAACTCTAAATATATTTTATGGATATCTTAGTAGGGCTTTTTCTTCCTGCACTCCCACAATTTCTTGGTGCACTCCTACAAATTTCAAAATGACTATTTGACCCTTTTTAAAGTGATTTCCATTATGTAATTTTTATAAAACACGCTTTCCAAAATTTTCAGAACGGGATTTTCGGAACATGATTTTTGGAATGGGATTTCAGAAATAAAATTTTTCAGAACACATGAAATACAAGTTTTTTGGAACAGAGTTTATGGAACTTTTTAAAATGCATATAATACCTTATGAAATGTGTTGTCTGAATTTAGTTTTCTAGAATATGTTTTTCAAAACAATTTTTTTTTCATGTGTTTTCTCTCTCTTCTTCTTCCTCTATAATATCTCCCTCTCTTCATCTTCTAGTGATGGTGCAGCAGTGGCAATGACAATGTGAGAGAGGATATTTTAGTCTTTTCAAATTAAAAGTTGGGGTGCAGTTAATAATGATGGAATACAGGAAGCAAAAATATCCTCTCTCACTGCTTCAAAAAACTATAGAGAAATTCAAAACACTGAAATTGAAAGCACTTTAAGATAAAAAACAAGTGGGACTCTAAAGAATGAGAAATCTCTTATTATTTTCATGTTTCTAAAAATGTTTACTTACAACATTTTCTTAAACTATTCTATGTTGATTTAACTTGATAAATTTCAGTTATGAGTACATAATAATTTTTAGTCTAAATCCATATTATATCTTTTCTTTTTTATAAGAACATAATCTTCAAGAGTTTGAGCTTATTAATTGAATTTTAATATATGTATGCATTTCTTCTTTTGTGATACATATAGAAAAGGTGTGTTAGTTTTCTTGAAGTGGAAAGAGTGAGATCTATGTGAATTTAAGTTTGATTTTTTCATATATTGATACCAAACTATTTATGAAAATCAGAAAGAGATTTACCTACAAAAGACTTTCTTATATTTAAGTCAGTTATTTGTAAAAAATATGAAGATCAAAGAGAGATTCTCATACAGAAAATTCTGTAAAGCTTAAATAATTTATTTGTAAAAAAAATCAATATTCAAGTTAATAAGAACTATTGAAAATAAAAAATGTATATAAATATTGAATGAATATTCCTATGACATCTCATTTGGTGAACATTAACAAAAATATATTATGTACCTCAGTCATTAAATATATCCCAATTGTTTGGATGTTAGATAGATATATTAACTATATTAAGTTATAATCAATCACATCTGAGTTTGACAGGAGTTTTATTAAAATATACTTGATTTGAATATTTTTTTGGAGGTTTCATCTCAAACTCATTTTTTTTAGCAAGTACTAGACATAAAATGTTGTTACACACTTAAAACAAAAGTCATCTTTTGAGTGAAAAAAGTATCACTTTCCTAATACATTGTTAATTTGATAAGAACAAAAAAGATCTAATCTTATCATTTTCCATAAGAAAATAAGAAACATAGCACTCATCTTTGAAGAAAAGAAGTGAAACTTAGGGAGTGGTAAAGAATCAACTTGTACATGCATATGATGTGATATAATACATGGAACATCCTTGTATTGCATCTCTCACAATCACCCTTTTCTCTTCTATGTAGAGGGAATCAATAACTTTGTCCACAGACAAAAGTTAAGAAACTAAAGTTGTCTATGACAGTTAAAATCTAATCTTCCACTTCCTCTCTATTCCTTTGAACAGCTCCAAAGTGTTTTACAAGAATGTCTGCAACAACAGGCACCAAATTCTTGCAAGGCACACCCTTCTTATACAACTCAGCTAAATGTGAATCACTTCCAATTCTCCCTCCCAGAAAAATATCCACACCTTCAGTGGCTTTACCATTCTCATCCCTAGCCATGCACCCCATGAAACCAATATCAGCAACCTGCACCTGACCACAGGTGTTGGGGCAACCAGTCCAATGCATTCTCACAGGCCTAGTCACAGCCACTTGCCTCTCCACTTCCTCAGTGACTTTCAATGCCCTGGCCTTTGTCTCAATTATGGCCTGCCCGCAAAACTGGTTACCCGTGCAAGCCACCAATGTTTTCATCAAAAGAGAAGGTTCTGGTGAAAACTTGTGTTTCAAGAGAGGCTCTTGGAGCAAGGCCTCAAGTTTTGAGTTGTCCACATTGGGGATTATTATGTTCTGCTCCACTGTTAGCCTCAGCTCACCACTGCCATATTCATCTGCCAAAAGGGCCAACTCATCCATCTCATCTGCTTGGATTCTACCAACTGGAATGTGAATACCAACATAGCTTAGACCCTCCTGTTTCTGTGGATGAACACCTAAGTAGTCTCTTCTTTCCCATTGTTTCTTAACCAGATCTTCCTGAGCTCTCTCCAGCTGCTTTCCTGCCATTCTTTTCTCCACCTCTGACCTGAATACTTCTATCCCCTGCATTTGCCAAACACTTATCACTTACTTGCCAACTAGATACATGACACTACAAAAAAATCATTATGAAACTATTTATATAACCATTTTACAGTTATTTACATGGTAAATATCTTGTTACTTTATTCTAAACAACAATGATTAATCCCAATTTAATATTTTATTACTAAAAAAGATTGTGATTTGGTTGTTTAGGAAAAATATGGTTGTCAAGATATATTTTAGTAATGTAGTAATGTAGTTGTCATGCCTATCTGTGTTTCTAATTCTAGAAGTCAAATAGCACCCAAGTGTCATGAATCATTTTCCTTCTATAAACTGCATTAGTTTTTGTTTAGATTGATTATAATTTTATTTATAAAAACTTTCATGTTAAGTACCAGTATGCAACTTGACAGATCAGTTAGGCTGACTAAATTAACTACAATTTAAAAAAGAAAATATTACAGTAAAAGTCAACTAAATAGATGCTAGAAAAAAGTGGCAAAATTTATAAGAGAATCCACTTACGAGTTCATCAATCAACCACATCATTCTTGTTTTCTGTCTGTTCCCTCTGAAGCCAAGGTCCCTATATGCCTCAAGAACTGCTTTACAAACTGGGATTACATCATCTGCAGAGACCCAGGCATCAAGTGGAATTGCTTCAGCACATCTCTTGGCACTAAAGAAACCACCAACCAGTAAGTTGAATCCAAAACGACCATCCTTATTGTTAGCAGGCATGTAAGCCAGATCATTGATGTGGGGATGCTCAAACAGATCGTGGGATCCCACCACACACACATTCCACTTCCTAGGCCTGCACAATTTCAAAGATTGAACCTAAGGACCCCACACCAATGCTCAGATTATAAAATGTAAAGAAGTTGTTTTCTTCCACAAGTTAAAATTAGTTTGAGTTAAAAATAAGATTTTGGACAAGCTAGTAGGAAATAGCTTCATGTTTCCTTGTTATTTTTTTCTACTAGAAGTGGTTATGAAGAACTTTTTCCACACATACTCTTTAAGTGCATACTTACAAGTTTGACATGGCTGGGTTGCCAAGTGAATTGGCAGTGATGAATTGAGATAACAAGTTGTTGTAAGGTCTAGTATCAACAATCTCATCAGGGTCAATGCCAGCAAGAGGGTTACCCACAGAGTTTCTCACATTGTCCATGCCACTCTGCAGACTTGTCAAACCAACTTCTGCTAGTCCCTTAAGAATTTCTGGCACATCAGGTAGCACCACACCTCTAATTTGCCAATTCTGCCTCGTTGTTACATCAGCACACCCATCTTTTCCATACTTCCTGATCACACTCGCCAAATATCGAGTCTGAGAGCTAGTTGTCACCCCATTTGGAAGCTTCAGCCTCATCATAAACCTACCATCTGGTTTTGCAAATGAAAAGATATTTCAAGCACTTATAATAGTGCTGAAACTAAATTTTGTTCTTAACCCTGAGTTTGAAATGCAATTAACTTAAACATCAACAACTTATGTGGTCCACTCGGTTTGAGACTCTAGATATATTCAGATAAACTTCCCATAAAATACTTATGTTATGATATGAATTAAGTTTCTCTTATAAGTTAACATAGCCTAGTATAGGTTAAAAGTATAATTTAAAAAAGCTATATAGAAGAGTTTTTATAAATTGACTTGTGTACTACACTAATTCTAAGTCATGGAAAGAATTTAATCCATTTGGGTTTCAAGCTTTCTTTCTTTTTGGATTACTTTACAGAAAAAATTATCCATATGCAGGATTTCAAAGATGTAGCATTCAACTCTTGGTTTTCACTAATCATGACATATTGAGAGTCTAGAGACATTGATACGACATAGATTCAGATATACGTATAATTGTATGATACTGAAACACGAATTTATATATTATACAATAAGTTTAAATTTTTTAAAAAGTAATATATTTCTCCTTTTAAAATTGTATTAGAATCTTGCTAGAATTGTAAAAAATCCAAAAGATGGAGTGGTGGTGAAGCCAACCAAAAGGAAGTTGAAAAAGGTGAAACTTACAGTGATGCTTTCTCCTATGAAAAAGGCCAAGCCACTTGAGTCTAACATCAATATCATCCTTAGTGTGCTTGGAGCTCTCAATTTCCTCAAGGGACATCTTAGCCAAATCCTCAATCCCACCTTCCATGAAAAGCTTCATGGGGTCTTTCTCAAGCTTCACCTTTTCCTGAGGGCTGATGCCCCCCCTGTACTCTTCCTTCAAAACCCAGAACCCATCTCTCTCCTCCACTCTAGGCTCCAACCTGGACGCCTCCACCGTCTCTGAGGCAGCCGGAGCCGCCGTGGGCGTGGCACAGAGCAGTGTCTTGGAGCGAGAGCTGGGGCAGCATGGAGGGGCCAGAAAACGAACAGAAAAAGAAGACATTGGAAGGAAGGTGTGTTGAGAATGATTGAAGGTTGCTGCAATGGCGGTTTGAGAGAAGAGTGTGCATTTTTGTAGGACGAGAGGAGCAGAGTGAACAAGGACCTTACAACCAAGGAAGAGCTTATCTTCCTCGGACTCTTCGGTGCTACCAAGGGTCACTTCCTCCTCCTAACACTCTTTTCTTCATCTTTTTCAAAGTTTAACTAAAACATTTTAAAATAGAATCTTAGAAATATTACAACTTGTACCATATTATAATTACAAAGAATAATACTTTTTATTAAAATAAAGTAATTTTGAAATTGTATTTAAAATCAAAATATATATTGGTGTCTCTTAATTTACAATTATTAAAGTAATTTTTTAAAAAAATAATAATGTAAACTTTTTCTACAATTGTTCAAAATGATAAATATTATTGAAGTTTTTTATTGAAGTTTTTTATATGCATGTAATCGAGAATGTCGTCACGAATGAATAACTTTCTTAATCCAAACACAAATAGTAAATTCATACTTAACTATAACTAAGTTAGTTAGTTGTAAATTGTGATTAAGGTACGATTGGGTTTTCTTTTGGACTCATGAGCGGATTCATGATAATTGAGACTCATCCAAAAGGTATAAATACCAGAGGAAGCCAAGTGTCAAATGTAATTTTTTTCTCTCGACTCATCTTTATATTGTACTTAGACTAACTTGATTGTCTAAATGTTCTCGTATGCCAATACAGTCCTATATCGCTCAGGAATCGAGATGGACAATTTATATACTCCCTCCTCCCTTCCCCCTTTGAGGCACTTTTTAAGGACAAAACAGTGATGGAGCACGACCTCCAAAGCAGACAATGCAAGTATACTTTTTCGGATTTAGTAGTTTCTTTAAAATAAAATAAAAAGTTTTTTTAAGTGAAAATTATGCAGAATTTAAAAGATTTTATGCTAATTGTGCGCCCACGGTTTGTCTCTTCTTTTCTTTTTATATTTCCTTAGTTTCGGACATTTGCGGTTCATTCATTGTATGCGGCTACATGCAACCGTTTCAAAATGAACACCACAAAACAGGACTTACTTCAACATACTTTATAATATAGGTTAAATACATTTGTCCACGTGAAAATGTTTTTTTCTTCTAATTTAAATTTTAATATTTATAAGAAGAAATTTGTTAAAATACCATTATTTTTTTACCCAACAAACGAATTTTATATTATAATTAATGAGATATTCTTCATAAATCTCAAGATAAAAAATAAATCGTTCCATTTTTATAACATTTTAATATCTTAATTGACGTAAAAAATCTATAATAGTTTTTTTATTACATGCATGTGAGAGATATAAAAAGTTTATAGTATAGACGAAAATAGTTTGAGATGAAAGATAAAATATATTTAACTAATAAAATGAGAAAAGAAAAAAGAAGAAGCCAATTTGAAATAGAACTCAGAGAGCACGAGTCACGTTTGCAACTTGGGTTATATCTATTCAATTATTTTAAGAAGTAATTATTGATGAATAGTACTTTTAAAATAATTAAAATTTATTTATTTATTGAATTTAATAATATCTTAAACATTTACTTAATCATAAATTATGAGAAACATGTGCTAAAAGTATGACCAATCTTGTGGGTAAGAGACAGATGGCTCCATAAACCTTACGAGTTTGCCAAGAGCCAAAGCTGAACCATGTGGAACTATAAGACATGTCTATGCATCATTTCACCACTTTTTTTTAAAAAAATAGATTATATTTTTATCTTTTCTTTATTTATTGTTTTCAAAATTTTAGATCCTGTTGATTATTATTTTTATCAATTATAATAATATTTTTCTACAAGAGTTGAAGTACCTTTAAAATATCTTATTTTATTTATTATTTATTGATAAAAAATTAATTATAATAATTTTAAATGATGTTTAATTAGTTTACTCAGTTATTTATAAAGTACAGACACTTCTCTTAAATTGTGTGTCCGTATCAGACACATGTATCAGTATAATTTCTTAGTTAATAAAAACTTATATAATAAATTTTTTGAAATTTTAGAAAATTAATGTATTTTTCTTTTTTAAAATTGTATTAGAATCGTGCTAGAATTATCAGAAATCTAATAAATATTTTTTTAATTAAACACTTCATTGACACGTGTTCTACAAGTGTCGATATCTGATACGTGTGTCCGACACGGACACACACTATTTAAAAGGAGCGTCGAAGTGTCCAAGCCTCTCATATCTATATTCAAGATAAAACTATATATCACTGAATTGCTACAGCGGTCACCAAATGAAAGTAATACAATAGATTAAATGAATTAATCACGTTATTTAATTATAAAATCTTGATAAATGATTTCACAGAAAGACCAAACAAGTAATATGAAGGCCTGAAAATACTTATGGATCATAGGTAAATATGATGTCACAACTCAAGAACAAATGAATAAGATGAAGAACTACAGATTAATAACTCCTCCAATTTTTCATCTATTGTTCATAATTTGTAGACACTGAAAAAGCTCGAGATCATCAAAACAACATGAAGGTATAATGTATTATTGAGTGAAACATCTGGTGATTCTAATAGATTTTCAGTTTTTCGCCCACAATATACAAGAAATGTCCAGATATCCATTGTGTGACTTCTAAATGATCAGATAAAAGCACTAAAACTAAGAATAAATATGGATTTGCACTTCTACAGAAACGAGTTTAAAACTGAAGTGTGAAGTCTTTCTGTATAAAAAACATCAATGAGTTGGCCTTTGAAACTAGGCATTAATAAAGCCATGCCACATTCATTGCCATATTCATTCCTAAAGTTCTAGCTAAGCTCAGCTAAGTGAAGCTAATTCAGATAGAGAAGAGATACCATTTGGTGCATGCTACACAAAAATGACTTCAAACTTGGCACAAGGATTGTTCTCCAAGTGACTCCTGAAATCAGCATCACCTTTGAAGCTGAAGGTATAAAGAGCTTGTCTCTGTGTCAAGCCAATTGGGTATATTTTGTAGAGTTTCAAATCAGTACCCCCTCTTATAACTTCAGGCCTTTCAGTCTTCCATACAGGTACATGATTCTTGGATGTGAACTTCAAAACAACAGCAGCCTTCACAGAATCCAGAGTTAAATTGCCAGACCTGCCATTTCGCATTAGAATCATAAGTTCTCATTGTGTTATTTCAAGAGCCGTAATGGAAACAGTCACAATTACAATTGGTTTGTTCATAGTATATAAGTGGATACAAATCTCACTTTATAAGTCAGTTTTATAGCGTTGAACTAGGCTTAAAGTCCACTTCTTAATAATAAGATATTTTTTTTCTTTGAGAGCTTTTATTCTTTGCCAAGTAACCAAGAGAGGCCATAAAGTTTGATGACTATAGGCTAAAGTAAATAGATACCTTAGGTAAATGGACTCCATTTCAAACCTTCCCCTTTCTCTCACATAGATATGGTATACAGTTTGTAGCCCTCTAGTGCACTTGCAAGGACGTCTCTTAAAGCTTGGACTCTTTTCTTCCTTCTCTCTACTCACTGTGGCCAAGTGAATGCAAAGGCGGCACGACGAATGTACAGCCGCCATATCCACAAGGGCCTTGAAGGAATCAGATGGACCCTCATACTTCCACCTATATCAATAACATAATTCAGGATACATCCTAGTGATCACAAAATCCATTAACATTTTTAAACCAGATAAACTCAAAAAACAGTAAACATCAAACTACCAAGATTTATACTAAAAACATATCCAATTGTGGAGCGAAAAGGGAAGTAACTCAAACAATTTCTTCCTCTTCAGTATTTAATTTACCTCAATGATTGATTATATGCTTCTGGATTTTCTGATAGGTATCTCATGGTCTTTGCAACAGACTCAACATCCTCTATTTCTTTAATATGTAAAATTGAACCAGGAGAAGGAGCAAAGTCCTGAATGTTTGGAGCACCAACAACCACAGGGACAGTTCCTACAGAAAAAGAGATTGATATCAAGAACATGCATTATAAAGTGGGTTCTTCTGATATTTCAATTGTGAAAAATTTAAGAAACCAGAAGGAAATGCATTTTGCATGCTGAAGCATCCAGAATACAAGAATACAGTTGATTTACATTAATATATTATCACATGTTAGAGAAAAAAATGTCTTTCAGGAAATTATTGTAAATATCCACTTCATTCACAGTATAATTTCTTGAATTTATACCAACAGTAGACAATTTTAAGTTCATTCACAAATGCAGAGTATATTGCCAATTATAACACGTTCAAATAATTTATTTTTTTTAAGAATTTCATTATTTGAACATAAAAAAAAAATTGACAGTATAAGTTACATAGAAAGTATACATACATCTCGAAAATTCACCATAAAATCAAAGGAACAACATTTTGTTGTCTAATTTTTGTGCTCAAGATTGAGTATTCAATTCCAATTCAACAGAAAATCTTAGATGTAAGAAAATTTGATGGGATGTAAGAGCCAAACTAAAATGTTTGTGTAGCCCGTGAAGAACTAGTGTTATATTAATAAATATATATAGTAAAATGCAAGAGAATGGAGATAAAATATATATACATATCCATACCAGCAACAAGGGATTGGAAGAATTTTTCAGTTACATAATCTTCCTCATTAGAATTCTCAAATGCTAAGCTAAACTTGTAGTGCTTCAGGGCTTCCACTTTGCTCACTGCAATAGAATAAGATAATAACCACAATTCATTAACAAATAAGAACAGCATCACATAATCTTTGGAGCTTTGGAAGTCACTGACTCAAGCAGAGTAATTTCCTAAAACTTTAAAATCAATTAGTCATAAATCAATCAGACCATTCTTGGATTTTGCATAAGAACAGTTATAATTGAGATTCGTAATGTTGAGTTGTGAACATAGTTTGTTCATGTCCCTTCTAAAAATATAAAAAAAAAAGTTCTAAGACCATGCTATCAGGTTCAACAAAAATTAGAAAAGCTTTTGACCAAAAAAAAAAAAGTTATCCCTACAAAACCAGAAGCATTTGCAGGCACATTACAGACATGTTACAATCTTTTAGTGTCTAAATTCTGCAATTAAATTGCTTTCTCACTCTTTTTCAGAGCAAAATAAGAAGCAAGCATTAATATACAAAGTTCAATTTCAAAAGTCATCTTCTAAAAGGTAGAAGAAACACTAAACAAGGTCAGATCTGCAAGTGCAATTTCGACTAGAAAACATCTATAATAATATTAACAGGGTTCAAAGATCACTAATAAATATTGAAGTTGAATCTATAAAGATATTATAGTGTACCTCTTCCATCACGGTTCCTATGACAACCACCATAAGAATCAATCTTGATGTTTAATTTTTCAAGGGCCTCAAGAGCTTGCAACCGGAAATTTCGAGCACCACAATTGGAAATGAATGCAGCTGCAAGAGCAGCTTCAGTTTTTGGCTGCACTGGTGCCATCATATCATACTCAGCCCATGAAAAATATCCAACAGGAACATCCGATGATAGACTGGTTGTCATTATAATGTTATATCCCCTCCTAGTACAAAAAAGACATTGTAATATTAGTTTCATTATTGACATTTGAAAAAAAAAATTGAAATGGATTACTCTGTCCACTTTAACAGAGAAAAAAAAAAAAGAAAAATCAATGAACAAAAGTAAAGACAGTAGCTAGATTTACAATGATATTATCACATGCAAAGAAAAGTAGGCTTCTAATGAAGTAACACTTTACAACAGTGCTTACCCACCGTCTTGCCATGGCAATATTGTTCTCAGCATAGTATTTTGCCGATTCCATTGATCGCAGAACGCTAGCTGTTCCACTTGGTTGAGGTAACCCAAATGCAGCATCTGGCTTCTTATCCCCACTAAACCCAAATTTACATCCAATTGAACACGTCTTCCACTCCTGCATTTGAATGAACCACAATTTAAGATCGACAAGAAGAATAAAAGGGACTTCGTGATTATAAGGAAAACTATAAGGAGGTTCATGAATTACTTCTTGACCTATCAGCATTGAGCAAACTTCCCCACAAAGGGATTTGGATTGAATAACAAGATAAGGTGTTGTTAAAGTGTGAAACAGCAAACTTTACCAAATAAAGATCCACCACAATGAGTCGGAGGATCCTGTTATTCAACAGCAGGAGAGGAAACAAATCCCCCAAGTAAAGACCAAAATAACAAAAGCCGAGTAATTCTTCAACACCACCCTCAAGAACAATGTGACCATGTGTACATTCATGACCATGCTATACGACATAAATCTACCACTAAAGCAGCAACAAAAAGCCTTTTCGCACTAGGTGAAGTCAGCTACATGGTCATCCAACATCATTCAACTCGGTTAAAGATCAAATTTTCAGAGTTAACAACTTCCCCCACTACCCTTATTGGTCTCTGCCACCCCTCATTCACAAGACTAAAAAACATGCAATCTGATGTCCTGATCAAAGCTCTAATGGCCTTCTATGTACATATTCAAACCACTTTAACCAATTTTCTATCATCTTTTCCTCCTACACCAATATCTTCTCTTGAGCTAAATACCAACCAAGTGAGAATCAACTAAAAGTCCAAAAAAAATCTAGGACAAGATGCTTAAACTAACTATACTTTTAATTAAAAAATGAACAACAAAAAGAAGACAATAAAAACAGAATTAACCAAACCTGGACAGCTCTAGAAACAAAAACAGGGTCTTTGGAAAAGTCCCTCGAATACGTGACAGCATCCTCCCTCTCCAACCATTCCTCACAACTATCCGATTCAGAATTCCGATCAGGAGCCACCAACCCACCCATCCCCAAATCGTCACCTTCAACGACCGCACGAGAGCGGTAGAACAAGTCAGCGAGGGTGTCAACCATGGCAGCGTTTTTTGCCATATCCAACCTACCCAGAAACGCGATCTCCGCAATGACCACAAAGGCCACAACAAGAGGCATTAGATTGCTCCATTTCCTCTTTGGGTTGCCACCCGGAGCCAAAACGGGCATGCTCTCTTGTTGGGCACCCTCTGTTCTTGAACGTCGAAGATTCGTGACCAGACCCATCATTCGATTGCGCCTCCAACTCCCAATTCCGCAAAAGAAAACAAAAATGAAAGGGAAACGGAATAATTTGGCGTTATGGGCAGGATTCCATGATGGGGGGTGCTTGTTAAAGGAAAAAAAATGACAAAAAAACACAGCTTTTATGTTGTTGTTTTTGTTGTTCTTATATGGTGGATGGTTCCCTAAAAGGAGAAAAAATTGCAGCGTTTGAGTTAGCAGCCGAAGTGGCTTAGATTTTTCATATTCAAAGTCTATGGGTATGGTGAAACTAAGTGGAACCAAGAATCAACGCAAAAACAAAAGAACCTGAAAAAACACAACTACAAAAGCCTCCTAAAATGCTGTTCCTAAATTTCTGACTATCAACAACCGGGTTTTGTTAACGGTAATTTGTCTCAAATTTACTTTTGGGCTTCCCACTTCTGTTCTATTGGGTCCATTTTTTTTAATTTTAGATTTAATTACTTTTTTTCTATTATTTATTTTTTCATTTCCTCTCATCTTTCATACTTGATCTAATTTATTTTGTTTCAATATTTGTTAATATAGTTTCACATCATCAAAATCAATGATAATTTATATTTTTTTTTTCATCAGAACGTTTTTAAGAACAAAATCATGATAAAACATCAATATTTAAAATAAATAATTGATAATTATTCAAAAAATATTATTTATAAGGTTTTTTTTTTTAAATCAATCTAATGTGTTTTCTCAAGTTCAAAATAATGATACAAATACAATATTTTTCTTATAACATTGATGAATATTTAGTTAAAGTACAAAATTGTATTATTTTAAATTAAGTGTGAATATTTATAATAATGAGACGAAGTTAAAGTAACTAATGAGATTAAAATGATAAAAGGTTGAATTAATCTTCAATTGTCTGAAATATTTAATTACATAATAGATTTATTGATTTTTCCAATGACTATTTTAAAAATTATACCCATGATGAATTCTAATTGATTCACAATGTTTTTACACCCACAATATAAATAATCATTAAGCTTATTTGAATTTTCATATATTTTTGGTGTTATTTGCCGATAAAAGTAGAGTTTCATTACACTATCCTCCAATTTAAGTTGTCTTTGTATTATTTATAGTAATTTTTTTAAGAGATAATATTTTTTTTGTAGAAAACTAGATGCCTTAAATAATTAGACAAGAAGAGATCAAAGGGATGAGATTCTGTGTTTTTAAAGATAATTTTTAAAATTTAAATACATAATTTTTGTCTCTTCGTATTTGCTTTGGTTTAAAGCAAGGAACAAACAATAGATGAAGATAATGATAAGTAATAATTAATTAAATTATGGTTGTCATCATCACAGAAGTGAAATTTCCTTTTATAATTCTTAGTTTCTATTTTCTGATGATGAAAATTGAAATTTTATCTTGTTGATGGTTATTTCTCTGAACTTGTTTTTCTTTCAACAATTTTATATGTTAATGTTGAAAGATGGTAAAAGAACACCATAAAATAATGGAGCAGTTCTGTGTGTTTCAGAGTTACAATTATAATATTAATATTTTATTAATAAAATTTGGATTTTGCTACCTTAAAGCTGTAGTGTAACTACTCTATTCAGATTTGGTTTGGAGTTTTTTTCCTATGTTTTAGGTTAAACAAGTTTTTCATATCTGCTTTGATTTCAACTTGATATCTTGAAGAAAGTGCAGCATTTTTAATACCTAATATTTAATATAAAATTTAGTCTTCAGGGTAACATTTTTTTAAGGAAATGGAGTTAACATGTAATTATATTAATTCTATTATGATATTATAGTAGATATACTAATAATATATGATATTTTATTTAAAAATAACGGAATATAAAACTAATTAGTTTCAGTTTTCTGGATGCAGTTGTTTATAATAAGTAAAGCTACTACATAAGAGTAACTTAGTTTAAATTAGTCTAATTATGTTTAATTCAATAGTAAATAAAATTTAATCTAATCTAATTAAGTTAGATTGATCGATTAATTAATTCTAATATATGTAGCGTTTTGGTATGCTAAATATAATTTTATATAATTTAAAAGTTGAGGTTAATTATAATTTTTATATATTCTTTCATTCTCCAATTTATCAATGTATTTTAAAAATAAAAATGTGACGAAATCTCATATTTAAGTTCAAAAAACATGTAACATATCAATCAATCATTAATATATTTTTTTTATTAAACTAATTTGATAAAAGAACCTAATATAGTAACAAGTCATTTTTGAATGAACAAATGAAGATTTTATTATCATCATTATTATAAAATCTCCAACAATGAGATTACACTTCCCACCACGACATTACACCTCATTTTTCGATTAATTCAAATTAAGAGAAGAGTCTCAAAGCCTAGATTTTATTTGCACAAATCACATTCATTACCACGTTTTCATTATATTACATTATTGGTGTAAAGTATCAACACCTCACACTAAATAAATAAGATTGCTACCCTCCACTTTTTTATGCAAGTATGGTAAAGAATCTTCCAATTGTTGTGATGGATTATGCTGCACTATAATTATCCTAAGAAAATAATGATCATCATCACCTTCCTATATTGTTTTATAGAAAGGGGTTCGTTCTTTTACAAGTGTTATTCAAAATTTCTCTAAAATAAATTAAGAAATGGAATAAATTTTCTTATTTTAATAAAAAAATTATAAATATTTGTATTGAGTTGATATTATTTTTTAATATAATTTTAGGGTTATTTAAATTTCCTTAGTAGGGTCTCGCGAAATCTTCTCTCTTTACCCTCGATTATATCAGAAAATGATTAACCTTATTATGAGACTGTCCGCGGATTCCATTATCAAGAAGTGGACTATAGCGTCGGATTGCTAATTCGTTCCTCGATTATATTAGAAAATGATTGATTTGTAAACCTTATTATGAGACTGTCCGCAGATTCCATTATCAAGAAGTGGACTATAACGTCGGATTGCTAATTCGTTGTACAAATTATTGTACCGAGGTTTCTAATCCATTGTACAAATTATTGTACCGAGGTTTCGAATCCCTCTCTTTCTGTTGATATTTTGGTTTTTTTTTTTAACTTGTTTTTTTATTTACTAGTTAAAGATGTTAAAATAGAGAAAATTCTAATAAAAATATTTAAAAATCCCGCACAAGCAAAAGACAGATATCATCCTCTACCATATCTCATCAACTGAGATAAAAACATAAGGCAACTTCCAATAATAGTAATTAACATTTTGATAAGATGAACGAGACCAAGAATTCTTGAAAGACAATTTAGTTGCACCACTACCCAAAAACTATGGGACACAATGGGGAGAAAAAAAAGTTAGCAAACCATAGTTCAATGAACATAAACAGATGGCAGAACCTAAAAAATAAATCTCATTGCTAAGAAAAGAAAGTCATAATAATCATTGATAAAAATACAACTCCAACTCTATCTTTTCAACTACTTTAAGTACAATTATTGTTATAAAACTTCATGAAGGTAACTAAAGAAATGTAATACTAATCTTGGAATGTCTAAACGGTTCGTTAACCATCTAAAAAATTGACTGACAAAAAATCATATAAAATCACAATTTTTAATGTGTCTACGCAAGTTGCTATTTATAGTTTCTCCCTTATACTATGTTACATCAAACACCCATGGATAACCTAACCAGAGCAAAATTCCACAAGAATAGAGTTGTTGTAACGTTTGATTTTCCTTTACAGAAGTCTCAACAAATTCTTGAAAGAGCACCAAGCCAATTGTCAATTCTCTCAATTTGTATCAGTATCCACTGCAAAAGCTGATGCTTCAATGTGTTGCATATTCTTACCTTCCCCTTAGAAAGTATGGCAGATCAGACTTTGGGAAATGGTATTCTGGGGGTTCTAATAGCAATTCATGTCCTCTATTTTCTGAGGTTGCATTACTAGTAGTTGAAATATCTGGTGTATGAAGTTTTCCAAACGGCACAGCAGGTTAAAGGAATTTGAAAAGATATGCAAGACAATAAGTTATTTGGGATTTTTATCAGACAAAGAATAAAGATTCCACTCTACTTTTTCACTGCTTGAACCATCAGCTGTAGCTTTCTTCAACCTTTTCACCAAAGGCACGCAGCTTGACTTGGCTTCTTCATCCTTGAAGTTTTGATCAGTGACCTCTATCAAAAGTACATAGAAAAATAATCACCAAAAGAAAAACTACAGAAGAATCTATTGAACAACTTTATTCCTTATCATGAAGTCTCACAAAAATTATTTAAAAGGATAGTGCGAAAAAACAAATATTTGCTCCCACTCAGTTAAAGCTCAAAACAGCTCATATTTGATTCAAAATCCAAATTTTGATATGCTCTATTTTACAATATACTGTTCTTTAAGAACTACGAGCATTGAATTACTAAATACTGATAATTCTGTCCAAGGATGACCCGATAACTCCCTGTTTAAGTTGGACAGATTATTAATTTACTTCTCACAAAAAAATTATCATAACAATAAATTCTGCCAGTGCATTATATTGAATTTTACTCGACTGAATCCGCATCATAAGAAAATTAAGTGAAACTAGTGGTTAGTACAACATGTTGTGACAGGGTTTACAAGTACTTAATTAGAACATGAGCCGAGGTACTCTGTAAACCCATTGTATGTACGACGAACAAAGACTTTGCAGAGGAGTACATAAATCATCCACACTAAATTTCCAACTCTAAGCATAGAAATAAACTAAATCGAATATCTTTGAAGGCCCATAATCAAAATAAACTCTCTCACTCAACCCCTACCCCACCTCCACCCCCACCCCCACCCAAGATTGGTTTGAAGTTTAAATTAGAGTATTTTACACACAGGCTTCAATAACTGCCTTCAAAACATTGTTATTCCAAAAAAATGTCATGTGGAAATTGACTCTTTTAATCCTTTTTCAGCACACGTTAAAAAGAATTACAAGAACCATTTGAAAATATTTCAATTTTCTTAAAAAATCTTAAATGCAATGTGGTTATGCAACTAAAAATTAAAAAGAGTATTGACTGCAGAACTGATTCAGCGACAAGAACGTAACTGAGATACACAAATAGCACATAAAGTTATACATATCATGCATAAATACAAAAAATATGACATAGGTTTAATTGTAATTCATAGATATTTATTTCTATCTGGAAAACATGTTTCCTTTTTATTCACACAAGGATATACAATGAAGAAAAAAAACACAAAGTAGCAGTATTGCTACAGTTAGTGGTGTAAATGAGTTGCATTGTTTGCGATTTATTCAAAGTCTGGCTCATGAACAAACAAACTCAAACTTAAAAGTTAAGACTTGATTTAAGTGAGTCATGCTCAAGATTTATGGACTTGAATTAATACTTTGTAAGTAGTTCATATTTTTATGTATTACATTACCTAATTATGAAAATAGTTGAACTCTTAGAATTCACTAGGAAAGTTATACTTTTGTATATTATTTAGCTTATATATTATTAACCCAATAAATCAAATTTTAAATGGGTAACTGTACCATCTGGCTTTGTGATGCTCAGATTGAGTCTGTTCTCTGCAATGTTAACTTAGGGTGAGGTTTCCTAGTTGGTACTACCCCCAAGCATTTTGCGTGAAGGAGCAGGAAAAAAATACACTTTGAATGCTTCTGGCTTAAGAACACAATAACTTTAGCTAGAACAATAACAACGAACTTTCTTAAAATTATTTATATCATTTTCATCATCAAAAAATTCTTTATTCTAAGTGTACAATCTTACCCCTGCAAGCAGAGAGATCATTTTCAGGATTTTAACCTATGACCTCCAGCCAGATCACAACTTTACCACTGTGCCAACTGCCAAGGAAACACCCTTTTGCCAGTAACAAATTATTTTCAAAAATATTAACTTCATAATATAACTGGTAGTCTTTAACCACAGATCCTCAACCAAGAGTACTACGAACCAGTATTGATAAATTTTTACAGCAGGTATACTAAAAACTAATTGATACACAGCTTCCTTTGTTATTTGGTACAAGACATTTCATTTAGACCCCATCAAAACTGAGTAACTCCATGTTCTGTGAACTTGAATAATTGACAAAAATAATTTGATAACATAACTACTGATTAAACTATATATGCAGGTATTTTGAGAAAGGAGAAAATATGTATAGCCAATGTGCATAAAAAGAAATAAAATTGAAGTTACCTGTAGTACTGCAAGCCAATTCTAGATGGAATGAGCGGCCAATACATTGCTTCTTTAAACTTCTTGGAGACCTGTCAGTAAATGTTGAACTTCCTCTTGCATGAATTTCCTTATCACAAAGCAAGCCATGCTTGCAGGTCATAGGGTTTCCCAAACTAAGGCCTCTATCCACAGATGTAAGTTCGAATTGACTTCCTGTAAGAACATGAGAATCAGCTGTGCTCTCAAACAAAGGTGAAATTCTTTCAAGGTTGATCCTCTTCTGGCAGGCATCTTGTAGAGCCAGAGTCTGAAAGCAACAAAAGATAATAAAGCATAATCGTGCAGAGAGATGTACAAAAATGAACACTTATCCACACTACAGACATGATCTTTGAATTTATGTCTGACCTGTTTAAGCATATTATGTGAATTTTGCAAAATTCTACACTGACATGCTTCATCTGTGCTATTTTTTATGCTCCGACAACGTAAATGCATAGAGCGATGCAATTCCTTCACAAATGAGGCCTCTAAAGAACGAATATATAGACTGTGCTGCTGATCCGTCCATGTAGTTGACTGATCCAGGAAAAATATTTGAGCTTAGTATGCCCTTACCAACTAAATGAAGAGAAAAGTTTCCATCTTCACTAGAAATCACGAACATAGAATACAATTTAATATATCAAACTATCATATTTATCAGCAAACAAATAAACTTTAATAAATCGCCTTTGAAAATAAATCATGTCAAGCAGCAAGCCATTTAAGCCCATGTAGGAACTAAATTAGTTGGCTATACAACTAATAAATTTTTTTATTATAATTCCAATAAACAAGACTAGATAATCTGAAAACTAAGAGTCAATCAAAAGTATTTAAATGACACTTCCTCTGAATTAAATATCTCATTATCTAAGTTTTTCATTTAACTGTCTACAGCTTCTTCAGGTATTTCACATCAGCTTCAATTAAAATAAAAATAAGCTTTTTTGATGTACATATGACGTGTCAAGGAGAAAGGGACATCAGAGAATATCTCCATTTAAGCAGTAGATACAAACCAAAAGCACATCCGTTGCTGCTACTGAAATCATTTACGAAACCACAGATGCTAAACTGTATAATCAATTTCGGACAAAAGGCTGAAACAAGCACTCTTTAAGAGGCCAAACATAAGAGATTGAAGAACAAAGTTGATTTCAAAGTTTCAGCAACCACGGTCAAACTCAAATCTTACAGAAGAGGAAACCGTCTGCAAAATTTATAACACGATGATCAATTTCAGTTATTTGATGCTATTCACAATATTAGTACTATTCTCTATCTCCACCCCACCCCGGTTTCAGATTTCAGATATTTTCGACTCATCAATTGCATAATTTAACCAACAAATATCAGACACTAGCCAGTGAAAGCATAATTGCGCGCTTAAACACCAAAAAAGCAAAACGCAGAAGCACTAAAAAGACCAATAACTCAAACGGCTAGTTACAGGCAAGCTCTCGCGCGTGCTACGCCAAAAACCTCTAAGATCAACTTCTGAACACAAGCTCCGACCACAAAATCAAGAAACAAAAGCGAAATCGAAAATCGGGTACAACATCGGAAGATGAATTGGAAAAGGAGTGAAGTTACCAGATGCGGAGCGGGCGCGGAATGAGAGGAGAAGTTCTTGGAGGTGTCCTCGAGGGTGACAGCAGAGGAGTCAGAGGTGGAGCGAGTGAGGTCCTCCGGCAACAATTCCGGATCGGTGGAGCGCGGCGGCGAGAGGTGGCGCGGGAGATCGCGTGGCTCCATGGAGCGTGATCGGAAAATTTGAGCGGAGAAGAAACCCTCTGCGTTCGGTTGAGGAGAAGAAAGGAAAAAGGCTCCACATGGCTTCGCTTTTACACGTGTCAGTGGCGTCGTTGGGGTGCCACGTCATCCGGCAGATAATATCTTCGGCTAATGTGAGCCAGATATTTTGAAGGGTCGTTGAAGAGAGCGAGTGGCGTTGGACGCATTCATTGGCGCGTGGAACTCATGCCTTATTTTATCGCATTATCGTTTTCAACTCCTCATTCATTAACTCAATTTTCACTTTTTCTATATATGGAAAAACTCGCTTATTATTACACATTCCACAATCTTCTCAAAAAATTAGAGTTTAGAACAAATTTATTATCAAAAAATAAAAATAATTACAAAACCTAATAAAAAATTTTAAAAAAATATACACAAATATAAATTTTAGTATAATTTTAAACTATTTTTATCGTACAATTTAAACTATTTTTACCCTCAGAATAACATATAAAAAAAAAATCTTTTCATAGACATGTTTTGAATTATGAAATTGCTAAAAGCATTCATGCATATGTATTTTTTCAAATAATAAAAAATTAAATAATAATTGACACTTGAATCTATATAAAAGAATCAATCATATTTGTTCAGGAAAATAAGTATATATATATATAAGAGACTTTAGAATTATAAAATAAGTAACAAAGTTATTACAAAGGAACAACTACCAAAAGAAAATAATGTAATAGTTAAAGATAAACAAAATAATCTAATAGTTAAAGATAAGTAAGTAATTAACTAATTTGACTATTTTAGACCCTTTGTATTAGCCTCTTAAATAAGGTGAGAACATTTTTTTTATTCTTTATTTAAAAATTTCAAAAATATTTAATCATACTATTAATAATTACATATAATTATAAATAATAAAAATAATAAAATAAAATTATAATATTAAAAAAAAATATATAATTATATAAAATAATAAATATTATTTTCATAAATTTTAATATATTTAATAAATTATTTCAATTTAACACAACATTATTTTCTATTAACAACGATATGTTAGATCTAAATTTACGTTCAATTTCCAAGAGGATAATCTATAATCATTAAAACCTTAATTTCTTGGTTTTGTTTCTTCAAATTTTCTTTGAAGTGATATTAGTTTTCTTCTTCATCTCTTTATGCTCTTTAATTTATTTGTTTTGAAAGTTGCAAAATTATAATTCTGATTTGATATTATAAAATTAATGACAAAGATAGTAATAATATAAGCTTAGATATTTTGAATTGAATAAAGGTGGAAGTGGAGTTACCTGAGTTAGATATGACCTAACCATGGAGAGAGAGAGCTAATGTAATTATATGATCTTGGATAATGGATTTATTTAATGTGGGTGATGATTTTAGTTTTTATTTACCAATTGCAATTATATACACATTCCATACAAAATTCATTTATTGGTGACAAAAATAACTAATTTATAAAAACTTTATTATGACTTCTCTCAATATATTACATAAATATAAAAAAATATAATTATTTATGGATTTATTTAAGCCAATAACACAATTATCTCACTACTCTTAATGAAACATAATAGGTTAAGTTAGACTTTATCTCACTACTCTTAATGAAACATAATTATAAATAGGTTAAGCTAGACTTTCATTTATGTTAGACTAAACCCAAAAGAAATGTTTATTGTATTTAAATAAGTTAGATTTTTTTTCTTTAACTAGAATCAAACTTACACTACAAAAAATCAGTTTGATATGAACTATTTCTCTCTTGTACTAAAAAATAAAATTAAAAAGTAATATAATAAATAGAACAAACTTATTTCTTTTTACAAAAATTTATTTGCTTCAAGCATTTGAAACTTTTTTTTGACTCAGGTCAGCTTCAAGCCCTTCCCAAGCGAATTTGGGTTTTCTTAAGCATTAATGACTCTTTTTGCTTAACTCTTTTGAATTCGTTTAACATTGTAAACTTTCTAAATATGATCCATTTATATCATTAATCTACTCAGCGTATGTCTTGCCGCTCAACATTTTCAATTTATGCTATTTGAAGTCAATCAACTTAGTCATTTTTTCTTGCGCTGAGCAGATTGAACATTCTATTTTTTATTTTTTTTTGCTATTTTTCCTTCTTTTTTTGCAAGATTCATCAAATCTTCCTTCTTCTCTCCATCTTTGTGTCAAGTTGTTTAAAATGCATACTTTTTTTACAGTTGTTTTTTCATGTAATCTACTCATCTATGCCTAGTTTGATATGAACTTTGAAACAATTTGACACTTATGAGACAACTAATTGACACTCATCCTAAAATATTTGACACTTATGAGACAACTAATTAGTACTCATCATAAATGATTCCACAAAACTGAGTAAGGAAACTTCATTCATTTACACCTAGTCTAAAAGGATATTTTTCTTTCAAGAATAACATTATTATTTATTATGATTATTATTATAGAATGTAAAAATATATATTGACAAAATAAAAGAAATTATATATAATATTTTTTTTATAAACATATCCGCATAAGAATAATAATATGTAAAATATTTTGTAAATGTTTCATGTAACGTTGAGGTTCATACATTTTTTATCTCATCGTATTTTTTTAAAGTTTATTAGTTGGATATTAATTCTCCTCATAATATTATGGTGGTTAGTAAGGTTATTAAATTTGAGAATCTACATAGACTCGTAAAAGATTTGTAAACTCAACTCGTAGACTCGTAATAGTCTATTTCATATAAAAATTCAATAAAAAAACAGTCATGATACAAATTCTATGATATTAAAATAAATAAGTTCATACAATACACCAATAAAAAAATATTAATTCTCAATCCATGTTTCCATCTAATGTTTGTTCTATTTTCCACAATATTTTTACTTATAAATAGAAGTGATTTGCCAGAATTTGAACCATTTTGCGACATGTTAAAAATGGTATATGTTGAACATATCCAAAGAATAAAAAAACACTCTTATTTTAATCTTATTTCAGTCATGCCCAAATAATAATAAAAAAAACCCAATTTGCGATTTTATTTCAAATTCACCCAACTCCAACTCCAAATCAAAATTTTATTTCAAATTCAACCCAACCCCAATCGTGAAACCAAACTCACAAACCAGAGCAAAATGCCACATCGAGGCAACAAGAGACTATACGATATGATATAAGGAGATGCAAGACGGTGAGGCACTGCGAGATGACAATAAGGTGCCATGAGACGACGACAAGGTGCACCCAAGTGAAACACGAACGCAACAGGTCTAGTTCAAGTATGAAACTAACCCAAAATCCAAACACTAAGCAAAACAACCCATGTGTGGGTTGTTTTTTACTTTTCTTCCGAACTCGTTAACTCGACCTCCAACTTTCGAGTTTGTACCGAATCTATCGAGTTTATCCAAATTTAGTTTGCTAAAAAATGAATCTACTTACAAATTCATCCACAACCTATAAGTGAACTCTTAAATTCAAACGATTTTATGGGTTAATCCTAAATGATGGACAATGACTAAATGAATTTTTATACATAAAGACAAAATTAAACACTTATTTTTTGGTCAACATGAATTATTTTCACAAAAGTTAACCATGAAGATGAATGTTGTTTAGGGTCATAGTATATAAATGTAATAACAATTATGGTATGGTATTTTTTCTATTATTGGTCATGTCATCGTGTTGGAACATAAATGGCACTAAAGCATTGTGAGCATTGGAAATGTTGGTGAGTTTCCTTGTGCATTTTGGATGGTTATGTTGAAGCTTGGAAAAGATTCTAAAATGAAGTGTTTTATTTTCCCCACTAAAAGGAGCATGCACCAGCAACACCATCACCATTTCCTTGTACTATTCACCAATGGACTCTCTTTATTCCTCATCTCTGCAACCCTAGGCTACTTATTATTTTCCACTACCATAGTCTATCTTGTCTTGTCTTTCTCCTTTTCAAGCATTTCACTATTATTTTTGGTATAGCAAAATACATACAATATAATTGGATTAATTTACTTTAAATATAAAATAAAATTATTCGAAATATAATTTTATAAAAGATATCAAAAAAATTCTTTATATGGTCTTGTATTTTCTGTTTTTGTGTTTGTTATTCAAAATCTTTTCAGAATTTTGTTTTAGTGTCAATACAAGGTCCAAAATTTTGTTTTACTTTATACTATTTGATAAAGGTCTTGTATTTTTTATGCTTCCAAAATCTTCTAGAGTGATCTTATTCTATATTGAATTTGGGTCCAAATGTCTTATCGGATAAACAAACAAGTTCAATTATACTCAAACTCCTTATTTAATTTTTTATAAGTCTCTAACTCTATAACCTCTTTATTCTTGACAACAGTCTATCATATGGGTTTACATCAACAACTTAATATTAAATGAAAACAACTGAATTCATGCATAGGTAACACGACTTCATTTGTTTTCATTACAATGAGATCATTGAAGAATGACACGACTTCAACTCTATTTTTCGAGCCATAGATAGGGTTTAATGTTAGCAGTTTGTTCCCTGGAGCAATATTGGTAGAGTGAAGAATAATCTTGTGGCTCAATAATTGCAAATTTGAGGAAGTTAATAAGGATAAAGAAGATGGGAATCTTGCATGAAAGCATGCATGTCTTCTAAGAAAAATTGTTTAGAGCACTATCATATATGAAGCAAGTGACCACTACCACTATTTCTCATTTATAATATGAAATATTCCATAATCCATTACTTTTGAACATCCATGTCATATTTTTTTTTTTATATTATATTACTTATTAAGTTTTACTTGTAACTTTTTATCTCCACCAATACTTTTTAATCCTTTAATAGATGAAAGAGATATAAATTAGTCAACCATGAGATATGTGAAGTAGAAATAATTAATAAGTTCAATAATAAAATTGGAAAAACTTAGCTTGCGACTCAAAACAAATGATAGATAAAAATAATATGTAATTTTTTGTTTGGATTAAAATCGAAAATAAAAAATAGAGTGAAAGATAGAGTTGTAGTCGTGACAATCTTCCACGAATACAACGTTAAAATGAAAACAACTAAGGTCGTTCTATCAATACACGACTTTAGTTGTTTTCATTTATTGAAATCGTATCACCTATGCACAACTTCACTTAATTATAATCATCTTCTCTAATTAAAGTTGTGTCACATGCACACTTTCATTATAATTTCTAATCAAAGTCGTGCACTTTTGTTTCGAAGTTCACTAACGTTGAAGTCGTCTTCATTGATCACGACTTCCTCACACAAAGTCATGCTCTCAAGATACGACTTACCCATTCTCTTAATTACTAAGTGAAATTGCACCATTTTATTGAAAACAACTTATTTTCTATCTTTTGATTTCTACTAGTACCTCAAGAGAAAAGTGTTAGCTTTTGTTATGAATGTTGTATTATAATCTGAAGCAGAATAAAGAAGGCTTTATGAATCTGTGTGGAGTAGGAGATGAAAGGTGAAGAGTGTTGAACCAATGAGAATGCAACAACAATGGTGATAATGGTTTGACACCACGTGAACAAATCCCACGAATCTGCAGGCCTTAGTCTGTGCATACATTGCTTTTCTTCTTTTTGTACTCTGACAAATTGCATGCTTCTGCTCTTCATCTATTTTGGCCACTTATGGATCTTTAAGCTACCTTTGCATTTTCTCCATCATATGTTTCTTGCCACCACATCACCCTTATAATGGCCTAAAACTCTCATATAATCAAAATTTACTTAATCTTATACTTTAAGTTTAACTCAATCTTATAAAACTAATTTATAAAGTGAAGATTACACTCACTTATAAAGAATGAAATATCATAATCTATAGTCGATGTAGGATTTTCATCACAAATCTTATGCATCTTAACTTATAACTAGAAGATAGAACCTCTTAAATAGATTACATTTTTGTTAATAGAAATGAACCATGAAGAAAAACTCAATACACACAACTAAAAAATCATTAAACAGAAATTAATTTTATAAATAATAAATAATTAGTTACTATATTAACTAAATTATACATTATTTTAGAAACTAAAGAAAATAGTAATATCTAGATTAGTTTCTATTTCTGATCAATAGTTTCTAAATTGGTATCTAATTACGCTAAAAAAATCATTAAATAGAAACCAATTTTAGAGAAAAATAATAATTAGTTGTTATATTGACTAAATTAGAAACCATTTTAGAAACTAAACAAACTTTTGGTTTCTAAATTAGTTTCTATTTTTGATAAATAATTTCTAAATTGGTATTTAATTAGTTACAAGATTTTAACTACCGATTATTTAGATTCTAAATTTGATAGCAAAAATCTTGATAGCTAATTAGATACCAATTTAAAAACTATTTATCAATAATAGAAAATAATTTAGAAACCAATAATTTTTTTAATCTCTAAAATGTCTCTAATTTAGACCATACAACAATTAACTATTTTTTGTCTTTAAAATTAATTTCTATTTAATGATTTTCTTATAGTATTAGTTACTAAGATTTTAACTACCAATTATTTTAAATTCTAAAATCGGTAGCTAATTAAATACCAATTTAAAAACTATTTATCAATAATAGGAATTAATTTAAATATATATAAAAAATAATCTTTAAAATAATGTTTAATTTAATAATATAATAAATAATTATTTTTTATATCTAAAATTTATTTTTATATAATGATTTTTTTAGTGAGATATTAGTAATAATATTACAAACAAAAGAAAGTCTCAATCTTGGTTTTGTTTGACTCTCTTTTACGTGTACATTACTCTATTTTGTATTTTAAATAAATTTTAGTTAAAATCTTATTCTTCATTTATAATAAAAGAATTCATAACAATTAAAACGAAATATTATTAATAAAATTGCCTCAACTCTATAACTTTTCCAGAAAAAAAAAAGTTTACAAAGTGTTTGCAAAATTTATAAACATCTCATTGTTTAACCTATGAAAATATATACTTTTTAAAAATAAAAATCATGATATAACTGAGTCCAAATGGGTAATACTTCAAATACAATAATATTTAACTATATCTTATAAACTTGCTATAATCGAAATATTTTAGAGTTATAGAATTTAGTCTCATCTTGATCCCGTATTAATTATAAAATAATTTTAGAGATATAGATTTTAACAAAGTTTAAACTAATATATTTTCAAAAATTATTTTGATATAGTGATATTTATAATATCCAATAATTGATTCTGAACCTAAAACATGAATTAATCAAAATCAATCAATTCGTGCAATCTGTTTTTCAACTAGAACACTATTAGAGAATTGATTCATTCACAGTTTTCTTTTGTAAGAATTGATTCATTCACTAAAACGTGTTATGTGGCCATTAGTACAATTGATATGATTTTCAGGTTTGGTTAAACATAATTTTAGGTTGGTTTTCTTTCTAATTTTTATTATGTTTTTAATTAAGTGTTTGAATATTTTTTTTATATGATTATTATGTTTTTAATCAAGTGATTGGGTGTCACATGTGAAGATAAAATAAAAATAAAAAAGTGAATTGGGTATGTTCTCCTTATAAGAAATAATGATGTATATGATGGAAATTAAATATAGCATTAAAAGTTATGTAGGATTTAGGGTTTATGATGTATATGATGAAAATTAAATATAGCACTGAGAGTTAATTATTAGTGGGCATTAAAAGTTATTTAATGAATATTAATATGAAATTTAGATAGCCTTACATAATTTAGTTTGTACATACAAACAAGGAGATATATGAATATTGAAAAAAAAATGAGTTTCTCTTAGTGATAACCTTATGAAGTTATGATAACCTTATGAAGTTATGAGTTATAAAAACTGATGAGAAAATAGAAAGATTTTTCTAATATTTAATTTAAAAAAATATACTAATTTCATACTTAAAAAAGACGAGAATGTCAATAATAAGTTATGGGATTGATCGTCACAAGTTGTGATAAGATTAAATTTGAATTTTTATAACTCATAACTCCATAAGATTTACACTCAAATTCTTTAAAAATTCATTTATCTCTCCGATTACAATTCAAGTACATCATTTCAGGTACCAATTTTTATATTTTTAATAAAAGGTATGAAACATGAATTTATTCTATTTTTATTTAATATAGTTATAAGCCAATTTATTAATACTATTATTCGACAAGTTTTACTTGTGAATTTATATGCAATAGTTTGATAAATTAATAATAATAGTATATTAGAAAAAGTGTATTATAAAGTATATTGTGATCGTTTCTTTGTTACAATTGCATTTTGTTTTGATGCATGAGAGTCATTAACGGATTTTAAAGAATTAGTGAAGGAAAAGTGAGAATCATATAATGTGCAAGGGAATGAGGTTACTAGGTGTAAAAGAAAAACTAAAATTGTTTAAAACAGACTTTAAAAAATGGAATTATGATGTGTTTGGGTGCATGAATACAACTAAACAATGTATTATTAAGGAGATAGAAGAATTGGACCATAAAGATGATGACTTTTAATATTTAGATTAAAAGGAATGGATCTAGTTAGCAATTTGAGAATAATTAAATGAAAAATAATACTTTCACAATCCTTATAATAATATACCATTCTTGATGTGATGAATTTAAAAATAAATATATAAAATAAATAATAAGTTTGAAATTAAATGGTATGAAAAAATATTAAAATAATAGTATTAAGAGTTTAGAAGTTCGTTCGATTGATTCAATATCAATAAACCTAGAAAAGAGAGTAGGTACTTGGAATGGGCGTATAACAAGAATTTTTGGCATTCCTTGGGTAATGTGGTTATATACAAAATATGAGTTGTCAACATATAATTATCCTAAGATAGATTCAACTTTATGTCAAAAAGCTAGGTCAACCCTATTAAACTCAACCATTATAGACCTAAAGTACAAGATTATATCTGAAGTGTTATCTAATAGAATTATGAAAGTTCTATACCCTTGGTTATTGATGATTGTCAATAATTGTTTCTAAAAGAAAGGGAGATTTTGAATAGTGTTTTAATGGTCAATAAAGTTGTAAAAAATATAATGAGACAAAGAAAAAGTGAGATCTTCATCAAAATTCATTATGAGAAGACTTATCATTCTCTCCTAAGAAAATTCTTAACATATATTAGGTTTTAATGGTAAGTGAATTGGATTGGCCAAACGCTATCTCTTCAATTTCAATTCTAGTTAATAGAAACTCAAAAATATAATTTAAACCATTTAAGAAGATGAGACTCAAACAAAAATTTATCAACAATTTAAGAATTTATATCATATACTCTCATAATTATTCTACCTGGCAAAAGCATATTTTGAACTTATAATTGAAAATATTCTTATGATATATTTTTTTCTTCATTAAGCAAACACATCTCTTCACTTTGTTAATATAGAGTTGTGAGTATCTTTACTATGGTTAACTATAGTGTAGGGTTAATAATTCACACAAACAAAAAACACTATCTAATTGTTTTCAAATTAATTTTGTCCTTTGTTTTTTTTTTTTTAGTTTAACCAATTTTTGAGAGAATCATAATAAGGACAAATGCACTAGGTCCCATATCGATTACAAAACTTAATACTGGATCATGTTGTGACTATATTTGGTTAACCTCTGCCAAAAAGTTAAAATTAATAGAAAAAAAATTGAAACATTAATTATCCAAAACTAAAAGTACATTAGGCAGAAGATAAATATTCATATTATTAGCATAGTGACTTGACTCATAACAAGAAAAAAGCAAGGGGAATAGATTCAAACACATATCTACCTTACCTTGCAGAACATGGCACTTCCAAAAACTCATAGCAGAGCTGAAAAAGGAGAGAAGATAATGCAAAAATGAGAAAATGGACGGCAAATAGGTTATGTTTTTATGGGGTGAGAAAAAAATCCTTAAGCATGATGATGATCAGAAATGTAAAATGTTGTCGGAAAGCAGCATCAAGTGGTGTGATCCTCCCACATTTCGAAAGATGATTGGGTGAAGGTCACGTCATGGATTCAAGTGGGAATGATTGGACCACGTTTTGCGACCATTGGGCCACTTATTGAGGGTATGTGTTCTTATATCAGGACCACTACACAAGACACTTGTTGACTCCACCACACTCCCCAATTTTCAAGATCGCTGCGACACGACACTCCTTACTCCCCCAAGCACACACTCACCCCAGGTAATTCTAATTTTAATTCCTCCTTTCGTTATCACCGCCATTGTTTTCCTCTACAAGCCCATAACTCAGCCATTCCCACAGTCTTTTCTTTTGTTTTGTTTGCTCTTTATTCATATGCTTCTTTCCACCCGACTAATTTTAGTTTAATCGATGTGGGGCCTTTTGGGTTTCTCCGATCGCCCGGGTGGAGAATCGGCGGAATTGGATTATGGGTAGCTGTTGTTGTGGTGGGTGTGTGGAGCAAGGGAGTTTTGTATCCATGATTGGATGTGAAATTTGTGTAATAGTGACAATTACTTCTTTAAGATAAAAGGAAAATTGGGTTGGAGATGGTGACGGGTCTGAGAGACTTTTGTGATTTCGCCCGGAAAAGGAAGTTTGGTTATGTTAAACTCCTAAAAGGGTGTTGGTATCTCGCAGAAATTATTTAACCTTTTGCTTTGAAGCATTTGAAAAATTAAGGTCTATCTACATCACCAGATTTTGGGTTAGGTTAATTTAATCCAAGTTACAAAAGTAGTAAGATATTTTTCATGGGGTCAAAAAATACCAAAATAACAGACAGCAGCACCACGTTTTTGATCTTGCTTCTCTACAGTTTAGTCATGGTTGGCTTCGGTGTTTCACCATGTGCACTGGTTTGGATTTTTGTGCTTTTCATGAAACTTTTTTGCTACTGATCCCTCAAAAGATGTAACAAATGTTTTGTTCCTGAGGATTGTGGGGTGGGGTTGATGATTATCTCTTTTAGTAACTTTATCAGTGAATTGCTTTTATTGTCCCAATGTTTTTTTGTAGTTAGGAAACCATTCCAAATTGGTGTCTGAAAACACCCCACGATCTACTTAGGCATGATTGCTACGTGAGACAAAGCTTGCTTGAGTAAAGCTCTAACGTCTGCTTCAAGTGTTGGAAAGTGAAAGCAAAGATGAACTTCAGGAACTACGATGATAATAACTCTACTTGGGATGCCATCCATGGGAAGACACCGGCAAATGTTGGTTCTCTGTTGAGACAGTCATCAGTATACTCCCTTACATTTGATGAGTTTCAGAGCACCATGGAGGGGATTGGGAAGGAATTTGGGTCCATGAACATGGATGAACTCTTGAAGAACATTTGGACAGCTGAAGAGACTCAGGCCTTGGCATTTTCAGCTGGTACAGGAGAAGGCCACAACCATAACCCAGTTAGTGGTGGTTTGCAAAGACAGGGTTTTTTGACATTGCCAAGGACTCTTAGTCAGAAAACAGTGGATGAGGTTTGGAGGGACTTCATCAAAGATAGTGGTGGGGCCAACGATGGGAGTGGCAATGGTGGTTCATCCATTCCTCAAAGGCAACCAACACTGGGAGAAATGACTTTAGAGGAGTTTTTGGTGAGGGCTGGGGTGGTGAGAGAAGATGTGCCTCAACAACAAATTGGAAAACCAAATAACAATGGATGGTTTGGTGACTTTCCTAGACCAAACAATAACAATGGCCTACTTCTTGGATTCCAACAACCAAACAGAAGTAATAGGAATTTGGGTGAGAGGGTGGTGGAGAACAACAACAACAACTTAGCTCCCAAACAACCTCCTTTATCACTAAACTCAAACCACTCTCAACGACCAACACAACAGCAACCCCCACTTTTTCCAAAGCCATCAAATGTAGCTTTTTCTGCTCCTATGCATTTGTTGAACACTGCTCCACATCCTAGCCCTGCCAGAAGAGGAGGGTTGATGGAGCATTCACTGAATGTTGGAATGGTTGGTTTAGCCTCAGCTAATCCAGAGGCTTCTCCCTCCAGGAAAATATCATCAGATGTAATTTCAAGAAGTAATGTAGACAACTCTTCACTGTCCCCAGTTCATTATGCAATCAACAGGGGAAGGAAATGCAGTGCTATAGAGAAAGTGGTTGAGAGAAGACAAAGGAGAATGATCAAAAATAGAGAATCAGCTGCCAGGTCAAGGGCTCGTAAGCAGGTTAGTACCTACCCTTAGAATTACTCATTACTGCATCAGTTCCACTGTTTTAACATATATTTAGAGAAAAGTAAGGGTAAAACATGTTTTCATTTTTTAAACTATCTCAAAATTAAGTTTTAGCTCAAGTAATATTAATAAATTTTAATTTTATATTCATGCTAAATGATGTGATTTTAATTTCTTTTGAAAAAATAACCCCATCTCTTTTGTACTGCAACTCCTAAAACTGGCCTAATAATAAAAATTAAAAGAGATATGAAAGTAGTTGTTTGATTTGAGAAAATATTCTTTTGTTCCTCTTTTTAACAAAAAGTGTTAGTTTTATTCTAAAGATTTTTACAAAAAAAATGTTTACTGTTTCTAACTAGTCATTATGCATTCTTGTCAACAACACTAGTAATTTTACTGTGTTGGTGGATCCTGCTAAAAAGCTTTAGTCAACTCTGTTTTTAGTGGGATTCATATCAAATTCTTCAGAACAGTTAAGTTTGATTCATTTCTTATCATTCTTTCTTACAAATTCTGCATCACCTGATTAAAATATCAAAAATACTACACATGAACTGTAAATTCATAACGAAGAGAGAATTAAAATACATTACATAATTTTTCCGGTTCTATATAAAAGAACTTGTCAAATTATCTATTGCACTATTCTGTAAGGCACTTAATTATAAATTTCTATCTCTCTTGAATGGCAGGCCTACACTTTCGAACTAGAAGCTGAAGTTGCAAAACTCAAGGAAATAAACAGAGAATTGCAAAGAAAACAGGTTTGCTGTCATTCTGTGCCACATCCTTATCACTTTATCAGTAAAATGTATACAAAGGTTTTGGCTTTCTCTGATTACAATTTTGGTTTGATACAGGCAGAAATTAAGGAAATGCAAAAAAATAAGGTATAATCTGCTCTGCATATGACTATGCCAATGTTCTCTTGATCAAATGACTCTTTTTCCTCACTTTTTTTCTACTGGTTGACACCAATAGTGAAATTTATTCACACAATTTACTTTTCAATTTATTTTCACAGTTTGAAAGGCAAATAAACTTTATTTATTTATTTATCTTAGCAGGATTTGGACCCTGCATGCCAGTCAAGGGTAAGTAGTAGAATACAATGCTTGAGAAGGACACTTACAGGACCATGGTAGTGGTAGACAGTTTGAGTAGTTGTTTCTAAGTAACAGATATACGAAGGAAGGAAGCCATTGTTATGTCATAAGGACTGGAGTATGTTTGTGAACTGTGGCTTAATTTCAGTCCAACACTAGATAGGGAGGTAGCTAGCTATTATTAGCTTTATGTATAGGAACTAGGAGTGGTGAGTTGTACATTTTTAAACATATATCTTTAAATAATGAATTGTTATATGTGCTTGAATGTTATTTTCTTTTCTATTGCAGGATGATAAGATAACACAAGCTTATTTGACTGTCTCTAACTTTTGTTTGTCCAATTTAAGTTTTAGTCATGCCCTTTGTTTCTTGTATTTATGAAAGGAGGGAGATTCCCATTTATTTTCCACATGTCAAACATAAGTAACAGTGTTTTATGTATTTGGTTGATCCTTTTCTCACAACAACCAATGAGACTGTACAATCTCAGTTACAAACACCTATGTAGAGCACTTTGCTTGTAGTTTCATAACATTTTCCAAATCATCACTAAGTTTGGCTTCACTCAATATGGATCGAGTTCAATTTAGTCATCTCATTGATTACATTAAAGGCATTATCATTGCCAATTTGAATGCTTCCTTAGTAACCAAGACCACATAATGCTTCCAAGCAAGATTAAACCAAAAGTCACTACTGATCTTTATTGTTTTTCGGCTTAGAGATTACCAAATAGTCTAAAGATGTTAATCTATGTGTTAATATCAAATTTGAAGTTGAATGAGGATAATGGAGGATGCCTCTTACTGAAGATTCTAAGTATAGAAGCTACATGACTGACTTATGTATCTTACACTACTTTTTAACCAACAATGACTCGCAGGTATCATGATTCTTGGACATATCCTGCAGTTTAAACTGCAGAACATCCTTAATTAAAAATAAAACATTCTTTTTTATAAACATTTTTATGTAATTACTTATGTTTAGTGCAAATATACTTTTAAGTGAAGGTTCTTTATTATACTTTTAAAATTTTAATTTGTACTTTACTAAATATCCATAGATATTCACTGAAATTTTTAAAATTCAGCTACAGTTGCAGAACTATATTGGCCTACACCTGTCAAAAGTTGAAGCTGTTGCTTTTCCATTGACTTTAAACATGCAAATTTCCTTTACCATTATTTTCCAATTTGTTCCCATATCTTTCCTATGTTACTGTACCATTTTGTGGGTGTTGGTTTTTTCAAAGTACTTTATGTTATGATTGTATTATCTGGTGTCAATAATAAAATGTCAAACAACACAATAGTGACAGAAAAAATATCTTCCTCTCCTTTTCTGGTGTATGAGTTTTGAGATTAGTGTTCAAATGTCAAATTCTAGCCAAATCCTAATCTTATCTTATCTTAATATTATTAAAGTGTAAAGGTAACTTAGTCAGCGATGACTCAGAAATAACTTTTGCTCCAGAAAGAAACTCTTTCTCCTCATATTTATTTATCAAAGAAACACAAGGTATTCATTATTCCTACTAAATTCTGAATTATTTAAAATATTTTATATTTTTCTTATTTATTATTTTAGAAATGTTTTACATAACATTAAATACATTTATGTTTGATTTTTAAATTAAATTATATTTCTATATTGTGATATTAGAATAAAAAAATATCCTATCTATTTTATTAAAATCAATAAATTTATTATAGTTTTTACTTTTACAAAATCATAAAAGAAGATAGATAAATAAAATAAAAAAATAGCTTTATATTATCATTCACTTATAAATTATATAATTTTTAATGATCATCTCAAAATATAGCAACTGTAATTTTAAACAAGTTAACCATTTAAATTTTTGGTCTATTTATTACATATTTATTATTTTAATTTTGCTTTTGTAAAGTAATTTAAGAGAGACAACAAAACATGATTATTTAAAAGAAAATTAGTTATTAATGTGAGTACTAATAAATGTATATTTCATTTTTTTATGTGGGCCGTTATAAAAAAAAGGCAATAGGAAAATGATGTAAAAATATAATGAAAAAGTAAAAATGGAGAAATTAATTATTGAAAATGACATAACTTTAAATATATCTTATACTGGAAACTATAAACTTATTAAAATATTTTAATATAAGCTATATAATTAATTAATTTATTGGAAATCAATTTTATTCAAAAATTACTCGTGGAGACGTTAGTACAGTACACTACTGAAATAACAAATTTATTCATCCATCTTTTAATACCAGTGTTTGCCATTTGAACTTCTTTCTAACATTTTTTTTTTCTTAACCCTTTCAACCTTTTCTAATTTGTTGTCACTCATTCTTTAGAAATAATTAATTTTAATCACTATATTATTTTAGATAAGTACATAAAGAAATATGGTTTCCTTTCAAAAGTTAAAAAAATATTTATAGCTTGGTAAAAGAAATGTCTTGAATCCTAAATATTCTAAATCTTAAAAAAATACTTTATTATTTTAATTATTCTGAAAAAAAATTTATAAAAATTAATTCAAATTCGCTTTTAGATACAAAACTTTCAAAGTTATAACAATTAAAAAAATAATTGTAACAATGTATGCCATATTTGCCTTTCAGTTGGAATTATTATATCTTACTTGGACACAAAACCTGTTTCTTGATCAATTAAATTTAACTGAATGTAAACATTCTTAACATTTGAGAATAATTCAAATATTTAAAATTAAGATAATGGTGAATCTCTGTCGGATTGAAAAAGTCTCCAAAATTCATGTTCATCCTCTTGGTTTTCTTCTCAATTTGTTGACTGAACCACCTGTCCCAAAAAAAATTGACATGAAAAAAAATTCTTGCTGGTTTCTGGGGATACAAGATGATGATATTTGACTAATTACATCATGCAATTGACCAATTTTTTTAGGGCACATGAGGATTGAATTATCTATCAAGTAAAGTTTGAATTTAAGCTAGAATGTTCAACCTACAGTTCACATCATGTGAAAAGACATCACAACCCCTCCACAAGTGAAACTCAGATTGATTGCAACCATCCATGTATGTGAAAGGAATCCCAAAATGCACTGTCCCCAAGAAAGCCAAGCATGGTTGTGCCTTGTGGATTTTGAGATGGGGAATTGCACATGACAGAGTACAACTTGATCAAAGATTTTTGCCCACAGAAACTGCAACTTTTCCTTGTTTGTGAAGTGATAGGGGACAAGCATTTATAATGCTAACATGGAGCTAGTGCCCAGGCACAGGCTTGGAAAATGATAAACCCCTCATCTCTTAAGACTAATTATACTTCTTCTCCTACTTCAAACCATCATGCATTCTACTTAGGATACTCAAAAACAAGGCCTTTTGCTACACTTCTAGCTCTTCCATTGCCAAATAGCTTGCTCACAATGGCCAGTGCAAAATATGTTGCAGTGGCAAGCCCCTCACTAGTGATCAAATTTCCATCAATAACTACTTTGGCCCCATTTATTGCTTCGTCATTAACCTTGTCTGAGACAGAGGGATGGGCTGTGGCCCTCTTGTCCTGCAACAGCAACAAAATTCTCATTTCAGTGACGATTTCTTCAAGAATTAGATCAGGAAACAAGCTCAATATTAACACTGGGGCAGCTAATACCTTGAGTAAACCTTGTTTGTGTAGAATAGCAAGTGAAGAACAGATCGCCCCATATATTCTTCCAGTTGAATTTTGTTCTTTAAGAAGCTTCTTCAGAATTCTTGATTTGCTTAGTTTTTGGGTACCAGTAGTTCCTCCCTAAAAATTCATGAAAATCTCATTAACTAACAATAGGTGGGACAAAAGCAAGAATCATCAGATTTTGCAGATAATTACAATCATAAACTAAATATACTGAGTCGAGTGCAACTGCAATGAAAAACCCTAAAAATTGAAGGAACCCCGAGAAAGATAATCATAGAAAAACCCTAAAAATTGAAGGAACCCCAAGAAAGATAATCCTAGAACAAGATACAATTGTGACCATTCATTTTCACCCTTTGCTCTAAGCACATTGTATGTGATTTTTGTTTGTTGGGGAGAGGGGGAGAAGGCTGTTAGTGATTATGTTTGGAAAGTTTTAAAATAGGGATGGATTAAATTTTGACATTTTCTTGTGCTTATTTTGGAAATCCACTAAAATTTAGTTGAATTTGAGTCACCTTTATTTAGCTTTAGTTGAGTGTTTGAATTGATAGTTTCACCTTTACTTGTTTACCCACTCTACCTATTCTAGTTAAGAATAAGTGAGTAATAAAACAAAATGAACTCCATTTAATTTCAATGTGTTCCAAAGATAAAAAAAATAAAATTTATGAAGCAATTGAAATCTTATTTTCTACAATGGGTTATACACAAGAGAATCGATTTCCACACAAATCAAATCTGAATTATCTAAAACTTAATAATAAACACTTCTAAGTTCTGCTATAGCAACGTGAAAAAATGCAGTAACTCGTTTTTTTCAGAATTTTATCTTACTGGAAGAATAATCAAATCATGTGTTGACTCCTGAGCATCCCTAATTAATATATCAGCAACAATTTTCGTTCCTTGTGAAGCCAAAACTTCAAGAGATTTCTCAACTGAAGCAACTATGACATTAGCTTTTGCTCGCCTTAGAATATCTACCACAGTCACTACATCAATCTCTTCCGAACCATGTGCAATTGGTATGAGGACCTGGGCATCATAATGTATGACTGTATGTGTAAGTTAAGATCTTTGTTTCAAAAGGATGGACAGCTAAAGTCTTCCCAAATAATACACATATGAAAGTTAGTAATAACTTACACTAGGGGTGTGATGGCCAATAGACCATTCAACTTTATTGAACTCCTTAGTTGCATTATCATCATCCGTTCTAATCAACTATTATAAAATATAAGAAAGAGCATCGGATCAGGCACAGAACTTAACTGATCAGACAACATACATGAAACATCAGAAAAAACATGAAAAGATGTTAATTTTTATAAATTTGATAAAAAAAGTACATTCACCATTCTGTATTTTTTTTCCTATTCTTTATAATTTAGTCATATTTCTAAACAATTACAAAACTGAAGGGAAGCAATCTATTCCTTTCAGGCAAGAAAGATGCTAATAAAAGCAGATTACCAACAATTCTGCGACCTCCCTAGCAACAGACTCCCCAAATAGCTGCTCGGCCAAGGACAAAGCAAACTGGTATGTTGTTCCAGGCCCCGGGCTGGTTGTGAGTCCTCTGGAAACCTGAAGATTTGATTTAACTGCCCAAAAGGTTGGAAGGCTGTCGAAGAATGCGGGGTGACAAGTTATCTTCCATGACAAACTAGAGGATATTAGCCTTATCCAAATACAAACAAAAAACAACATAATGAAAATATAGCAAAAATTATAGCGTGTATACGCAATCCAATGGTAATAATACAATTTATGTAAAAAACTTAATTAGAATGCACTAGTAGTATAATGTCATTTGATTATCTTTGGCATGCATGACACTTTCTTTACTTTAAATTTCCACATGAATTTAATATACATACATACTTATACATATACATATATACATACATATATATGTATATATATTGTCGTTGTAAAATTGTTTTACACAAACATCCAACTAGTCTGATCATTTTACTACATCATCCATCCTTTTCATTAATATGATGGGTTGACAGAATAAGTTCTAATTGGATGTCTAAGTAAATATTTTGTGCAGACTGTATTTATATAGATTAAGCTCTTTCCACAGAAATCTTGATGGATACCACCACACTGTTAGGGCAACAACAATTGCTTTTTTTGGTTTCTGAGGTTATTCTTTTTCAGAGGCAATCCTATTCCAGATTTAGTTCGACAGACACTAAATGTGATTCATTTCCCATATTGGCCTAGCTTAACCTACAAAACCAGCTTGTAAACTAAGGTTTACTCAGACATACTCTATTTTAGCTATATCATATGAATCTCCAACAGTCCCAGTGGGGATTCAAATATCAGTTCCTCCTGATATGGAAAACTAACCCTTCTGCTAGACTCAACCAACATTAGATAGCAACAGTAATTTAAAACCACGGCAATAAATACTGATTCTATTGAAATCCAAGTTAAGCAAAGCACCTTCTTCTTCTTCAAAAGACCCCATGGCAAAAGGGTGACAGCGGGAGCAGCACAAATAGCTCCATAGAGCCTATTTTCCTCAGCTTGTTTGCTAGTGATTTTTCGCAGAACTTCGCAATCCCGTAGTCTTGCAGAGCCAGGCATTCCTCCCTGCACTCGCGGTTAATACTAGCATCAACAACACAACAACCAACGCTAACAGAGAGCGGTTTCAGTTAGAGAACTAACGGGTAAAGCAACGAGGTCAAAAATTTGATCGGAACACGCGGAAATGTCGGTGTCGGCGACTATTTTGGTGCCTCCGGCGGCTTCTACTTGGAGCAGCGGCTCCACGGAGGCGACGGTGACTTCCGCGCCGGCGCGTCGCAGGACGTGAATCATGATAACGGCTTCCATTTCTTCGGTGCCCAAACCGATGGGAACCAGAACCTTCTTCGGAGGGATTGCATTGGGTGCTGTAGCTGGGGGAGAGATTGAGAGTGTGGCTTTCGGAGTGAGCGCTCTCTGCCTCCGAGGCTTGACGGCGGCGAAGGGTATGCGTGCGGCGGCGGCAGAGGCGGTGACCGGAGAGAGGGTGGTGGACGGTTGAGGCAGTAGCAGCAACGACATGAGGACTACTCTGATTCAGATTAGATTACGACCAAATTTCAAATGCTTCTTTTAGTATAAATGTTTTTCTTTATTTTTAAATTTTACAAAATTTGAAATTACTTATTTATTTTAGTATTTTATAAAATTTGAAAATTTTAATTTTAGTGCTTATGATTTTTTTAGTCTTCGTGTTTATTTTAAGAAATATAGATAGTATTTATTTTAAGAGATATAGATGGTATTTATTTTATAGATCTTAATATTTTTTTATATAATTTATATTCGCATTACATTATAACACAACTAATATGTATTACCTAAAATTATTTTTAATATTTATTTAGTATTATGAATTCCTAATTTGTTTCTAAAATAAACTAGGATCAAAAAAGTATTTAAACAGCACTCCCACAAAATTAATAATAATAATATATTTTATAAATATTCAAAACAAGTGACCATTTATGCCAAATTTAAGCCATAAAATACAAATTTCATGACCCTTTTGTATTAATTTAAGTATTTAACTATTCTTCAATAAATATAAATATTTTAGCATTTCTAAGTAATTTAATTATTTAATATGTATTTAATAATGCAGATATTTAAATATTCTTAATTATTTAATTTGATTAAAAATATTATCTTATAGATAACATTACTTTTTTTTTACAATAATACTTTTTAAAATAGTGATTATTTTTTAAATTATTTTAGTTTTAATTTAAAATTTAAATATAGATATTTGTTACATATATTGTGAAGTTGTGTGAGATATTGATTTTAGATGAAACTTCAAGTTAATAAAATTAATGTTTAAAATATTTCTAGAAGAAGGTAAATATCTCATTTTTAAAGAACTAGTTGCAAATTAAGTAATACACATGAAATTTAAATAAGAGATTACATTTATTTTACTCTAGACTAGTCTCTTTAATAAACTTATGTAAAATTCTTGATTAATACAATCAAGCTATTACAAATTAAGAATGCAAATATTATTTGGACCAAATCACTTATAACAATTTTATTTTTTTTATACCCAATCATTCCTAACTAAACACCATAATTCCTTAGAGTCAACACTAATGACTAAATACATGTATTATCTACAACACAATATTTTTTACTAAATTCAAATATTGTTCAGTAACACAATAACTTTTAGTTAAACATTAATATTATTTAAAAGATCAAATATTTGTTTAGACACAATTGCTTTTAAAATCACTTTGTTATATGATATACAAGATCACAAGTTTCTAACTAAAATAAAGTAATATCCTAATCACTTTTGTAATATGACTATCTCATTAATCATTATGAGAAAATCAAAAGTTTAATCTTATTCATATTTTTTCTAAAGAAAGAAATCTGATAATTTGACTAATTTAGTTTATTTATATTTATTTTTGTTAATATATAAATTTTGGTCTAATTCTTTTAATTTTATCGTGTTTTTTTTATGACTGATGATTGTTGTTAAATAACTAAGATGTGAAATTGTATAATGATGTATAACATAAAAACTTTATAAATAAAAAATTGAGTAGTGTTTTTTTAATCTGCTTTATTTTGGGCAAAAATTGTTGTTCTTACAGTGGAAGGACGTGGCGTGATTATCCAATGGCGACACAAAAGTTGTTACGTGTTTATAATATTATATAATTGCAGTAACTCAAGAGAGTTGATAAACACACCACAAGTGTAGCCAGAGATATAGAGAGAGAGAAGAGTCGCATTATTGTTTGGCACAAGATAAGACATGTTTGGGTTAATCGGAAGAAAGGCCAATTTGTTCGGAGGATCGGGAAGAAGGTGGTTGAACTTGGCTGCAGCAGCAACAGCAGCGGCAACCACCACTTCTAACGGCGGAGCCATGGAGGAGTTGCTCGCGCAACTCCAATCCAACGTCCAGAAGGCTCTGGCCGGCGGAGGAGCCGAGGCTGTGAAGAGGAACAGGAGCAGGAACAAATTTCTTCCCCGCGAAAGAATCGATTACCTTCTTGATCCTGGCTCTTCCTTCCTCGAGCTTTCACAGGTTTTTTTTTCTTGAGGAATTTTGCTAATTGGTATATTAAATTATGATTATCTGTTAATTAAACTTTTTATTTTTTTTAATTAAACGTGTTCAAGTCCTTTATTCTTTCTATCCATGAATTTGGTATTAAATTTGACTTTAAAGAACATGAGATTAAGAATTTATGAAAAAAAATTAGGTTATAAGAGACTTATGTAAAATTTGGGATCATATTCATGGTAAATTAAAACTTTATTTTTTTTCTTATTGTTTCATTCAACTCTATGCACGGCCTTCACAGTCTAGTGAATATGACTAATTTTATTTTAATTCTTTATATTTCCAATTTTAATTCGTATGACTACTTTGTTAACTACTTAATTATAATTATATATAAAAAAATGAATTTTTGTATTCAAAAGATTACTGTCTAACTATTGTGAGATAAAAAAAAAACAATTTTCTGCTTAAAAGATTAAAGCTAAGATTACACGTGTATGAAAAACATTTTTTCAATCGTAATAACTATTATGTCTTTTGTTTTATATTTTTCATTTCTCTTTTTCTAACCCATCACATTCTTGATTTATGTGGAAAGCTGGTAAGTTGAAGATCGTAGCCATATTTTGGTACTTTGATAGGTTAAGGCTTTCAAATGGGTGGTAATTATGAAAAATGGTTTTGACAAGGAATGTTTGGAAAATGATAGTTGGAAAACTTTAGAGTCGTATACAATTTTTTATTTAATGGATTTAGAAATCAATATATATAATAAGGAAAATGATATTTTTACAACCTTTAGAGTTATATATAGTTCTTAATGTGATGGGTTTAAAAATAAATATATATAATAAATGATAAATTTTGAATTAAATAATATGAAAAAATATTAAAATAATAATATTGAGAGTTGTAATGTGTTTGTATAAAAAATATGAGTTGTCAAAATATCATTACCAATATAATAAAGGAAAATGGTTTTTTGACACTTCATATTTCACCCTACACCCCACTAAATATTAAGTGAAGCAGGTTGTCAAAATATCATTACCCTATAATAATATTAAAATAATAAAATTATGAGTTGTAATGTAGTTGTATAAAAAATCGGAGGAGTTGTGCATGTGTCATTATCGAGAAAGTTTTTAACTTTTGAGTGATAAAGCTGGCAGGACATGAGTTGTATGAAGAGCCCCTGCCTTCAGGAGGGGTTGTTACTGGGATAGGTCCTGTGCATGGGAGATTGTGTATGTTTGTGGCCAATGATCCCACTGTCAAGGGAGGGACTTACTATCCCATTACTGTTAAGAAGCACCTCAGGGCACAGGAGATTGCTGCTCAGTGCAAATTGCCCTGTGTATATCTTGTTGACAGTGGAGGAGCTTTTCTTCCCAAGCAAGCTGAAGTGTTTCCAGACAGAGAAAACTTTGGTAGAATATTCTACAATCAAGCTGTAATGTCTGCTGAAGGAATTCCTCAAATTGCATTGGTATTGGGCTCTTGCACTGCTGGTGGGGCATATATACCGGCAATGGCTGATGAAAGTGTGATGGTCAAGGGTAATGGCACCATTTTTTTAGCAGGGCCACCTCTTGTTAAGGTATGCTCTACCTATTCCACTGCTCCAAAATACTTTGTTTCATAGTCTCTTTCTGTTTCTTTGTTTTTTACTTTCAAAATCTGTATCTCTTAAGTTTAAACATTTTAGTTAAATATGCTTTTAATCATCGAAAAGACTACTGATTTTGATTTTAGTCTTTATAAAAGAGTTGGTCATTTTAGTTCTTTCATTTTATCAAGATAACATGATTTTTATCCCTAGTGACTTGTGAGAGACTAAAACCATATCAATTTTGATAAATGTTGGGTTGAAGTGAATATTGATTTTACTGGACTGAAACCAAAACTTGTTATATTTTCAATCACCAAAAACATATTTTTTTTTTATAAAAACTTATCACTGTGTAACTTGACATCTCATTATACTGACACCTCAAATAATAACAATCATCTGTCATCACATGAAAAAAATATTATTAAAAAAAAATACAAAAAAAATATGGAGGAACTAAACCAAAATCCATATGTTAACAAAACCAATACATAGGTAGACTACACCTATTAAAGAATTCTAAAAATAGACTACATAGAGGCCTATTATACCAAAAACATATTTGACTGTGCTTATGTTTGTGTAATATATTTTCTACGTGTTTATGTCCAAAAATAACCCTAAATGAATTTGTAGGCTGCCACTGGAGAAGAAGTCTCGGCAGAGGATTTGGGAGGTGCCACTGTGCACTGCAAGACGTCCGGTGTTTCTGATTATTTTGCTCAAGGTATATGCATTCACTACTTTTTCTTATGCACATGATTGTATAGAAAATGCGATAACTAATGAGATCAACTTAGTTCTTATTATTGACTTTGTACATGTTTCGTTTCTTGTAGGTGAACTGACATTAACTTTGTTCCTATGAGTGACTTTGTACATGTTTCGTTTCTTGTAGATGAACTCCATGCACTTGCGCTTGGGAGGAATATAATTAAGAATTTGCATATGGCTGGGAAAGATGTCTTGGCAAATGGAATGCAAAGTATAAACTATGAATATAAAGAGCCATTGTATGACGTCAATGAACTTCGTTCTATTGCTCCCACTGATCTTAAGAAGCAGTTTGATATCCGATCAGTTATTGATCGTATTGTTGATGGAAGTGAATTTGATGAATTCAAGAAATTGTATGGCACTGTGAGGACATATCCACTTTACTTTTTATCAGTATAATCAATATCTTATTATGCATGAGTTGCTATTGAACTGCCTTTTTTTCTCTCGGTGCCCCTTGCCTTTGATGATTTTTCACACTTATTTGTTATTGATTTGACAAAAAGGTTTTGTTTTGGATAAACTTTTTAAATAAATGATTACAGGAAAAGTTGCAATTCACTACTCTGTGTATTGAATTTTTTTTGCAGACACTTGTAACGGGATTTGCTAGAATTTTCGGACAGCCTGTTGGAATTATTGGAAACAACGGGATTTTATTCAACGAATCTGCACTGAAAGGAGCCCATTTCATTGAATTATGCACTCAACGGAACATTCCCTTGGTCTTCCTTCAGAACATCACTGGATTCATGGTATGAATTTAAGTAATTTCTTTAGTTTCTCAACTATGTCTTTTGTCATTGTATTCTGACTTCTAAGTAGATTGATTCTTTTTTCCTTCATAGCTGTGGTATGAATTATCATATTATACCCATTGTTTATTTATTGAAAGACGAAAATTTATCTTATATTACACAAATAAATGAGCTGTATGATCGATAAGCAATTAGGCATTAAAGTCAGGTGAGTTTCAGAATCAAAAATTGAAATTCAATAGAAATATAATCATGTTTTGATTTAGGAAATATAGAGGGATTAGTGACTATATGACTAACTCAGGAGAGTTTGAGAATCATCAATTGTAATTCAATAGAAATATAATCATGTGTAGATTTAGGAAATACAGAGGGATTAGTGACTGTAAGACCAAGTCAGGAGAGTTTAAGAATCAATCAATTGAAATTAATAGGAATGCCCATAAGATCTAAAAGAGCCGTATTGATTCATCACCTTCTTTTATTAGTAGTGATCCTAATTTTTCCTTCGATTATAGTCCTGTTTTATCTTAAACATTCTGTTTATGGATCGTGTGTTTTAACTACGTACTATTCTTCATCAAATTGTGGTATGTCTAATTTTTTGTTTTTGTTTTGAGACTGTAAAATGCTGAAGGGGAAGTTTTACTATTAGGCAGGAGCATTTCATAGTATAAAAGTGATGAAATAATGAATGTAAATCTCGTCTTATAAGTCAGTTTCATGAGATTGAGTTAGGTTTAAAGTTCAATTCTTAATATTTTCTTTATCGAGAATTGTGAAACCTAAATATTACTTATCTAAACAATCGAGTTATGAAACCATAATACTTGTCTATTTGGTAGGTTGGCTCAAGATCTGAGGCAAATGGCATAGCAAAGTCTGGAGCAAAAATGGTTATGGCTGTTTCTTGTGCAAAGGTTTGTGGGTTCCAGACATCTACTTACAAGTTATATACTTTATTCTAGACTAGTAAATTTATTACTTGTAATCATAAATGTCTTGGAAGTTGGAATGAAGGTGAAAACAACAGATGGTTAAGTATGATTAAAATGTGATTCTCCAAGCATGAGAGAAAATTCTGAAGGACAAATAATATTTTTTTCTTCAATAAACATCTGCAGGTACCTAAAGTCACCATAATGGTTGGAGGAAGCTTCGGTGCAGGAAATTATGCAATGTGTGGTCGTGCCTATAGTCCCAATTTTTTGTTCCTTTGGCCTAATGCTAGAATATCTGTGATGGGTGGTGCTCAGGTAGCATATTTCTCATGACCCATGAGTTATGATTCTTTAAAATAAATTGTTGGCATTGCTCTGCATGGTTATTGTTCTGTACTTAGTGAGATACATCATTATATAGCTAGTTTTTCATGTTTTCTCCCTTCTAAATCAAACTTTATTTTGATCAGCAATAATAAATAAATAAATATGAATTTCTTAAGGGATAAACCAATCCTTATACAACTCACCAACCAACCAGCAAATACTAACTAAACTACTTTAAAACCAACCAAACTACTCTAAAGCAAAAAAACTCCAAAACCAGAAAATCAGCAATCTAGAACCAAATCTAAATCGAATAAAGGCAAAGCATAGGTTTTCTAAATCAAACTGGAGTTGAAGATTTGATTGAACATTAGTTGATATTCATCTGGTTTGTGGGGGTTCTAACTAATGTGTACGGAATGTGGCCATGGTTCAGGCTGCTGGTGTACTGGCTCAAATAGAGAAAGGCAACAAGAAAAAGCAAGGAATTCAGGTAAAATATGTTTTCAGTTGTTGATAACATATTTGTGGTTTTTCTCATCTGTCTTAGGTTGTCTTAATGCGCATCATAATTGTAAAGCAGTGGAATAAGGAAGAAGAAGAAAAGTTCAAAACGAAAGTGGTGGAGGCTTATGAGAGAGAAGCAAGTCCTTATTACTCAACAGCAAGGCTTTGGGATGATGGAATCATTGATCCAGCAGATACAAGAAAAGTCATTGGTCTATGCATCTCTGCCTCCTTGAACCGTGACATTGAAAAAACAAAATATGGTGTATTTAGAATGTGAATTCCAAATTTTGTTGTTGCGTACCATACAATTTTAATAAAAGTGTTTCTTGCACAACAAAATCTTACAACAAAATATTCACAACAAACTCTGTGTTAGAAACAAAGAATTGGACTAATATGCACTGTAGGTGTAACCGCAGGAATAACAAGTCTTTTGATCTCCTCTTCTGATTCATTGAATAAATAAATAATGTCTTGATTTGATGCATTGTGGTGAATTGTGTTCTTACTTTTCACGAGACTCAAAATTTGTAAGAAAGATTGAACTTGGGTTGACTGCTTCTTCCTGCAGCTCCATCATTTCTTAAGTCACTTCCATAAACTTTAAAATCTCTAAAATTACCTTTTAAGTAAAAAAATAAAAATAAAAATAATGTTTTACATTACCAATTACGTAATTTGGAATCTATTTAATAACTCAGAATATCGAATTACATAATTTACAATTTATTTAAAAAATAAACCTATCAAATTACTTAATTTGAAAATAAAAAATTACTAATTCTAGATTACTGGATTAAGTGATTTGAAACCTATTTTTTTAAATAAGTTTCAGATTGTAATCCAATATTATTAGTTATTATTAGTTGGTAAATAGTTTCTGGATTACGTGAAGTTGTAATTTTTTACTTTTGGATTACGTTACGTAGTAATCTGTACAACATTGTTTCTATTTTTATTTTTTATTAAAATTTATGGAGGTGGTTGAAGAAGTGAAGATGTGGAGGAATAAGCAGTCACTTGGGTTTGAGAGTTCTCAATTGGAATAATAAATTTTGAATCATGTTCTGGAAGTCTTCTTGAAATGCTAAAGTTTAGAGGATTATAATTTCTGAAACTGCAAAATGCCAGAAATCTCGCAAAGAACTTTAAATTTGTTCAGAATGTGTATTATCGTAAAGAAAATGAGAGATATTGTTGATTTGAGACTTTTCTTTTAATTAGGACAAATATTCACAAGACAAAATCTGAGAATGATTTTAATATTATTTTAAAAAATAAATAAATATATGCTTAATTCAACTTCAGCAGACTAGTTTGTAAGGTAGGATTTCTGATAGATATGCGATCTCCTTAATATATACATATTATATCCTACAGAAACATATTTAAATGTAGTTCGAACATTAAAATGTTCTTAAAAAATACAAAATTTTTAGAAGACTTGATTGATACGCTTCATAAAAAAATGCATAAAAAATGACGTCATTTGAATGATGTATCAAATGTTGTATCAGAACAGAATTGGGCTTTGGAATGTTAGAGTACTGATTACTGCACAACTAGATTCACAAAGATTAAGGGATTTCTTTTTCTACCCTCAGAATTTCATTCTGTACCCTACAAATATAAACTTTATCTTTCATAAACTTTTTAATTCTTCAATTCGAAAGTCATTTTTTTATAAAAATAAATAAATTATGGATTGCCAATCCAAAAGTTATTTTTTTTATGATTTTTTTAGATGTGTAATTCATCGGTACAATTCAAACCGCTTGTGATAACGGTAACAGTAACAATAAGAGATAACGACAAAAAGGAAGATGAATTTTAATTAGTTAATTTATTAAAACAATGAAAATATTTAAATTTAGTCTTTATTTTAATTGTTTAACTACACTGATTGATTATCCTGTTATAAAACTTGTCACAAACCGTTTAATTGATTAAAATTAAAATTTAATCAACTAACATGGCAAAAAAAGAAAAACTTTTTTTCTCTTGTTTTTAACTTTTGAAAAATATTCTTCTTTCTATTAATTTTAATATTGTGGGCTAAACTGAAAACTCTGTTAATACTTTTGTGAAGAACATCTTCAAACATCTATATCCTCAAAAATCATAATCAAAACAGATTCTTTTGAAACTTGAGAGTATTCTTCAAAATCAACACAATGTATTTAAAGTTTTATGTATTTATAGTTTTAGCTTGTGCAGGTGGATTTTACAGGTGCAATGGAATGTCTGTATTCAGCAAATAAATACATAGTAGGAAAAAACTTAACTTATTGTTTAATAGTTGTTGAAAGCTTGTATATTTATTGTTTAATTTAATTCCTTGGTTTTAATAAATAAGAATGAATGCAGAGACCAAACATAGTAGGAAAAAAGCATATCTGTTTGTAGATAAGGATGGATGAAAATAAGATAGCCATGGGAATGGATGGTGTGGGGCATAGTAACCATTGTTATGGTCAAACAAAGCTCAAACCCTTAACTGTTGTAACCACACGAGTCATTAAACACACTTCCCATCATGCCAATACCTAACTCACACACACATTTATGCACAGAACATTCACCATTTTCTTCCAATCATCCAATAATTTATGTATTACAGACCCTGGCATTCATTAACACAAATATAAAGATACATATAATCTTATGGATGTGAATTTATATATTATATAATTATATATTATATAAATCGATAATAAAAAATTATTAAAAATTCAATAAATATCTTTTAAATTATACACTTTATCGATATGTGTCCTACGAGTCCACGGACACATCATTTAAGACACATAATTTAAAAGTCCAACACGGACACATCATTTAAGACACATAATTTAAAATGAGTGTTCGATCCTCATAGCCAATAATCCATTTTCAAAACTTCTTCGACCATCCAAGTTTAACAAACACACATGTTAAAAAGTAGAAAATAAACTTTAAATTTAATTTAATATTTTAAAACTGATTTATAAAATGAGATTATAAATGTTAATCGATGCAGATCTTCAACAACTTCCTCCACAATTTGTTGCATGATACAACAGTAGGCACTTAGCAAGCAGCAATTTTGGTTTGACTTGGCTTCTCTAAGTACCAGTCACTCATGATTGTTAAGGAGATTTATGGAGATGCCCTTTTGTTATTTTTCTTCACTTTTCCGTATTAAACATTGTGGTTGATGTGTGTAACTGAAAGAGACCTCATCTACTTTGTCGTCGTGGGTAGAAAAGGGAGAGGAAAAAAGATATATAATAAAAGCAACAGCGGCATGTGGAGAACAAAAACAGGGAACTGATGTGAGCAGCTACACAAAACTTTTTAAGATCACTCACCAGGGCAACTGCTTTTAGAATCAAATTTTGGTGGGGGCCAACCAAGTAGGAGTTAACATGTGCATATGGTGTATGCTCCATTATTTTACATTATAGTATTAGAATGTGGGAAACAAATACCAAGTAAGATGGCCCAATACGTAGAAACCAATATCAGTCATCTTTTGTTCATAGACTCATCTACTGGCCTGCAAAAAACACTAATTAAATTATCCTTGCTGATCAGGTCTCACCCTATTGCGTTCAAAGTTTAGTGTTTGTCTTCACTCAATTAGATTTGGTTTGGAAGTTTATCTATAGGTTTTGTGATATAAGATGTTTTGGTTGTTAGGAGTATTGTAGGAATGAACAGAAGATATTCTGGTCTCATTTAATTTTATTCTATTGGCCTAAGTGCCCGACCAACTAGGCAGGGTTAGGGAGATAACTGATCAATCACGTTTCTAGTTGGAGGAATTGAAAACAACTGTCTGCACCTCACATTTTTTATTTTCATTTACTTATTTCACTGTAGATAGATCCAATACAGTATACCACAATGGTGCATCCCTGCACTCTGCTCAGGTTTAAAATTCAGGGGAAATAATTTAAATAGAGGGTTGGAAAAATTGCAGGTTTCCTCTGCTAGAGGATACATTGCTCAGTTGGTTGATACAATCAAAGTTACATAACAGGGGATATTAATAGACACCAGCTATGAGCATGTTCAATATATAGAATTTCAGATCATAATAAAGCATAAAATTGGATAATTTTGATGATAAAGAGGATGTTCAATATATAGAATTTCAGATCATAATAAAGCATAAAATTGGATAATTTTGATAATAAAGAGGATGTTCAATATATAGAATTTCAGATCATAATAAAGCATAAAAATTGATAATAAAGAGGGAGGGGGAAAGCATGCAGATAAAAGGAATAAGCATTAAAAGTGAAACCTTTCAACGGGAATAACCTTGAAAGGAAAGATCTTGGGTGATTTTTTCATTTTTTTTTTGTTCAGTTTCTGGTGACTGAGCTTTGTCTGACAGAAAGGAGGATTCGGGTGAGATTGCAGTAATTTTGTGATGCAAAATACATGAGTGTATGAGTGTAGATATCAGTCAGCTACTTGGCTAGGTGCTGATTCTCCATTTTGATTACTACTCTGTCATACCAATTCTATCAAAGCTGGTTCCATGCCCCAGACACAGGGCTACCATCATATACTTAATTTGACAATCATGCCTCATACAAATCCCATTCACCAACATCCCTGCTCCATCTACTTCAAAAAATTTAAATATTACACAGATGAAACCATAAACAAATAATACACATTAAGCTTTTCGATTCAACCTGACAAATTACAAGAGATTCCAGCCACCAAGTAGAAAGAAAAAAAGCAAGGTTTCCTAAAAAAAGGAGAGAAAATATAATAAACCCTAAGGCAAAGGTAAAGGCAAAAAAGGTAAATGAAGGGTAGGAGAGAGAGAGAGAGAGAGAGACATGAGTTGGGACAGGAAAATGGACAATGGTGGGTCTCTGTCTCATGCAATCAGTGCTCACAGCTCAGCATAGCACATTTACACACTGCCCCCTCATCCCCACAAGTTTCCACTTTTTTGTTTGTAGGAATGAATTGAAAAATTAATTTGAAAGAAAAGAAAATAAAAAAGCTTTGAGCGAATCGGCGAGTTGACTCATACCGGACTCGGACCGGACTCAGACCGCAACCACCGGTTTTTCAGCGAGTTGCCAGGCGGACGTGGCAATCAAGGCCCTTGTGTGCCACCCCAGCATGAGACACCCACTGTTCTCCTCCACCCTATACCCATCCCCACCGGCGAAAAGTGCTAGCAACATGCTAGCCTGCTTAAACGCGTTGGAACCCAAATGAACCGGAGAAAACCCGGTCGAACTGAACCGGCTCCGCCACTGGTTCAGCGTCTCGTGCCGTTCCACGCGGTCTGTTCCCTCGCAGGCCACCACATTACAGATTTGCTTTCCCAGGTATACCTCCGACATCGCCTTGTCCTGTGGATTCACAGGGGAACCCTCCAGCGAGTCGAACAAAGTGGAATAATAGTGTAGCGACTCAGTGAAGCGGTCGCGAAAACTCAGTCCGTTATGATTCGATTCTTGTTCCACCACAGTCAGAATCTCCGGCCGAATCTGCCGCACAACGGAGAGGACCTTCTCGATGGCACCAGGGCGCGCGAGGAGCTTGTGAAACTCGAAGACGGAGTTAACCGCCACGGGCTCGTCATCTCGGAGGTCGAGCATGGACGCGTCGAGATCCGCGAGACTGTTGGCGACAAAGCCACGGTACTCAAACCGCACGTTGATCATCTCCGCCAACTGTGCAAGCTTCCATCCAACTTCCTGCAGGTGGTCGGAGTTATCCGCTGCCGGAGGTCCGATTCCGGTGAGGCGGAAAGCGGGAGGGCCGCCGGGACGAAGCGCGAGAGCCTGCAACAGTGCCGGCCACTGCATCCCCTGGTTGATTCCGAAATCTATGACGTGCACGCGGCTCTTCCCTTGGAAGGCTTCCAGAATAGCCTGGTTCGCGGTGAAGTGAGCGAACTTGATGTAAGGACAGGTTTCGTAGAAGTGAATCTGGAGAGAGTCCGAGAGCGACTGCTGGAGAGGGAAAACGCGGTAGATTCGCCTCGCGAGCGCTTCCGCGAAGTACGTGGCGACTTTCCGCATACTTCCCACCTGCGACACCGCGAGGAATCCGATCTGCTTCACCAGCGCCTCCGCCACGGCGAGGTTGTTGTTCTCGACGGCCTCCGCGCACGCCATGAGGCTGTGCACGAGGCGGATCCCGTTCTCCTGGGAGTCAACAACCACAAACGCCTGCGTTGACTCGGCGGATTTGAGACGCTTAGGGTTTGGCGCGGTGCCTACACCTCCGTCGTAAATTGCTTTCCCCGGAATAGCCTTGAGATCGTAGCCCTTGTCCGGTTCTTCTGGAGTAAGGGAATCGAAATTGGAGAGCATGGTTTGGAGCCAGTTGGAGATGTCGGAGGGGTTGTAGTGTACAGCGTCGTCTGAAAGCTCCTTGAGACCGTCTTGAACGTTTCCCATAGCTTCTTCAAGACGCTCCAGCTTCTGCGCCACCTCCGCCATGTCGGAGGATCTGACCTTGTAGCCGACCACGGCGAGAAGCTCGTCCATGCCTCCTTCGTCCTCCCAGAGGTTCGATTTTCCGGTGGAGTAGCCGCTGCTTGAGGTGCCTGCGGTGGAAGCAAGGTTTTGGCGCTCCCTCTTCATCCCTAAACACTTTTTCTTCTTCTATTCTCTGCTCACTGCTATAACTGTATCTCCTTCACTTCACACATCACACACGCACACTCCAAATTTCAATCACTCATTATCATACATATATATAATTATATTCCGCTAGCTCAATATATAACGGAGATTAATAATAATTTATATACAGTTTTTTTTTAATTTATAAAGATATTTTTTAATCATAAAATTATATCGTAATGAATTCTAAAATGAATAATATTTCAATTACAATGGTTGAAGTTATTTAAATAATTTTAAAGATAAAATACACAATACATGAGATATATTGATATATTGATGATTCTTTTCTCTTACAATCTTTTTGTCTTTCTTATTTTTCGGTTAGGTTTCTTTCTGCTGGATCTCCTTTGATTTGGATATGATGGGGTACCTGCAAAGACATTCTGATGATCAAGTTAGTCTGAGAGCTAAGTATCAAAAGAGTAAAAAGTGAATACCTTAGGTATTGTGCCTCTTCTGCTATTTATACTACTTTAGATGGACTCTAACTGTTATGAGTTGCTTTAGAATCCAAATGAATATCCAATTATACATTAACCGTGTTTATCACCTAAATTAACTTATTTATATCTAATTACGTATTTAACTGTGCATCTTATCGTCTAGTCGATTTCTCGTTTAAAAGTGATACTATCTCTCGTTTGATTTGAGGTGGAACAAATTCTTTTAAGATATATTGAATAAAATATGTGTGTAAGTACAACTCATACTTATTTTAATGAGTAAAAATATTATTTATGAAAACCAAAAGCAGAAAACGCTTCTGACGGGCTCCATCCCCGATGAAACCCCATGCAACCTTCTAACAGATAAGATCCAAAACACACATTTTTGTGTTTTACTTTCTTTCTTTTTTTTCTTTGGCTCTTCTCCCATGGATTCTTTTTTTCACTATTGAATAATCTTATAACATCTGATTCAAATTAGATGTATATTTTTGTAGCCGATAGATTTTTCTATTTATTTTGTGTCATTGGTGTGGATGAAAAAGTGAAAGAAAAAAATTGAATAAATTTGGTTGTACATTAATATATTTAAAATAATTTAATGTAAAAAATAAATTTTGAAAATATTAAATTAATTTAAAATAAAATATAAATTAAAATAAAAAAAATATTATAGAATTTTAGTAAATACAAAATTATATTTGAGAATAAGATTATATTAAAATAAAATATTAAATTTAAATTGTTTTATTTTATTTTGTTTATTAGTTTAATTTTTATTATTGAAAAGATATTTATTTTATTTTAATTATTCATTTATTATAATAATAAAATATATTTACAAATATTTAATAATTATATATCAATATAAACTATATAAAAAAATTAATTAATTAAATTTATTTATTACTTCTTAAGACATTAATTATTCAATATTAAAATAATTTATTTTACAAAATATTAAAACTTAAGTTGCGAAGATATAGACAAGTGTTGTTTCGTATCTTAGCCATTATTGAAATTATTTGGGTTCGTATTCAGTATTTATTAATTCCTTTATTTTATTTTATTTTGTAATCAGTATTGGTTAACTCGCTTGAGTATGAGTATTATTTAGTCTTGTGGTCACTATTGACTAGTCCCTACTAGTATTCTTTAGAAACGTAACTGGTAGAAATCATCCAATCACAAAACAATTGGCTAAGAGGATATAAAAAGATGAAGCTTCAAGGAAAAGGACTTTACATTTGAAAAGTATAAACACTAGGATTTTTTTTCTTTTCATCTTAGTCTTATACAAATTGTATAGGTGTATTTTTATTAATATTTTATAAATACATGAGTGAGTCTCCCTTGGACCTTAATTGGACCTCAATATAAGCTTGAAAAGTTAGTAAAAAACCACATGGAACGTGGTCAATTTCGTCTAAGAAAAATAACAAGAGACACGTGAAGCATGAAGTCCCACCTTGAGTAAAATAAGCTTAAAATAGGCTAAAATTAGGCTCTAGCTTTAACGACCTACGTGTGATGTCCTTAACTTGTTAGTCTCACGTTTTTTTTGTATTATGAAGTGTAAATGGGTCAAACATATATAAATAAGATCAATTGATCATGCACAACAAACCATTTGATTAAAACATGACTAAATAACTAAATTATCATTATACATTATTCTTATTCTCCTATGTCACACGTGACATTGACCTTATCCCGATTCTCCTACAAGGATCCTTCCTTATGACATAATCTAACTTTCTCAATGAACTTATAAAAGTTTAAAGATTTTTCAAAGTTTTATATTGATTGGGAAAATGTTGTCCATCGGTAGTCACTCCTTTTTAGCCCATACAAGTATTATTTAAGAACGTAGTCACTCATGAATAATCCATACGAGTACTCTTTGAGAATATAACCACTCCTTACTACCTCCATAAGTATTCTTTGGAAATATAACTATTTCTAACTAACTCTTTTCAAGTATTTTTTGACACATAGTCACTCATAGTTAAAACACTTAATTTATATCAAATCATAGTCACTCGTAGCTAATCCATTTAAGAGTATTCTTTGAACAACATTTATGTTTGGCTAAGATAAGAAATTTATCTAAATAGTGATAAACAAATCACAAAGTTTTTCACTATAGAGCGGTAGTATACCAGGTTTATGTTCTCTTTTCTAATTTGCTAAGTAAACATGAATAATGTTCTTCATTAAGCTTCTCATGGTGCATAAGTTTGGATAGCGTTTTTACACTCTATAATAGTCTCCTTTTGATGGATGACTTAAAATAAGCCTTGAAGAATATAGTTGTTACAAATTTGTCTCCGATTCTTGAGTAGTTTTAACTCATTTGAATGTCGTTCTTCCATCTAATGACATTTATTGTAAACTATGCATTAAATGCACCTCATGCAACATTGATTACTATTTTATTATTTATGAAACATCCTAATATAGTATTTTCAAAGTTTATAATGTTATCATAAATGATTTGTTGAAGAAAACAATTTTAATTATTCATCAAAAATATCATATGATGTGACTTGTGCTTAAACAAATATTATTGACAAATGAAAGTAACAATCATTTAATGCAACATATAAAGTAAGCATATGAATGTTTGTGCATTATAATATGTGTATCGTTTGAGGATATCAGATGTAAAATAAAACTATACAATGTTAAACTTTCCATCAATAATTATGTTTTACTCTATCCTTTAACAATTTTTTTAAATATCATCTATATTTTTTTAATTTTAATTGCTTAATTTACTTATTTCTAACTTTTTTCATATTCTGTTTTTCTAATTATATATAAATCAATACTCATATTCAACATAAAATCAAAAAATTATTTTTAAAATCTTTATCAAATTTATATACATTTATATTTTTTCTTAAATTTAAATTTGTGTTTTTAAAACAAGTACTTACTGGAATCCAGTTTTTGAGCAATTAATTTCCCACTACTTTATCCGTTCAAATTGTTCTAAACACATAAGCAATCATCAGTTCGTAGAGTCAAATTCTAGCAGTGAAGAAAAAACCCTTAATACCCTTGTAAATAACGTGCAAAATGTTCTATAATTAAAAAGGGAGTGTTCTGATAGAGAAAAAAAAATACAGGTGTTTTTTTTTCATGTACCCCAACATTTTTCTTCATGCACCCTATATTTTTTAAAATATCTAATTTTAGGTAATTTTGGAATAAGGGTTTTATAAGAAAAAAATGTTTTTGGAATAAAGTTTCTGTAAACAAAATGTGTTTTTAGAATAAAATATACAGAAGACAAGAAATAATTATAAAATATTATTTCCATTGATTTTTTTTTGTAATTTCCAAAATAATAAATTCGAAATTTATAAAATATGTTACAGAAATATTTCAGAAAAATAATCTATAAATAATTTTTAAAAGAGGTAAAATGATTTTTCACAAAAAATGATGGGGTGCAGAAAGCAATTTGGTGGGCAGGGAAAAACACCCAAAAATTTATGTTTCCCGCGAAAATTAAAACTTTGTTCCCGCCATAACATGCCTCTCATATATCTAACCATGGCCAATTTTTTCTAAGATCTGCACGCCATGGACATCGACCCAAGCTCCCGGAAGCGGAACCGTGCCTCTGCAACACTCACCCGAAGCAAAGCGCAGTTTCTTCTTCACCGGAACCGCTCCGGTCAACTCCGGTTCGATCCCCTTCGGACAGAAGACGAACCCTGCACCGTACTCCTTCCCTTTCATGGAACCAATAGCAAGAAACCCAAGCGTCGCCACGACGAGCCTCATCGCCTTCTCACGAAGGACCTTCGCGCCAGGCGAGTCTACTCGCCTCCGCAGTCCACCAACTCCAGTTTGATCGAAGGCGCGTTTCTCAACGATTCCGATTCCGCGGATAGGAAACTCGCCGAAGGTCCCGATTTAGGGCTTTCTCGCGAGGCTATGAGTTTCGATCCGAAATCCTTAGAAGAGAGCAGAAAATTACAAGATTGCCGGGGAAATAACGACGGAGATTGTTCAGAGAAAATTGATGGTTTGGATGGTGCAGTGGTACCATCGACTCTACCTGATCCCGAGGTATGTGTTGGTTCAACTTCAAAGGTTGGCGTAGATGAAGCGGCGATTACTTTCAAAGATACACCTACTACGGGGATAGTTAGCACGAAGAATGGTTCTTCTGCTGTTAGCGGAACTGTAAGGGCCTGACATGTTTTTGTTTGTTTGTTGAAGTTTTCATTGTGTTTATTTATTTGTGTTTTTTCAGTGAACTCGTCTTGTCCTTGGAGGGAACCAGTGATTGGCTTTTGTAGTGGATGTTCTATCATACATAGACTTAGTTGGTAGCTCTAACTTTAGTAATGGCGAATTGTGAGATTAGGTTAAACGAGTTTTTGTGGGACCTGGTTAAACTTCCAGTTAAAATTCGTGTTGATTTGACAACTTAGTTTTATAATTGTGGAGTTATTTGGGATCTCTATGCAGGTTCTCAGACCACGTTTCCAGGGAAAGTTGTTCAAGGCCCCAGGTTCTGTCCATTATAGAAGGTTGTTTCCGTTTCTTAGAGATACCGTGAGAGATAATTCTGGTAACTATTTTGTGCTGCTAAACCCCTTGTTAATTTACTGCTTTAATGATTATTTTGTTAAGGTATCTTTGATGAATTGTTTTAATTTCTTTGGTACTTTGTAGGTACTCCAAATTTGGGTTTTAGCCAGAAAAAGGAGGATGGTGGACAGGAGTTACAACATCCTTTGGCGTCTCAAAATCAAGAGGCTTCTAGTGAACTCAAGACCGAAGGTTGCACCATGCATGGTACTAATGGGTCAAAATTGACATCTTCCTACTACTTTCTTGAATAACAAATGCAATTAGACTCAAAAGAAGTGACTACTGAGTGTTTATTTGTGCCACCTGCAGAGGAAAAATGTTTGAGTGAATCGAAGGTGAATGGCACTGCAGATTATGGTGTTAACGTTTTTAGAAGTGATTTACCCAATGATGGTATTAATCAATTGTCTTTCCACACAAATAATCTTGATTGCAACGAGCCAAGTCATAACAGTGCTTGTACCCCGGAGGAGTTTGGTTTTTTGAATGAAAAATGTATACTGACAACTCCTCCTAATGCTGATATATATGATAATCAACGGTTTTGTCTGAAAGCTGACAAGGCGAAATATTCCTTCAAGATTAAATCAGTAAGAATCTGTCCTTTGCTTATAATCTTGTTTTCCCATCAATTCTGTGTTAGACATTTGATTACTGATCTTTGCTAAAATATAATTATGTTACCTAAGCAGACTAGGTCTCGAACAATAGGTGACGAAAGATTTTATGATATACGTTGAGATAAAACTTTTGATGTTTGTGTGTTACATGCCTCCTCAAAGATTAAAAAACAAGATAGAGAACAAGCGTAGATTAAGACTCTTTTTCAATATTATTTCAGCATTGCCAACTCTGAACACAAACATCAGCTTACAAAGGAAAAGGAAATCTCTTCCTTTCACATCGGACATTCCCTGTCACAACAACTAAAACTCTCCTTGCCCTACACCCCACAAGATAAGACTATATATAGATTTTCTTAGAAAGTCTCACCCCCATAAACAACTAACTTCTTAGCTACTTTTATTTTTCAATTTCTTTCTATAATACATTTTCCATCTCCTCTCATTACTTCCGTACCTAACGCAGTGGGTTTTCTAGAACCTCATATGGCCTGTATTTTGGTAATACTGACATAATGGTTGTATACTTAATGGAAATTTAAATATGATTTGTAATGCTCTTGCAGGTCCCCAGACAGCATTTGCACAAGAAACTTTTTAAAACTCCAGGTTCTGTCAACTATAAAAGGTTGCTTCCATTTCTAATGGATCTTACCAACGATGACTCTGGTAACTTCTTTATTTACTCAGCCACTTTAATGATATAATTTAGATATTGATTCTGGATAATAAAGAAGCTAACTGATATTACAGATACATCCAAATCTGATCATCAGACTCATAATCAAGAAGAAAAGGAAGTTGTGCATCCAAAGAGGTCCCAACTTCCTTTGTCATCTCAAAGTGAGGAAGCTTCTATAGATGGACACAAGACAGACATAAGTCCCATGCATGGTGCAGTTGAATCCAATGGAGAGGAAAACTATGTATTAGTTTATACTTCTAATGAGTTATCTCATGTCAAGCAACCAATATTGACACCTTCTCAAGAATTGCCTGAATTGCCAATGCAATGGGACTCAAAAGAAGTGGTTGGCGAGGGTTTATCTGCTCTCTCTGTCAACGAACATATGGAGAAAATTGGTAAAGAAGATGAGTGCTTGACTGCATCAGAGCTTAATCCATGTTCAGTAATGGAGGATGATTTTCACTCTGCTAAGAAAGTTGCAAATGTTGAGCACAATAAGGATCACCAGGAGGTACAAAACAAGATATCCAGACGAAACACTAGTGAGTCACCACCACTCAAAGATCAAAATAGACTTTATGTCAACGGTGATGTCTCTGAGCTTACATTTGTGCATCATTCAAATGAAGAAAAAGGATTCACTATCGGTTATGATGAAAACAAACAGTTGGTGAATCTAGAGGAGCGTGAATCTGTTGATGGGAATGTTACAAGTTTAAATCATGTCCGGTTTTCAAATGATTTACTTCGACCACTATCTGAGAAGATTATCTCAGGAAAATCTGACGTGGGAGGACATAGTGATGACAAAGTTGGAAGTGTGCAGAATGCCATAGTTTTATGTTCAGCGATGCCTTCAGAAGGTAGTGATAATGCTAGGGAAATAAAAAATGAGATTGAATCCAAGATCACATCGGTGAGGACCTTAAATACTGCATAAATGTATTTCCTCTATGATTCTACTTTCCTCACGTTGATTTAACTTGTATTTTTTGTGGTTTAGAGACAGGTTCTTAGACGTTGTCTGCAGTTTAAATTGTTGAAACAGGCCGGATCTTTAAACTGCAAAAGACTGCTTCCATTTCTATTGAATAGTAAGAAAGATAATTCTTGTGAGTATTGCTTTTTATTCTCGTGAAAGATATACATTTAGTTTTGTTTTCTTTTCCAATTTTCTTCTTGGCCACGGTATCTGTAAGTGATTCAAATGGCTGTGTTCCTTGGAACATTATGCAGGCAATTCAGATACTCAGCTTCAAATAGGATTAAACAATGATAGTTCAAGCCAAAAATTTCAAATTCCTGAATTTCAGTCATCTCATGATTCATGCGAAGTGATTCAACTGCAAGATGAACAGGTTGCATCAAATGGACTCTTCAAACAAGAGAGTTCTACTGATCCATCAATTTTTGATCACGAAATAGAATTGCCAATCGTAACCAAGGAAGAAAAAGCTACACCTCCCTTGTCTAAGTCATCAATTTTCTCCGAAGTTAAAGGAACTAGTTTTCTGATATCTTGTGGGAAACAACCCGAGACACACAAATGTGGTCAGAGTTTGTCTCAACTGAAAGTCGTAGAACAACTTGGAGACCCTGCCGTTGGTTTCAGGAAAGGAATTTTAAAAAGAAATCCAAGAGGATGCAGAGGGCTTTGCACATGTTTGAACTGTGTTTCGTTTCGCCTTCATGCAGAAGGGGCATTTGAATTTTCTAAAAACCAATTGCTAGATGCCGAAGAGGTTGCCCATGACCTTATGAAAGAACTATCTCAACTAAGAAATTTGTTAGAAAAATCAGTTGATCGTGTCAACATCAATCCAGTTCTTGATGGAAGCCAGGTTAGTACCGTAGTTTCTAGCCCTTTTCATGCCTGTGCATGCAGAATAACGATAATCAGTGTAAAAATAACAAAATGCTTGGCAAAATAAGGCTTTTTTACCCCTGTATCTTTTAGGTTAAAGAAGCATGCGGGAAAGCATTTGCGGCTGAAGAACTTGCGAAGGACCGTCTTAATCAGATGCACGATGATCTTAACATCCATAGCAGAATAAGAGTAAGTGCAGGGTTGTACCCAAATTTGTTCCTTCATTTGAACGAGTAATTTATTTTAACTTGGTTATGCAGAGCTTGGAGACACCAAGGGTGACGTTTGCTGTTAATGTTGAAGAAAAAACCTATCAACTGGAAGGGTAATTGTCCAACTATATTGGTGTTTTGAAACTGGTGGAGTGTCATAGTAAAGGTAAAGGTGGACGTGAAGAGCCTTACTCATTTATTTTTGTAGTTGTCATTGTAAATACTTTTGTCGGTTATTAACATTTTAGCATCATCTATTTTTTTAATATATTTTTATTTATTAAAGTTAAAAGATCATTAATTTAATAAATGTAAAAAATTACTTTCTCATTTTTTATCGATCTTTTTTCCTAATATTTATGAAAACTATTAAGTAGGAATGTTTTTGTTACTATTTTACTATTGTTTAAGTAAAATTAAAATATCAATTTAACATACATTGGGATATATATTGTACTGTTCCGGGTCTGGGATGTGTTGAATATTTTGTTAAAGTCTTTTTGTCTTCTTAGATCGAGGTTAAAGAGTTTTGTATTGTCCAAAATCTTGAGTGATAAGGTTGAGTTGTGTAATGAAGTGGTGTGACATGATTGGAATTGTCCCTTAGTTGAGATTAGAGGGATCTTTGACTCTAGCAAAATTAGCAGAGACGGTTGTCCTCTAACTTTTAGGATAACCAAATCGTGAAATAGGAGAATTTGGTTTTGTTTTTACCTAGGGTCTCTTAATCTTAGTTGGAGGAAACTAAGGGGGCTCACTATAAGTAAGAAATTAAGTAACTGAAAAAGTAGACAACTAATTAAATAAAGAAAACAATGTACAACCCAATAAATCAGAATAAGGTGTAGTAGCCTTAAACACACTCACCACGTGCAACAATTTACATGGGTACAGTCTAAGTCAGAGTCCCACTGCATGTCCACCTTAAATATAGCGTCCTTGACATGATCACCTAAATATTCATGTTGCTTCACATGAATATGTAAACTCTTGTCCCACTCATGTTCGCATAAAATCCCACACGATTCACATTCTTACATGTCCACTTCAACAAACATGCCACTTTTTGTTATAAATAAGGCATAAACCTTACCATAACTTCTCACACCGATTCCTCTAAACTTCATACTTTCGTTGCCTTCTTTCTATCCTCGTGAGAGTTCCACAAACTGCCTTCCTGTTTCCTATGATCACTTGTATAATTTGAGGAGTCAGAATGTTGTGATGATGCATATTCATAGAAAAACGGTGTTTCAAGAATTCAAAGAAAGTCTCCTACAAAAATGCAATTGAAGGCCAGATGAACAACTTTCCAGGGTGATCTACAAATGTCTCATTTGAGTTGTTGGCAGAGCTGTGTGCTACATTGCAACTCAACTTTTGAACAACAAGATTTAAAAGGGCTCACTGACATAAACACAACTTTGGCCGACACTGAAATATGCACAAATTACCATATATGTATTTCTTCCATTCATCATAGTTAATGTTCATAATTCCATGAAGAACGCGTTCTTCCTGACCAACATCAACACTTACCTACACAACCCACAGCACAAACCTTTGTTTTAAACAACTCATTTAGGAAATTGAGAAGCTGATATACAATTCTACTCCTAATTGGTCCATCACATAAAAATTTACCCCATTACCCATGCAAATCCATCACTATTACCTTCTTTACTAAAAAATGGAACTATAGGAATTCCCTCATCATCCTTAGAGCTTTTAGTGATGAAGATGATGTCCCCACATATAACGAAAACTCCAATATTATTTACCCTGTCTTTACATCCTCTCCAACACTTCTAAACATATATCATACTTTTTCATGAATAAATGTTGATTTTAGTCATGAATTTGACCTATGATATGCCTTTGATTCCAAAAGACCACAGTAGGTTGGGGTGATGCATGATTTCACAACATATTTATGAAATTATGACATCTACCCAATTGTCATTATTATTGCTCATATCAAGTTCTTAGTTGGATACATTGTGACATATAGGAAGACTTGGTTGACAAAGAAACAAGTGATTGAAAATGTATTTGGTAATTAGGAAGAATCATTCAAAAAAATTGTCTAACTTATTGCAAGTAATGTTACAATTTCTTTCTTGTTTCCATTATAACTTGACTACATAAAAAACATCTCTTGGCAAGAAGTTACAAGAGAAGAACGTATACTTCAAAAGATTCTTATGGACCTTTAAGCCATTCAATGATGAGTTTAGGTTTGCAAATCACTAGTTCAAGTAGATGGTACATTTATGTATGGCAAAAAGAAGGACACCTTACTAGTGACAGTTGCACATGACGAAAGGAACAACATAGTCTATGTTTGTAGATGGTTGCTTTTTTTTCTTCTTTAAAACCCTAAGGAGGTATGTGACATTACATGATGTCATATGCTTAATATTAGATCATCACAACTTTATTAATGTTACTTACACAACACTTGGAAGTGGATATATGTGTATTGCATTTAACATATCACATATAGTTTCATGGACAACTTAAGAACTTCACTCTAAACATTGACCTTGTAAAGAAACAATCACTTGGATTGACGACATTCCTATGTACATATAAACACTTGTGATCATATTTCAAAGAATATTCATTTTAGTCAAAAGATTATGTTTCAAAGAATATTTATTTTAATTAGAAGTGATTGTATTTTAAAAAATACTCGTTTTAATCAAAAGATATTGTGTTTCAAAGAATTCTGTTTAATTTGGAGTGACTTGTCTCAAGTAATATTTAAAAGGTTAACCATAAAGAATCACAAACTAAAAGAATTATCAAATAGTTAGTCTTAAATTTTTTACAAGTCAAAAGAATATTAATAAAAATGACTAAAATCCAAATATAGAACTTTTCTTTTATAAAGAAGCAATTTAAATAAAAATACCATGTATAACTTTATGTAAGAATTGTTTCAGATAAAATTTTTTAATACTTAGATTTCAATGTTGAAAATATGAATATTTATATATGAAACAGTTTTTATAAAATATACCTAAAAAAACATAAAAACATAAAAACATTTGTTGTTATCACTTCGTAATATTAAAGCTAAACAAAGTTAAAACAAATATATTGTTTGACGTTGTAACGTACAATTGGATGATGCAATAGTTCATCAAGTAACAACAAACACATTAGCATGTTCAAACAATAAACACAAATAATTATTATTTATAAAATAATATTTTTTTAAAGTTAAATAATTAAAATAAAAATTAAATATTTATATTAATTACAAATATTAAAATATTTATATTTATTGATGGGAAATCAAATACTTCATTAAATAAAAAATATATATTTAATTTAATTATTAAAAATATTTAATTAAAAAATAATAATTAAAAAAAATAATCGTTATTCAGAAAAACTACTTATAGTATATATATATTCGTTATTTTTACTCTTTATCAGTATAATTTATTTCATTATTTATAAAAAACTACTTATAGTAAATAGTAATAATCCTTTTATTTTATTAACGTTGTCATGTATGAAAAGCTATTTATAATAAACAATAATTATCCTTCGAAAGTAGAAGAGGTAATAAAAATATTTGTTTTATAATTATTATAGTATTCAATTTTTTAATTACATTATTTATTTATATTATTATAAAATAATCGACACACAAATGCATAAACTTTTGTATTTTCAGTGGTATAAGTAGTGAGTGAACACAACCTTGATTCACTTTGTCAGTATCGTCTTCTTTGCACCGCGCACACTCCAATCACTCCCTTCTCTACATACAAACATGAGCTTCGACGGCTTCCTCAAGACTCTAACGGACCTTCAGGCCCACTGCTCCACACTGCTCGCCAACCTCACCCATCTCCAGCCCAACCACTCATTTCCAGCCCCTCGCACCAGCCCGCCCTGGGCCCGGATAGCCCCACCGGCCCGGAGCAGGCCCATGACGGTTGAGGCAATAGAGGAGCGGTTGGAGGGTATACCCGTTTACGCCCTCAGCAACGCTTCGGAGGAGTTTCTCTTGGTCTCGGGCTCTTCCAGCGGGAAAAACCTTGGTCTCTTCTGCTTCAACAAAGACGACGCCGAAGCGCTCCTCAACCAGGTCACGCTTATCGATCCCCACGCTCGCCCGGGCTCCAAAGTCGTCCCCGTAGCGCTCAACAAGGTCCTCTATTCTTCTCGCTCCGCACCTCTTTTCGTCGCTTTCTTTTTCCGTTGGTTATTTGTGTGTCGCGCTTGTTTCTTCAGGTGTTTCAGCTCAAGGTGAACGGCGTTGCGTTTAGATTGATACCGGAGTTTTCTCAAATACAGAATGCTCTCAAAGTGAGTTGTTTATTCGTTATTGTTATTAGTATTTGCAAATTATACCAAGTCTTTTCTTGCCAAGAATTTTTCTATACATGTAATTTTACATTACTACGCAATATATCCAGTAACAATATATTCAGTAACAAGAATAATTTCTCTCATGTGACACATCATGGTAATAATGATAATAATAATAACATAGCAAATTTAAAAGATAATAATAATTTATGTTACATGAAGAAATGGGACTGCAATTTAAAACCTTAGTTCTCTTGTCTAACCGAGACCTGATTATTGAAATTCTCTAATGGTTTATATCTCATTTGAAAATACCTTTTGGCTGAATATTGAACAGAAGTATGCTGCTATTAATTGTTGACATGCAATATGTTTTTTAGAATAGAGGTTATGAGGATCCAAATATCGACCACTTCTGTGAAATGTCTTGGGTTTGTGCTGTTGACTTTTTTAATGTGATAACTTCAATCACTTCACTATTATTTTTTTTTTGCTTTCCTCCTCTAACAGATAAATAGGCTTTGGTTCTTTCGTCCTTTTTTCTTATTTGGGTTAGCCTAGGTCCTTTGGTTCTTTCACAGCATTATGATTGATTATGATAATACACAGTCACAAATCATTGAGCTAGATTCTCTTAGTACTCTGCGTGCAATTTATGGTGACAAATCATCCTTGAGGGCAAAATTATTTTGTTGATAAAAAGGCTTCGTAATAAATTTACTGAGATTGTGGGTTGGTTCTCGCTAATTTCTAGAATTAGAGCTTGATGTCTCTGGTGTATGAGTATTTTTTGTATTATATTGGTCTAGTTAGCTAATTGATACAATTTTCTTAGAAATTTTTCTTGCATACTGAAAATTAGTTGATGTGAAGTCTTAAAAAGTGGACTTTAAAAGCTTAATTTAACCTTAGAAACCAACTTATAAGAATTTGGTCATATCTCTAATGTGATCTCTAACATGCTCCTTCATGCCAAGGACTGGACATCTCGAGCATGAGAATGAAGGGGTCCGATAACGGGTGACATGATAGGTTCAACAAACTTCGTTAGAATAGACTTTGACATCATTTTAAAAGGTGGACTTTAAGCCTAACTCAGTCTCACAAAATTGGCTTGTAAGATAAGATCTACACTCACTTATATATTATGATTTGGTTATATCTTTAGTGAGTGTGAGGTCTCCAACATGAAGTTTAAAAAAGTGTTTGTAGTCCTTCTATAATCTATTTACCTTGCTATTGTTCATTGAGCTGTACAGTAATGATAATGTATGCTTGTGCTTTACAGGAAAGGGAAAAATCTGGCTCTGCTTCCAGTGGCTTTTCTGGTGTTCCAGTTTTCCAGGTTCTTCTCTTAGCCTTTTAAGTCTGGACATGTCATTTGTGTCTTAATTCCGGGTTGCAAGCTATTGAAAATTGGGGATTCAAGGAATGTTTCACTACATTTTAATACTGCATAAGTTTTAAGGGAAGGAATGCTGACCCGATGTTTGAGGCTCCCACCTTGTTGGGTTTGGGGAGGGTTGATTCATGCAGCCTTATCCCCACAAGTGGTGAGTCTGTTTTTATGCTGGTTACTTGTTTATAGAGGGAAGCATAAACTTTGCTAAATTGGGTGAACAATCAAGGACGTGCATGCAAACTTATAAAAGAAAATAAAATAGACAATTTCTAATAAAAATGAAAATGAAGTGATCTTATATATTAGAAATATGATAATGAAAAGAAAACCCTTAAACAAGGGACACTGAGTGGTTGGTTGAGTAATTTTTTAATCTACTGATTGTCTTTTATATTAATACATTCTGTAATGTATACTCCTCTTTTATTTTCTAACTCCTTTACAGATGGTTATGGATTAATAGAAAGAATAGTGATAACTAAAACAGGATAAATGTTTTTTGCTGAAACATCTAAGAAAATGGGTTGGGGAGAATGGTTTGTTAGCAATAGGCCCACAATCAAGAAAATGTATTGCTAGTTAAAGTTGTTAGAGGAGCTGTTGCCTTAGCACTCTGATACAGTGATAGAGGTATGCTATAAATTGTGGGAGATATCAGGCTTTGAATTCTTTCGATTGGAGACTACTTTTAATATGTCATCCTTGCTTGGGTTCCATTGATCAGATTAGGAGTATGCCCCTCAATGAATTTCCACATTCAGAACTAGTATCTATAATACTCATGCCTGTTTCCAGTTCCTTTCATAATATATCTTATGTGGTTTTACTTCTTGTAGAGAGAAATGGTATACACTTATGCATTGTAATCCTCTTGTTTCTATTAGCATAGCTGAGGAACATATATACATATATCATGCAAAGCATTACATAGGGATGGCCCAAGTCCATACACAAAATATATCTATAATATATCAAACAACCCCCTCAAGCTAGAGCATATAAATCATATGCACCAAGCTTGTTACATATATAATTAATTGTTAAATATATAATTAGTCCCAGGGCCCCACTGGTTTAGATAAGATATATGCTAATTGATCATTGGAATTAACAAATTGAGTGATAATGTCTTAGATGAAGTGACAATCTATCTTGATATGTTGGGTTCTCTTGTGAAATACCAGATTTGAGGAAATATGTACATTTTTGAGAATCTAAAAGTGGTTGGCCATGACTTGATAGAAGTGTAGCATTGGGATTCATAGTGTCTCAATGGGTTTGAAGTGCAATAGCCGAGTCTCCTCTAAAATACCCAATACATACTTCTTTTGGAACATAATAATTCCATTGTTGGATTGTTCTACCTCAATCCCAAGTATCCGAGTCTTCTAAGTGTAAGATATCTCAATTAGAGGAACACTTGTCCAATCATTTTCAGACCCAGGATCTTGGAAGTCTCAAATAATTTTATGACACTGAAGTAGCCCAATCAAAGGAAGGTGTAGTAATTTCTCAAAGGATATATATGTTTTAGGCATCCTAAAAGATATATGTATGATTGATCATAAACCAATGGATTGTCCTATGCATCCAAATAAAAAATTAATGGCAGAACAAGCAGAAGTTTTCTCTGATCTTAAAAGATATAGAAGACTGGTTGGAAAACTTATCTATCTTACAATTATGTGCTTCCTTGTTTGTCATGTTTTTTATACTTGTGTTATGAAGAAAATTGATTGAGTTGATGATGCTATATTTATTAGAGACACTAGCTGGATTTGTTCTACGAGTTTGTCTGGAGTACTGATTCTTCGAGTTTGTCTGGAGTACTGATTCTTCTAATCTTATCATAATTAGTGATTGCGCTTCATTTATATTGATGCTGTTACCTTAATTTTTTTCGTGCTGGAATCCCTTAACTGGGATATTGAATTGTTATATTGGCGAGTTTCAGTCCAGAAGTCTGATATTGAAGAACGAAAATAAGAGATATCGTCCACTTTTCTTCAGAAAGGTGTGTTGATTTGCCTACACTGAGTTACCTGAGATTAGGTATTTGTGAACGAGGCATAGATTTTGTTTTTATTTTTCATATGTAATTTTCCACAGGAGGATTTGGAAAACACTCTTAAATCGGCAGCCCGTGATCAGAACAGATTAAATCCCACTATGAGACGAGGGGATATCCAGGTATAGACCACATGAAACCTTTCAATGTCTGACCTATTGTTTCATAGGACTAACCCATCATTTTTCAGGTTGCCACTCTTGAGGATGTAATAAAAGAAATGAGGGTGAGTGTTGAAGTTACAGCAGAAGATGGAATAGGGAGCCTGCATTAATTTGATTGTGTTTGTTACTCCACTTTTTTGAGGGAAGGGTCAAAGGGATTTTTTGCTATTATCTATATTCCTTTTATATGTAATGAATGTATTTTGTAAATCAAGACTAAAAGATAATTTTGCAGGAAAATTCTGCATCGAACTGGGATGATGTTATTTTTATACCTCCTGGATTTGATGTTTCCGACGACTCCAATGAGCAGTAGAGCAAGATGCTGATCAGTCATGACAGGTGGCAAACAGTTTTTTAGATTTTGTGCATACTACAAACTTCTGAGTGCAAACTCTTGTAGTCTTCATATTAAATGCTATTGGAAAGATTTGGATTTTGCGTTTTCTACTTTGGTTTTTCGTTGTCATGTAGGTTTTAACAGGCTTTGTAATATTTATTACTGTTACACTCTAACTGAAGTCTGAAACGTGTACTACTTGGAGATTGTTTTTTATTGGATTTGCGGTGGTGGTAAGATCTCAAATGTGTATCTACGAACTTGTTTATCTCACCAAATTGTTTGTGGAACTGACAATATTAGATTGCGTTTCACAAGGAGCAAATCCATTGAGTTTCCTTTGTGACTTGTGTTTTCAGTGGAAAGGTTTGTTTAGTAATGTTATAAGATTAAGATTTAGGGTTTAGGGTTTAATATTGAAACACTTAACCAGTTTGGCAAGGTTAAGGGCATGTTTTGTAAAAAGTTCACTCAACGAGAACGGACGTGTAACAGAATCCAATGTTCTTTTTAGGTTTAAGTCATGAAAAAGTTTGGAATTTTCCCATAAGTTACACATCCTAAATATATTATTGCCGTAAGGCACATGTTATAATATGTCTGATGTAAACAAAAGTAATATTTTTACATAAAAAGTTTTAGAATTTTGTTCTTAAATTTCATTGTTCTTAGATTCTTGACACTTTTATTAGTTATTTTTAAGTCCATACTATTAATTATAGTTAATTTACAAGTATTTAAGACGGATAACTTATTTTTAAGTTCAGATTTAAACCAAGTAATGCATTTTATATTTTACCCAAGATAAGAACATTTAATTTATTTTTATTTTAACATATTGTGAACAATAATTTTTATTATTTTAAATAATCATTACTCTTTTGTTAATAATTTTAATGTTTTAGAATTTATATTAGTTTAAAAATGCCTAAGGATATAAAAATAATGATTGTTCTTTTTATATTACATATAATTTTAATGTTATAATTATTTTTAAAAATATATAGAAGTTATTTTTTTCTCTAGGGATAAACTTTCTGTTTGTATTTCACAATCATTTAAAATTAGAACATCGAATTAATATAGAAAAGAAATTATAAGCATCTAAGTAAATGTAATTCTTTTTATAAAATTAAAATGTTAAAAGCAAAATTTGGAAAAAAAATATAATAAATAAATTACTTAATTGAATAACGTGTCCTCAAACAATCTAAATCTCTTCATTTGAAATATTATTTGTTACTTTAATTATTTTTTTTTATTGTTTCTCATTATTAATGTTAATTTGACTACAGTTAATGATAACGTTTGAAAAATAACAAAAAAAAATTGTAGTTATTAAGATCACAGTTATATTTTGTACATCATAAAAAGAAAATACAACTTGAAGATAATTTTGCTAGAAAAAAAAAAGGAGAAACACAACATAATTACCATAACAATATTTAGATCCCAACTATATATAGAAAAAAAAGCCCTTAAACCCTAAACTCTAATATATTAAAATACCATGCAGACATGACTAGAGGAGAAAATAAATGGTAGAACCTATAACCTTTGTAACCCAAACGACATAAAATATATAGGGGAAAAAAAATAGGGGTAACCACAAATTGCTGACGTGATAAAGTTACTAAAACGCTATATCACATTGTATAATTCTATAATTACAAATTTTATATAGCATAATTGATCACTGATAAGTAAAGCTATGAATGATTAAAACTGGGACATCTAAAATGGGAGGAAAAGGACCAACGGAAACCGATGTTTACCATACATGCTGAAATTGTAAAACCCTCTGGAGCTCCAGCCATCCACTTTTTAAGTTTTGTTGAAGTAGAATAATAGTTATTTATCATGGAAAGCATGCAGATCTACAAAATTAGCTAAATCATTGAAAACCAAATTGAGGCTATCATGTTACATACAAAATGGAAATAAGTTTGTATTTACATGTTTGGCAGCATGGACGTTGAACTTTGCACCATTAAACAAAAAATATACAAAAATGTTAAAGGCACAAACTGTAGATACATACATATAGCTGAAGCTGACCCGAATGGAAAAATTCTGCTATTGTATTCCCGCACAATTTTCCTCGTGAATAGAATGAAACATATCCATGTATCAGCAAATCTTGGGTTAGGTGATATCCAATTGAATCCCTCTGACAAGCCCAGATGCAGATGATTTGCATTTGCAAGTCATTAATATTGGATTCACTAAGTTTATCCACCAAATATAATAAACAAGAATGGAGGCTACGAGACAACAGAGAATGGCTTTTGTTGTCTTGGCATCATAACAGCCAGTTGCAGCTCACCTTGTTGACATAACTTCACTGGATCTTTGAATATGGTGATCCTTGCGACATTATTTCCTATCAATGAAACAAATGCAATGCTATAAGATTCGCTTCTATCGTTTGCAAACTGCCACTCTCTCAGAGATATGTTGAACCAGTCTTTTTTTGGAGATCTGGTTGCTTTGACTTCTATGAACTCTTCATTGTTATCTTCCCCAATGACTAAATCATATGGAAGTCCAGTTTCATTAATTTCATTAACCCACCTTACAGCAGTCTTGCCAACTTTGTCAGCAAAGTATTTGCATGCAAGAAATTCACCTAATCTGCCAGTAACCTTCACTTGGGCAGCATCAAAGGTACCAGTTTGTAGTCGTTCTCTCATGGAAAAAGCCGGTGAACTAGAATGATCTTCATCCAGAGATTCATCTATAGCTTCATCCAAACCAATAGGATCAGAATCAGCATGGATACTAAAAGCAGAGGGCTCAAAATGATGGCAAGATTGATCTTCAAAGTTCACATTATTATGCAACACTACCCCCATTGAACTTGCTGGTGGATCTTCTTTAATAGACCAGTCAACAGTAAATGATTCTTGTTCAGCACAAAATGGTGGGGAAATTATGCTTCCAGAAATATCATCCTTCTTCATTTCAGAAAAGGTGCTAATCTGAGCAGGTTTGGTCTTGAAACCATTGGCCCGGGCATAACTGAAATCTGGTGCAGTTTTCCAATCAGCAGGTGGCCAGTTGGGGCATACTCCAGTCTTCCTTTTTGGAAAGATCTGTTCATTTGCCGGTGGGACAGGATCTGAAGGTTTCAAATTATCAGACTCTGCAAGTGAAGAAACAGAAGACAAAGTCCACACAGGTTCTTCAACTGGAAGTTTAGGTACTTTTTGGCTATTCAAAATGAAAAATTCTATTTGCTCCTCAGAGGAACCAGATTCTGCCATGGTTGTTATCATATGAAGGAAATTTGCCAAGTGCAATTCAGAAGTCCTATCTAATAATAAAGTAGAAAGCTCCATGAACAACGAATGATAATCTGATTCTTTAGTGGTGTAAAAATTGTTGCCCTGTAAGTAACAACACACAAACACATCATATAAATACAGGTTCAGAAGAGAAACATTATTGCAACAAACATTGTGACTTACAACAGGTAACTAAATTGTCATGTATGCTTGAGATACAAGATTGCTTTCTACCATACTTTAATGATAAAGTAATGATATCCTAAAATGCTTGATCTGTGCAAAGAAATCCTCAATGCTTTCTAGCATACTTTATTAATGGAATTACATATATCCTAAAAATTTCCTGCATTACTGATGATGAACTGAGAATCAAATCATACACATGAAGTGTCACCCAAAAAAGGATGGCACGTGTGCAGATTTTGATTATTGAAGAAAATCTTCTCTTTTCATCTGCAGGATACCTAAATACCATTTAGAAAAAAGAAACAAAACAAATAAAGTGTGGGGGGTATTTCAAACTAAAAGTAGCCTGCTTCAATGTTTTACAGGTTCAGTTTCCATGAAGAACATGTATCCAAATAAATGATGCAGCTTTTAGATAAAAAGTTTTTAAATCAAACATACCTGCAAAAGACAATTACATTCAACTCGTTTTTTTGATACACTGCCACAGGTCTTTATAACATTTCTGTAGAATAGCTTCTCAACAACAATGACTTTCAGATGTTTGAAAATATCAAAACCAGAATGCTTGAGTTGATCATATTTATCAGTATGAAATTTATGAATGTAGCGCTGCGCATAAGGCAGAGCCCAGTTTACCAATGACGTTTTTGAACTACAATCAGCATGACCATAATATATTGGTTCGCGAGTTACCACCTGCACAAAGTCATTGCATTTTAGATGCATTTTTTCATAAGCTCCTTCTTAAAAATAAAAATAGGAAAAATTGAAACTCTATGCATAAGCTTAATTTACAGAACCTCTCTTATATAGCTTCTCAAATTTTTTTATTTAACTTGTACATATACTAATTTTTAGTTCATGAAAACAGTTGATTTCATGAAAAGCTCATCCAAACATGCCCATAATGACAAATAGGCTAATACAGTTAAGTTTTTTTATGTGGCTCAAAAAAAGCCCCTTAGTCATAACTCTGAATAGGGGCAAGGACTAACAAATTACAGTGTTATTAGCTTGCTGACAAAGGAAAATTCTGTTCAAAGTCTCAATAAAATTCTTTTATCTTTGGTGAAATATTCTTTGATTCTTGATGGTAATATGAAGAGGCATAAAGAGAAAAGAGAAAACTCAACAAGTTACAAATCATAGAATCAAGTGGTGGCAGAACCGTGAAGAAAAACATTAGACTCTTTTAAGATGAAATTATCGAACGAATGTAATTGGGAATAACAAGGTAGTCTTAACCTCATTCGGATGTGATGTCTAGGAAGATTAGAAAATGTAACTAAATCAGTGTGGGAGAATGAAATGTTTTGTGCTGAGAGATTAAGAATCTTGGCAATAGAATGAAAGTATTCAAACAAGGTGAGAAACAGAGTGCTTTATGGTCTAAAAGGGTGCAATAAAGTTGAAAATTGGACAAGTGAATGCTCGAAATGGGATAAGGAAAGTTGTTAACAAAACACAATCTACAGCCTTTTAAGATTTTTAAAGAGCTTAGAATGATTAGGGGAGATCATAAGTACAAAAGCTTACCAAAAGAAAGAAGGCAAAACAAGATATTTGGATCAAGAAAGATATATTAAAGAAAGACCAAGAAAAGAAACTTCTGATCACAGATCAAGATATTAAAGATGGGTGTATTATTTTTATAAATTTACAATTATGAACAACAATCAGATTGCAATATGAAAGGACTAGAAATCCAATAGAGCACAAAATTGGTTCACTATCATATAATTAAAATTGGAGAGGCAAAAGAAGTTTTGAGGAGGATAGAAAATGGTAAATATGTTAGTCCAGATGATATTTCTATTGAAGTTCGGAAGTGTATTGGAAAACAATATTTCCATTGGCTCACTAAGCTATTTAATGTCAGATGAATGAAGAACAAACACTTTGATTCCTTCCTATCTTTAAGAAAAGGGTGATATTCAGAAATGTCTAAATTACATAAGTATAAAACTAATGAGTGGCACTATGAAATCAGGGGGCAAATGCGATTGAAAATAATTTGTGAACAGTCTAGACTACAAGAATATATAACGGAGAAAAAGGAGAGTCACATGAGGAAGTGTGATCATACCTCTGAGATAGCTGGAATACCAAAGCTTTTCATGACAATGGAAATTTTATCTTGCACCATTTCCTTACCATCCTCGGTCAATTCTCCAAAATAGAGAAAATCCAGGTTATCTGAATGTTTAAATTCCTTTTTCAACTTCTTATCATCACACCAGCAGATGAGACCAAAGGAAGGATGCAACGAAACCCACTTATCTTGCACAGTAGGAAGCACATTAAACTCCAATTTGGAAAGACATTCTTTCAAATAACAGACATCCTCAACACTCAGCAAACCAGTTTTTAGTCCATCTGCCCATTTGAGAAAAACTTGCAAAATCTGGAGAGAGGGCACAGGGTAAGATTTCAGGTAAAAGAAAACAGATATTATTTATAGCTCAAAACTTACTTTATCTGCTGCTTGTGAAGGCAAAGTCACAGTTGATAACTGCAGCAAAATTTGAATATAGCTGCATAGAGAAGGTGCTTCTTGTACTTGACACTCATCAACAAAAAAACCACGAAGAGTAGGGTAAATATTGCACAACGACTTGTTTATAGGGGAACAAGATGAGTTGCATTGAGGATGGAACTCCTTCATTTGCTGAACAGAACCAGTTGAATCTTGCCAATAGACTTCATTGGGATACACAAACGTCCCACATACAGCATCATTATAATCATGGACAGATGAGTATGGTATAAATATAAAAGGTCCAGACATCAAATCATCCATAGTTTTCTTCTTTGAAGATGCCATTTCATTCCAAATGAATGCATATAATTTGGTCATCTGTGTTATGCTGGCAAAAACAATACGCATTATTTGTGAGTAAACTTGTGTAATTTAAAAATGTTAGCAAAGAAAACAAAAGAAGCACTGATTGTCAAAGCATAGGCAGCTAACAATTTCTAAATCTGGCGACTCAACTTTTTTCTTCCTACCTTTAGGCACACAAACTTCTTCAACATAATAATAATAATAATAATAATAATAATAATAAAATCATCACAAATCAATATAGATAAACCCACCCACCCCCCTCGTTTGTCATTTGAATAAAAATTTGCTGACTAAGGTAAGCAGATGAAGTCTTAAAAAATACTTGAAGTTAATATTTACAATAAAATACTACTCCAAAATTACTTATCTCAATTTATTTTTCCTGGCTTCCCCTCTGTTTCAGCCATTATCTTATATTGTTTATTCGAGGACATGAGAAGTTATTATTGTCTAATACACATGTTACTTCTACTTTCATCTATTTATTATTTAGGATCCTAGAATAGTTAAATGTAACTAAAAACCTTCTAAATATACCCAGGAATAACACTCCTGGCAATAATGTTCCAGAGATATGATTCCATGGGACGTAATATAATTTCCTTGAAACAAACACCCCCTTAACCGTAATCTTCATCTAAACAGCGTAAAACATAATGACCTGAAGTATCTGTATAGTCAACCAGATAAGACTTTGTTACGGTTGTTAATGCTATATAATCAATTTTTTGGGTCAAATGGCATTAGTTCAATTTGTAACCAAATAGTAGAAACATTAGAGAACAGCCCATATTTGTTTATATAAATATAAGTGAAAAAACGAATTACTTGGGACTATGTTTTATAAAACTTGACATGCATATTGTAATAGCAAATATATCTCGACACTTTTTAGTGGGGTTATAATGTTATTTAGTTTTCTTTAGATTGCATATAAACACACATTAATGAAATTTAGTTCTCTTGTCTGTTTTTACTGCTGGGTTAATTACCTTTGGACTAAGCAGCAAATTAATACACAGCAAAAGCAATACGTGAGGCATTTTAAAGGCCCTGGTCATGATATCCCTGTTTTAGGATATCTAATATAGTAAAAAATGTATGACAAATCATTATATTTTGCATCATTCTCTGGTGTTTGTAGTGTTAATCCTACAATGATTATATATGTCACATACAAAGAATACTGTGTAAAAAATAATTTAAATTTATCTGTCACTGTCTATTCATCTTCCATGTCATGTATACTGTGCTGCCTAGACGAAAAGTGTGGAAGTTAATGAAATAACTCTAGTTAAACTTCAGATGTAAAAGCTGAAAAGGACATGCATACCTCGCCTTGAATGGAGCCTTTGATGATTTTCTCCAGGCCTTAAGAACATCCAAAATATCACCAAGAGTAACCCTAGTCTTAAACCCAAAATCTTTTACCAATCTTTCACTTTTCACCTGATTGAACACAAAACAAATAACAAATTCCAGCTAACTGTGTCATATTATTCAAAATCCAAAATACAAGCACACAACATTGATGCAGCACAGGTACCGAAACCACAGGGAAACATAAAAAAAAAACAGTATAATTTTTCAAAAATTTCAAATTTAATATAAGCAGATAGACAAACTAATATCCTCACAAACAATCCTAACTCTAGCAGGACAAGCAATCCAAACATATGACAAAAAAAATCCAAGCTAGGAAAGACAATTCTAATACAACATAAAAATAGCACAACAAATGACCCCAGTATATAAACCATACTGGTACTTAATATATAAGTTCTGAATTACAAACCCTATTTCCCAACATAAAATTACATCATAAATTTAAAAACATTCAGAACCATAACCCACTCATACTCAATATAGAGAAAGTACATGACAGAAAAAAAGAGTTGTATTGCTAGTTGTTGAAATATAGTTGTAAATATTGCACATTGATTACTAAACATTCAGCGAAAGAGGCGGTAATAGTACTTCCAGTTTATGTTGATGATATTATAGTGACTAGAAATGATGAAAAAGAGAAGGAAAAATTGAAACCACTGTGTTTTATTGATCCCGCCACACAGAGAAATGAACTAAAAGAGCTAGGAAAATTAAAGTATTTTAGGGATTGAGTAGCCTACTCTAACTACAGAATTTTCATATCTCAGCAAAATATACAACTGATTTGCTGGCAGGAAATGGGAAGATTGGGGGTAAAAACCAATATCAACTTCAATAGATCCTAATAACAAGTTATATAAGGCTGAAGAGGAATCAACAGTAGACAAAAAGATGTATCAAAGACTGGTCGGAAAATTAATATATTTGGGTCATTCAGTGAGTGTCATCAGTCCATTTATGCAAGAACAGAGGGAATCTCATCATCAAGCTGCTTATAGAATTCTACAATACTTGAAGGAAAGCTCTGGAAAGGGGATACTGTTCAAAAGAAATGGAAGACTAACTCTTGAAGCCTACACTAATGTAGATTCTGCAAGTTCTCTTGTTGATAAAATATCAACAACTGGATATTGTACTTTCCTAGGTGTGAAACTCAGTGACATGGAGAAGCAAAAACAGAATTTGGTAGCATGATCATCCGTTGAATCAGAATTCAGGTCCATGGCACAAGGACAATGTCCGTTATTATGGCTAAAAATTATCTTAGATGACTTGAAGATAAATTTGGAGGGACCCATGAAGATCTAATATGATAATAAGTCAGCAATAGACATTGCACATACTTTAGGTTCAAAGAGGGAGGAAGGGAGATTTGACCAACTCCCTAGGAACCAACTTTGAATCCATTAGCTAAAGTAATAACATGAGGAATTTCAGGATGAGAAATGGAAGAAAATAAAGAAGCATTACCAGAAATGAGATCAAAAGCTACCGGATCAATTATCCATGATCTTTGACACTTGAGGGTTTGAGAAATGGAAGCTTTTGACAAAAATATAATGGGTGAAATGGGTGAAAGACTATCTTGGCTGCCAGATTTTAACCTGAGATGTTCTTGATATTCCTCATTAGTAAATTGTTGTTCAACCTTATTAGATTGAAAGATGTTTGTTATTTTGTTAGGAAAACCATGTAAGAAGAAGCAAATATTTTGAGTGTGGCCAATTCTCCATCAATAAGAAAGGCCATATCTAGAAACTAGGTATAGTAGCTTTTCAATAAAGTCTATTTAGGAAGACATGTTCTAACACACATACTCTGATTCAATATGACTGAACAAAACATATAAAAATAAGAAGGTTTAGTATGCATGTCATACATACAGGTGGCAGCTAACAAAAGGACTCAATACCTCAGACTTCCATAATCTCTTAACCAAGTTGGGAATGGAGGACATTTATTCCTCAACTTGAGAGGGGATGTTGAAATATGGGTGTAAATATTGCACAATTATTGTACAATAAATACAGATTGATTGAATAATAAATATAGATTTGTTTGTAAGAAATCCCTAAAATTAAAGGATTGGGTTTAGTAGTTTATTTGTGTTAGTAAGATCTGTCTTATGTTTGGTCATACAGCCAATGTTTGACATTTCAGGTCTGATGTTTCGTATCAACCTCATGAACCACTGTGTTTTATTGATCCCGCCACAGCAATATATTCCTTATTCAACTGCTCATATTAGACATCAAATACATGAACAAATCCTAATAATAAGTCTGGAGATAACACTCAACCTAGCACAATGCTAACGAAGTCCACCTCTCAAGGAAACACTAATACATCCTGGATACCAGATTATGGAGCAAGTTTCCATATTACTGGTGAATCTCAGAACATAAAGCGGATTCAACATTTTGATGGTCCTGATCAGAATTTTTGCTCCTGATTTAGAGTCTTAAGTCTAGATATTTATTTCAGGAGATTTATTACCTTCATTTCAGGAGATTTATTTCCTTTTATTAGGATTTCATTTTTCCTTTAAATACCAATGTATTGTTTCGTTTTTATATAAAGAAAAGTAATTCCATAATTATTGCTTACTGCCTACACATTTTTTCACAATGAATATAATTGGTTATGCTCTGTTAGAATAGAATGTGTATGCACAAACTAAATCAATTAAATGTAACAGCTGGCACTGTAACGCCCTAAAACCTAACAGAAATAACAGACTGATAGATATCACACTGACTAACTGAATAAATCTGTGAGAAAATCTCAAAAAGCAAATACATTCTCTCAATGAATAACACAAATGTGCCAAAAACTAACCTTTGGAACAGCATACGGTGCAAAATCTCCTAGGATCATCCGGACTGTTTCACAATCATAAAACAAATCCCTTGGATAGTGTAGCTCTGAATCCATGGTTGAAACCACCCATTGGACATCACACAAGCTGCATATAAATGCAGACTTAAAGGGATGGCCATCCCCAATAGATTTAGGATAGAAAATACCCGTAGTTTTACTACTATAGCAAGCATCCCATAACATATCAAGAACCTCCAAGAAATATTTACAATTTTCAAGATTGCCACCTTTAGACAATAAGGACAATAATTGCACTATTTCAGGGGATTCCCAATCTTTGACTAATGATTCAGCAGATATTAGACCCCTGTCCCACATCACCTGCTTAAACGTGGCATCATCTATATCAACAACACTCTTATCCACCTGAACTATTTGTACAAAATCTGTGATGCCAATTTTCTCAAAAAAATCCCTCCACTTCATCATTGCAGATGAAACTGAATCGTTTACTGGATGGCTTAAATAGCTTACGTCAATCTCATGCCACGTCATATTTACACAATCAGCCAACAATTTTGGAGTGACAGGATTCCCAAATCCAGTACAGAAATGAATTGGAGTCTCAGCAGGACTCTTGAAACCACAATTTGTCAATAACAAAGATTTACATCTAAATTCAGATATTATATGATCCCTTTCAATAGAACAATCAGAACAGGTAGAGTTCAGGTGTAGCATTACAAAACATACATATTCGACCATTAACATTCTGTTTTTGTTTGCCATTGTTTCATCAGACAACGCAGGTAAAATATGCAGCTTCACAACATCATGTACAGACAACTGTTGAACACCAATACTCTGAAGTAACTGGGTAATATTGTCCAAAAAGGTCATATTCAGAGTACCAGAAGATGCAGAGAAAAGGGAAGGACTTACAGTCCTTAGTTTAGCACATAGATTAGGGAAAGCTTCAATTTTATGCTCACCATCAAACCCTGAGTTTAAATTATTGGACTGCAACCATATAGTTCCCTCATCCACTGAGCTGTACGTACCATCTGAAAGTGGAATAAATGGTATCTTCTGAAGATTTTTCCGAACATCTTCCATTTCAAAATTGATTGACATAGAGGCAGATGAATTGAACATTGTTATATAAAGAGTACTTAGACAAGTAGCTAGCCAACTCATACCCATCGATATAAGGGTGCTCTTTCTATGACTTAAGGAAGACAGTACTCGAACAAGGATGTTAGGTCCAAACTCCTCAATGCCTAGTGCCCTTGCTAATGTATCAGATAATACAATATTTTTATTCAGGTATCTAAGCCCAAGGTGTTCAAGAAGCATGTTGTCAGGAATGAGATCACGCACCTGTTCTGTCCAGCCTCTCAATACCTTACATGGAGGCGCCCACTCACTATTGTCACCGTCCACAAGTAAGCAATTCATCATACGCAGTTTAGAAATAATCAAACGAGGAAGACTGGAGAAAAAACCATGAACTTCACCAACTAATGGAACAAAACTCATGAAGGCAGACAATCCCTTTCCAGGCTCACTCCTAAAGCAGGGAAGTTCACAAAACTCTCTCAGTGCTCTGACAAACAAACTAGGATACTCAGACAACAACCACTGATTCCAAGGACTATCTCCGTCAACTTCCTCTCTAGATGAAGGAAGAACAAAATCACCTTGAAGAATAAACTTCAGGCCATATGTTCTTAAAGGAAGAAATGCAAAAACTGGCTGTTGATCTGAACATGGAATGTAACTATTATCTGATTCCTGCAAAGTAAACGCCATAGAGATTTCAGTAGTCTTCACATCAAAGCGAATGGAATTTGTTTGCAACTTCTGGGATACTACAAACCACACCATTTTCTCTTTCCCATGAGAAACCTTAATGATACCATCTCCTAAAATTTCCTTTTTCATAACAATGAGTGTATCATTAAGCATGTTTCTCAACTTCATACACTTCAGGCGATGAAGAAATAGTAACAATGAAGGATGAAGATCTGAAAACATAGTCAAAATATTATTCAAGGCCATTCCTTCTGATAGACGGGATCTGAATGGAAGCAGAATGCATGTGTTCCAGGGACTATCATCATACAATTCGGTATCAGTAAATGCCATTCTCCTGAGTATCCCAATGTCACAAGGAGGTATTACTGTGGGCAAAACAAAACCAATCTGGCCTTCACTAATGTCAAATTTAACATGAAAACCATTGGAATGAATTTCTGGAGCATCTGTGACCTGCAATGAGAATGACTAAGATTAATGAAACTCATTATCTGAACATATAAAAAATGAAGGGAAAAAATGTGTAGTGATAATTCTATGTAGATAAATATGATCAAGAATAAAAGCACTTGCACTAATCCAAAGTCAGCTCAATTAACCTCTGACAGATTAAAGAAGATGAAGGAGAAATATAATAATAACTTGCAAATAGAAAGTAAGACAAAAGGAAAAGAAACTTCTAAATAAAAAAATTGTACTAAAATTTTTAAAGTTCAGAAAAATGCATAAAGCCATCAGTTCAGGCATAGGAAACGCTAATCCTGCCAGAGAAAGTTGGGAATGATTGATACTCATTTACCAACTTGAGGGGGAGTGTTGTAAAGAGCATATTATTAGGATAAAAATATTCTCATTACCTCCATAGTAATTAGAAAAAAAAATAATCTTCAGAGTCTTCCTATTCATTTCAGCATATTTTCATTTCCTATTTTAAAGGTTTTGATTATTACAAATAGAGATAATGAGAATGTAATTAGTGTGATTGTTACATAATTCAAGTACTATCATCAGGAGAAGGTTGTGACTGGGTAGGAGTTGCACGAATTGGGTTCACTTGATTTATAGTAGAGGCAGTGAAAAAGAAAAATTTAGATCCGATAGCTATCTTACCATATTGAGAGGGAAGAAAACTCTGTATTCTTTAAATGATAAGATGTGCATTGCACTAGACTTCTGTTCAGAGACATTTATTTATACTACAAAGTAGTTACAATATGATTACAACTGTCTAACCAAAACAAACAGGTTGGTAATAACTGTCTAACTAAAATAGGTATACTAACAGTATTTGATGTGATGATACAACTAAACCTCAAGACTTCCCAAATACCTTTAGTTTTTCACATAAATCTCGAAAAAGGCTTAATTGCAATTTTAGTCACTAGATAATTTTTCACTAGAATTTAGTCCCTCATTTTTTTTTAATTGTAGTTACAATCAAGTCCTTCATCCACTTTCCACTATTATAAAACCCTTGACTTCTTTTTTGACTCAACAAGTAGAGGATTGGGATGGATTAGAGATACCAAATGTTAGAAAGGTTTAGAGATGAAATTTTTTATCAAATTTCTAAGACATTTTGTATGGTGAGTTTAAGGATTCAAAGAAGAAAGTCTAGAGCAGAATATGGTTTAAAACGATTTAATGGATTCATTCAAGGAAATATTAAGAACAAAATAAGAATTCAAGAGTTTTGGGTATGGAAAAACTGGTGGAGGACTTGATTTTAGCAATTAAGAAAATTGAAGTTGGGTCTTCGGATAAAAAAAATGTTGTTTTTTAGGAGAACCAAAAGAAAAATTATAGTTCAAAACATACCCGGAAAACAGACTTGAAACCAATGCCTTTCTTCCCTATGTATCCAGCATTAGATCCTTTCTTTGTTGAATTTCCAACATCACAAAGTGCTCTCATATTTTGAGCAGAGAAACCTCGTTCATTATTCAATACAACTATACCAGAATCTTGAAGAATAAATGTAAGAGTTGGTTCCACATTTTCTGGATAATTATTGTCATCTGCATTTTGAACCTAAATCAAAAGGAGCAATTATCAGGCACAGGACATATTGACTCTCAAACGCTAGATATAGTTTTACTAAGTGCCAACAAGATAAACAAATTTTCAAATTTAAGAATGAATGTTAAATGTAAATGATTTATTACTAATAATTGCACATGAACAGTGTAAAATGATACTAAAATTTAAATTGAATTGCTCTAAGATAATCACACTCTGTTCTTCACCCTCTTGCATAGCATGGACAATCTATCAATGGTGCGTATATGATGTCAGTACTCCAAAAACTAAAATCACTCAGATATTAGAAACATTTTCGGCGTATTATGTCTTAAATCTATATTAGATATTAGATTTATCCCTTCTCAACAAAATTCAACTTCTTAAGTAATGCAAAAAGTGAAACTCATCTGTCTATCAGGTAATAATGTTGAAGCTTAACGCCATCTTAGATTTTCAGTACATTGTATTTATGAACAAATAAGAAAAAGAATAACAACAAAACACAAAATATCCTCCATTTCTCCTTTATTACTAATCACAAGATAAAGTATTAAAGAATTATCCTCACCAACTCAAGAATAAAATGTGAATCTTGAGAGTATAGTTCTTGTGAAAGGCAATGCAGTGCTCTCCCTAACCGGGCATGTTGCTTCTTCAACATTGAAGTATCAATATCAGAAAGATTTGAATCTAGGCCAAATTCATCCCGCCTGATGGATTCAATAAGCAGTGAAGCATCCATATCTGCACCATTTTGAAATGAATTTCCCCGGCAGCAAGCATTAGATTCCTGGTTAGACTTATCTTGATCAACTGTTCCAGTGACTTCAATATTTGCTTCAGGAATAGGAGACTTATCCAACGTATATTGGTCATGACCCCTTGCGTTTATATCAGTTTTGGCATCTTTTAAGCTTGAAACTTGAGTACAGTGAATGTCAGAAGTGTTGTTTGAAATAAGTGCATGGTAATCATTAATCCATTCGGAAATACCCAGAGATAATCCTACTTCATGAAGCATGAAACGTTGCTCAATATTGCTGCATTCACATAAAATAGCTGAAGTAGCATCCTTGAAAACAGATTGCATCCCAGAAAGCAACAAGTCAGAAGCAAAACTGTGAAATTCTGCGGGTAAGTAACCAAGACAATCAATCACAAACCTTGACAAAATGGATGCAACTTTACTCACTTTATGTAAGTGTTTACTAAACTCAGTTCCCATTTTAGCATTTGAAATTTCACTTAAAATTTTTGTTTTACTTAATGCTTCCACAGACTGATAGAGAGCATTCCTATCATCACTAACTTCAACATCTTCTACAGAGTTTCTGAACATAACTTCAAATGCATGACAAGCATGGCATTTTAAAAGTGACAATGGAACATATTTTTCCCCCCCTACAAGTGAGATCAGAGACAGTAACTGCACTGCAGTTTGGAAAGAGGATCCTTGAACTGCGGCCTCCAGGAAAGAGTCCACGGAAGCAGAATGATCTAACCGTATCACCTTTCCATCTCTGGTAACTAAACACAACATTCCCTTGGTATTTACATCATTCAACAACCATGATATTAGCGGTCCTAGAAAGGGCGCAAACCTAAGATCCCAATGAGACCACTTGCTCAAATCAGACAACATCGGTGACTTGAGTAAGACTTCAATTGCATTTTTTGCTATAACATTTTTAGTGTTTGTTTTATGGCTCATCTCAGACCTATCAGCCATCATTTCTGACCAATTATTATCTCTGTCACTTGATGATTCTCCATTATAGTTCTTTCCTATAATAGTTGCCGAAAATACAACACATTTTGAAGTCACACAAGATTTATGGCCCTGAACAGCATCCAGCAGATTCACGAGAGAGCCATTTTCCACAATTTCAAACTTAATTGAAGGGAACTGCCTTGTAAGCAGCATGGATACCATTTGTTTGGTTACTGTTTCATTCTCCCACAAAGTACTAAGAGCCTGAGATACTAGAGCAGTCAATTGCTTTGTGGACATGCAGGCCCCAAAAGGGGAATTTTCACATCTATCGCCATCAAACAACTTCATTAGCTCATGAGGCAACTGGTTAATGTGCTTCTCAAGGAATGATATAAAATCTCCATAGCCAAGAGAATCGAAGTTTTTTATACCAAATTGCTCGGCCACCCAATTTCCACAGCTGCAAAACTTCCTCAACAGCGTAATTCTATTTTGCACAAGTGAGTTGTTACTAATTCTATTTATCTCATTGTCATGGTCAAAATAGGTTCCAATTTTTCTGATGACATCACCAGAAGAAATACCTGTGACATCCCATAATGAGTTTTCATGTCAGCAACAATATAAAGATAGCATACATAATAAGGGAAACTATGACAAAAAGTAGAACAATAATGCTCATATCCTTGAGAATTTAAAAGAAAATAAATTTCTTAAGTTCTAATCAAATAGATTGTAAATCATTAAGATATAACTCCAATATCAAATTGCCAAATAAAATACTCAGCAGATTAAGCTATATTAAGTTCCAATTGCAATTCATTGTATGTGCTTTTGACTGGTTATGGAAACTGAAGTATAAAGGAACAGGTTGTCAATATTAGAATATGACTAGAAAATATGTCAACCAAAGTTTGATTTAAAGGAAAAAACACTCACACTTTGCATTCTCTATGTTATCCATTGTTATGACTGGTACATTCTCCTGGCATGGTCCAACATCTATAGTCTCATATTCAGAAGACCGTTTGGTTGGGGAGTTACTTAATTCACTATCAATGATATCTTGCAAAGTATCATATATGTTGATCCTCATTCCAGATTTGATAGATGAAACCTAAAGCATTGAAGAGTGAGAAGATTTCAAAAGATGATGATAAACATTTTAACCAAGAAGCCTATAAGCCAATACATCTGTTCCATAAAAAAGTCATAACCAAGCAGCAGAGACAATATACATCAACAAAAATAATAATTGAACTATTAATATAGAATATAAATTAGTGTGAAAAAAATGCATTATGAAGAATAATAAATACTAGCCAACCATGAGCAAGAAAGTGAAAAAAAAAACATCAACATCAAAAATCTTTTCAACCATCAATCCCAACAAGCTGTGAAATCCTACAACCATCAAATACCTGCAACCAAGAATACAACAAGCCCCAAAGGTGTTCTTAAATAATTCTAGCAAGTAAAACAATAACCTAGCTGTTGTAAATAACAGATTATTAAAAGAAAAATATACTCAGTTCCTTCTAATTAATTAGGAGAAAATATCTTTAAAATCTTCCTATTTATTTCAACATATTTTTATTTTCTTATAATATAATGTTTAATTGTTACGAATAGAGGTGATGTGAATGAAATGTGTATGATGGCTATCAGTAAAATATTTTTTTTATTTCCTTATATAGTTCAACTTAGAATCAAAGCTGATCTTGGGAGTTTTATTTCCATTGCCATGAAAAGAGCAACCATCATAATTGTCTACTATGCCACCACTGCTATTGAGGTTGTTGTGAGTTGTATCAATTGTCCATGACAGAGGTCAAGTGGGCCAAATCACCATCGAATCATGGCAATTTTGTTGCTACACTCTTCTTCAGTGGAAAGAGTTCTTCCTTGACTATAAGTTATAACTTTTGACCAATTAGTAAGCACTCACTACAATAATTGGTATCAAAGCCAAGGTCATGAGATCGATTCCCAACGAGAATTGTTGAGGGAAGATTTTTGTTGGTTGCATCCGCTAAGAAAAATCTAACCAATTTTTGGCATCTTTAAATTCATGGTTGTATCAAAGCAAGTTGATCCCACTTGGTAATTGTCTAGTGAATTACAGTCACTCACAATTGTCTGACCACCATCTAGCCAACATCTGACATTGGTAGCCATCGCAACAGAGATTTACATGTCACGACATCACGACCTACATCTTTGGTTGCAAGCCAGGCACTTGAAGACCACACGCCGTCCTCCAACCACAGGAGTCACTGTGTGTGATCCCATAAGACTCATCAACATTTTCTAACCTTTTATTGACCTTGGTTCTTAGTTTCAGCATACTGAGTTGTTAAGAACGTATTGTCACACGTTTTCTACCATGCATCTCTATTTTGGTCTCCAATATCGTGCCCAATCTTTGAGATAGCCTTTGTTGGTCATAATTTTTACAGTTTCTAGCACTCCTACTATTACAAATGCAAAACTCAACTAGAAGAATTACTTATCTTGGCCCACTTCAACGGAGTTGTGGTTCCTTGGTCAAGGATACTATGACCATTGGAAAAGGATGCTAGTGATATTTTTACTAAAGATAAATTTTAGTGGCAGGAGCTTAACTTACAACTATGTGTTGCTCTATGGTAATTAATTGAAATATTTTGAAGTTGGGAAGATAAAGTTTTATAAAGGAGAAGTTGTTGTCCATGGAACTCCATACTAGATTAATCAGCTCCAACTAGCAATTTGCAAATATTCTCACTATGAGAGGGCCTGGAATTCAATCAATATGTTCCATGTTTGGTGCATACAATTTATATGCTTTAGATTGAAGTGGAGTGTTAATACTATGATTGCTATTGTATTGTAAAGCTATCATAAAGTTGTTTTTGGATGTATGTACCTAATCTAATGATTGAGTGTTGTAGGATATAACTTTTCATTGTAATATACTCTTCTCTTTTCATATATATAAAATATACATCAGCTGAGCAAGACACTCACTGATCTTTTTTATCATATCCAATCCAGGTATAATTAAAGACAAAACAATTTACAAAAGAGCAATTAAAATACCACCACTTCCTAAGATGCATTGAACTTAGCTAAACCAAGTATAGGCTACTTTAAAGAAGCTCTTATCTCCTAAGACATTCCTATTTCCAACAGGGTTGCTAGTTGCTATTTTTTTATTTTTGACATCGGATTTATGTGTGGAAGGAGTGTAAGAGTCAAAATCATGTTAGACACTCCAACACAGCGAAAAAATAGCAATGTCAAGGAGTCTTAATCTACAAGTACCAATTTAAGCATTCAATTTCTTGTGGCAGTCCCTATCCATTGAATATAAGTTATAGGATTTGTTTGGATAAATTTTTCCAATAACATTTACAGGAAAGAAAAAATTACATAAGCATCTCTATAAGCTAAAATAAACTTATGTGCACGTTAAATATCATCTTTTAGAGAAGATAATGAAAGAATTTATACAAACTAACTTGTACAAAAACCAATTTTCACTTATGAAGAAGTTCATTTCTTTTTATCTTCTTTCTCTACCTCTATAAGTACTTCTAGAAAAGTTTATTCAAATAGACCTTAGTATTTTTATGAATAGTGACTTTTTTTTATTTGGCCGTGGTTGGTTGTACAATATTAACATAATAGTTTTTTAAATGTTTTTATTTTAAGATTTTTTAATTTATATATGAATATTATCAAACTTCTTTACTTTCTGGTTTTTGCAATTTTTCTTTAGCACAGTTGAAATGTTCAATCATTATGTTAGAATGTCACTTAAAGGTTTTTCAATCAAGTTTTCTAATTGTTGCCCTGTTTGTAGCTATATTATTATATATACCGTAAACTGGACTGAAGGATGTGTATTTTATTATTCTCAAAACAATAATATCAGATTCACATTGAGAAACGGTTATCTCTAATAGGGTGTCAAACAAGTTAATATTGGAATACTGTAACAAGGATATATGAATGGAACCGAATTAACAAACAAAAATCAATCATCTCTTAACACCATCAACTTATTACATGTGAAAATGGGGGACTAGAGCTAAATTTAAAATGTTAATTAACTAATAAACCATAAAAGAAGTAAATAAAATTACATAAGTAATGATAAATATATAACTGAATGAATAAAAGGAAGCTTACAGCAGCATTCAGTAACCCAATGAAAGGATATGACGAGAACAAATTTCTGATTTTCCTCCAGCGACCGTGTTTTACTCTATAGAATTTAAGCATCCTTTCGAAAACCTACATATTAATTGTGTATTAAGAACTGCGTTACACCTATATTATACATATCTAAAACAAGTAAACTTCTTCAAAAACTATTCCTAGCTGAAGTAGATGAATAAAAATTCATAGAAGAGTATTTGTTTCCCTAAAATTCATTGAAGTTGCAGAAGAAAAAAAAGTACAACATACATGTATAAGCCATCCTTGGTTGGGAAGGGATCAAAGAGAAGGAAAACATTAATTGAATGAGAAAAAAACCACATTGAAAACTCAGAATATGAACAACATGGGTGCCACATAGAAAGAAGCCAAGGAGACCATATCATCCCAAAGAGGTGATGAGTGAATAAGAAAAATATATTTCAAAGCTGGCATAGCTTTCCATGTAAAGGCACCAACCAAATCACTCCATAATAAAACAAATAAATAAAATTCAATTCATTAATCCTCCAACAACAACCGTTATAATGATAAATTGTTTGAATATTTTGCAATAGATTTTCCATATAAATGAATTTCTCATGCATCCCAATAATATAAAAATGCTCAATTTACAAAATCCTAGGTTGTTTACCACTAAGGCCTAAGACTCCAGAGACCCAAGACTAGTTATTTACTTAACATTCTGACTATTTTACCCCATTTAGCATAACATAAAAAAGTAAAATGTTTGGATTTCTTGCGATTTTTCTATCAATAAGGCACTAAAAAAGCATACCCAGCCCGAATAACAAAAGCTCATCCAAGGCACCATGCCTGGATCTCTTTATAAGTGGCAATGTCTCAAGTCTCAACTAGCAAAAGGAGATAATCCAAACGTTGCCTTGACCTCAGGCATGCCTTCTGGCACATTTGACTGGAAAATTTGAGAAATAAGCAAGAAAATATATGTAAAAAGGAAACACTAGACCATGAGGAAATCACGCCTCCTAAGCACCATAAAGCAACAAACAAGGGTACAAATATCCTATAAGATACTTGAAAAGAAAAATATCACTCTTAGTTTTTGCCAAAGGAGCCAACCTTCAAGCCATGGAAATGGTTCTGAATTTTGCCCTCAATCTCAAAAACACACAAGGACGTCCAATCTTTTTCAGCTAAATATGATTTGGAAAGAAAAAAGATATCCAAAAGCCTAACCAATAAGTATATTCTCCAAATTTCCATTTTGATAATGTCTATTGCAATAGAAAAGCGAATAATAATTCAAAAAAATTGAAAAAACCAATATTCAAATCAATGTCACACCAGATAAATAAAATCCTCAAAATGTTTCTTTTCTACATTAGATTGCAAATTTATATCAGACAGACAAAACAAACTTAGGGAGAGGTTGGGAACAAGCATAGATATAATAAGCATCATCTCATTTTTTATCTTTAACACCTACCTTGTCAACTGTGCGCTGCAAACATGCCTCCTTCCAAGTTGTGACAAACAATTGCAAAGAATCATTAGTGATTGAAAGATCTCCTTCCATATTGATTGGTACCTTGGTTTTAACTGTTTTGTTACCATTATGGATTGGGGTTACAACACGTCCAAATTTGTTTCTCTTTTGCAACTTAAAAGAAGCAGATCTTTTAGAAGTTACATTTTCAAATTTCCTCTTTTTAGGTTGCTCACAAAACTCGTTTTTAAGGCTGCTATTAACAAGGGAGTGCCCCTCCATATCACTCCTCACCCCAAGTCGTGCCTTCTCTTCAGTTGCAGATGGGTAAGGACAACTACTTACTCGATCTGATCTTCTAGTGAATTGTGGTGATGGGTTTGACTGGCTACCCATAATGTTATTACTTTGTTCATGTGCAGAAGAATCACTATCTTCATCTTCTGAGCTTGATGACATAAATCTTATATGCTTTCCACAAAAAGACTTTTTTACGGGAGAAAAACATTCAACACGTTGAGTAATGGCATTAAAACGTTCATCTAACTGCTTTTTTTGAGAGGAAGAGAGAGGACGCTTCCCAAAGTTATCAATCTTCAAATCTAAGGTCTTCAAGCATTTCTTTAATGTTGATTGCTCCGAATTTCTAGCTTCTCGTATGGCAGATATATGCATTCTGTGAATGTAAAATCATTAATTTGGATAAGAAAGCCTATCTAAATCCAAACAGAGAACAGAGAACAAAAACCCTGACAACATAAAAGCAATTATTTCTCTCCATGAGCTTTTTAAGAAGGTTGTGGAGGTGGATATTGTTTGCTGACACCACAGCATGTTGCCATAGTGAACTGCCCATGCACATTTTTGGTCTTTATGTTGAAAAATTACACTCAAATCTCAATACAAAACATTTGAAACTACAATACTTATCCAGAAAATAAGCCCAGCAAAAACGTCTCAATTCACTGAAATTAAAGGGGGAAATGGAGATATGAATATGATTCTTGTCATTGACATGATGTGTAAAAAAGATAAGGGAGAAGGCTAGAAAAAAAACAATGCTACTAATAGACACATAATAATATTTCTTCTTTAATAAACTAGATTGCAAAAGTTGGGTTACAACTATTGCCCAAAGAAGTAAAGGCAAAAGCAAATTGTAGAGGTTATTCTGCATTAATTAGTATGAATCCTAAAATTTGAAGGTATGAAATAAAATAAATACAATAACCAATTAAAAATATTTGGACCTAAATTTACATTCAAAGATGCAAATATAAAATACTCCCCCTTTCAATCTGTGTGTTCAGCATGACATAATCATATAACTCATTTTGCTTAAACAAAAGTTATTTTATGCGAATGGACTAAAGAATCTTCCATGACAGCTAAACCAGATAATTCATTTGCAAATTATGCCTATATCAACTCTGATACTATAAATATTAAATTTTGACCCACCACATTAAATATCATACAAGATATAACCCATTAAGAAATTTCACTGGCTTACTAACTGCACTTGTTTCCTTAGCATTATATAAAATCTCCCATGTCATCAATTTTTGTGAGGAGCGTAAATCAAATCATTATCACATAAACATCTCCAATATATTACGTTCACTTCCTCTTTCTAATGCTACTTTTGAACCATACACTTCAACCAAAATGTAAGTGAAACAAGAAATAACATACCCCAAGTTCGTAATCCGAATCCCAAGCCATTCCTTGCATTTAACCAATCGCTGCTTGGCAATAAAATCCAAAAACTGTTCAACCTTAATAATTTCGTTACTTCTAGAAGCATCCAAAAACTCACTCAAAAGCTGAATTATCTCCTCACTTGTTATCTTAAACACCTGGGTGACATCAGAGCGAAGGGAGAAATAATGAATAACCAAAGGATGCTGCAACAAAGGTCCCAATCCTAGCGCTTCAAAGTTGTCAACACACTCTTTCTTGCATATTGTCACTTCCAAATCATACAAGGAAGTGATCCTCTGGACCCCAACAAAGCAATGGACAAGAGCATTCACCTGCACATCATTGGAAATCACGTTAAGTAGTCTGCCAAATATTCAAAACCACTTAAAATTGGTCCTTAAACTTTACTGGTTTACATAAAATTAGAACTAGAGAGACGGAAATTCAATATTTGAGGATTGCTTAAATGTTTTTTATTACTTCAGGAGCCACTTAGCATAGAGTATTAGTAATACTTCAGGCGCAAATATTGATGGTTTCTTCATTCATTATTCAACTCAACGACTAACATAATCAATTTTTAACCAAATATTCCCAACGAGTGATATGACAATACATGAAATGACAACATATTCATACCTTGCCTTCGGTGATCATAAGGCGATTAAGGGAGGGCACTTGCTGCATTTTGATGCCCAAGGAGTTCCATGAATCGACTTGGAGCATCAACAGAGCTTTCTGGGAGACCTCCCACGCCGAGACGGAGCCACCGGCGGCGAGAAGGGCGCTGCAGGCGGTGGAGGCCGCGCGGTCAGCGTGTTCAATTGCGAGCTTAGAGTTTGGGGGCGGAGGAGGCGGGTGCTGAGGAGGGAAAGACCGAGCGGTGTTGGGGAATGAGAAAGACGGCGGCGGTGGATGAAAGAAGGCGGTGGTGGGATTGGGGACATTTAGAGGATACTGCGGCGGCAATGGTTGGAGGAAGAAGTTGTTAAGGTTTGGAGCATTGGCGGAGTGCGGCGGTGGCGACGGCTGTCGGTGGCCGCCGCGGAAAGAAAAAGGATGACCGTTCATTGGCGGCGGAAAATAAGAAGCGAAGGAGGCGAACCGCCGCACACGCACTCTACGTGAAACTGCACACAGAAGTGTAGCGCGCGACCAGTGAAAACGAAACTAACATATATTACAAGGATTTAGGGTGTGTTTTATGTTTGGAGTCAAGAGTGAAAAAGAGGGGTGCAAAAGTAAATATTTATATTTTCTATATATAAAGAGATTTTCTATTATAATTATTTTTTTATCCAAATTTATTCTTATTTTATTTTTATTAATATTTTATTTTATTATTTTATTTTGGAAATTTCAGTCTTCTTTTATTTTCTAAATATTTATTTAATAACTAATTGTTTTTATAATTAATTGAAAATCATTTTTTATTTTATTTTTAATATTTTAATATTAATATAATGTTATTTTGTAAAAAATAATTATCAGTTTTAAATTTTAAATATGAAGTAATTTGTAAAACGTGAAAACAAAACAGTTTATTAAATATGAAATAATGGTGGAACATTGCTTAAGTTAAACAACTTTTTTTTCATATCTTCGTCTCTTAACAATTATAATTTTTATCTTTTTTTTATCATTTGGTTTAGTTATTATCTTTTCTTATCATTTAATTTTTATTTCTTCTTTAAAAAAATATAAATATAATAATAATAAAAATAAAATAAAAATGCGGATACACATACTTTCGCCTTTGTGTTTTGACTTATGAAAAAAAATGTAAAGTGTGGTGATTTAAATTTATCTTGTTAATAATATTTTATAATATAGGTCTAAATATAATTACATTTTTTATATAAATTTTTGTTAATATTCAATTTAATTTGCGTCAATTTTAAATAAAAGAAAATCAATATTTGTTTGAAACTGGAAAAATAAAATATTAATTATTTTAATATATATATATATAATATTAGTACAATTATTTACACCAGTATATTTTGATGTATAACATATTTTTATTATATTTAATTTTCATTTTAGTGTTTTAATATTTTTTTAGATTAAAAGAAAATATAAATTACTTTAAAACGTTTTTAAATCTATAATATTATTTGCATTTATCTAAAAGATATATATGTGAAATAAGTTGTTTAGTATTTGAAATTTACATGATTTATTTTTAAAATACAAACATAAAAACACAAAGTTTATGGACGTAATTTATTTCAGAAAACACATTAAAGGGTTTTCAATAAAAAAACATGTTTGGTTCTAAATTTGGGTACATTAATTTATTATTCAAGAGGTGCATAATAAAACATGTATATTACCACAATCGATTTGATTATACAATTTTTTATCCAAAAAAATTATGAATAAGTACTTAAAATACTTTAAACATACTTGTATTGTTTGAAAGACAATTAGTCTTCAACATATAATATAATAATATAATATAATATAATAGTGTAAGATGTAAGTTTTGGTGTCTCACACATAAAATAATACACAATAATATTGTGCAAGTTCATCCTTATATCTAACATAATCATATAATATCTAACATAATATTTATATGATGAGAATATACTATCATTAAAAAAAATTGGCTTTACCAATTGTCGTCCATCAATCTATAGTTAATAATATTCTTAATTATTATTACTAATAATTTAAAAAATATTATTTATTATTATAATTATTATATTGTTATTAATTAAAGTTTATATTATCGCAAGTCCACATAATACAAAAAGTTTGTGATAACTAGATCTTGTTCAACAATGTAACTTTGATGATTCTCAAATATGAAAATTATGCATCAGTGTTAGTTAAGTAGATTTTAAGTTGTAACTTTACGTATATAGTTAAGATCTAAATTCATATCATTGAAATCTCTTGTAAAAAAAATTGTTTTTTAAATCTGTGTTACTTTTAATTAGTTAATTCTTATTTTAAATCACTTATATCAAGTGATTGAAAGACACTTAATATTTTTAAAAAATTTAAAAAAAAATAATTTGTTTTTTTATTTTTTTATTAAGTAAAATCAAACACTTATTTCATAAATAAACTGTTTATTTTTATGAAGAGATTTTAACAGAAAATAAAAATAATCAATTTGTCTCAAAAATCAGTTAAATATGATTTTCAACTATTTTTGAAATGCTTTAAACATATTTCATTAAATGATCATAACTTTAATATTAAGAAGATAGATTATAAAATAATTTTTCAAAGAGAAAAAATCAAAGAGTTTTTAGAATATTTTTTATAAAATACTAATATACTCTTCATTCTTTTATGTTTTTATGTTATTGTGTTGTAAACAATTTCAGATAGTTTCTGAAGTCGGTGTTTTTTTTTTAAAGATTGTGTGTTCTTAGATCAATACTCTTAGATTGTCTTGTAATCTAGTTTTAATTCCATTAATCTAGTTTTAATTCCATTAATCTAGTTTTAATTCCATTAATCTAGTTTTAATTCCATTAGTGATTTCTCATAACCCTTTATCCAAAAATATTTTGGATTTAAATTTCTGAAACACATTTTTTAATTTCTGAAATTTTATCGAGAATACATTTTCAATTTTGTGTTCCGAATTTTTTTTTTCCAGAATGTATTTTTTTAGTTTTGAATTATATTTATTATTCCATATTTTCAAATCCAGAACAAGGGTAATTTTGGAAATTTTAAAAAATGATAGGATCCAGGTTAAAATTGATATGTTTGGCTCACTAGAATAGTGAACAGAAGTGCATATCACCAAGCTCATGCGGAAGGAAAGCGTTAAAAAGTTAAAGCAAGAAAAAAGAGTGATGGTAATATAAGCGTATTTAACCGAGCTCACATTGACTATCCCCACAAAAATTACGTACAAATTAGAACTAAAATAAATAAATAAACAGCACTGCACTGAGGCTCACACTTAAAATGCATTTACAAGCATTGAATTTGAAAGAGGTAGTACAAAAGCAGAATAAAAAGGATAATGGGAAAGAAACATTAGACTGACTGTACACGAAACTTGTTGGCAACATAGAGCAAATGACTAATGTTTGTGGTGGGATAATTTTGCAGTAACTTGAGATTTGAAGTGAAATCACCTGCAAGGAGACGCTTGCGAACGAGAACAAGCATTGCACAGCATACCCGAAGAAGAGTCTCCTGCAGAGTATGTGTTAATTCTCATAGACTTCAACCATAAAAGAACTATGATAAAGTATCCCATTTTTTCTGCTTAAAACTTGCACCAGTTTATGAAATGACTAATATATTTTGTCTTCACATCATCAATCACAGGTAGTATATTTATATTGGAACAGATTGTCAAAGTATCATTGTTTTCTTTTTTGCTGAAACTATGTATGAAGTACTTGGAGGCAGATAAAACAGTTTCAAAATTTAAAGTAGCAAGCACCAACCACCGAAAGCAAACCACTCATTACATGAACAATGCAAAATGGAGAAATTTTATATATTTCCAATAGTTCATTATTATAAGTTATAACAGCCATGTGCCAGGATGAATCTTCATACATTTCCTTTACCATATGACAATGAATTTGGAGTAAAATAAAGTGCAAAGCCATTATGGGAAAAAAAACTAGAACTTTGGAGTAAAATCAGTATAATAGCTGAATATCAGTTGATAACAAAATTGTCCTGGTTTCCTCATCGGTGGTGGCTCACTTGCACTTTGTTAGAACACGATAAATATTTCAGAACATACGAGAAAAGCTATGAATTTTTTCGAGATTTGTGATGGCACTTATATGCACGAACATAAGAAAAATGGGCATGATTTTTATAAAAAAGGATAAGATTGTCCCCACATTACAGAATTTCTTAGCAAGAATGAGAAGAAAGCAAAATAAAAATGTCCAGTGCACCATATTTTTCGATATTAACACTTTATGGTTCTGTGGGCGTTATTGGTAACCGATTATCCCAGATACATATTTTGAGTATCCTTTCTAGCATCCATTTTAACATTATGTAAGATTAAACGGTTATGCGTGCATGCATAATCTATTATGAATATGGCTTACTTTTATTTTTGGTTAACAATGGCATGACAAGGCAGGTGAGGTCACTTCCAATGGAATTTCGAATTATGGTCCATTGCCTCTTATTTGGCAACAATGGCATGACAAGGCAGGTGAGGTTGCATTTGATGTTGTCAAGTTTACTTTTTATATAAAGTTACTTTAAATATGAACTGTACCTGAGGGCCATCAGGATCGCTTAAAAGAGTGTCCCAAATGTGAAGGCTGTCAGCAAAATTGAATTCCTGAGTCAGGAGGAGAGTAATCCATCTAAATGCATAGAATTGAGGATTGACCTGACATCCAACCAAAACTATAAAATGAGCCATTTCTGATAAAAGCACATAGGGGTTGAATCATCAAAAAGTATGCATGCAAAAAGGTATTATGATTATTTAAATGCACTATCACTTAACTAGTTGAGAAACAATAAACAGTATAAAGACATAAACATGAAACAATATAATTGGAAAATTTACAATAATAGTGCAATTTTCACTAGATTTTATCGAATTTGGTATAACTTCAAAAATTATTCAAATAAGTTGTATTTAGAAGCATGACTTCAAAATTATGACTTTTTTTCAAAAATTCATTTTTACAATTTGCTAAATAAGTTGTATTTGCATGCACAATTTCTAATTTTTATACCTTTTAAAGAAGTCTTGCAGTCACATATGATTCTTTGTTGACCTTTTAATATCTAATCATTTGTTTTAAATTTTTTTGAATAAAATATGTTAAATTCAAGTATATGTATGCTTCTGTTTTTGTAACAAAATTTAACACAATTATTTATTTTATTCAATATTATTTATTTTGGGAATGATTTTGTCTTTTAGACAGTGTAAATTTTGTAAAGAAATTATATTTTTTATAATTTAATAGCTTTTTAAAAAGTAAAAAAATTGAAGATTTTTTGCTCAGGTCTTCTTTTTTGTCATTTTGGTATCCTTATTTTTAGTCGATGTGAGATCAACTGTAAACATAACAATAGATATTGCTATCATGCATTGTGCAAATAAATAATTGTTAATAACTAATTATAGTATTAAGAATGAAACTGAAAGGGACTTGTGAGAAGATAGAATATATACTAAAAACTGTCTTACTTTGGAAGTGACCTCAAGATGACGCCAGAGCTCTTCATCATGTTCTCTCAAAAGCTGGGATAATCTCGTAATGGTTGAACGGATTCCCACAACACTATTGTCAAGTTGTTGAACAAAGTTATCTCGTAACCCGCTCAAAAGCTCAACAAAACAAAAGAATGCATCTGCTTCAGCAAAGGCCTGCAAATTATTGATAGGGAACTCTTGAGCAGAGTTAATCAATAATACTATAAATCATGACGGCAATATGAATCTACAATAGTACTCCACCTTATTGCCACCAAAGCAAATTGTTTACAAAAAATCAACATTCCCTTGGTCATATTAATTATTTCGCATACTTTCTATTTTTTTATGTAATCAGGGCAATGCTGTATTACATTTGATTGATAAAATTTCATGTCTCAGTGCCTATAAGTTAGCAATGTTTATTAACTGGTCACACCTGAATTTTGATTTGCCATTGTTGTCCCTTTCTTATTCATACAGTGCATCTAATCAGATAAGAATAAGAAAGGAAAAAATACTTGGCTTTCGTGGATAAGCACTTCTTCAAATGAAATTTGCAAAACAAAAAGAAAAAAATAAATTTTAATCAATTCGTCTTTAGAAAACACATACAATCTAATGAATGCACTACAGCACCATCAAGTGCAGAGCGTGGATCACAAACACGTACAATAACAGAGAATGAAGGGTTTGATAATGTATTCCAATGACAGATCATATAATGAAAAACTAGAAGATTAGAAGAGTTTTTCATATATACTCACTGCATTTTCCTCATCTGGATCATTTTTGAACACGTAGAAGAGAGGAGCCAATAACTCATTCATCCCTTGCACATATCTTACACCTGGGTTTAACTTCGCAAAAATAATTAATACATTCTTCAAAGCCTCCTGGAAATGCCCCCCAAGAAACAGTGTAAGACAAAAAAATAAAAAGTATTTGAATTTCAAGTTTGAATGAATTCTAAGACAAATAAAGTTAAAACCTGATTAGATTTTGCAAATTGGGAATCACCAGAGAAAAAATGCATATCAGGATGAGTGCGCTTTACATCTCGATCAATTTGATCTATGATCTCTGTATCCTGTAAAATGCAAAATAGAAGATTTGCTTCACAACAGCCTTGGCACAAATTATTATAATGTATTAGCATGAGACTTATAAAATTGTGTTGCAGTAAATAGACAACTGGAATTCACTAAAGATTAAATAAATATTGACAGCAGCAAGACCATTGGTTCTGAGGTAACAAATCTACTTTCACAGTTTCACAGAGACATGTCAATATTGGAACAAATAGATCACATCGTAATCCTATACTCTTAACTTTAGAGAAGCATCTCACAATAGACAATGTGATTGTCATTACAGATCAGGCAAATGTGATCAATCCACCTTTCTTTGGTAAAGGAAGCTTCATGAAGAATAGTTTTAGTTCTCACTTGTCACCCATATATCTAAAGTTAAAAGTGTCGTGAACAGATGCATCATGAGACAATATTGATGGAATATTTGCAGCATTATCAAAATGCATTGTAATATTTACAAAGCTTTTGTTGCAAGAGTACTACGCCATGCACTTTCATTAATGACAATCAAGTATTGTTGTGACTCTTTACCATTGTGACTCTTTATCTAAATGTAACTTATTGTAGTTTAAGAGTCACTTGTCTATCTATAAATATAACTTTATATGCTGCAGAAATGTGAAAGAGAAAACACAATTATTCAGACCAAAAAAGTGTTCTCCTTGTTCTATTTTTCAGCAAACATTCTGGCATTCCAATAGTCCACTATATAATTCCGTAGGTGTTTTGAGACTTTCACAACACCTCTAGAATACCAGCAGCAGCAGCAGTTTTAAGCTGAGAGATATACGATGATTTTCACTTTAAATTGTAAATACTAGAGCACTTTTGCATTATACCTGGAAAAATTGATTCCATACACTGGACTTCCCAAGACTCAAAGGATGTTCCCCATGAGTGATTTCTGATCTAGAGAGCAACGCCCTCGCACAGTCAGCATCATCGGTATCACAAATTGCTGAGTTGTACATCTTCCTTGTGATTTCTGACTAGCTAGCCACCAAAACATTCAGAGAGCCAAATAGATAAAGCAAATAGAATGGAATATATAATAACAATCAATCGCTAATTCTACAATAATAGCACTTGAACACACATGCACCATACCAATACCACTTGAACAGATGAATCCTATCAATGTAACAAAGAGAGAACCAATTAAATTACAATAGAATTCAAAAATTTAATGTAACTGTTATAACTATAGAAACAAGGAGCAGATCCTATATCATTAACAATATCATGATTATTCTGTATGCACTATTAGGTACGTTTTTTTATTCTCATATCATATCTTTATTACTAGAGGATATCAAACCTCTCCTATTTATTGTATTGATTCCTTTTTCTCACTGTAAATAAAGCATCCATATTGTCTAAAAATCACAGTTTCAACTCAATGTCTCTCTCTTTCCTATAGTTTAAGGTACTATCTAGAGCATTTCTCAAAACCGTACTACACCCACAGTCTCTGCAGAATTTTTTTTCCAAAGCTTTCTCCCATCTCTGCAGATAACAATGTTCTCACATCTCCTCCGGCAAGTTTTCTGGCAAAGTTTTCGATGACTACTAGGAATTTATCTATCTCATTGTATATGTGGACAACATTGTTATCATAGGCAACGATAATGAGGATAATGTACAACAAAAACAATATCTTGCTCAAAAGTTCTAGACAAAAATCTTGCATACCTAAGGTATTTCCTTAGTATAGAAGTTGCAAAATTCAAATATGGTTTGGTCATTTTTCAGAAAAAAACATGCTCTCTCGACATTCTAGAAGAAACAAAGATGCTAAATGTTAAGCTTGTGTGGGCACACCAACAGATTCAAGTGTCATACTTGTACCTAACCAAGGAGAACCGTATTCTAATCCTAGGAGATACAAAAATGTTAAATGTTAAGCTTGTGGGCACACCAACAGATCCAACTGTCATACTTCTACCTAACGAAGGAGAACTGTATTATAAGTTGGTAAGCTAAATTATCTCATTGTGACTCGTCCTGTCATCGCCTTTTAAGTAAACCTAGTAAATCAATTTTTGTCTAAAGAATACATAGTTTCAATTCAATGTCTCTCTTTCCTACATAGTTTAAGAGTGACAATAGAGTCCTTAAAATCATCAGTCCTCTATAAGACATAGTTTGTCAAAAGAATCAATGTGATAATTTGCAAAGAAAAGTTACTCAGTCCTACAACTTTAGTTCAACCAGTAAGGCATGTTCCCAGCTTCAACCCTCAATTCTAAAGAAAACAAGGTTAAAGTTAAAGAAAATCAATGAGATCATAACATAAAGGCATCAGAGCTCCGTAACCAACTAACTTACAGGATTCATGAGAATCTCCTCTTTGAATTGTTTGTACTGGGACCTCTTCTTTGCTAACTCAGATGACCAAAGCCCTCTATTCGACGGAAGATATCCAAGCAAAAGCTGTAAACGTCAATAAGTATAAATTACAACAGTGTTTTATAATCTCACATCCCTCTATCGACCTATATAGGAAAACACTCCACACTAACAAAAAGCGCACGAACCAAAACCTTAATCTTTAGCACACTTGACTAGTTTGGTTGGAAGGAAATGGGAATAAGTAGGTCGCATATTTCATTAGTTGGGAAGGAAATGGGAAATGAGAATCCTAGTGAAGAAATCCTCGCTGTCCTAAATAAATCTAATTCGCCTAAAAATCTCAGAAGATGTTTTTACATTCTTTTTCCTTTTTCTCTTAAAAGTCAATTCAAGACTTGCTGCACTCAAACTCATACCAAACAACCACTTGAACTGGAATTAACGATAGTATCAGTCTCATCACACACAAGACACTACAAATAACTAATTAGAATGAACTGCTACCGCATCAACTAAGATACAGTGAGCGTGTGAATCTATGGTCCAATGGCAAATTACATGTGGTAAGCTTGCTCCATTTATGTAATACTATTTTAAAGGTCGTGTTTGAAATTAGTTCTCATTAGTTGATAAACTAAAGTTCTTTACAGTATTAGTGCATGGACATTAACTAATTTTTGAGAAAAAAGAAAAACGACTAAAATAATAATAAAACGAAGAAAATTAACAAAAAAATAGAATGAGAAAGAAACCTAACCTTCCACACAGTAGAGCGTATCCCAGCAGAATCAGGAATACCTTGACACGCGAGACTCCGCAACTCGCTCATATCCACCACCTTTTTCGACAACTAAACCAAATCAAACCATCACAGAATCAATACTCTAGTTAAACACATTGATCAACGAAAGTTCATCGTCATTTTACAAAAGCGAGCGCACCTCGGCCAGCAATTGAGCCTGGCGAGTGATGTCGTAGGCGGTGGGAAAGACGTCGCCGTGATTTTCGATCGGCGAATCTTCGATTATCTGCGTCGGTGGAGGATCTTGGACGACGGGAAGCGGAGGAGGTTGGGAAGAGGTGACGACGGGCGGGGGCAGAGGAGGTGGAGGCGGTTGGAAGGGTTCGGCGACGGTGGAGGGGGGAGGGGATGACGGCGATGAGGACCAGAGAGAGCTGTTGAGCCAATCGGGGACCTTCTTCATTTTGGTGGAGGATTAGGGTTAGGGTTTGTGAATGGAGATGAACAAAGAAGCGCATTGCATTGGTAACATCAACATTGTAGCTGGAGATTGATCACATGATGAACTACCAACTCTGCAATTAACTCTTATTTACTTTCAATCTTAATTTAATCACTAAATTTAACTATTTCAACTTCTTAACAAAAATCATAAATTAGTAATTAATTAATAACTAAATAAATATGTAGGTGGTTGAAATAAATAAATAAATGCAAAAAATTAAAAGAAATTGATAGAGTGTTAGAATGTAAATAATGATTAAGTTGTCCATCATATTTTACTGTCCCCATAATTAAAATATTGTGTACAAATTCTAACTCTTATTTCAAATATTTCTAAAAAATTATTAAATTAAAACTAATTTTAAATATTAAAATAATTAATTATTATTGAACTAAATTAAAAATTATTTTACAAACTAATAAGTATCTAAAATAATTTTTATTAATAATAATAATTTATAAAGTATTTTTTAAATTGGTATTTAATTATTAGTTAGGAAGGTTTTATTTACTAATATTTTATACTCTAAAATATTCTCTAAAAGATTAATTGAAATTAATTTAAAATTTAAAATTAGTACCTAAATCCTCTTAATTAATTTACATATCAATTTAAAAATTATTTTATAAAATTTGTATTATTGATAAAAATTATTTTAGATACAAATAATTATTTTAGTGTCTAAAATAGTATTTAATTTAGTTAATATAGTGACTAATTATTTTTTTCTCAATTTAAATTGTTATTTAATAAATTTCTTTTAGTGAAAATATTATGAGTACATGTCCAAAGGATGTGTCATAACCTAACAAGTTAGGTAAGATTCTTGTCGATCTAATTATTTTTTTTTCATTCAAGGTATTTTTAAAAATAAATTACAAAAACAGATAAAAAAATTAAAAATATTTTTTAAATAAGTTTTTGTTCTCAATTTGAGTTTTATTTTACTTCTCCATACAAATTTCTCAATGTTAAATACCAAGCAAAATATTTTTTTTAAAGAGATCCTTACCAATATTAATTCATGCCAAAATTGATTATTTGTTTTGATACATGAAAAAACAATATTACAACCATGAACATAAGCAACTTAATAAAGAGATTTGGAATATTTAATTTATTACAATAATTAAATATTATAAGAATATATTGATATTGTATATGCAATTCAAAATGATCGCGACGAAAGAATATATTTATATTTATCTATATATGAATAATTATGCATTTTTGTAAATTTTTAAAAATATGTCTTTACATTTGGAAGATTTTTATTTTAACTTTGTCTTTGAATCATGATACGAACAAGAGAGAAACATGATTTCACATGAAGTTCTAGTAAATAATTATGTATAATTTGTTAACCTTAAATTGTTTATATTATATATGAAGTAATTAATTTTCTTCATGAGTTGAAAACAAATATTTTTTTAAGAGACAATGAAATTTGGTCAATTTAAATTAAAGTTAATAACAACTTATATATTTGGTGCAATTTTTAGGAAGAATATTTTTTAAAAATTAAAAATCTAAACTAATCACTTTAAAATTTGAATAATTAATTTAAAAAAAAACATATAAGAGACTTGCTCCAATTTTTAAAATATAATTCAATAAAAACTAAAACAATTTTTTTTAAGAATTATATAAATAAATAATATTTAAAATTTAAAGACAAAACAGATTTATTCCAAATTTATACATTATTGTATATCTCTCAATTCCATTACAATACTATAAATTTCAGATAAGCATGAACTAAATTTAATCATATTTGAAACAAATATATAATATATCTTTCAAATCAAATCAAATATAAAGTGAGTACGAATACTCTTTAATTTTGTGTAGTATATATATATATATATATATATATATATATATATATATATACATATATATTTGTGACAACAAGAGTTATATGGCAGTAACACCACCTCCAAGTTGGTGTCTAGCAGCAAATATCTCAGCACCATCTTCCATATTAAGCTGAAGTAAAATTTACATGTAAAATGTAAACAATAAGTTATTTGTAAGGAAAAAAAAAACTTCATGTAAATTATGACCTATAAATATTACTTCTACACCATCATTATAAAAAATATTTTTATAAAATACACCTCAATTTTTAATTCAATTTAATAATTTGAGTTTACACTTATTTAAATGTTGAGGATTTTCTGTGTGGAAACGTAAAAATGATTTGAAAGTAATAAACTATAAACATTCCATACTAGAAAGTCAAGACCCTACTTCTAACCCTAAACCTTAAAACAATAAATATGTGAATTTTCTTTCTTATATACTTCATTCATACTCATTTTTATTTAGATTATTTTTATTCAATGTGAGACAAACTCACATTTAAAATTATAGCATTATGTATTAAAATTTGATAATATTTTTAATTCATATGAAATTTTCTATACATCTTTTCATTTTAAAAAAAATCAAAATATACTAATCACAATAATAAATGAAACAATAGAATGCATATTATAACTTCTCAATTTATACTTTTAAAAGTGGACTTCGGTAAGGAGTGGATTTATGTATGTTTAACTCAAAGCTTTGTTGTAAATTCCAAGACCTAAATTTTAAATCCAAAACTCTAAATTTCATATTGATAATGAAAGATGTTTTAAATTGATTAATTGTTGTTGAATGTATCTATTACCATTCCATTTGCAAAACACCAAATTTACACTTCAAATATAGAAGAGATCTTCTTAAAGGTGGAATTTGTTTAATTAAATTAAACTTAAACTCAAATTATAAGAAGGAAAAGAAAAACTAATGTTATGATACTTAATGTTCTAGAGATTGAAAGATGCACCTACTTTAAGTCTAACTCAAATTCATAAAATCAGTTTATAAAATATGTTTTATATCTATTTATAAATAATGAAATATCATAATCTCTAATGACGTGAGATCTCCAACCGCACTTGTAAAAAAATGATTGAAAAATTGAAGTAATATTTTTGTTTTAGGTATAGCATTAAAACTAACCAGTTTTGGTGTTTGTTTTCCCCTAATGTGAGTATCATCGTATAAGAACTGTATGGTATGTAATTCCATGTTTCTTCTCTCAAAGAATTCTTTGCATACGTTCTTTAATTCCAACTCTTGACTCACCTTGAAGTACATATGACGTCCCTCCTATGCTCAATCAAATCAAACATAATATTAAAATTCAAATTTTTTTATCAGTAAAAAGTAACAAATAAATATGTATCACTTCAGGAGTGTTGTAACTTATAAAATTACAAAAGACAGGCATAATACATCCAAAAAATCTAAACTCATAAAGAAACTAACACCTAACAATAATTTCAGAACCTCAGAATAAACATTCAAACCAGACAATTCAAAACAAATACCAAATAAAAGAAACACCATATATAGTGTTTAAATTACTTGTGGAATTGAGTTTAGAATCTTGTTATTTTTTTTAATTGTTGTATTATATTAAAGAGTTATTTTTGTTATTTACAATTTATATTTTATATTTAATACTTTAAAACAAGTAAAATACATCACTGTGAAACCTTTTTCCATCGTAAATGTAAAATACAATCAGAGTTAAATTTCAATTCATTTATAAGTCATTTTAGTTCAAAAAATGTTATTTTTCATCAGTTTAAAATATATAAAAATTAACTACTGTAAAGCCCACTGAAAGTAAATTTCAACTCATCAATAATGTGATTTTAGTATAAAATAATTAATATTTATATATCCAAAATAAAAATACCGCCAGAGTTCCTTGAAAGTATTGGAATGTTGGAAAAAAAAAGTAAACGTTTCTCTTATAAACTAAAATTATTAATATGATGCATAAATTAATTTATAAAAATTATTTATATAACTTTTTCAATAACTGATTTTTAGCATATATATATAAATTTTAACATATAAAAATATTATTTGTTTTTTATTTTCCTATTCTATATATACTTTTCTTTTTAGACAATTTTATATATTTAATAGAAAGGGTGATAATTGGTTAATTTGGTGGTTTATTCTTAAGAAACATGTAATTATAAGTGTTATAGCATTTTGAATATCAAAATCAAAGGCTTTTTCTAAGGATAAAAGTTTTGTTGACACTATAAATAATAAATATCATACATTTTATACTGTTTATAACAATATAATAATATTTTTAAATTTAAAAATAAATAAAATAATAATTTATTAAGATGTGAAATTTATGTTTTTTTTAAAAATAAAGTTTTCATGTTATGCATCCCTATGTAACTTGACATCACACCTCAAGTAACAACAATCATTTGTCATCGCACGAAAAAAAATATTATTAAAAAAAAATATATATATATATATAGAAGATTAGATCAAAACGTATATGTTAAAAAAAATGATACATAGATAGATTATACACTACAAGAAAATCATCAAATAGAAACCAATTTTTAGAAACCAAAATAATTAGTTGCAATAGTAACTAAATTGGAGACCATTTTAGAAACTAAAACAAAAATTGGTTTCTAAATTAGTTTCTATTATTTTCTATTATTGTTAAATAGTTTTTAAATTGGTATCTAATTAGCAACCAATGTTTTATCTACCAATTATTTAGTTTTTAAATTTAGTCTCTAAAACCTTGGTTGTTAATTAGAGACCAATTTAAAAACTATTTAACAATAATAGAAAATAATATAAAGTAATTTAGAAACTAATTTTTGTTTTAGTTTCCAAAATGGTCTCTAATTTAGTTACTATTGCAACTAATTATTTTGGTCACTAAAAATTGGTTTCTATTTCATGATTTTCTTGTAGTGATAGTTATTCATAGAGAATTCTAATAAAAGACTAGATGATAGTCTATTATACCAATGAAAATATTCTCTATGAATAAAAATGGTAATATTTCAAAACTTTTTTCTAAGCAATGATTAAGAAAAAAAAAAGGCTTAAAAACACAGAGTAATACATATGTACATCACCTGATCTGTTACCAACAAGTTTATCTGAACATCTTATCATCAACTGCAGAATTTTTCCTAGGTCGACCTCTTCTACCCATCTTCTTCTTCATGCAGAATAAAAGAAGAAAAAATATGTAAAATTCCACCAATGAACACAAACAGATATAAAAGACTGAAAACTAAGATCTCATCATCCCCAATTGCATCAAACTTTTATGAGAAGAGAGAAAAAGCTCACCAAGAGAAAAAAGATACAGAATGAGCAAGAACACTTTCTGGTTTCACCACATCTAGTTTTAGTTTCAGTTTCCTAAAGCTGGTATGAAAGAAAAGGATCAGAGAGAAAAGTTGACAAAGAAAAAAGGACCACTTATTAAAATCACATCCTAAGCAAATGTGCAGGAAAGAAAAACAAAGAAAACTGTCAATTTTTTTTAGGAAAATGGTTTTTTTACTGACCGGAGGATTCTTATTTGTAAAAATGGTACTTCAAACTTAGAACGAGTATGAAGAAATTAATATCTTTACCTTTTGAGTTGTTATGCCGGATCGGTTGCTTAAGACTTTTGGTTTCTACATGAAAAAAATGGATGATCCACCCTACATCCCACTAAATATTAATATTTTAGTTATTTTTAATTTTTTTTTTAATTTTGAAAATTATTTTAACATTTTGTATTTTGTCTATATTTTTAATAAAGATATATATATATATATATTATTACAAATATTAATATATTTTGATGTGTGTAAAGTGGAGTAAGATGTCAAAATATCATCACTTTTTTTAAAAACAACACTTTACAAAAATGTGATTTATTCAATATAAAATTATTCATAAAATATTCAATAAATATACAAATAATAAAGACATAAATAAAATAATATAACAGTAATTATTTTTCAATCTATTTTTTATTTAACTTTCTTGTATTTATAGCATGAAGATGTTGTTGATGAGAAAAATTAGGTGCATGAAATTGAATAGTGTTCAGATAAAGTGTCTCTCATGTGCACAACTTTCTGAAATTGGTTATCTTTGTGACAGCTTCGTATATTTCATTGTCGTCACTATTTGTTCCATTTCTGTTGCAACAAGCATACTACTTATTAAATGTACTTAAAATTGACCAGTACACTTTGTTTTGGTATTCTAGGTAATGAAAAAAATACAAAATATAAGAAAGTAACTTTTTAATTATGTTTTCTCAAATATATTTATTACTATTGAAATTTTTAAATTATTATTTTTTACTTCAATTTTATTTTTTAATTTTGAAGCTTAAATTTTCAAATTTCTATAAATTCAATTTTACCAAGACTAACTTGCATCAAATGTAGTTTCAATGTCACCAGATTTTCAACGAGAAGAAAAATTCTTAATTCTCCATATAATATAATAAAATAATACAAAAATAAAAGTAATCAACAACAATAATAATGAAATAGAAAATTAAAAACAAAAAGTAATTAAAAATAATAATCAATTATAATAATAATATATGAATTAAATATTAATAAAACTAAAAATAATTACAATAAAAATAATTAAAATATTATTATTATTATTAAATTAAATTTTAATAATTTAAGAATTAATTAAAATTAAATTATAATGATAAGGATAATGTGAAAAAAAATACAATAAGAATAGGTTGAATTGTGTTTTACTCAATTTTAAAATATTTTCACAAATATCATCTTCAAACAATAATTTTAATTGTTAAATGATGAGATAGATATGTTTGTCCTGAATAGAATATAACATTCACAACAACTTTATAGATTAATTATTTTTCTTGGTTAAAGAATGATTTTACGATAGTAGGTTTTTTTTTTCTTCAATTTAATACTGATGATAATACAACATACTACATTTAGTTCTCAATAAACAAATTAAGTAGCATTAAACAAACTTGCGAAGTACAATACAAATATGATTTAAGTATTATTGCGCAAGTCAACTCCTGGCAACTAAATATTTCACAGGTCATTATGACTTAACTAAATATTTTTGCACAAATCACTCCCAATTGAACTAAATATTCTTCCACAAATCACTACGGATTTAACTCAGTATTCTTTCAAAAATCACTCACGACTTAACCAAATATTATTTTATATATATTATTTAAATAGTTAATAACTTCAACTCCTAAGTACTCTTCCAGAAATCACTCACGACTTAACCAAATATTCTTTATATGTTAATTTCAACTCCTAACTACTCTTTCAGAAATCACTCACGACTTAACCAAATATTCTATTATATGTTAACTTCAACTCTAAGTAAATGTGAGAATTTAAGATGAAAAAAAAAGTCTCCCAAATCATAGACTAAGGAAAATGAATGTTTGTTTTTAAACTTTTTTTTTTTTCATTTTTATAGAGAATACTAATATTCTAACCTTTAAATCCAATAAAATAATATAGATCCATCATTCCACATGGTAGGTTCCACTTACTATCTATCCATAATCACTTTCAACCACTTTCCACATTTAACAATCACTCATTCAATTTTTGTTTTACATAAAAGTGTTGAAACTAAGAAAATTATTGTGTTTTTTCATCTTTCCTTCTATGGAAGTTGTGGATTATAGTTTAACAATCCCCTAGTAGCATGTGTTCAGAATGCCACTTCTTGATAACAATTTTTTCCTAAGAATTTAGAATAGAAGATAGTGATAATAAAAAGTGTAGTTAACTTTTTCATAATTTGTGACGGGAGAAACGATTTAACTTGACTTAGACAATTTTATTTTTTTTATATATACTTTGATTTAATATGTAATTCCCATTTTTCATTTCAATTTTATCACACTTTATTTTTTTTTTAAATTGGTATATGGAAAACAAATTCAGAGATATTTTGCAATTAAATATTTAAATAAATTAAGTTTAAATTTTAAATATTTTTTTAATATTATTTCTAATTTTATAAATTAATTCCTTCATAATTAATCACCTTTAATTTAATTCATACCCATTCTTGTTAATTCATTATATTATTCAATTTGCATATTCTTTTTTCTATCACATCAATAAAATCTATTACAAAAAAATTACTCATTTATTTTTATTTTTTATTTTTTAATTTTTTTTTCTCTTTCAATCAAACCAATATCAATTTTTACCCTCTTCCCTTTCTTTCATTTGCAAGACATGTAAATGAAGATACTTTAAATTCTCTTTCCATATAGATGGTTACAATAAAATCAATATCACTAATTTTATCATGGTATAGATAATCTTTATGCATTTCTAAATATCAATCCTTAAAATTATTTAGGAAAAATATAGGTTTAAGTACATGATCATTAGCAAGAGTAAATGAATAAATTTAATTTAATATAATTCATAATTATTTAATTAAAGGTGCTGATATATTAACACTCTCAACAATAAAAACATACACTTCACACCTAAATAATTTAATATTTTATTATTTCATTTTTTAATTTAAAAATATTATTATATTATTACAAACAATATCATAGATATGTTTATTACTATTCATAGTCATAGTGTCAATAAAACTGTTCTCTTTAATTAACTACTATCAAAAGTAAAATTATAATCCCTCATATATATATATATATATAGTTCAAACTCTGAAATGGTTGTGCTCAAATCCACATTAGAATCTAATTTAGAAACAGTAACAATGCAGGTTTATTCTGATAATATATAATTACCATAACAGTTAAGCAAATTATAAGGTTATGCAGTGTTAACAACCATGTCATAACATCTTAACAATTGAACACAAATGATCACCATCAAATGCAGCAACACCACCTCCAACTTGGTTTCTCACAGCAAAGATCTCAGCACCATTTTCCAGATTCAGCTGAAGCCAAGGTACATTCATAATTTTAATTCAAATTATAAGGGCTTTTGAAAACAAAATCTCCTTTCATTTCTATATTTTTTTTCATCTCTAAATTATTTTGCAAACTAGAGTTACAAAAACATTTTTTTCTCTTCAAAATTGATCACTAAAACTGTTTTGAACTGGTTTGAGTTGAGAAGTGTGTTACCATTTTGGGTGTTTGTCGCCCCTTAACTTGAGTACCCTCATGTATGAACTTCAAGGTCTCATATTCCAACTTCTTTCTGTCACAGAAATCTCTGAATACCTTAGCAAACTCCAAATTCTGATTCACCTTGAAGAACAGTTTATTCCCATCCTACACTTCAATCAGCAAAAAACTGAGAAAAATTTATCTGAAGAATTATACTTTTAGAATTGATAAAGTTACCAAATATGCTTAAATCCTAAAGGCTAATCTCTAAACCCTTAATCTTGAACCTATAGAAAATATTATTGTGAAATGTTTTACACATTGGAAAAGTAAATTAGGGTTTACATTCATCTAAAAATTAAATTTTGCCAGAAGAATCATCTACCCATTATCAATAACAAGGGATATTCAGCAATGATTCAGGAACAAAAAAAAAAATAGAACAAAAAGGATCATCTTGGAGAAATTGAAGAATCATGTATACACCTGAAAGCTGATTGATAAGTCGACATCAGAACACACATCATCAGGTGGTGATTTTCTCTTAAGCCCACCAACAGTAGTGGTGGTAGCCATGTTCTTCTTCTGCACACACAAAGTGAAGAGATGTAAGATTCCACCAACCTCAATATTCAAGAAAAAAAAAACTAATTTAGTTATGGTAGAACTATGCAGACAAAAAAGTAAGGTTTCACTCCAAGATGGTATCAGGAAAAATGCAGAAAAGTCTGAGAAAGGGTAGAAAATTAAACCATGGTTTTCTGCTAGAATGTGAAACAAAACCTCCAAAACCACACAAAAAGTTGAAGAGGGGTCCCTGCAATTTCTTTTATTCTTGAATCAGAGAGAAAAAGAAAGAAGTTGAAAAAAAAAAAAACGCTTCAAAGAAAAGGACAGAGAAAGGAGCATGAATTGTGTTTGTTTCACATGAAAACGTTGTTGTATGTGTTGGTTTCAGTTTTCTCAAAGTGTTAATAGTAACAAAAGAAAAGAAAAAGGGTAAGTTAGCGTGAACAGTTAAAAAGTAAATTATTTTTGTAAACTATAAACAAAAGGAGTATTTTATAATTAAAATAAAAAATAGTTACGATTTATTGGTATTTAAAATTACTCGTGATGCACAAGATATTTTTTTATATTCAAGAAAATATATTAATTGTTTCTTATAAATAAAACATAAATCACACGATTATGGAAGAAATGAGTGGTGCATGAGTTTATCAAAGTCTTTAAAAAGTATCAGAATTGTATTTTAGATGATCATGACTTATTTTTATTTATTTATTTTGACATTAAAGATTCAAGAAAACTTGACCAAATTGATTTGATGTTGAATTTTTGTTGAGATTAAAGATTCAAGCAAATTTGACCAAATTCATTTGATCTTGTAAGTTATAATGTGTTAAGTTGTAAATTTTATATATATTTTTTATTTAGGTGAATATGTCATATTTATCTTGATATTTCACATGCTAAAATTATTTTTAAAGATTAAAATGAATTTTAATTTATTGAAATATTCATAGCTTTATTCGAAATACTATCCATCATTTGGTAATATCACAAGTGATGGGCCAGGATTTCAGAAATGGGGCATATGTAAAAAACATGTGCTGCAAATAATGAAAGTGTTGGGAGTGGAAATATTAAAACGAGGAGTCCAAAAAGCAATAGGAACCCAAAATTTGGAAAACGTAAAAGCATGACAGTGGACCCCACACGCATAGAACCTTAATAAAATAAAATAAAAACTGCCATATGTAATTGGATTAGTACGTAAATGCAAACATAACAGAAATACAATTGGTACGTGAATGAGTAGGGAAAACCAAAACGAAATTTTGCTAAATGGTGCCTCCATAATGCTACGTAAATGAGATAAGAGAGAGCAAATATTACTGGCCCTACTCACACAAAATGTTATGTTATATACACAAACCAAATGCATTCTCATGCAGTAACTTACACACAATTAAGTATATAGAAAAAGTAATAAATATACCCACATTTAGGTATGAAAATCTGTACCCGAAAATTAAAAATAAATAAATAAATTATGATCACCTTAACATTTTTCACTAATATGATGCAATTTAGTATATATATTATGAACACGAGTAAAAAAAAATATGAGATTGGAGAAGTCATGCCTAACTGACATTACTTTATATAAAGAAGTAAAGTCATGTCATAACAATTTCAATTCAGATTTTGTCCATATGGAAATCGTGTCACACTAACATGACTTTAGCTAAAATCGTATAACTAGAAGTTGTGAAATCCATGAACGATCTTGATTAATTTTGAATTTAAAACATATAATTCCAACTCTATCAATAAAAGAATGTTTGTTAATAACTCATTCACAAGAACTTATAATACATGTACAAAGTTGAAATCTCAAGGATGTAAGGACTAACTTATTCATAAAATATTATTGTGTTATTTTTTAGCTATTTAGAAGAGTGAGTTTCATCCTCTCTCTCTCTCTCTCTCTATATATATATATATATATATATATATATATTGAAAAACTTAACACCTCTTTTAGGGTGTGTTTGCTTTTGGGGGTGATTGAGGTTGAGGGTGAGAGTGAGGGTGAATGGGTGTCACCCTTGTTTACTTCTAGGAGAGGGAGAGGTTGAGGGTGAGAGTGGGTGTAAAGTTTAGGGTATTTAGGATCCTTTCATAATTGAAGAAAAATGAGAGTGGAATGAGAAGAAAAGACAATGATGTCCTTCATACAATAATATTAATAATGGAAATTATTATTAATAATAATTTTTTATATATAACATAATTTAAAGAATAATAAATAATATTAAAATTATCTAAATAAATTAACTTAAGTAAAAAAATTAATTTAAATTAATAAAATGAAAAATAATAAAATTATACTTACATTTAAAATTATATTTAATTATTTTTTGAATTATATATTTTTTCTTTTATTTATAAATGAAACTTTAAATTATTTTAATTAACTAAAATATGCATAAAATTAATAATTATTTATTCTTTTTTTATATGTAAGGGTAAATTTGTAATCTCACATTTTGTACTATTCAAAGTAATTTAAAATACTCTTACAACCATCACATCACTCACGTATCTCAATAAACTTTATTCACACATCTACCCTAACATACCTTAATCCAAACACACTAACTTTTTTCACACTTTTTTCTCACGCTCTCACTTTCCCACACCTTGAACTTTCCACTCCCCGATCAAATTTACAGTGAGCGAACTTTTGATCTTTTAAATCAATTTTTTTGTAAACATTTGCCTTAGCATAAGTTATTATGTTTCAAACAATGCATAGTCTTATATAAGAATTATTACATTCCAAATAATACACGATTTTAGGTTAGAAATATTTGTATTTTAAAGAATATTTAGTCTTAATCATGAATAATTACATTTTAAATAACACTTATTCTTAATCAAGAACAACTAAGATCTAAATAATACTTAAATTTAACTAAGAGTGAATGAATGAGGTCCAAATAATACTTATCTTATATTTGCAACAATAATTTTCTTATTGGAGTTGATCATGTTGATTAACAAGTAAGCACAGTCTTCATTACCAGGTAAATTAATTAATATTAAAATTTTCAGATTAAATCCTTTTATGACATATATCTTTCTATTTACATGCTTTAAATTACTTTTAACAAAATATTTTCCAAGTGAGTTTTACAATTTTTTTTATAATGGATCTCAATGTCTTCATTATACGTCGATTTTATGAAAAACTCTTAATAGAGCATCTTTCAAATTAAAATATCATCTATATACTATAATTAAACATTAGGATCTAGGGTTTAGAAATATTAAAAAAACATCTGAAAATAATAAAAAATTTAACTATTTCTAATTGTGGATTTTGCCTTAATCTATTAGTAAACATCTTTTTATTATTAAAATAAATAATAATAATTATTTATCTGTCTTAACTTAAATAATCTTAATTTTTCATTGTATTTTATTTTTTAAAATATAAACTTTCCTCTATTTATGGAACGGTTCATATTCATCAATGTTCAATTATACAAATTAATTTCCTCACTTTTATTACCGTGGAAAATCTAAATGCGCGAGGTACAGTTCGAAGAAGAAAAGAAAGATGTATAAAAAGGCAAAGCACGTTTTCCACGTGTCCACAATTTCGCGGCTTAACCTCCAAAGAAAACAAAATACCTAACTATCGCAAAATCCACTATCGAAGAAGACCAAGACGCGAATCTCCTTTTTCTTTCCGAAGAAAATCAGGCAATTCTGTGGAGAAAAGCAGGAGCAGAAGAACAGAAGAGGGATTGATGAGGGAGTTCGTTCGGTTATAAACGCAGTCGAGGACGATGGTGAGTTCGATTCGTGATGGAGCCAAACCAGATTCTGTCATTGCGGACCACCACAACTGATCCCCAACATGTGAAGGTCATTCAGTGGGAGGACTTCCAGCACGATCTCGCGAGGTTGGCCAGTCTTTCTTCCGCATTGGCCCAAGCCAACCAGAAGAGGAGCATCCTTTACAACAAGCTCGACTCTCTCATCCAGGTAGGGTTTTACACTTTTAGGTTTAGGTTTTGGTGTAGGTTTAATGGTTATGGTTTTAGACTTTTTTAGGTTTAGGTTTTGGTGTAGGTTTAGTCATTGCTGATTTTCGAAACCGGTTTTAATGGTTTATCGTGTTGTTACCCTAAGTTTCTTTACATTTGGAAGTTATGTTTGTGCTGTTGACGTATTTACTGTGTAATAAATGAAATTGTAAGGAAATGGAGTTGGAATTTAGTGGCTGGAGGGTTGGCGTGTTTGATCTGCTGGAGAATCTGAGCTCGAGTGGGGAGTGGAATCGTATTTTTGGGTTTGATTTGGAAATTATTGGCGAAATGAGGTTGAGACGAAAACGTGGTGTTAAATGTAATTGCATTTAGGTTTAGGTTTTGGTATAGGTTTGGTCATTGCTAATTTTCGAAACCGGTTTTAATGGTTTATCGTGTTGTTACCCTAAGTTTCTTTAAATTTGGAAGTTATGTTTGTGCTGTTGGCGTCTTTACTGTGTAATAAATGAAAATTGTAAGGAAATGGAGTTGGAATTTAGGGGCTGGAGGGTTAGCGTGTTTGATCTGCTGGAGAATCTGAGCTCGAGTGGGGAATGGAATCGTATTTTGGGTTTGATTTGGAAATTATTGGCGAAATGAGGGAGTGAGACGAAAACGTGGTGTTAAATGTAATTGCATTTACTGTGAAAATTAATTAGAGCGAACTGTTTGACCTTTTGTTTTTCACTGTCTGAGTGGATCCATCGGTTTATTATGATGATTTTGGTTATGGGTTGTATATATATATTTGAGCTTGTGTGCCTTTTGTTTTCACTTTCTTGCACTGCTGTGCTCTTGTAAGTAACCTATGTTGCCTGTTTGTACTTTTACTTTTTTTTTTTCCATGTATTTTTACCTTACACTTGCTATTAACTTGTGTGCTTGGCATAAAATTATGGCTTTTAATCATGGATATATTCTTTGAGAACACACACAACACACTCATATGTGCATTATTTCATTTATGTCTATACATTTTGTAATGGTAGTCATCCCAATTCGTTATCATGCTTTATCTGTTTTGGGGTTGGTTGCTCCACTATTATCTAGTATTGATGACTTTGCTGTTTAGATTTCAATTTAAGTGCACCAGTTCCATCTTGTCAGTTTGATAAGTGATTTAGTTTTTATTTACACACGGGGATGATTTTTCCCACTAATTGTTGGTTTCATTTGACAAAAGTCAAAGTTTCCAATATATAGGTGTATGATTATTGCCTATTGATGAGCAATAATTTTGTGAACAGGGCAATTCTGAGTCATTAGGTCGGTTGAATGAACTTGAGGAGATGCGTGAGAAATTGGAATCAAAGAAAATGGTGATGGAGAAAATGTCAATACGTTCTAGGCTGGCTAAGGAGGATACTAGCAAGCAGGAGGAGCAGCTTACTGGTGAAGTGCAATCACTTTTGGTTGCAGGGGGTGCTCTTTCTGGATCCAGCAGAAACCTCCAAGTGAGTTGCTGTCTTACTCTATTCAATATAATATTTTTTTCCTGGAAATAATTAAAATTAATAAGTTCAGTAGTCTGTATGAATTTTTCTCTATCTTTTTTTTATCAGCAATGTTATTTTTTTTTATCAGCTTTTTATCAGCAATGTTGAAGAGTGTTTCTGAAACAAGAATGTATGTTGTGAATATCGGCAAACAATTGGGATGGTACACATGGATTGAACCTTTTCTTTTTTGCATCATTGTGGCTGACATTTTGAGGGATATTAATAGAAGAGTATATAAGGGTCTTCTATTCTATAAAACACTTATACTTCTATATGATCACGTCTATGTATCAGATATATGTATACAATTTTGCTACACTTTGATACTTCACTAATTTGTATCTGTAACACATCCAAGCCTTTAAAAAATTATGAAAATATAATATAGCCTAGATATGAGAATAGAAGTATGTGTAAGATTTACTAGCATTGTCTCAATGTACAAGAGTAGAAGTTGTCCTCTTTATGAATGATGCTCAAGAAAGGAATCTATTTGATACTTGTCCTATGTGTAGGTAATAGGCGTTGATTTATGAAAACAACAAACAGTAATGACAAGTTGACAACTGTTAAATCGTAGAAAGTAGAGTCATTGAGCTGAAATCGTGTATTTTTGAAACAACACAAATGCTTTATTTATATTAGGAAAACATAATTAATACAGTGAATAGAAAGAGATTTGATATCCTCTAAGAATAAAGATATGATACGAGAATAAAAACAAACATTCCTAATAATACATATATAATTTAGATATTCCTTATTATGTAGGATATACTCCTTATTTCTATAATTATAATACCAACAATAATCATATCCCTCTACGTGAGGCTAGCTATATATATCACATGATGCCATTGAACTTGATTTAAACATAATTCTCAATAATTATTTGAGATATGATTTGATTACATTAGATAGATGATTTTATTACATTAGGGAGATATGGTATGATTTGAAAAGGAGATATCATACTAAATATTTCCCATTATTAGATATTGATTTTGTTCCTTATTACTGTATCTCTTCGTCATTATAAATAAGAATAATCATGTGTACCCAATACATGGAATTTTAGTATATTCCTTCTCGGTTTATCTCTTCTCAACATGGTACCAGAGCAGTACCATCCTTCATGATTTGTTTTGTCACTAATCCTTTCAACATGGTATTAGGAGCCTAAAGAGAACGGGACCCTAATCTGTGCATTCCCTATAGGTCCACTGCTCATACGTGTAATTTTTAGAAGCATAGTATGCTTTATGGTTTTTGTTTTTTTTCCTTGTTGTCATTGTTCACTCCGGATACTCTATTCACCACCGTTTGCCTAGTTCAATGCTGACAACTTCTTGGGGAGTTTTTTTCTGACCAGCATTATACCATCGACCTTTATTTAGTGAATACTATTTATTGCCAACATTTTTTTGATGAGTATTGTTTACTACTAACATTTTTCCAACGAATACTATTTATCCTCAATCCGTTGAGTACTATTTACCATTGGCATTTTTCAAAAAGTATTGTTTATTGTTGTGGTTTTTTCAGTACTCTACCACATTTTTTTTGGTAAGTTTCCTTTTTGTTGAACTTTTTCCAATCGGTGTTATTGTTTGGCATCAACATTTTTCTGGTGAATATTGGTCAGTGTTGACATATTTCCACCAAATATTGCTCACCATTGACTTTTTTTCTTTTTTATTTTCATGTGGCGAGCCTTTTCTAGTTGGCAACCACCACCACTGGCATCACCTTGCTAAGTGATGACCACTTTTGCTCTTCGATTGTCAACTTGCCCTTTAAGCATTTTTGCATTGTTGCTTTTTTGCAACTGTTGTGTCCTATGAGCAATTTTGCTTTTGGTCAAGTGCCATGTCATTTATTCATGTCTGCTTTCTAGCAATCGCTGCACTCTTTGAGCATTTTTTCACTTTTCAGCAATTGTTGTGTCATTTACCCATTTTTTTCTATTTTGGAAGTTACTGTGTCCTATGACCATTTTTAACCGCTTGACTAGTATGATGAACATATTCTAGCTTGAGGGAAAGTATTCAAGATATGATCTGAAAGGACGAAGCATGTTGAAGATTGATTGTCATTTGCCATAGAGACAGTAATGTTTGGGAAATATCTACTGGCTTTGTCATTAGCTACTCTATCAGCTTTGACAACCAACTAGCTGTGTTGTGTTTGTGACATTTATAACAAGCTTGCCTTATATGATACATATGCTTGAGCTTGAGGAGGAGTGTTAGAAATATGATTTGATTGCACTAAATAGGGGATATGATATGATTTGATTTGATAGGGAAATATCTTACCAAATATTTCCCAATATTAGATATTGATTGATTTTGTGCCTTATTACTATTTTTTTTCTTCATTATGAATAAGAATACTCATGTATGTAGCCAATACTTAAAATTAACAAAGTGGTACCATCTTCGATGACCTTTTTTGTCACTAATACTTTCAACCAATATATTATTCACCGTGAGATCCCTTTTAATAATTTCCTGAACGTATTTCTTGTCCTCCCTCTACCTTAGTTGAAACTTCAAACCATATGATTTACTCTCGTCACCATTGGCTTCAATTGGCATTTTTTGGCATGTGTTCAAACCACCTTAATCAATTTTCTATAATTTTTTCCTAGATAGGTGACACTCCAATATGTTGGACACATAATTTTGTATCCTATCCTTTATTGTATTGCTACAGTTCCATCTTAATATGCTCATTTTTGGTCTTTCCACTTTTCTATCTTGTTCTTTTAAAGTCCAAAATTCACCACCATTAAGTAAAGCATTTTCATTTTAACCACCCATCTTACGCGTTACATCTACATTAGTTTTCTAATCAATTTGTAATATTGCTGGTAGATAATTTAAATAAAACTTCTGGTATGACATCTCTATTTTTCTTGTTTCTTAATGCCTATAATTTATTTTACTCCTACTTAAACAAAAACACTTGTTCCAATGTTCATCTTCAAAGCTCAAGTTAACCTCTTCCCTTGATTGTTTGGCTAAAAAACTATATCATCTTCTGAAAGCATACATTTAGGTATAATCTTTTGCTTGTATTTAGGAAACACTTCCAATACTAAATTTATACAAGGACTCAAGGCTGAGGTCTAATGCAAATCTATCTTTATAAGAATGTCCTTAGCCTCGCCTCTAGGAGTTTTCACGATTGTACATACTCCATCTTACATGTTTTCTACAACACGGTCAATACATGTAATTGAAAAATTGGAGAATGAGGTACGAAAGACTGTTTTCCAGATAAGATTTTGAGGCTGTGCAGAGAACAAAGACATCAGGCTGTGTGATGGGTCTGTAGTATTCTTTCACTTCTCCTCTTCTTCCCTTCCTTAAGTATTAAACCATAAATTACGTTAAGAAAACTAAATAATTGTTGCATACATGGGCAACTTGGACATAACTATTATAGTCTTAAGTTGTATTCCATCTCGCAACCACCAAATGTTCATCATACAGTGATAATTTATAAGGTGTAAATCCTTAATACGTGCTACATATAGTCCTCAACTCTCAAGGACAACATAGTTTTGACTATATTTTAATTTTAGTTTGGGTGTTTTCTAAGTTACAAATTGTAAAAGGCAAAGTTGTATTTGTAACGGGTGATTGTCTTGTCTACTTCAACCTGTTGTTAATTTAGGACGGTTTGTAATATAGTATTAGAGTTATTCTCCTAGTGTAAGCTGATGGCCTGTATGGTACAATAGCGCAGTTAGTAATCTTTGACATCTTATCTTTTTGTAAGCCAATTCGTTGTTGTCAACACAACATTAATTAGTTACTTATTAGTTTTTTTTTTACTTACACACTAGTTAGTTGCTGATTAGTTTGTTAATTACAAATTGGTTAGTTAGTTAATCATTAGTGTTAGATATTATTAGATATAATTAGATATTATGAGATATCATAGATATTGTTAGATATCTCATATTTATGTAATGGGCTTAGCCCATATGTTTCTTTTCCTATATAAACATAACCCTATGTGTTCAATATACACAAGGAATTTACCCTATTCTTTCTTTTCCTTTAATAATTAGTTACTCTTATAACTTCCTTTGTACTTTACATAAACTGATCCCATTGTTTGTGAGAGTATGATAGGATGCATGTAAGGATAGGAAGTATATAGGCATAGGAACATGAATTAATAACAAGAGTTGAATCTCTTCATGTGTTGCTATCATGAAATACTTCCATGATCAACTTAGAGTCAATGATTCCATTTACAATTTGAGAGTAGAATAAGAACAACATAAGAACATATAAACTTAAGTAAGAATGAGAATAAAACAAGCTATGGATAGATGAATTAACAAAAAATTAAAAGGATGAAAAGTCTTTGGAAGGGATGAAGAATGGTGCACCACTTGTAGAAGAAGAGGACTCCATGCTTTGTCAAGATAAGCTCCAAATGTTAAATAATCACTTTACTCCTAGGAACCAAGTTAAGACTAATGCTTCATCACGCACATAAAGGTGTCAAAAATTTGCTCCCAAATTTCTATTTATCTAAAGTGTTTTTTACAAGAGTTAGACATGGTTATTTATAGGATAAACCATCCTAAAATCCCAATGCTAATTCTAAGGTAGTATGTGTTGGTTGAGACTAACAAAGGAAATAGGAGGGAAAATTTAAAAATTCTAATGTGTCCCAGGAAAAATAATGAATTTATCCTACAAATTTAATGTTTCCCAAGAAATACATAAATAAAGAAAATAATGAACTATTTATGGGAGCAAAAACATCTTGTCATGTTCCTCATTGTTGTCATTAGAATAACATCTTCTTGCTCATTTTCTTTGTCTTCATTCATGCACTCTTTCAGAGTAGAATATTTGTAAGATACAAAAGTTTAACATAAATTTTCTTGTATTAGATTTTAAATTTTCTAATGTATGGTATGTTTGGACATATTTTTTTTTTTAATTTTAAATTTATTCCCATCCCTTATTTTGATGAATATTACTTTTCTGGGCTTTAAGTTCTAGGGGAATGTGTTGTCTCTTGATTGTAAAGATGATTGTTAGGCAAGAAGATAAGGAGAAAGTGTGGAAGGTGTATTATAGAAGGAGATTTAAGAATACTGAATAAGTGGGTTTTCGGGTAGTTTTGTTGGTTACGGTTGGTCTTTAAAGAATGACCAACCCGGTAGGTTAAGGGGACTCTTTTTTTGTATGTGTGTTGTTTTGACAGGAGTAATACCTGTGTGAAAGGAATTTATTTCCTTTGTGAATGTTTGTATGTTCTGTAAGGTGCTGGAATAATAGAAATCATTCCTTTTTCGGTGTTCAAAGTGTGAATCTTTTTCTTTCTCTTTTTGGAGCGTAACAATGATTCATTTATTGGTGAAGTATGTGTTAAAAATTGATATTAACTGGATTATTCTTGTTTGCTTTTACTGAGTTCACCTTTAGCTGAATAGATTATACCTTTCTCAGTTTCTCTTGTACTTGTTCTTAAAAAATTATTAACTCCTTGTTTTCTCTCAAATGTGCTATAAAAGCTTTCTTTTCTCTTAGTCCATGTAACAAATGACATTGATGAATTTGTTTATTTGAATCTAAATAACAACATTATTTCTTGTTTTGAGGGAAACGAATTAATTATTGTTTACATTTTACTAGTGTTAGCAGAAAACTGATGATGCTTTTATTATAGGAATCGAGCATACAACTACTGTCTGATGAAAATGGTTATGTTCATTTGAGAAAATTGCAAAAGATGCTGAGGAGGAGGCAACAGCATATGATATCTCAAATTTCAATGCTCTATCCTGTTAAGATCTTGGTTGGACCATCACAAGAGCAAGAGCTTGAGGCATATCCTTCGGGTAACCTGGCAGGTAAGGGTTATTAATAGTCTTTTTTTCATATGTGCATAGTGCTAAGGTGAAAAGAATGGCTAAGGTCATAAGAAGTCAGAAACTTGCAATTTAAATAAACTATTGAAACTTGAGGTGCTGGATGGTTCAATCGCTAATCCTTATTTTCTTATTGGTAGGATATAGTTCTTCCATAAGTTGGGTTATAGGGTGTCTTTCATCTTGTACTCTGCTTGGCTGGTGTGTTTAGAAAGTGGATTTAGGACTAACTCAACTCAACCCTAAGAAATTGGCTTGCAAGGTGAGATTTAGTCTTATTTCTAGTTGATGTGAGTTCTCCAACACACTCCTTCACACCGATGACCGGACTTCTTGAGCTTAATAAATAATTCTATCCCAAAAGTATTGATTACAAAGATCTATTGAATCTTCTAATAACTTCTAACAGTACACCTAATATCCTACTAACAACCGTGGATAGCAAAGAGTGGTGAGGAAATAAGCCTAGTTGGTGCCATGTGAAATTTTTCTTGCCTAGTTTGCAAAGGAAATGCATTGGTTCAGGGAAAAATACCAAATTCCCTAGTTGCCCCATTAGCATAATTTTCTGATTCCTTGTAGTTTTTATGTGGATTGACTGTGAAACTGCATCTCCTCCTCTACCACCATGCATGGTTCCACTCCACCCAATGATCCGGAGGTTCCAGCTCTGGTATTTGCTTCTCTTCTCCCAAGCCATGCTATAACCAAAGGTGGATGGGCATGTAGAAACCTTCGGCAAGCATGTGGCAAAATCTTCTTATGTAAAATGACGAAGAGCATTGAAAAGGATGTATACATCATGAAATTAATGAAACTAAGGACTTCACTTTCAAATCTCACTAGAAACACCACTTAGAGGAATTATTAAGGGAAATTAGGAAAAGGAAGAGGAACTGGCCAGATACAAGCAAGGCAAGCATATGTGTCAAAATCATCTGAAGTGAAATGGTGAGGAGCATTAAAAGGATGTATACATCATGAAATTAACGAAAGTAAGGAGGACTTCACTTTAAAATCTCACTAGAAACACCACAAATGAAGGAATTATTAAAGGGAAATTAGGAAAAGGAAGATGAATTGGCTAGGTACAAGGCAAGGCAATGGAAGGGGAAGATAAGGTGCTAAAGAGCATAGGAGGAAGATCTTGACTCCAAAAGGAGAAGAGCCAGAAAAGAAAATTTTACAGGATAATATTGTTTTCGAACAAATAGCTTGCTCTTAGAACGGATACATACTTTTTTTTACCAATACATTTTCTTTCTTTCTACTTTTATTTCCAAACAAACAGTGGAACAAGAGGAAGGGAAATATACTATTTTTTCCCCTTTTCTCTTGAATCAAACAATTGGAAAGAAAACATTTTTCTCTTCTCTCAATTTTCTATCTTCTCATTTTTTCTTCCCTTACTAACAAACATAGTTACTGCTAAAAGAAAGAAAAGTGTTTCACTATCTGCTCAGTTATAGATGTTTATCTGATTCTGTCTTCATCCTGTTTTCGTTGAACCAGAACTAAATCTGTATTCTTTTATCATAATTTATGTGATTTAACTTGTGAACCACTTCATTGTTGCTCTATATGGAGGCCTAATGTGCAAGGTTGAATCATTATGTCTTTTGAGCTCTGTTATGTATTTTCATTTTTCTTTGAAGTTTCACATTCAATTTGTAACCATTAAATTGACAGATCACTGACGGAAATACAAACCTTTCGAGCATCCACCAGTTAATTATTATTGTTTTTCATATTACTTCTCTTCGTACTGTTGTAAGGGACTTTCATGCCATGTTTTATAATGTGACATAGATGCACTAGAAGACCATAGCCATTCATTGGATGCTAACTCTAGTTTACCTTATGTTGAATTAAATTATCACAACTTTTTTGCTAATATTAACTGCAATTGTAAGTGATACCTTCGCTGATTTTTATTGTTAAAGGTTTCATTTATTTCTTTGCTCAGGGACTTCTGCTGGACTTAAACCAGTTAATCAAGGAGCCTTAACAATTCATGGTCTGCATTTGAACGTGCTATCTTTTAGGAAAATGAGTTTTTTCACTGATAAAAAGGAAATTCAGGGGTCTGCCACTGCCCTAGGATATGTTGCACATGTAAGTATTAGAATCTACTGGGCCTTTATTTTTTTCTCAACTGAATGTCTATTTCTATCTTATGTTTATTGTGATCCATTTACAAAATTTGTCAGGTACAGTTTCTAAATTTTCATACATGTTTTGTTTTTCCATTACAAAACGTCTGTTTCCAGCTATAGCATTTCTGATGCTAGTTCATGTCGATGATTATAATTATTGAAATGTCTCCCCTCTTTGAATAATTTCTGTTATTGAAATGTACTTTACTGGACTGATTTTCTCGCAGGCTGTTACACTTATAGCCTCTTACTTGCAAGTTCCTTTGCGATATCCTGTACGGTTGGGTGCTTCTCATTCATATATTGTTGACAATGCACCTTCAACAGAGCTAACATCTGAAGCTTCATCAAATGCAAACACAAATACGCATGTGGAATTCCCCCTTTTTTTAGAAGGTCAAGACACAACAAGAGCAGCTTATGCTGTATTCTTACTAAATAAGGTATATATTTCTATTTCTTATTGCTTGTAGTAACTCTCAGTCTGAGTGCAGTTAAATGCATTTTTCACTGACACTTTCTGCCGATTATCATTTGTCTGATGTATTTGTTTTACTCTGGCTTTTCATATTCGTTGATGACTATGTTTCTAGTCTGTAGCATCCGTGTTTTGCTTGGTTAGTAATTGAGTTCCTTTATGTTTCACTGAAATAGCTTCCTGGCCAAGATTGCATTTCTTTTTTGGGACTTTGCTCCAACTTGTACATGCTGGTTGATTAAGAAATTATTTGGACTATGAGAGTAAAGTTTGTTTCTGAACTGAGTTTCTCCGTGTACTTCCTCGTACCAAAAACAAAAAAAGGCTTTACATGCACTGAAAAATAGCATAAAATGTACCTTACGACATTCTACATAATTTGATTTTAACTGCAGGACCCAGCGTGTTGGCAGGTAGGTTTGCATCTGTATTATATCTTAAATATGCTCAATGTATTTAAAGTCTCGCATACTTAGTTACTGCCTTTTATTTTTTTTTCAAGTGTGATTGCCTGAACGAGATTCGATATTTATAGTGCTGACATATACTTCCTAATTAACCTTAGAGCTCCTTTCCCTCGAGCTTTTTTTGATTGTAGGATTTAGAACAGCTTTTGAATTACATTGATGCAAAGAGTTTGGGACCACGCCATGTACTTGATAATTTGAGGGAGCTCTTGAGGATTATCCAGTCTTCAGCGTTTATAGACAGCTTGATATAGTAGTTTTGTATCTACTGTAATTTCCTTGTAAATCGATTTTTTTTAATTCTTGCCTGGTGCAATTTTTTTGGTGCAATTTTTTTGGTGCACCTTCCAATGTAGCGTTGTTATCAAAATAGAGCCCAACTTTCTATAATGGATTTGGTATTCTTTAAAAAAGAGTATATAGTACTGCCCAAAGTATTGTTAAACCTGAAACAGGGAGTGGGGTAGAACTCCCGATGAAATCCTTCTTTGGGTGAGAAAAGGAGATGCAATGATTTTTCAAATTTTGATGATTTTAGTACGCCATGTGGTTTGTTTATTTGATTTATTTCTTTTAACAGTTGTTGATTGAGTTATTTAAAAAAAAGGTTTTTCTTCAACGCCTTTGTGGTGCATTTATCAGGATATGTTAAACGATTGAAAAATATTTTCTGAACGTAAATATTTGAAAGAAAACTCTATTTTGTGATTACCATTGAGTTTTACATTGAAATAAGAACAAAAGAAACCTACTAAAGGAAATGCAATTAGTGGAGAAAAATAGTGAAAAACTGAGTTATCATTGAGTTATTAGACTAAACCTCAAATATCTCAACTTCCTCCTACTCTAGAGCTTTGAGAGCTCTAGCTCCTTCCACCTGACAAGGGCATCCCTTACCATAGCTTTAAGACCATAGCCTCTTCTATAAATGAGATCTCTATGTTTCCGCATGTGATTTTTAGCCAAAATTGATACGTACTTTACATCTCCATCCTGTCTTTCCAATACGAAAAGACTTCTCCTAGAAAGGAGGCCTGGGGAGAAGCTCCTTCTATGATGAGATATGGTTCCATGCTTTCCATGTATTTTTTTCACTAGCTGCGATGAGGCACTCTATCCTTTATCGGCTGAGCTCTGATATTAATGGTGAGAAACAAGAAAAACACCACAAGAAGTGAGGGATAACATAAGTATTTTTTTAAGCTAGAGTAACGCAATGTTAGAAGAGAAGAAAGAGAAGAAATTACTTAAGATATTTTTATATTGGTTTAGTTAGTAGAATTGACATAGATTTTAACGAATTTTTTTTAGAGTAACAGCAATGTAACAAGACAAAAAAAAGAAGAAATTATTTTAAGATATTTTTATATTAGTTTGTTGGATCAGTTTTAAATTTAAACTTATGAATTTTATTATGAAGAATTTCCTATTGAATTAGTCAATAGATAAATCTTAATATTTAGATTATCACTAAATCGTAACTTTAAACCTATTATTTAGACTCAATATTATGAATGAAAAATAATGCTAATATTTGAAAAACTGCTACAAATTTAAATACATGGAGAAATGTTATATAGGAGAACAATAAATTATAATTAATTACTTATTATAGTTTATATATTGATTTTACATTTTTCAATCAAAACCTTATTTTATTATTTGCGTTTGGAATTTCTTATATATATATATATATATATATATATATATATAAAAGTTTAGTTTACTTTTGCTAGAGATAGAACATCATTAATCATGTTTCCTTCTTCTACACCTACTTTTATTTTCTTTTATTCGAACGTTAACAATTTATCAACATAGACTAATGAATAAACACTGCCTATTATTTTCTATAATCACCTCATATTAAATGTTATTTGTATCTTGATGATTTAGTGTAATATCAATACCAACTAAAATATACTTTAACTAAGATACAATTTAATTAATCTAATTTTACTAAACCAGAAAAATAGATAAAAAAATTAAAAATACAAAATACTTATGATTTCTTTTATTAAATGCATGAAATTCTTTAACTTTTTGTAATTTAAAAAATCCTTCCAAATATTGTTACTTGATATTTTATAAAACCTTTTAGATTACAAAATTCTAATAATAATTCTTTCAAAAGAAAATTAAAAAATCTTTTAAATTTAAACTAATTTTTATATAAATATAAAATGATATTCTAAGATGAATATGCTGTAGCGGTGGTGTTGTTGGCATCCCCATTTGGTTGTTGTATCCAGAAAGCAATGAGTCGTCGTAAGTGCTGATTGGTCAAAATATAAATCGTTTTATTGATAATCGTTGCTGCATTGAATTCAATTGCATCAATGGCGGGGGTTTCTCTCAAGTGCGGTGACTGCGGTGCTCTCTTGAGAACCGTAGAAGAAGCCCAAGAGCACGCCGAGCTCACTTCCCATTCCAACTTCTCCGAATCCACCGAACCGGTTCTCAACCTCGTTTGCACCGCTTGCTCCAAACCCTGCCGATCCAAAACCGTTAGTCCAATCCACAATTCTCGATTCTCATTCTAGGGTTCAACGATTTTCTTCTTCTTTCTTTTATATATTATGTATGTGTGTTATTAACTGAATCTGTTACTGTTTCTGGTTCTGTTGTTTGGATCACGTATACAGGAGAGTGATTTGCACACTAAAAGAACCGGTCACACTGAGTTTGTTGACAAGACTTCCGAGACCGTGAAACCGATTAGTTTGGAGGCACCGAAGGTGGATGCAGCTGCTTCGTCGGAAAACCCTTCCGGCGCCGCATCAACTGATCAAAATGAAGGTGTTTTTTTAGTTTAAACCGAGTTAATTAACATGGGATATTCCTAATCTAAAATTGTAGAGTTATGAATTAGAGGCTTAATTACATGTAACACGTTCTTTTTAATCAGTTTTAGTTCCTACAATCTAGATTAGAACTGAATAGAAAGTGTGTGGGTTAATGACTAAATAGTCAAGATCCTGAAGGTACAGGATAAAGCGAGTATTTAAATATAAACGAGATTTCACCATTATTCATTTAGGTAATGAATGATGGAATTCGATACTTATAGTTAATGAATAATTGTGAAGATGGTGTTGTGGTTTTAGTTTGTACTTTGCCTGATTGTGATGTATGTTGTAATGCAGAAATGGTTGTTCCTGAAGTTGACAAAAAGCTGCTTGAGGAACTCGAATCAATGGGTTTTTCGACGACACGGGCTACGCGGGCGCTTCATTACTCTGGTGAACTTACTCGCAGTCTTGCATAGTTGTGTAGTGTCTTTACTGGTCCAAAATTGTAATATTGTCGTATTTTTGTTCTTTTTTCCAACTGGTTTGTTTTTTTGCTTTCACATGTGAGAAGACCAATATAGGCTTGTGTAGTTTAGGTGGATGAAATGGAGGATTGTCCAAGTAAAATAAATAGAGGAAGACCAGTTATGTTCACCTTGCATGAGACTGTTTTTATTGAAAATGTGACTTGCAATAGATCCTAGCAGCATTGCTTGATCCTAGAGCTAATCTCACCTAGTGTGACGAGGCTTGATTGCTATTTTAGATTTTTTATTTTTTCTTCCTGCCTTGAAAATTATTTTATTTTGATGGAATAGTGATAGAAAAGGGGAATAATGAGATGGTGTGGAAAGTTTATTATAAAAGGAAATTTAAAAGATAGTTAGCTGTTTACAGCTGTTGCGGAAGGGGGCTGAGACTTTCTTTCAGGAAGTCTATATATTCTTCTCTTATCTGGTAGATGGAAGGAGGATTATTGTTTTGTAACCGGGAAGGCCCTATTTTCCTTTCTAAACCTTGGTTTGGAAGTTTTCTGAGTAGTAATACAGTTTTGAGGGACTGCCTCTACAATTTCTTTTTTGTGTTTTACCTTCTCTGTGAAGGCTCCTAACAAATAGTTTGTGATCATCTTTAGTTATTATTGCATCATGACACATTTCTGGAGTATGTTAGCTGCTTATGTATATGTAAGTGAGTACAATTGATTATAATAGTGCCTTTTGTCATGGGACATTCTTGGACGTTTGGGAAATGTTTTAGTCATATTTTCAAAAATATTTGCAATACTTTATTAATATTTGTATATATCTGAACATTTATAGTTATCGATACTCTATGTAGATATTATTAAATTCAATTTCTCCCTTCTACAGGTAATGCTGGCCTTGAGGCTGCTGTAAATTGGATAGTAGAGCATGAGAATGATTCTGACATAGATCAGATGCCCTTGGTACAGTATTATATTATTACTATCTCTCTTTGTTATTGTGTGCTTAACTGTTGATTGCTGCATAAGTAACAAATTTGATGTTGCAAACTTAAAACAAAAATAAGTTTAGTTCAAGTAATGTATAAGTGCCAAAATTTGTTCAGTGTAATCAACTTGCATCTCTAGTTTCTAACCTGCTGAATAATGATTCACTCAGGTACCTGCCAACTCCAAAATTGAGGCTCCTAAACCTTCTCTTACCCCTGAAGAACTGAAGGCCAAACAACATGAACTAAGGTATAAAACTGAATTCAGAAAACATTCATACTAAAGGGAAAAGTTATGAAAGAGTTTTAATATTATTATGGAGAAAGGACTTGAGAATAATTTTATAAATGTATTGATTCACTTGATGGAAGTAATGTATAATGATGACCCAGGGTAATCCCTAATTCAGATAACATTAACACTAAAGGGTGAAGTTACGAAGCTATTTTAGAGTTTTAATATTTTTATGGAGAAAGGAGTAGAGAATAATTTTAGAAATGTATTGATTTACTTGATGAAAGAAATGTTTGATGATGACCCAAGGTAATCCCTAATCTGCTTTCACCTGATCTTTAAAGGACACAGTTGATGCACTCTTTATTTTCCTTAGTAGCATAGGATGATTAAGTTAACAGCTAATGCGAATGTGTACTGCACCCTGAGTCCCTGATTTAAAATTTTAGGTAGTCTTGAAGTTGTTAATTATTAGAAATTAGAAATGTGTCTTCTTCTGTGTCCTCTACCATTTCATGTCAGTTGTATAAACGCCATTAATACACGACAATATTAATGTTATTGAAATTAGTGTCAATGTATTGAGTTCTGGCCTTGTGTTCAGTTGATATTGTCATAAGTTCATAACATAATGGCCTTTTGTTCTGGCCATTAATACACAAACATGTAGATTTTTTATATTATGTAGTTTAGCACATATGCACATGTGTCCAGAGCTAGTGTACATGGAGTTACTTTTTAACCCTATTTATTATTGCTTATATATCTTTAGATTGTGTAATAATTTGACTTTAAAACTATAATATCAAGGGAGAGAGCTCGCAAGAAGAAAGAAGAGGAAGAGAAGAGAGCAGAGAGAGAAAGAGAAAAGGTATTTTGTGGATTCATCCATTTGCTTCTCACTTATTTCTTGTGACTTTCTTTACTGAAATACACTTGTTTAAAATTTTTACATCATGGAAAATATGGGGATGTGCTTGTATGTAGACTTTGTTAGAGATATAAAACCAACCATGGTTCTCCATGTACATTTTTTAGCTTTTGGTATTGGGAGAGTTGGTCCCTGACATGGTGTATGACTCTATGATTGAGTTCAGTTACTCAATCAATGACTTAAAATGTTTTTGGGCATCTTTTGTACTAATTTTTCTGCTCTTATACAAGTCTAGTTATTCCTATGCAGTTGGACCAGTTTATAACATTGTAATATAGTATTTCTAAATACGTTTGTCCATATTTGTTAATGACTTTGGATTGTCATTTTCTTTATTTTTATGAAGGAGAGAATTCGCATTGGTAAGGAGTTGCTGGAAGCAAAGAGGATTGAAGAAGACAATGAGAGGAAGCGGTCTGGCTTAGCTAATAAATTTACTGTTGCACATCTTGTGTTTTGTTTTGAGTGCAGTTGGCTACAATAAAATTTTGTTCCTCTTGCAGGTTGTTGGCCTTGAGAAAAGCAGAGAAAGAGGAAGAGAAAAGGGCTAGGGAGAAAATCAAGCAAAAGTTGGAAGAAGACAAGGTTTCAACATTTCCTAACCATTTTGTTCTCTCTCTTGATCTTTTATTGAGCCAGTTCTTACCTGACTTTTGAATCAGATCATAGGAAGTGTCTTTAATTGGAATATGCATGTGAAATATATAAGTCCTAATTCAGTCCTAAATCTGTGTTGCTTACATCTATTTGATTTTGTTTTACCTTATGCGTTAAATCCAGATCGTTTGTCATGTGGCTGTTGTTGGATACTGATAATACATTTTGGGATTTGAATTTATTTTCCCTCAAGATCATTAACTTTCAAACATGATTGCTTAACTTTTTGTCTCAGTCTCTGGTAAAAAGATATAGAAGTCTAGGACATTAATTCAGGCTGTTTATGTAAAGATAAGTCACCATTGTCCATACATGGTTGTCAAAAATGAATAAAAATTGTACTTTATTGATAAAAAGTTATTTATATCTGATAGATTTATGTTCTTTTGAATTATACTATATTGTTTACATTTTGGAGTTGCATTCCACTTGGCATTTAGGTTATCCAAGTTATAGGTTAGATAAAAATGGTTGAGTTATGCTCCAACCCACAAATAAAGTGTTCTGCAATATGCATATTAATGAAACCTATTTCAAAAAAGTTTGGTGAAAGAGCTAATTTCTGTTTTGCCATTTTATTGTTTTAATGAAAGAATTGAATGATTTGAGATACACATAAATAGGAGCATTAAGTGCAGAGAAAAATGTGAGGGTTAATTTGAAGATACAGTGACTATTTGTGTTCAATGAAAGTTTCCGCAATGCCCATTTCCATACATGCTATACCAGAAACACCCATTCCGAAAATGACAGTCTACTTTTTGTTATTGCTAATCAAATTAAATATGGACAGAAGGAGCTTATGCATTTTGAACAAAACTGTTGGTAACGAAAAATAATCTTGGAGTTTGCTACTACCGCATTTATGGCTGCAGGAGCTTTTCTAGACTAATGTCTAAGTTTTTTAGAAAAACTTGAGGAGTACAACAAGCCTTTTTCTTTCAAAAGATGGCATAGGAAATCAAATATCTTTTATCACGGAATTTAAATCAAGTCACCTTGTTTGTCTATTATGACAGGCAGAAAGAAGGCGGAGACTTGGATTGCCTCCAGATGAACCTTCAGCAGCCAAACCTTCACCTGCACCTGTTGTGGAGGAGAAAAAGGTATGATCTTGGCCAAAAAAATTATGGGAACTTTATTTTTGTCAGTTACATGTTTATTTGAAATTTGTGCATGCAGAGTTTTGTGCCTGTTAGGCCTGCCACAAAAGCTGAGCAAATGAGAGAGTGCCTCCGTTCTCTCAAGCAGAACCACAAGGTACATTATTGGGAACACCTTTGTAGTTGACAGTATTAATAACTGTTTGATAGTTGATGAACTGGTGTCAATCTAACGTTGAATAGCATTAGCTTTAGAAACGTTAAAGTAGGTATTAAATATATTACGTAGGGAAAACTTCTATATGCTGTACTTATGAGTTGCATGACTCTAAATCTGGCTTTTGATCTCTGCTCTTCCCTCTATTGATTATATCAGAATTCTATAATGAGTAGAGGTGTGTGATCAAGCTCTTTGAAATATATTGTCTCTTTTATTTATCTTTAAGTTGGTATCAGAGTGGGTTGATCCCGCCATGCTGGTATCAGTCTTCTCCATCGAAGTATTCGTCATAGTTTTCTCCGGTATCCACCGGATCTGAAGTGTCTCTCCAAGCGATGACCAACCCTGTCGGTCCTGAAAGCAGATTCTGCTCCACGTGGCAAACATGCACACTCTTGGTTTGTTGTTGTTAGGTGCGTGACATCTCGCCAAACCTCCTGGTCTCTGTTTTGACCTCGAGTTCTTCATTTTCGGCATGGTTTGAGGCCAAACCTAGGGTTCTCTATTTGTTTATTGGTGGTTGTTTCTTCTCTCTCAGTCTCCACTTTCGATAATGTCTTTTGCACCTGCTGTCTCCTTCTCCGAAACTCCCACCATTACTTTTGAAAAATTCAATTGGAAAAATTATCTCTCTTGGGTTGCCTCAATTGAACTTAATAGTGTATGTTGACGATACAGTCATTCCAGGGCATGATGCTAACGGGATATCTCAGCTAAAGGAACACTTGTGTAAAGATTTTCAATTCAAAGATCTTGGAGGCCTCAAATACTTCTTGGGTATTGAAGTAGCTTAGTCAAAAGAAGGTGTTGTAATCTCTCAAAGGAAATATGCTCTATATATCCTAAAAGAGACAAGTATGATCGATTGTAGATTAGTGGATAGTTCTATGGACCTAAATTAGAAATTAATGATGAAACAAGGTGAATCTGACTCTGATCCAGATCTAAAAGACTGGTCCGAAATACTCTTTATCTTACTAGTACTAGACTTTATCTATCTTTTGTAGTTGGTATTGTTAGGCAGTTCATGCAGGCTTCTTGTATTGGCCATTGGGATGCTATCATCTGTATTTAAAGATACCTCAAAAAGGCTCCATTACAAGGTCTGCTAGATGAAGATAAAGTAAACACCCAAATCTCTGGGTGTAGGGATGTTGATCACGCTGGATCCCCTATTGACAAAAGCTCTACTATAGGACATTGTATTTTCCTTGGAAGGAAAAATTATTTCTTGAAAACGTAAGAAGCACAATGTAGTTGCCTGATCAACTGTTGAAGCTGTGGATATAGAAGAATGACGTCTCTTACTTGTGAACTTGTATGGGTGAAACAATTTCTTCAGGAACTTAACTTTTGTGAGATTCAACAAATGAAGATGCATTGTGATAACCAAGCTACTCTGCACATTGCTTCTAATCCAATGTTCCATGAGAGGACTAAACACAGAAATTAACTGTCATTTTATTTGGGAATGATCAACTTGCAAAAAAAGTGTTTACAAAATCCTTAAGAGGACCTCAGATTGAATTTATTTGTTCTAAGTTTAGTACGTACAATTTGTATGCTCTACTTTGAGGGGTAATGTTAGAATAGGTATTGAATATAGGTAGTAAGTAGTTGTATTGGAAAACTGCTATGTAGTGTACTTATGAGTTGTACCTATCTCTATACCTAGTTCTTGTTTTTGATCTTTGCTCTTCCCTCTACTCATTCTATCATAATTCTATCAATATAAATATGAGAACACGAGAGGTATGATCAAGCTCTGTGAAATATGTTGTCTCTTTTATTTATCTTAAGTAGAAATACCATAGAAACCTCCATCACTTTATGCTAAATAATACATTTTTTAGTGCAAATTTTGCATATAGCTTTTACATCCAAAAGTATTACCCCCCTGAATCTTTTCTACTTAGGTTCTTACTGCAATACCCTAACCTTTTTGTTGTCATGAAGGATAACTGTTTCTTAGGACATGCCCTTTTGATCTAATAATTTTAATAATTTTTCACGGCAAAAAGCAAAAGTGGTAAAATTGTGTTTTCCAGAATAAAGATGTACTGCTACTTAAAATTGAGAGTAGAACATTCATTTTGATCTTTGATAATACAGAAAGATATATCTAGTTGATCCTGCAACGTGGCCGTTTTTTAGTATGCATAATGTTAGCCGCATTTTACCTTCTGCTAAAGGAATTTGATTGCTTACATCTCTGCATTACTTCTCAAATATTGTTTGTCAAAATGTATCTTCTTAAAAACATTGTTACATCTTTAGCCTATTTACATGTTCACGTATTCTTGGAGCAGGAGGATGACGCCAGAGTAAAGAGAGCATTCCAAACTCTTCTAACTTACATAGGGAACGTTGCCAGAAATCCCGACGAGGAAAAATTCAGAAAGATACGTCTTAGTAACCAATCTTTTCAGGTATCAAACTCTGTCAGATATTGCCCCCATTTTCTGAATGCTTTTGAACCTTAACTTACGGTAAGTTTGTGTTGATGTTGGGTGTGTTTTACAGGACAGAGTTGGTTCCTTGAAAGGGGGCATTGAATTTCTAGAAATTTGCGGGTTTGAGAAGATGGATGGTGGCGAGTTCTTGTTTTTGGGCAGGGACAAAGTTGATATGGCGATCCTGAACTCAGCCGGATCTGAACTAGACTCTGCAATAAAGAATCCCTTTTTCGGAGTTCTTTAGATAAGGTAAGATGGTGCAAGTCTTATAATCAGACTTCACTTCTATTTCCAACTCCACTGCTACTCTTTCTTCATCAAACACCTGTTATTTCTTTACCTGAAGTTTATGAGGTTCATAAATATCTACACAGTGATTTATACTTGGCCTTCATATAAGTTTATGAGGTTTATTACAGTTTTCTTTCATGACTTCACCTTCTTCTATCTAATGTGATGCACGCCAGTTTGGATTTTTTAACCACTTTACCAAAACTCATAATGTAAAATTGAAATAAATTAGATAGAATTAAACTTTCTTTTCCACAGATTCTTTTACAGGGAATTTAAATATATTCAATTTAATTCTTTATTTTTAATGTATTTTTAATTTTTTTATTTGAATAAAATAATTCAAATGGATTGATTTTTTTAATTTTATTTTGGATGAAGTATTTTAATTATTGCTAAATATGAAATTATTTTAATATTAAATAATATTAATAACTAAATATTAAATATTAAATGTTATTCTAGTTAGTAATGTTTTTAGTTGAATTTGCTCATGATAAAGGTCTTTCTCGGTTAACAATTACTTGTTAATATTCACCACCTATCTTGGTTTAAGCATTTAATCAAAATTGTACGATGTTGGAATCTTGTTCTAACAATTTAACGAAATAAAAAATGAAAGTCTCTCGACACTTTTAACTTACATGACAAAACAATAAATATGTAAACATGTCAATAAACTCTACTAAATTAGGTCAATCATTATAATTAATGAATTAAATTATTTTAATGTGTATATTCATAAATAATTTATACATATTTTTTTTAATTAATATATGTTTTAAAATATAATTTACACTTTTTTTTGTTATTCTGAAAAGAAAACATACTTTTAAATATTTAGAAAACATACTTATTTAAATTTTCATTTAATTTTTTAAGTTACATGAACAAAAACTCGATTTAATATGTATATATAAAAAATAATTATTCAAAACTTGTCATTTAAAATTAAACTAAACCTTTAAAAAATAAACTCATAAATATTATTATTTTTTAAATAAAATTTAATTAAAAAGCTTAATATTTTAGTTTCTAAATATATAATAAAACCTATAAAAAATAATTTAAAAATATAAATTAAGAAATTAACCTATGTATGACAACTCTTTAATAACAAAAAAAAAATTAAAATCGTCACGACTTCTTCACAATAACCACTGACATAAATCAGTAATATTTTAAAAAAAATCAAAAATTGGTTATTTGACACACAAAAATTGCATCTTAGTTGAAAAACTTTTTTTTCTTGCTTCTATTTCATATTTAGTCACCTTTGGTCAGCAGAGAAAATCTGAGAGAAAAGAACAATTCACAATGACGGAGATGAAAACCAAATCCTGTTATTTACTTAAAAGTGTTGGTCTTAGTTTATTTGCTAAGATTTTTACCATTTAATAGGAAGCATGTTATAAATACTTTTAACTAATTATTAATTATTTTATATATGACTCTCAAATTAAATATAATAAAATTCAGTAAAATTATTATATACAAAACAACATACGATGACATAAATAGTACAAAAAATAAATAAAAACTATATTACCAATTGATTAATTTTACATCATTGTTTTTAGAGTATGACAGATGCTCCTCACCAATATTACAATATATTTTCTAGTGTCTACCATTGGTGTCATTATTGGTATTAATTATTGATTAATTTCTTAAATATGCTTTTAAGTAATGTGTTGGACAACATCAATGAATGGTGTTTTATACATGATGGAGTCTTCATTTTGAATGACTACAATTTGCAATACAAGTATGTTCCATTGAACACAGCATCAATTTTTCTTAATTTTTTTTTTAAATATTGAAATTCACCAGCCACCAAGATAAACACAAATTTTCTTTTTTTATTTGATAAATTCATGGGTGAAAGTGCTTAACTGATGGGTTTTGCAAAAATAAAATAAAATAAAGGCATGCAAAAACAAAATTACATGAAAAAGCAAAAAAAAAACTTTATAAGCTAAGAATATTGCACTATTTGTGAAACATTAATAATGTTTGCAAATGAAAGAGTTAATTTGAACTATTGAACTAAATCAAGAATCACATAAAAGTAAAGACCAAGCTCTTCTATTTCCTGAATGAACCATGATGCCATGCTGAACTTGTTCATAACCTTATAGCCTAAATAATGAGTATAAGTGGTTGTTGCATAAAATAAGGTTATAAATAGAAGTGATTAAATAGAAAGTCAATTTTAGAGATAAAAAATAATTAGTTGTTATATTGATTAAATTAAATATCATTTTAAATAAATAAAAAATTATTAATTTTTAAATTAGTTTCTATTATTGATAAATTATTTTTTAAATTGGTATCTAATTAGCTATCAAAGGTTTTAATTATCAATTATTTACATTCTAAATTTGTAGCAAAAACCGGATAGCTAATTTAGATATCAATTTAGACACTATTTATCAATAATAGAAACTAATTTAGAAATCAATGATTTTTTTAGTTTTTAAAATGGTCTCTAATTTAATCAATATAACAATAAATTATTTTTTATCTATAAAATTGATTTTTATTTAATGATTTTTTTTTCAAACTTCTCTGACAAAACTGTAATCCTCCCAACATCATACTAGGAGATAATGGATATAATGAGAGCAAAAGAAAAGAAAAAACCATGTTACTGTTGCTTCTGATGCTGCTCTAGAACTGTCAGGAAATGGAGTGCTCATTCCAGGAGTTAGTCCACCAGTGTTTCCCCCACCATAGAGTGGTGTTGCTGTGGTTGATGATGGCACATTAGGGTTGTTGTTCATAGGAGGTGTTGTGATTGGTGTATTTGGTCCTCCAGCAGAACTGAACATCAAATTGTTATGTCAAATGTTAGACTCCATAAACCATGAACAAACTCAGTGATCAATGAAAAGCATTTTCATGGCTTAACACAGAAATCAGTTCCCAAAATCTAGTTTTGGAGTTAACCTTTCCCACTATGCAAAACTGTTTTAAGTTAAAGCACAGCAGAGGACAATGTAAACAAGTTCTATACTTGTGGAAAAGAAAGGAATCAACAACTATGAATGCTGAAATAAATGCCTATAGACTTTCACTGCATAAATTTTTTGAATAAAACTGTTCTTTCTGGTTCTTCTTGGATTGCATGAGCCATGTGAAGGAAAGTTGTAATACATCTAACTTCTACATTGTAATAACCATGAGGGTGTGATCCAAGATCTAGATCAAGCATGAGAAATCAATCACACACAAAAGGTGTCAAACACATTCCAAGCAATGATTAGATCACAACCAGCATCTTCATGTGATCCCCCATTTGTGTACAACATGCATGCTTCTCTTATTGCTCTGTCTAAGTGCATAACTTTTAAGCACATCAATTGATTAAACTTGCTAAGCACATAGTTCAGAAAGTAAATCACCAGTTATTACTTTGTACCTAACTGTAATTATCCATCTAAAAAATTCCTTTCATGTAATGTAAGTCACCTTACCCCCAAACTATATCTTCTCTTTTATTAAAATCTGTCACAATAAAGTTGATATTTGATCCATATAATAGACTTTTATCTAATATATTTTTAGAATTTTTTATGAGTGCACTAATAAGAAGACAAAAATCTGAGCAGCAAGAATCAAATCAATGAGAGATGGTTGAAAGGTGGATGAGTTTATTATTTCACCCATTGATGCAAAGGGCTCATCTAACAATGTGGATAGATTCATGGATGAGTCAATTTCAGGATTGAGAAAGAACATCTGAACAAGTATATGCCATTTTCTACAGATTATTTATATTGGTAGAAAAAAACATCTGACATAAACGTAATCAATTACTGCAACACTGCAATGTTGCATCAGATACTTTCACACTCACTTTACCACGCCATAAAGCAAATACCACAAATATGATTCATGTGTGAAGATCAACACGTACGATCATGGTGAACGTGAGCCGTTGGATGAAGTGGGCCATACACAAGACTCATCCAACGGTTCAATCACAAAGTGCAGAAAAAGTAACCAACACACTCTGAGAGAGAGCACACAGTGTGTCAGTAAAATTGTGCAGCCCAAGATTTTGAAAATTATAACATAAAATGCTTTTGGTTCCAATTTTCAAATTAATTGGATCCATGTTCAAGCTTTTATATATATATGCCCCAAAGAAGGATATACCATATACCCACATTTTCAAATATGATTTTTACTCTTAAATATGATTTTGTGTTGTATTTCTAAAAGATTCAACAAGCATGCTACTTTTCTTTTCTTCCCCAGAAACTGTAAGTTGAAAAACCTTGTGCAAGTAAATGCAAACACAGAAAAAACAAATTTTGAGCAGAAAAGAGTAAAATTAGGTAGCCATGCACAAGACCCACTTCATCTTCCTCCTCCTGTTCAATCCAGCTCTCTCAAAACAGCCATTTTTGTTCACCACTGTTAAGTCTTCTCTATCGTATCAAGCACGCCATCTCAACCAAACAGAGGAAAAGGTAGCAAAGGGAATGAATGAATGAAAGAAAGGTGAAAATAAACTCACAAGGACAATGAGAATCCACTTACTTCAACATCAAGAAACACATTCACTTTCACCAATTCTAAATAAATAAAATCAAAATCTTCATACAATAATATAATATCAGCAACAGAGTGAACTTAAACCATACAGAAAAGGCCATCATACCTTGCTGTAGAAGGATACACACAAGATCCATAACCTGCAAACAAACACCAAACCAAATCAAACTCTCAAAAAAACTTTACAACTTAAAACATCTCAAAACTCATTGCTGTGAAATGGCCATACAAAAAAAACGGAGTGAGTATTTTTTTTCCTATAACTAATAGATGTGGGACTCCAACCGAAACAGAGTGAGTAAGAAAAAAGAATGGAAATGAGGAAAAGAGAGATACTGGGATCACTGGTGGCAATGGTGCCTGTTCCAGCAAAATCACAGGAGCCAGGAGCTCTGGCTCTGCGCTGATAGTAGCTGTTGAAGGCATAGGAAGCGTGGGCCTGAATGGTGTTAGGGAGAAAACAGAGTCCCTCAGACTGAAGAGGAAGACAATCAGCACCAGCCCCACATGCATAGTCCAAAGCCGTTTGCAGTGCATCATTGCTGGCATCACTCCTTGCCACACACCAAGTCGCAGCACCTTGACCAACCACATTCTGGATTTCCACCATCATGGTTAGTAACAACAGAGGAACAAACTTTGGTGCTGCCATTGGAGAAAGTTATAGCTCAGTGTGTTGCTTTGCTTAGTTGGTAAAGGTGGAGAGAGAAAGAGAGAGAAGAGAGAAAGAAGAGAGAAGTTTTTGGAGAAAAAGGAGAGATTATATTAAGGTGGGTTAGAGAGTGCAGAGATGGGAAATGAAGCCTCTTTCGCTTTCTTTTTGCATTCTCTTTTTCTTTTTATTATCAGAACAGAACATAACACATCATACTGTAACTTGGTTTCTGTGTTCTAACGTTAATGTCTGTCTCCCATCATCAAAATCAAATATCAACGTCACTTCGTATCTTGTCAAAGATTAATGATATATTCATAATCTATTGTTTTTATACAATTACATTTTATAAAAATATTTGTTAAATTTGTGATAATTTTATTACAAGTTTAACATAATTTTAGAAATAAAAATACATTAATTTTTATAAAACTTAAATTTATTTTATAAATTTTTATTATAATTATAAAAATAAAAATAAATTTTTTTAAATCAGTCATAAAAAACATTCTTAGTGTAGATAAATTTTTATTATCAATTTATATAGTTTATAATTATATAATATCTAGATTCGTATTCTCGTGCTTTACATTTTAAAAATTGTACATATTTTTGTGTTCATATATACGTATCATATTAATGTTCTTGTTTGTAATACATAAATTACATTATAACTTTCAATATTACTATTTTAATATTTTTTCATATCATTTAATTATAAATTTATTTTTTATTATATATTTATTTTTAAACTCATCAAGAATTATATACAAAATTTTAGAATTGTATATAATTTTTCGAGTTGTGAAACTAAACAAATGTCATTACCCCAAACCTGTTCCCTAATGATACGTTTGGATTCAACGATAGAAAGTTATGAGATGAGAAATGCGTTGAAAGTTCGTAAATCAAGATAATAAAATGTAGAAAACAAGGTAAAATACTTTTAACTTTCTTTGTTTCCATATTTGCGAAGAATTGCAAAGATTTTGATTATATATATATATATATATATATTATCAACATAAATAATAATAACAATTATTAAAATATTAATAAATATATAAAATGATAATTAAAATAAAAATATTAATAATAAATTTATGAAATAACAACTATAATTAAAAATATATAAATAATAATTAATATTGATAAGAATAAATAAATAAAATTAAAATTAATTTATAATATATATTTTATAATTATTAAAAATTTACATCATAATACTATTAAAATTCAAAAACTTCACTTTCCTCTCAAATCACTTTAAATCTACTCTTTCAAATCTCCTCTCCAATCCAAACACACTCTAATAGATAATCTCAGGTTTTTTTTTTTTCTTTGTCTCCTTATTGTAATTTAAAATAATCTAATTATATGTTAAAAATTATTTATTATTAGACAATATTTAAGATAAACGTTATAGAAGCAAATAAATATATACAATTCTGGAGTCACTGGTTAAGAAATGAAATGATTTTAAAATTCTACAAGATATTTCCAAAACAAGGATTGGCACTTGGATTACCTTTTGGTTTACTCCCCACTTTATATTTGAACTAAATATTAAAATTATATACGGCTTTGTTTAAAAAAAATTAAACTAACATCAGTTATGTGATTTTGTTATAGTGGAGTTTTAATTAGAAAAGTTCTTAAAAGAGAGTCTAGATGTCTTCATTAAATACAAGTAATATTTTATTATATTTGACATTTTTAATGCAAGAAAAATTGAGTTTTTTTTTAATCTTATCTTTTCCTCGAACAAAGTGGTATCGAGGATTTGGTTTGATCTAGAGAGTTAAAAGAGAGAAAAATAGATTTGAGAGATGGCAAACAATGGGTATACCACCTTCTAAAATTTTCTAGTCTTATAAAAAGAAATTTATGAAAAATAGTGTCTTTGCATGAAAGCACTAATACACTTTCAAGGTGTTTGGGAGATTGTAGAAAAATATTATAAGGAACTACAAGGGAATAAATATTGTTTCAATATGAGATAGAGAGTTTGTTTGGATGACCTGGTGTTTGAGAAAGTTGTTTATACTACTACGTCGAAAAAAGCTTGGAAGATATCGAAAAAGTAATCCAAGACATTGATAAAGTGAAGAAGATAAAGTTTCAATCACTAAAAAGTGACTTTGAAGTTTTGAAGATAAAAGAATCCGAATTAATTTTGAATTATTTCTCCAGAATAAATGTGGTTGTTAATCAATTGAAGGAATATGGAGATAAAATAAAAGATGTTTATGTAGTAGAGAAAATCCTACGTTCCTTAACTTCAAAGTTCGATTATGTGGTACGTAGTTGAAGAGTCAAAATATCTTAACTCCATGATTATTGAAGAATTGAAATGTTCTCTACAAGCTCATGAAGCAAGGACGATAAAAGTCATTGGAGCAAACCCTCCAAACTCGAGTTTCTTTGAAGAATAATAAAAAATTTAGAACTCAACGAAGTCATGTACAAAAGATCCTATGAAGAAGAAAACATGATCATATATTAACTTGTAGATTCATGAAATTATTAAAGTTTCAAAATTTTCAAAAATTAAGAACAAAGATTGATGTGAAGAAGAAAATTTTAAATTAAAAAAAAATGTTATTATAATTTGAAATAAAAAAAATATCTAAAATAACTCTTAAATTTCTCTGAATAAAATCTAGAAAGTTTTTAATTAAATAAGAATATAGAAAATTCTACAGTAACGTTTTATTTAGAAAAAATCCTAAAGAAAAGTCTAAATCTTTATGTTAAACACTTATAACAATTTCTCTTTTTATTCTCATCTCTTTCTAAGATGCACCAAAATTTCAAAATACTACAATTGAAAAATTTGTATGGGATCATCATAATTAAATATTATTCCTATCACATCATTAATTATCAATGAAATGTATATAACTTAAGTGTGAGCTTTATATTTTTAAAACTCAACACTAAAATTATTCTCAGTCATCATCCTACTTTGTATTTTCACTTTTTCCTTACATTCTCATTACAACTTTATAAATTATTAGTTTATTATACTTTTAATTATTATTATCATTATAATATAATATTTTATTATAAAAAAAAAAATCAATTACACATTTTTTATATAATCGCATTAGAAATCTTAATATTATCATTTTAATATTTTTTATATATTTAATTTTATTATATATTTATTTCTAAATGCATCACAAGAATTATATTTAATTCTAAATCTTAATATTATTATTGTAATATTTTCTTTTACATTATTTAAATTTAAATTTATCTTTTTGTTATATATATTTACTTCAAATCCTATCACATAAAAAATGATATACGACTCTTATAGTTCTAAGAATATTTTTGTCTTTTTTGAGGTGGTGGTAGAAGATGACTAAAGTTGAAGAATATACTATGGCATTAAAGTTGAAGAATATCACTAAAAAAGGAGAATCCAATACTTATATAGAGAAATGGACTTCACCTCTTGCATGTATGCAAAACAATGAAGAGCCTTCTTCCTCTGAATACCTTCCATGTCCAAAACCTGCAACTCATCGTTAATAGACTTCACCTGTTACTCCACTCCACAGCTTTAGCCTTCTTGTTCTATTACAGGTTCTGTTTTCTTTTCCAACTCCCACAAAACAGACAAGGCTATGGCTTGTTATCATGGCTACTTGTTTTTGCTTCAGAAACCATTCTATCCTTCGTTTGGATCCTTGATCAAGCCTTTCGCTGGCGCCCCATCTCACGTTCTGTCTTCCCAGAAAGATTGCCGGAGGATCACAAACTTCCTCCTATTGATGTGTTCATATGCACTGCAGATCCAACTAAAGAACCCACTTTGGATGTGATGAACACTGTTTTGTCAGCCATGGCTCTGGATTACCCTCCAGAGAAACTGCATGTGTATCTTTCAGATGATGGGGGGTCTCCTTTGACCCTGCATGGTGTGAGGGAGGCTTGGAAATTTGCTAGGTGCTGGCTCCCCTTTTGCACAAGGTACAAAATCAAGAACAGGTGCCCCAAGGCTTACTTCTCTGCTTCAGAGGATCATGCTGATGATGCTGATTTTGCAAGGAGTAGTTTGTACTTGGCAGATAAGCATAAGATCAAGGTTGACTTTGAGGGAACTTGGTTTAATTCATCTTTTAGTTTTTAAATAAACAATCTTTGCAAATATATCTGACTCTGTAGTATTTAAATAATGTTGAAATCTTATATAAACTATTGTAGATGCTCACTTAATGATTTTTAAATAATTTGCAGGAACAGTATGAGGGTTTTAAAGAAGAGATAAAGGCATTCAGAAAAGATAGGCCATTTTCCAGAGATCATCCATCTGTCATTGAGGTATACTAGCGTTTGGCGTCTCTCATTTTGGCTTGAATATTGGATTGGACCAACTTGAATAAAGAAACAGAATTCTGGTTTTTTTACTATTCTGGTAACAAAAAAATTACTAAAATGGTTTATGATGTACTTTTGTAAAACTTTAAGATGTGATTTCCAACTTGGTACTACTGATACACTACGATGATGAGAAACAAATTATGTTAGGAATTTGGTTTATTAATCTGCATTTTGGCAGGTGATTCAAGAAAGTATCACAGATGATGTAGATAATGTGAAAATGCCTGTCCTTGTGTATGTTTCTCGTGAGAAAAAGGCTTCTCATCCCCACCATTTCAAGGCTGGAGCCCTCAATGTCCTTGTATGACTATACTTTTCTTTTGTGTATCTGCCAAACTGCATACAAAACTTGTTTTACCAACACAACAAGTATAATGTTTTCCCATCTTACACTGCAGCTTCGTGTCTCTTCAGTGATGAGTAATTCTCCATACATTCTAGTTCTAGATTGTGACATGTTCTGCAATGATCCAACCTCAGCTCGATATGCCATGTGTTTTCACCTTGATCCAAAGATGTCATCCTCCTTGTCTTTTGTTCAATTTCCTCAGAAATTTCACAACATCAGCAAGAATGACATCTATGATAGTCAGCTGAGATCACTGTTTTCAGTAAGAACTAAGGACATCTAAATCAGACATTTGTAATTGTTTCATATTGTAGAAGATGGTGCAATGCTTGACTAACTTTGTTTTTTGGACAATTCAGCTACAATGGCAAGGTATGGATGGGCTTAAGGGACCTGTTATGTCAGGTACAGGCTTTTATATAAAAAGGGCATCACTGTTTGGAAACTGTGCTAGGAAAGGTATTAAATTAAACAACATTTTCTTATCTAGTTGCTTCCTAAAACACAAAATTTCAATGACATTGACATATAAACATTGCCCTTGTACTGAGAGGTTACCATACTCTTTACTATTCTTTGTGTTGAATCCTAGGAAGTGATCTGCTGCAACAAAAAGAACAGTTCGGTTCATCTAATGAATTCATCAGATCACTTGATGGAAACAACACAAGTGATTTGGTATCTGATCAGAAATATGCATTTCTAGAAGAACCTCACTTTTTGGCTTCTTGTAGCTATGAAATTGGCACTAAATGGGGAGAAGAGGTAGGTAGACCTGTTAATTATTTTATTTTTTTCAAAATTCTTGTCTAAAAAATGTGCAAAATTTTTTGACTGTTGCAGGTTGGTTTCTTATATTATAGTGTAGTAGAAGATTACCTTACTGGATTTGTCTTGCATTCTGATGGATGGACTTCAGTTTTCTGTGAACCATCCAAGCCACAGTTCCTAGGTACAGCTACAACAAATTTGAATGATGTACTAATCCAAGGCACTAGATGGTACAGTGGTTTGTTTGAAAATGGTATAAATAGATTTTGCCCCCTTATATATGGACCAACAAGGATGCCACTTCTCCAGTGTCTGTGTTTTGCATGGCTCACATATTTCCCTCTCTATTGCTTGCCCCTTTGGTGTCTTGCAACTGTCCCTCAGCTCAGTCTACTAAATGGAATACCCTTATACCCTAAGGTAACAACAATAATGACCTCACTTCCCACCATTTTAAGTCAAGTAATGATATATTGACAACCTACTTCACTATACAACCTCTAGTTGATGATATAAAGAAAAAGTATTTTCGTTATTTCATACAAAAAATTGAAATTTTAGGTAAAGAACAGGACTGTATACTGAAACAAGGTTGTCAATGTATCATTTTTCTTTTTTAAGTGTCACATTCGTGCATATATTTGCTTCACATGCTAAAACCATTTTTTCCTTTTTCTTTTGTTCTTCTTCATAGGTTTCAGACCCTTTTTTCATTGTCTTTGCATTCATCTTTCTATCAGCTCTTCTAAAACATTTACAAGAAGTCTCTTTAACTGGTGGTACACTCCATAACTGGATAAATGAGCAGAGGATCTGGATGATGAAATCTGTCACTTGCCATTTATATGGATGCTTGGATGCACTGCTAAAGAAATTTGGTATAAGAGAAGCTAGTTTCTTGCCCACTAACAAACTAGAAAATGATGAACAAACTCTGCTATATCAAATGGATAAATATGATTTCCAAGCATCAAATATCTTTATAGCACCAATGCTTTTTCTCATCACTGTCAACATATATTGCTTAGTGGGAGGAGTCTACAGAGTGTTATTGGTGGGTGACTGTGACAAAATGTTCATACAGCTTTTCCTTGCAGTTTTTATAGTTACTGTCAACTACCCTCTCATTGAAGGGATCCTAATAAGGAAGGACAAGGGAAGCATTTCAAAGTTTGTTGCCATACCTGTAATATTGGCTACTCTTGTTCTTTTGAAAATTTTTAAACTACTAGGAAATGTTTAATATGCTCTGCTGGCTACATGTATTCCATTTCTAATTTAGTTTAATTTCTATGTATAATTTTCAATAACTTCATGATTCTTGAAGTTTGAAGGGAGACTATTCAGAGTTCATTCCGGATTCCGGATTTTGACCACATCTGTACCAGAACAATAACAAGTTGGATATTATTTTCTCTTCTAATTATTATTTTCTCTTCTAATTTGATCTTCATATGGTATCCCCAACATCATTGCAAATGTACAAAGAGAATGGAAAGGTTGCATGGCCACAATGTCTCAAGGAAACATGTCTTTAAAAGAGTATGAAAAGTGTTTAAAAAGTGTGAATCAAGACATAAAGATAATTTTTTTCAATCTAGATCATTCATCTAGATTTAACAATTTTAATTTCATTTAATTTTTTTGACCTCAATAATTATCGTAGTCATTTTTTTTTTGTAAATGATTTTTAAATATATGAAAATTTGAGGAAGTTTTAGGATATTATTTTTTGAAAAATTAATTATTCTTTTATAGGTAATATCCTAAAATTTAAGTGATGATTTCAATGTTCTCTTAAAAGTAATTTTTTAAAATAAGTCTCACCTTAATATCTATTCAAGTGATGATTTTTTAATGTTCTTGTAAAAGTAATTCCTCCTTCATGAATCTTGTCTTAATTCATGTTCTTGTGTAAACAATGTTAAAGTAACGAAACTCAAGTCTTCTTTGTCCTTTTCTATTTCCACTTGAAAATATTTTCATTCTTCAAAAGACATACATAAGATTTGTAATAATGATGTCATAAGATTGTCTCCGTGAACAATACACCTAGTTTTTAAAATAAAATAAAAAATTATAGAAATGGTTCATCTTTTATATTCTATCCTTTTTGTTCAATTTGGTCATTTATCTTTTAAAAAGTTTAATTTAGCCCTTTATATTCTTAAAGTGGTTCAAAATTATGATTGCGTTATACATTGTTAACTGCATTTTCTCCCTCTTCACTCTTAAACTCTTGCAAAATGCGAGATTTCAAAAACAGTCTTAAACAATTGTGCGTAATTGACTTATTTGAATTATTTGTGAATAAGATTTATCTTTTACTACTCAGTTTGGATTATGAGGTTGGAGAGAAGAGAAAGTCATTAAAGTAGGATGTGAGAAAGTTCAATTATAGAAGGGGAGGAAAACAAAAACATTAATGTGGTTAATTTTAAATTAACAAGATAATTTTACTCAAACTATAATAAAAGGTTAAATTGAAAGAATACGTGCAAATTAATATAAGTGAAAAAGACACTATTTTAAGATTAACTCTTAGAAGTCTAGTTACAAAATAAAATTTCAAATTTATATAATATACGAAATTATCACATAACCTATACCTATTCATAAAAATATATTTAAATTAAATTCGATAGCAATTATTTACGTAAAACTATGTAAATGTTATCAAGTGTAGCAAATTTACTTAATAATTTTGTTATACTATTTTCAATACTATATATATATATACCTTAAAGAGTTAAACTACTATAAAATAATGTCTTAACATTTACTTGATGTTTTCTTCATAAAAGTTTAAAAAAACACTTGACGAGAGTATTTTGAATCTGTAGTTGAGAAACAATGAATCCATAAAGTTATGTAGCTGATCTAAAAATGCAAGCAATGTTAATATAAATACAAAAATAAAGAACTATACAGGTGTATGTATAAACACAACTGACTCAACCAATCAACAAATAAAAGATGGGGCCATAAAAAATGAGTATGGCCTGTACTAGTAAACTCAACCAAACACACCCAAAAAGGTAAAAACCACTCACAATATTTCTAGTCTATATGTGTCAACAAGCATGGAACGAATGAGATTTAAGCAAACCCAGCTAGGACTTCTGAAGAACACATTTCTCATACAAAGCAATGATATCTTTCTTGTTGGGATTCTTCAACCGAAGCAGCTGATCACCATAGTTGTGCTTTGTGAGCTCTTGTTTAAGCTTCTGGACGGTAAACTTTCTGTAATCCTCCTCGTTTGTTCGCTGACTAAGATTTTCTTCAGCACCCTCAAAGACGGAACCACCATCTTCTGGTTGGGTGTACTTAAGAGGACTGGATGTACTCCTAGTTCTCTTGGCTACCTTTGCTATTCTTGGGCTTACCTCCATGTCATCACCAAAGTCGTCATCTACCCTCATACGTTTACCATGGGAAGCAGTGTTTAGCTTACCGTCATATGCAGTTTCATTCAGTCGAAATTTAGTCAACTCTTGATGGAGAGAATCAATTTTGGCTTGTGCTGATTGTAACTGCAGGGAGAGAGCCTCAGCCCGGTTATTTGCCTGTGCATGTGCTTCACGTTCTGTTTCCAGAAGTTGTTCGAGAATTTGCGCACTATTTCGCCTGTGGGTCTTGTCTTTATCCAAAAGGGCTTCTAAATCCTTCTCTCTCTGTTGCACCTTTTCCTCTAGTTTCACAGCTCTGGTAAGTGCATCCTTCTCCGAATCCCTTACTCTCTGTAATTCAGCTTCCAAATTATCTTTCTCCCTCCCCAAACTTTCAATTCTCGTCTTAGCCCTCTCAATCTGTGTCAGTCTTTCCATTGCCAGTCTCTGCATCTCACTCTTCTCCTTTTGAGCCATGCCTGCTTCAGCCCGTGTTTTATCAGCCACTTCAGTAGCCCTGGCAGCTTCTCTTTCGGCAATTTTACACCTTTCCTGGACCTCATCAAATCTTTTGAACTCAGTCTCATACTTCTGTTCTAGATGGTTCTTCTCCTGCTGAAAAACCATTGCTTCCCTCTCGTATGATTGGGTCTTCGCATTTTCAATTTTCAACTTCTCAGACAACTCTTTAATTTCAATCCTCAGTGATGATATTTCAGTATCATAACTTCTTATCTTTGATTCAGCAGCCTGCAAGGTGGATAACGCACTTAGTCCCAAAAAGACTAAACATGCATATATAATTGAGTGTAGAATTCTAAAGTCTTAAAATCCATCTACAAATCCCAGACAAGTGAAGATGCAACATAAGATCAGAAATCAAGGGACCAAAATGACAGAAAAAATAAGAGATGCACAAGTATCAAGAATATAAAACAGAATTTATACACATGCACAACATAAATCTTGTTTTGCTGAAAGCACTTGATAATAGGCTCTGTGAGACACTTTTAGAAGCCAAGAATCTCACCTTCAACTCTAAATTCAGGGTAGTTAAACACTTCTCAGCATGATCAATTTCTGCGGTTTTCTCTCTTATTTCATCTTCCTGCACAGTTAGCAAGGAGTAACAAATAAGAACTCAAGTTTGCAAACCATTACAGATCTCTTTGTGTAATTGGAAAAGTGAAAGATATAAAAGAAATGAGCAGGAATCTCAAGAGGGAGAGTGCACTTTTTCAGCCAAAGTTCCAGAAAATTCTTCTCTTAAAGCATCTTCTCTCAACTGCGTCTGCTTGTTTGTGCGCTCTTGCACAATAGATGCTTTCTCTAAAGCAGATTTTGCTTCCCTAATGGCAATATCATACTTTCGCTTCCACTCCTCTGCCTCCTCTTGAGCAGACTGAGCTTGTTCCTTTGCTGCTGCCAACCTTGCTTCAGCAGCACCACTTCGGGACTTGAGAGCTGCTATTTCAGAACTAGCTTGATCTACTTCAGCTTTCTGCCTCGATAAGACTTGCTCGTATTTTCTTTTCCAATCCATAGATTCCTGTTTGGTAGAATCTAGTGTTTTCAATAAACTAGAGTACCTTTCATCCAGTGATCGACGATTAGTTTGGAGATCAGTTATTCGATTCATGTATTCATCAGTTAGTTTCTTCTTATCTTTGATGGCATCCTCATATCTCTTGACATAGTCAGATTTTTCACCTTCACTGGCTTCCAACCGTTTCATTTGAAGAGCCATCTTATCTTCAAACAACCGGCATTGTAAAGAAAGAGAACTCTTTTCTGATTCAACTTTAGCTACTAGCCTCTTGATAAGGTCAACCACAGGGCCTTCAAAACTGTTGACAGCAGCAACATGGAAATTAATTTAGAAAGTCACTGGAAAGACAAAATACACAAGTAGAAGATTTGGCAGATAGACATTTTAACAAACCTTCGTTGCAAGAAAACAGCAAGTTTTTGCCACTTCCCTGGTCCTTGAATAGTTTTTTCATATTCAGATAGAAGAGCATCAAGAACCTGAATCAAAAATACATTATAGAAACTTATATTCTTTCAACAGTCATGATCTATATTTTCCATTAGGAGCATAGCAATTACCCTAGCAACATTATCAATCTTTGCATCAGAAGCATTACAAGCTGCCCTCAGCCTCTTTTCCATAGACTGAATGGCATTTGAGCACTGCAGATCTGCCTCCATGAATGCATTCTTCCTATAATCCTGTTAACCAATACATTAGTAACATCAAATACGACATAGAAAGATCAACCCCAACCCTCAAATGAATAACAGACAATTGCATACATACTTACCATGACAAAATGTTAGGTGTACGTACAGACAGATATACATAAAACTTAATTGCACTTTAGATCCCTTTAATTTGTACCATGTGATTAAGATCCTCCCAGTCTTAATAAGCCAACTAAGTCCCTTTATTTTCTGAAACTGGAGGTTCTATGCCTTGGGCTAGAACGATACCTCCATGGCTGGGACAGGGAGCTCATAACTGTTACGGTCATACTTCCATGCTTTCTTTTAGAACTACAAATCCCTTTGTTGATTTGATTGGGATGGATCTCTATTAAGAGTCCACTAATTATGAGTTCTGATGAACTTCTAAAACTTTCATATCCCAAATCATAAACCACAAAAATAATTTGATAGACCATAATGGATTTAAATAACCACAACTGAATATTGTTATGGTAACTTATAAATAAAGAACTCATTGTATATATTTTCCCTAAGTGCAATAACAGGTTATCTTCACTTCCCAATGATTCAATAAAACTTTAATAAAGCACTAAATAATGTTCAACAAAAGAGGGGGGAAAAAGCAAATTTGATTTTATATTTTAAACTAGGAACAAAAATAAATTTTGTGCCTCCCCCCCCCCCCCTTCCATAACCTCCAATACTGCCAGAAATGAATAATAATGGTTTGTAAGCCAAAACAAAATGTTATTCCATTCCAACCCTCTAGGGATAGAAAGAAGCACCAAGCAATTTTCCGTTCAAAATGGTGATAGCAGGCTATCAGAACCTCTCCCACTAAATCCTATAACAGAAGTAGATAAAAGGCAAGCCAATTACATGAGATGCATCCAGGTAGCTTACAGCCTTACATGTTTAGGGTTTAGGAACCACAAAAAGAGGGGAGGAGACAAGACACAACAAATTATAAGCTAACATGCACATAACTTATTCACATTAAGTTTATCAGTTAATCCCACTCATGATCTGACATACACAATACCTCAAATGCCTTTTTGAAGAATTTCAGAAGAAGGTCCTCATATTTCTTCCTGGGTGAACCAACTCCCACAGCACTAGCATTAAAAGCAGCCATTGACTTTTGAACTGCTAGTTCGTGTGCTTCCCTTAAAGCACCCTACAAACAAGCATTACTGTTAGAAAGAAGAAGAACTATAATCATCATTTACTTTAAGCAGATAGAATTGATTACTCACTTCCTCAGGGGCTGTTGACCGCTCAAAAGAAGACATATAAACATCAGTAGCAGAATCATATGCCCGACGACACTCAGCTTCTTCAACACTCTGCAAGGCAACAACAATTGAAGTATAAAACCAATACTTTAGCAAACAAAAAAGTCAAGAACAAACGGCTTGCTGTAATATTATCACATTTTCTTTCCCATATTTTAACAAACTATTTTACAAAAATCTCTGAATGAATAATGTCATGTTTCTGCTTTTATTAACAGATAAAATATACTTGGTAAGAAGAACAAATGATATTCTTGTGGGTAAAAACTCTAAAATTACTTCAAATGTCAGATAAAAGTAATCATTCACATTAAAAGAAAGGGGATAAAAGCAGCATACAATTTAGAACAATTAATAGAAAGAAATTTCAATCAGTTGAACATTAACTTCCAGGCCAATTATGATTTATGAGCACGTAAAATGAATGATCAAAGTTTTCTCAGGCATCTTATTTCCTTGGGTGGTTAAAAATTATATTATGCAATTGCAACAAGCCACTAAAATGACATTTTATAACCAATTTGACCAAAATAAAACCTTAAACATGTCCAATGAATACTGTATCATTCTTTATGTCATACAGTTAAATTTGTTCCTCTCTAACTCAAGTAATAATTTGAACATTTAATATTAACTGTATCATTCTTTATGTCATACAGTTAAATTTGTTCCTCTCTAACTCAAGTAATAATTTGAATATTTAATATTAACCTGCCAGGAGGAAGAAATTGTAGGCACAGCACCATGGTTGAGGGCATCCAGATAAGATTCTGTTATACCAACCAAGACAGGTCCAGTCATCATAGTTGCGCCAACTTGTTTTGGCCTTGTTCTCTCAAAAACAAACTTTGTCAAGGCATCAAGCCCAGATCGAAATTCAGGCCTTAATTTTCCAAGCTGCATAACATAAAATATCAAAAAGTTAAAAGATGCAAGGAAATGACAACAAAAGAATGTCAGCAGATAGATTACTTACTGATATCTGATCCAGTCGCTGTAGATCATTTTCGTTGTTCAAAGGTCGCACAAGAGTGAAGCATTCCCTGTCTGGGAACAAAGCCCGAATGGAATCTCGAATCTGTTGTTTAATTGTCAGAAATATAATTATTCCAGGGAAAATAAAGTTCATATTTGCCATTTTCCAATGTACCTTGAAAACTTGCAAAATGTATTTTCAAAAAATTATAGTTTGTAGCTCGCAAAGACAGGAAGTAAAAGAAAAATATATTCAGAAAGTAACCAAAGCACAAAATCTAGTAGGAAAACATTCCATACCTGGAATGCCAAATCAATGAAATTTTTAACATAGAATCAAGAGTGGAAGATTAATTATGTCCTAATTGATTCAAAGTGAGAAATTACTTTCAAGCCCTGAGAATTGATGGTTTGTGCTAAAATTTTGTTAAGAATTTATAATTAAACAAGTCAGTAAAGAATAAACCTAGTCAAATATTCAGGCATTGGAGAGGCTGTAATTATAAATTTGCAAAACTATGTAAGCAAGCATTAACACAATAAATGGGGAATGACCATACATATTAGAGAAGAACATCAACAGTCGAAACAGTATTAATCACACACAAGTATGAGATTTGATGGGAGTTCCTGACTAATTTGCATTAAGAATACTTGATGAATGAACATGAAAAATGTGAACCACGCATTAGCAATGGTGTAGCAATCTTGCACAGGTCTGGACAGTTAGAGTTGAAATCTTTCCCTAGATCTCTCTTCACCATAAACAGTAGTGAGACAACTAAATTGCATTTTTGAATAACTAAAAAAGGAAGCAGAAAGGTACCTCGTTTTTAGCTCCTATATCTCTTCCACTCCCTTCAACAGGTCTCAAGGCAAGTTCCAGATAATCACGGGGTGTTATTTTTCTGTTATCTTCTGTTAGGTCCAAGTAAAAGTCCTGCCAACATGAGGGTTGACAAATTAAAGAAGTAAAAAATGAGAATATACATTACAGTTACAGTATGCTAAGATACCACCATAACTACAATATTATGACACTTTTGCTCATCATGTCGAATTGTACACAACCTACCCTTAAAAGCCAAACAAAAATTGGGGAGAACTGTCCTATCTCAGATGCGGAAGTCTTCCCTCCAGATGCTCTAACACGAATATGCTTTGTCATTTGGGTGACTAGGGAAAGACGATCCAGGGCAGCCTCATCGATACCGCCCATCTGGAAAAAAAAAAGTAGCATCAGCATTTCAATTTCAGCAAGAAACCCCCAAAAGTTGGAAAAATAAAGTTTCATGCTGTAACAGACTGAAATTGATCATGACATGTCAAGACCAAGGAATAAATGAGCATGCTAGACAGAATGTATAGGTTTGAATAGGCCGAGCCAACCTGGTTATAAATAAACATGCTAGACAAAAGAACTGCCAGTGAGAATATCTGGGTGCTGTATGTTCCCTGCGTAGTAAACAAATTGCTGAGTAAGACAAGTTAGCAATGTTTAGAACTCGACTACATACATGTGAAAAAGAATATATGATTAGAAAGCTGAAAAACTGACCGTTTGATCATAAGCATCTATTCCTTCACTGTCTAATAGCAGGAGATTATATTCTGTTCCATCAAGAGCAGTCCTTTTCAAAGGTGTACTCCACAACCAAAGCCCTTTGGTACAAGGCCGATGTGTTGATGCTACTTGAAATCCACTACTCTTTCCTAATAGCTGAAATAAAATTTTAAAGAAAAACATAAGCCCAAAATCTATATAATACATGTTATAATAACAAAATCTTGTAAAATAAGTATATTTCAAGACCAGCAGAAATAATGCCAGTGGAAACATTGAATCTCAGTTTGAAAAAAAGCAGTTTCACGTAGGCTAAAAAATATTCCGAGACATGTAAGTAAACAATCCAATGGCGCAGAAAGAAGTACCAAAGCATTTATCTTCGGCATACTCCAGAATTTGGCACCTAAATTTACAACTCTAACCAAACGGAAACAATGATCCACAAACTAATTGTTGCACACGATAAGCAAACGAGCACACACTCTCAAAATCACAAAACCACACTTTCCACTGTAGTCACTGGACTACTAGCCAATCAAGGACAGTCCCCAAACCTTCCAACTATGTTTCGAATTTCGCGTTCAAACTACGTTATAACAAAAAATCACCGCCACCACCACAAAAAAAACGGCGGTTGCCCCAAAATTAATCAAAACCAGATACGCAATAGTCAAACAAAGCGATACTGTAACATAAACACCATTACAATCAAACAATCTACGGTCATCCCACGGAACAAACATCAACGCATCAAAACCCTAATTACTAACTGCAACACTACACTCCAAAACCCTAAACTCGAACAGCGAAGAAAAATTCACTCGAATAGAATAATTACCTGATTCAAGATGAAACTCTTGCCCTGCCGCGCGCGACCGCAGACGGATACAACGCCGATTGGCTCCTTGACGAGTTGGAGCGTCGCGACGGCTTCCGGATCCATACGGAACTTCCCCTTCTCATCGCAGTAGACGAGGCGTATCGGCCTGGCGGGCCCGGTGACCGGAGACGCCGACGAGGACGACGGCGTGGCGACCGCAGAGGAGGGCGGCGAGGCGTCGGCGGCGCTATCCCTGCCTCTGTTGAAAAGCTTGAGCATCTTTCACCCTTTCTCGGGGTTCGCACTTTTTTCTTCCCTCTTTCTCCGTTTTCGTGCTTCTCTTTATGTGTGGATTTTCAGAAATTTTACTACTACTCCTATTTTTATTATTTATTGGTTTAACTTTTTCTTTTGAGACGGTTTAAAATTAGCGAGGGAAAAGAAAAGAAAGGATCACAGACACAAAAGACTTGTTTCTTCACTTCTTTATAGTTCAAATTTTGCATCCACGGGACCACAGCGTGGTTATAAAGCAACCATTTCAAAGGAAAATAACCGGGTTCACCTCTTCTTCAATTTTCCTACCGGTTTAAAACTCCAATTTTATTTTTCAATTTAATAAATAATTGCCTTCAAATTTTACTCAAATAAATAAATAATATTTATCATCGTTTATTAATAAGATTAAAGTTAATGATAAAGCATTTGCATTAAATAACTTAAAATAATAACTTGTTTTTTACACTTCAATTGAGAGTATAGTTATCTAAAAAAATCATCTTTAAAATTTGTAACTAGTTCTAATTTTTTATGCAAATAGTTTATTTTTCCTTGTTTATTTTAATTGTTGAATTATTTTTCTAAATTTTTATTTCATTTTTAAATGTTATTGTAAGAATTGAAATATTAATATTGGAAAAAATATTAATCAGACTTTGTGTTTAAATATTATACCCCTGAGTGAAATTATATAGATACGGATTCGAAAATAAAATGTGTTAAATCCATATTGAGATTGATTGAGATTGTGATACATAAATATTTAACCGCATGATTTAGTTGGAACGACAAACAATGAAGAATTAGACTAATTAAACAAAGTAAGTAACCATGCTTAACATATTTTAATGTTATGAATAGATTTAAAATGTTAATTGTTTTATAATATTTGTTCAATTAACATTTGTTCATAATGATAAGGAGTTTAGTTTCATTGTCCATGCATTCTCACACATGTAGCATGCGTATTCGATAGTGTTAAGCTCCTTTGGTACACAAGTTTGTGTTCCAATACCAACCTAGGATTTCATCTGGGAAACCACTTAAAACCCTATGTAGGTTTAGAACCTTAACCTTAACCATAATCTATGTCAAGTCAAAGTACAAAACCAAAAATCTTACTTCACTTTGCTCAAATACATGGTCCAATGTATTTAACAATTACAAACTCGAATAAATCATATTATACTCTAAACATTTATTTATTTATTTTAAACTAAAGTCTGACAAAAAAAATGATGATAACTTGTCCCTACTGAAGTCAACTGAATTTCAACCTTCTTTGTAGTCTCTTACTAAGGCTTTAGTATTCTTTTATGGTATGAAGATCTCTATAAGATATTTTGTACAAACCTTCTTCCAGTTGTTGTCCTCTTCGTTGAGCCTACAGAAAATAGACAAAAACTCAATTAGACACATATGTTAATTAGTAAGTTCTTCAACAAAATTTTAGATTTTCACCATCTTTATTTTATAGATATCGTAGCTCGATAAAATCTCATCCTTTATTGATAAAATAAACTAATTACAATAATTTGTATTTTAACTCTTTCTACTGTAATAATAATAAATAAATAATACAAATAAAAAATAATAATTTGTACTTCATTTCTCACCCCTTTCTTTATAACTAAGTAATATTTATTTTTCTTCATTTTTTCACTTATTTTTTTTCATCAATTACTTTTTCTACCAAAAATACCATAAGAAAAACAAGGTAAGTTAATTTATACTGACCTGTCTTAAACAAAATATCTCACTCTCACTTCTCATATTTGATTCCATAAGATAAAATATATATGTAATTTTATAATTAATTATTACATGTATAAATATAGATTTTTTGTATGTTTATTTAATCTCATGGTTAAATTAATCAATGAAGTAAATATAATCTTTAATATTTATTGACAAAATACACATATGTAAAATACTGCATACAATAATTAGGCATAAAACAAAAAATAATCTTTTAAGACATAACGTTGTGTGTGTTTAAACTCATTTGAGGAAAAGAAGAAAAAAGACACGTGACAGCTGATATGCATATACGAAAATGAAACTGTCCTTATTGTGTTTCTCTTGCAACACATGGCACCTGTTTTTCTGTTCAAAAGAATAATAGAATTTTATAGAAATAAGAATAAAATAATACTAAAATAAATTATTTATTTATTTTTTCAGAATTTTTACTACTATTGATAAAAAAAGAAATAGAAAGACGTGTCGAGTGAAAAATATAAAATTGCACGTGGCTTTACGAAAATAGTGACAAGCAGAATGATACTTTTTGTAGTATAAATATTAAAAAAATTATTAAATAATAATTAAATTTAAAAATTAAAAATAATTAGTTATTAATTTAAAAATTATTAATATTTAATGTGATTTCTATTATTAATAAAATATTATAAAATAATTTTTAAATTGATATATAAATTAGTTATTAAAACTTTAACTACTAATATTTTAGATTTTAAATTAGTTTTCAAAAGATTAAAAAAAAATAAAATATAATTAATTAGTAACTAAAATTTTAGTAATTAATATCAATTTAAAAATTATTTTATAATTTTTTATTAATAATAGAAAATATTAGACCTTTGTGTAGGAATATTTTTTACTAAAAAATTAGAGAAAATAGCATATAAACTTCGGAAATTTTATTTTTGGTAATTAAAATTTACATTTCTCTATGATTTTTTCCTTTTGCTTTAGTAATTTCTTTTCATTTGGTTTCTTATTGTTTATTCTTTACTAATTTAATATTAGTGTAATGTCTTAGTTTTCAGCATTTTTAATTTTAAGCAACATGCATTTCTGTCTTGCATTTTCTTTCGATTTTTTGGTTTATTTTAACGTTTTAAGAAAGTTTTAATATTAACTTGTTTATAATTTTTTTCTAAATCTTATAAGTCTCACTTATATTATTTAAACTCAATTCAATTTGCTTAACTTGTTTTAACATTTCTTTAAATAAATATACCAAAAGCATTACTTTTTAATCACAGCAAACATTAATACCTTTAATTAATCTTATCATAAGTAATGAATGAAAGTTATATATGATAATAATCATAGAAAGTGGATCATATTTTCTTGATTTTCTACTTAAAAATGGATTGTTTTGATATAATATACTTTGTTACAAAACCACTAAATATAATCCAATTTTAAAAATAAAAAATAATTAATTATTATATTGATTAAATTAAATATTATTTTAGAGAAAAAAATTATTAATATTTAAATTAGTTTATTTTATTAATAAATTATTTTTAAATTGAGATTTTAAAATTGGTACTTACAATTTTGATAACTAATTAAATATAAATTTAAAAAATATTCATAAAAAATAAAAAATAATTTAAATACTAATATTTTTTTATATCTAATTTAGTTAATATAATAATAATAATTTTTTAAATTGTTTTCTATTTAATCATTTTTTTAAAAATATTTTATCAATGTGATTTTAACTTATACATATACACCTAGTATATTTAAATCGAAAATCATTAATATTATTAAAATAAAATTCATAATTTATTTTTTTATTAACATTTTTTATTTATTTTACAAGAATTTTTATCGACCAAATTTCACGAAAAACACATCATTACTACAATTGTCGCTCTTGCCTTAAAATATGATATTTAACTTTAAGCTCACATTGGCTTAATTTTTCATTTAATAGTAAATAATTATAAAAATAATATTAAAAATGTTAAATAAAATATTAATAATACATAAAATCAATCTTTTAATTTATTTGTATTTTTAAATTATGTAAATAACTTCACTTTTCACTGTAACTTTTTTTTTACTCCCTAAAGTTTGTTTTAAATCCTACAAACTCATAATTTTCCAAACACATTTTAGTATCCAACTTAGCCAGCTTGCTATAAAATTCTTGAATAGGAAAAAAATGAATAAATGAATAATTATATGGTGGACTTTATGTTAGTAATCGCGTTTTTCACTATCAACTTACACTTTATAGATAAAAGTTTCTATGATTATACTATATATTAACATGCTCTGTCTGGGCGAAAAATAAGCTCACTATTACCTTGCATTAAAGAGACAGTGACAACGTTTAACTTCCAATACGTTTGCACTACTAAAAAAACTCTAAACCACTCCAATAACTTTATACTCTAAATAATGATGCATGAAAGAGGTGTCTTTTGAAGAATGATTTTCAAATTTAAATATCATTTATTCTATTGCGTTCCGTGCATCGAGATCTTGACTCGACAATCTGTTTAAACCGATGAACATGATAAAAAACTATTACGTCTAAACATGATTAACGAGATTAATCAGTGATCAAATATTAAGTAATGCACTTTTAATCATGATCAAACTTCCTAATTTGATTCAATAACAAAGGATACGCAGTAATAATATAAATAAACACAAATTTCAAGAATCAGGTACGTTATCATACAATGAGAACACCAAGTGCCGAATACTGAATTCTTACTTGAGCGTCGGAGTACCTAGCTTTTGCAGGTACCATACAAGCCCAAAACTAGCGAGAAAAAGGAGTAGAGAGTGAGAAGGTGAGAGTTAACTGAGAAGCAGCAGCGACATGCAAACCAACTAAAAGAGTGTCCGAATCATTCCAAAAATATTTGTATATAAAAATATATTTAATAAAAAAAAGCTTTATTATTCTAGTATTGTTAGTATAATTTCACATCGATCAGGAATTAGATCAGAAGTCAATGAAAATTTACATATTTATTCTCTGGATTTTTTTTAACCAAATATAACAAATATTATGAAATGTTTGTTATATCCGAGTAACAAAACCTCTTTTCCTTGTCTTTCCATCAACACATTACAGATGTTTGCTTTCCGAACACGACATGAACATAAATTAAAAACAAAAGCCGATCGAGAGGAGTATACATATAGTTGTGGACACTAAGGTAAATTTCTGAAATTTTGGCTCCAAAAATGATAAACCCTAATAATAATACTCATGATACAGAAAGAACTTGAGTATCTATATTAATAAAAAAAAAAGTGAGAAAGAAAAATTGAGTGGCTATATATAGTCAGAGCCACAAGGCCCCTGCATCTTTGAGAATAGGAACCAGTTCACCTGAGATATGTTTAGCCATCACTCTCTCCAACCCTCCGAAATACTTCCCACTCACGAACACCGCCGGAAACTGCACCCTTCCGCCGCCAACAACCTTCCTCGACAGCTCCATTGCCACCTCATCCTCTTCTCCCTCGTCAACCTCGTACACGGGAGGGTTCACTCCCAGGCCCTGCAACAACTTCTGCACCACGTGGCACATGCAGCACCCCTGTGTTCCCACCACGATCACCGGATTCTCCGAAACCATCTTCACCACGTCGGCATGGGCAGCGGCGGTGCTTCCTCCGGCTTCGGACGGTGGCGCTTGGTGCATGGAGAGAGAGAGAGAGAGGAGAGTGAGAGGTGGCTGTGGAGAAAGGGACTTGCGAGGAAAAAGTAGGAACCACAGTAACATTATAAGTGCAAGGCGAAGACTCTAACGTCAACGCCTGTTACGCAATCTCCTGCGTCACGGTAATTGTGGTGACAAGATTTTACGTCACGGACAGGGTCAACATATTCGGAGAAGAACCTAAGTCTCACCCATGATGCTATTCTATTCTGACTTCGCCTTCCATGTTTTATTACTTTCATTCAAGATCAAACTTCCACGTGTGTCTATTTTCTGTTCTTTTTTTTTCTTCATTTCATTAATAAATGTAACTTTAAATAAATGAAATGTGGGTAATAAAAATTATCATTCATTTATTTTCTAAAACACTACAAAATTACAGCCACAAGAACGTGTGTACGTATTTTTTTCTTAACTTTCACGATAACAAAAATTTAAAGTATATATATAAATAATTATGAATGATTCACTTGATGGTAAATAAAAAAAAAATGATGATTTTAAAAAAAAATTGTTTAAAATTAGTGAAAATAGTGATTAGAAATGAAGGTTATTTTATTTATATGTGAAATTTAATCTGATATTTTTCTATTGTTGTCTTGAAATAAATAGTTAAGGGAAGAGTGGAGGATAGTTAATTTCCATAAAGTTAATTTAAAAAATAAAAAAATAATTTTATTTTTAAATAATTTATATGAACGAAATGACAAAATTTTTCATTGTATTAATAAAATAAAATAATTAATGGTAGAATGAGAAAAAAATCTGTATAAGAAAAAATTACTCAGAAGAATCCTCTTTATATAGCTTCAGATGGTAATAAAAAAAAATACTGTATACATTTACATATTCATTAGAATTTGATAAGTTTATTTAGTTGTATAAATAATATATATGTTATATTATTTTCCAAATATAGTATTAGTCAAACATGTGTGAAGATTATTGGTTCGTCAAAAATATAATGAAAATGATGGATTCTTATAGTAAAATAGATTGAAAATTTTGATCTGACTTGTCTTTTGTTCGTTAATTATTTTTAAATTTTAAATTTTGTATTTTTAATATATATATATATATATTAAAAATATATTTAATTTAATTTTAATTGATTATTAACATCTCTAATAAATTAAAATAATTATTAAATTTACATGTTAAATTACTCTAATATAATTAATAATTGAAACTTAATATATAAATTTTAATAATTTGCATCTTTCAAATAATATAATACAAAATAATTAATTTATTATCATTTTTAATTAAAAAAAGTGGATCAACCCTTACTCTGTCCCACCTTTATGTACCAATTTGGAAGATTAAGTGAGGCGAGTCAAAGTGAATTGGTATAAGTTGAAAATACCAATAGCAAACTAAAACCTACTTTATCACTTCTATGCAAATTTAAAATAAAAATATAATTTTTTGGCTTTAACTAATATTTTCTTTAAAATTTATAGTTTTTAATAATAATTTGGATATAAATTTTATATTGAATATATTTTTTTATTAGACTATTTCTATTAATGTGATGCTTGTGAAATAAAGTACGCAATGATAATTTGTTTAAATATCTTAAAATCATGTATATCAATTAAACTCTCTTATTTGATGTTAATTGAAGAAGATTTAATAGCATAATTAATGAATTATGGAAAGTGAAAACAACTGTATTTTGAATTAATAAATTAAGAAAAGTTAGTATTAATTTGATTTCATTTAATGTAACAATTCATTACATGTATTCAGCAAAAAGAGAAAGTGTGATGTGAGTTCATTAAGTTATAGAGAATGAGAAATCAAACTCAACATATATACAAATGAATATTGTGATTTATGAAAATTAATTACGCAGCAATTAATAATTCTTGCAATGTATTTAATTATAATTTACAAGCCACTATTTACTATAATGAAAAAGTTAAAAATTATTGTTTTATTGGTGCATCCGTTTATTTCCCATAATAAAAAACATGAAAAGAAAACTTAGAAAACTATTAAATATTATACAACAAATTTTAGAATGTGTAGAAATTGTAACATCACACAAAAATATCAGCTCTATTTAATATGAAAAAATTATTATTAAAAATATTATGTGTGTACTACTTTATATATGGATAAGTATTATTTTCACTTCATACACCTCATGAAGCACCTAATTTTATTTTTAGTTTTTTAACGAGCTACAACACACATGGTCCAATTAGATAAAATGTATTATAATTCTAATTGGATTTAGACGGAGACAATCAATATGAAATATTATTATTGATACTAATATTTATATTTTAAAAATTTTAAAAATTTTAAATTTTTTAATTATAATATTATAATGTTTTTTAATTAAATTAAAAAAAATTAAACTAAAATTATTTTTCTTATTTAGTTATAACAACGTAATAAATCTTAAAATTATTTCAATTCTCTATAACCTTCTTTTTTTTTATTTTAGTTTGTTCATTGCTTTTAATCCCCATCAAGAACTATACGTATTCAAATCCGTATGTAAAAAGTTGTATGTAACACTCACTTTATATATGAATTTGGATCTGTATGTAAAAATCTGTATGTAACACTTACTTTACATACGAATTTGGATCCGTATATAAAAATCCATATGTAATGCTCGCTTTACATAGGAATTTGGATTTGTATGTAAACATCGGTATGTAACACTTACTTTACATACGAATCGAAATTCGTATGTAACATTCACTTTATATACGAATCCAAATCTGTATGTAACACTCACTTTATATATGAATCTAAATCCGTATGCAATGCTATATAAATCCGTATGTAATAATTGGTATGTAAATAACAAAATTCTTGTAGTGTATACTCGATGAGAATGTTTATCTCCTCTTTCTTGAGTTATACGTCCACAAAATGAATTAGAACAATGCGAACTAACTAAAAAACCAAAGTTTAAGATAAAGAAGACTCTAAATCATGCGTTCAAGTACAACCTTTCACAAAAAGCAATTTTCTTGGAGATTAAAATATCAAAACAACTGCTATAGAGAATTGGAAAACAAAACTTTTTTTTACAAAAACCTCATAACTCAAAGGGAAATTACAACAGAGTCAACAAAAAAGGTTTAACATTCTATGCGAAGGCAAAATAAATGAATTACAAAGAAGAAAATAAACTAATAAAACCCTATGGAGCTTCCCTCTTCCTCCTTAAGGTCTATGTCTTTTAATAAGTTTTTTTGCTCCTATGATTTTGGGAAAATATTATGGTTTAGATTATGTGAATAGTTTTTTCAGTTTCCAACTTTCCATAATGTTTTTTTGGATTTTGTTTTCTTGTATTTTGCAGAAAATTTACTTTCAATTATGTTTATCAACTAGTGTAGATTTTATTTTATCATTTTTCTCCTTAGAATTTGTTTTCTATCTTGATTCAAATAAGCAACTTAAACTTTTGCATATTTGGTCATTTGCAAAGGTAGACACTTTTTTAAGACTGTGGAATTTAAACAACATAAAAAATTGTTAAGATCCAAATAAACCTAATTATATTAGTCTTAATTAAAATAATAAATTTATTCATTATTACATTCTAATAATTTATGATTATATAAAATTATACTTATCAATGATAAATTAGGTGATGCATATAAAAGTAAATAATTCAATGCACAATGATTGTTTTTGGAGTTTATACACATGTATATATTTATGAAAGTGCGTAGGAATAATATTTGTTTGTGTCCCATTAAATGTTGGCCCGTTACTCCAAAAAAAAATATTAATTAGAGGAAGAGGAGATTGCAAGAAAAGTGATTAAAAAACAAATAATTGTAAAAAAGAAGTATATTTGTGAGATTAATAAGTATAAATAGGTGGGTTTGGGTGGGAGAAGAGTGTGAAGTTGAGAAGAATGGAAGAATCATTAGCAAAGGTGGTTTGTGTGGTGTTATTGGGCATAATAGTAGCAGTGGGGAGTGTGGAAGGAAATACATGGTGTGTGGCAAGAAGTAGTTCTGGGTTTGGGGCAATGAAATCAGGGATGGACTTTGCATGTTCGCATGGAGCAGACTGTGGGCCCATTAGGCCCGGTGGGTCATGCTTCAACCCAAACACCATACAAAATCATGCTTCTTATGCTTTCGATAGTTACTATCAGAAAAATGGCAAATCCGCTGGATCCTGCAATTTTAACGGCGCCGCCACAATCGCCGTCACCGATCCCAGTATGCACTCTCTACTCATCAAAATATTTATTTCACAAATCAATAAAATAATATTTTAATTTATTCTTTTAGTTAAAATTATTATTATATTATTATAATCTATAAATTTTTTTATTATAACTGCTTTTTGGTATACATAATATTTTTCCAACTTTACTCTTATTTAATATATCTCATTTTATTAATACAATAAAATATTTTATCATTTCATATAAATTATTTAAAAAATAAAATTATTTTTTTACTTTTTAAATTAATAGTAATGTACAGTTTTTATATGACTTTCTCACTCTTTTCTTAATTTTTTATTTTAAAGCAACAAAAAGAACATATTCTTAGATATTTTCACACCAAATCTCATATATAAAATAAAATAATTTTCACTTTTAATCCCTCTCTTTAGTTCATTTTTTCTTTTCAATTTTAATTAATCCAAAATTATTATTTTTTATATATATTACATTTTTATTCTCGTAAAAATTGAGTAAAAAAGAAAAATATGTCCACCGATATAATATTAAATGTATAGTTTTATTGTATGTATAATTTGTAAATATTAAATGTATATTTTTAATGTATGTATGATGTGAAAGAAATCTTTTCCTTCATTAACCCTATTTTTCCTTTTCATCTCTGTTTCAAGGTTTTGGATCCTGCAGGTACCCATCTTCTTAAAGGTAATATATAATATACATATCTATGATATTTTTTTTCTTTTCTTTTTTTTCAAATGATATAATTTTATTTAGTATTTTAAAATAAAATAAAATAAAATAATATTTTAGAATTAAAAAAGTTTGTACATGTGAAATACAATTTTAGTAAAAAATACATTTTACTGTTTATCAATTATTATGACCAGCCTAATATTTGTTCCTTTTAATAATTTTCAGCACTGAAGGACTTGAAGAGCATAGCAAGGACCAATAAATAAATACTGATTTTACAATCTAAACATTTGTATAAGTATTTTCAATAAAATCTATTTCTCTTTCTATCCAACTTTATTTATTTTTCTTCATATCGAAAATTGCAATTTATTAAAACTGTCCCTTAAAAGTATTAACTTTTAGCCGTTTAAAAGCGTTGAACTGAAGTAAAAAATAAAAATAATTGAACAATATTACTCAGACATTGAAATGAAGAAAAAAATAATGCGAAGACAGAAAAAAAAAACACTTCCAATGTAAAAAAAAGGAAGAAGCAAAAATAAAAATAAATTGGAAAAACAAGATTTAAATTTAATTAACTAATCTGTAATATGCCTATGCCTTAAACATATATGGCATTCATATGTAAAAAACAAAAACAAAAAGTGATTATGAAAATATTAAATTGCTTCTTTTAAAAGATAACATATCTTTCTCCCTCCCATTTAATATTCCTGTTTAGCTGAAAAAATATACTTGTCTCATTAATTTGTAAGTAAATATAAGAAATAAGTTATTTTAACTGAATTTATAAAAAAAATCAATTGTATAAATCTTATTTAATACTATATTTTTTTTTAAAAAATTATCTTTAAGTTTAAATATTATTTTTAATGAATATAATTGAGAATAATTATTAGTTTATTATGAGAAAACAAAAAATATTAAATAACTTAATCATTATTCTTAATAAATATGAAAGTAGTTAATTTTATTTATAATTAAATGTAGATAGTATTAAAAGTCATTCGAAATTACTGTTTATTGTTTTATTTCAATTTTCGTTATTTTTAAATTATATAATTTTGGAATAAATCGCATATTGCAAGAGAAAGACTGTGGACAATTATTTTCTGCATCTGATATTTTTGAATTATGTGAAATGAAAAAAAAATGTATTTTCTAGTTTTTAAATCAAAAAGTCCTTTTTATATTTGGTATTCTGCAATATATTATTGGATTTGGGTTTTTAAACACTTTTCTAGAATCTAGTTACTTTGGTAGAATTTTTGGATTTTAATTTTTTAATATTTTTTGTAATGCATTTTTTCTTAATTTTGGAATTTTTTTTCTGAAATAAGATTTTGGTTTATCAATTTTATTTTCAAAACACAAAAAATTATTATAATTTTGTTTTCATAATATATTTTTTATTTTCATGTTTTCAATTACAAAATAAAAAACAAATTTAAAAATTAGTTAATTGATGCATGTGAAAAATTATTTAATGTTTATTGAAATCGTGAAAAATGTTTTCATTAATAGTCTTGCAATACCTGAAGTGCTTTTCTAATATTTAAAAATTGTTTGTTTTCATTTACCAATTGAATGTTTTAATTTTTTTCATGTTTTTATTAATATTTTGATATTAGTATTTCAAAGTTATTTACTTGATTATATATTCTATTATTCAATTAAATATATGTTAAAAAGGAGTTTATGACTTTTTTGATAATACAAGATAAAAAAATACATTTTTAAGTTTTATTTATTTAAATTTATTTATCTCGTATTTGAATTCGTTGATGGAGTGATAATGATAGTGTAAATGGACGAGTGGACAAATTTATTGTTTTGATTAACATATTTGAAGATGAGGGTGTAACCAAAAAAACTAGTTACATGATTTTTTTCCTTTACTTTCACATATGCAAAGAGATTATGAGGATGTTAATGTAGAATATATGAGTGTTTAAAGTTAATATAATATAAGTTTGCAACCGTTCATAAAATGAAAATGGTATGTACTATTAAAGAAATAAAAATTATCAAATCATACGCAATTATTGTATGTAATTATTGTACGCTATTGTACGATATTGTAATTTGGAGAGAAAAAATCTTCATACACTTATATATTTCTTATACACGAAGTTATGTAAATACACGCAAAAGAATAAAGACATTTTCATTTTTTTTACCATTTTATATAATTTTCTTATATCTACCACTGTGTGGAAAGAAACAATGATACAAATTGCACCACACAAACTATGTCATACATTGCACCACTGAGGTTGTGTGACACACTGCAGCACTCAGGTTGTGCCACACACTGCACCGCTCAGATTGTGCCACACACTGCAGTTCCCATGTTGTGCAAAACACTACATCACACAGAGTGTGTCACACACTGTGACACACTGCACCACACAAGCAGTGCCACAAATTGCACCACACAGGTTGTGTCACACACTGCACCACCCAGGTTGTATCACACATTGCACCACCCAGTGCCACACACTGCACCACTCATGCTATGCCACACTGCACCCCTGATGTTATGCCACACACTGCACCACACAGGCTGTGTCACACACTGCACCACTCAGGTTGTATCACACACTGCACCACAGAGGTTGTGCTACATACTACATCACACAAGTTGTTCCACACATTGTACACATGTTCTGTCACACAATGTACCACACAAGTCGTGCCACACACTGCACCACACAGGATGTGCCACACACTGCACCACACAGGATGTGTCACACTGCACCACACAGGGTGTCCCACACACTGCCACTCAAGCTACTGCTTCACACAGATTGTGTCATACACTGTACCACTCAGGTTGTACCACATTCTGCACCACTCAGGAATTGTTGGGCCACACACTACACCACTCAGGGTGTGCCACACACTGCACCACTCAACTTGTATCACACACTGCACAAGGCTGTGCTACACACTGCATCAAACAAGTTGTTCCACACACTGCACACAGATTCTGCTACATAATGTACCACACAGGGTGTCCCACACACTGTACCACTCAGGTTACTGCTTCACACCTGTGAAGTTCGGATACGGCAAAATTCACGCCGTTACCGCTGTCGACACGGGTGCGCGGCGGGTGCGTGCATGACGCGGTGTCGGACGCACCTGCCTGGGCCGGATACGGCCCTCTTCCCGGACACGTCAGAGGAGACGCGGCCAACTCCTTCGACACGGCGGATGGCGCGCGGTCCACTCCTAGGACACGGCGGACGGACACTGTGCACTCTTTAAACCCTTATTTCACAAAAAATCTTAACTAAAATCTCAAATAAAATCCTTATTTCACAGAAAATCTTAAGTAAAATCTCATATAACAAAATATATTACTACATTTTAATTTATATATAGCCGTGTCCCGTGTCCTATAATTTTCAATTTAGCCGTATCTCCGTGTCCGTGTCGTATCCGTTCCCTTGTCCGTGTCTGGGCTTCATAGCTTCACACAGATTATGTCATACACTGTACCACTCAGGTTGTGCCACACTCTACACCACTCAAGAATTGTTGTGCCACACACTGCACCACCCAAGTTGTGTCAAATACTGCACCACCCAAGTTGTGTCAAACACTGTATCACTCAGGCTGGATTTTGCCACACACTGCAACATTGAGGTTGTGCCACACACTGCAGCACTGAGGCTGGGCCACACACTGCACCACACACAAGTTTCAGAATCGATTTTAGCTTATACATAAGCAGGAGAATCGATTCTCTTTGTTTTGTGATGTGCTGAATCGATTTTCTATTATTTGAACTGTATGAACAATGAATTCTCCTTGTGATGTTCTTAAATGATTTTCTATTCATTATAACTATATACATACAAAATCGATTCCTTTTTTTTTGTTATTTTTTAAGTTTAAAAAATTATTTTCATCTTGTTTCAGTGGCTGATTATATCTTGTTTTGTATTTGAGGAAGCGTTCTTCTTTGCTTTGAGTGATTGTGGTTGGGTGCTACTCTTCTTCTTCTTCCTTGTTATTCATGGACTTTCATAAGTTCATCAATGTTTAGAATTTTTTTACTTTGGGTATCCCTACAACACCAATAAGCGACCATGTTTTTGAGACCTAAACAATTTAATCCTTATAAATCTCTATAAAGAGTGATGAGAAAATAGAAGGAGATGATGGAAGATTATCCCCATAGTCCCAGCCACCACTAAGAGTAGAGAAGATTATGTAAAAAAAAATATTTAGTGTCTTTTAGTCTTGTATAAATGTACGAGCTACTTTAATTATTAAGTAAATGACTCTAGAAGTATTCCACAACTTGCTTAGGGTTCACTAACCTTGACAATTAACTACATCCCCATGCTTTTGTATTTGGTTTTCCGTTTTCATATTTTTTTTTTCATATAATTAGCTTAAATATAAAAGCTCGTAGGATTTGTAACATAAATTTTAAAATATCAAACATTTCTTCTCAAAATCATCTTGTATATATTGGTTAATCTTTCTAAATATTCTTAGTAAAAAAATTACACAACCACATTCTAACAAAAATACTACAATAATTATAAACAGATATAATAATTTTTTTTATAGTGTATTTTAAGATTTTTTTTTCCGCATAAATAAAAATAATAACAAATCCGCTAATTTTTCAAATGTCTTATTTGAAATAGTTTTATTAGTTCAATAGTTGTATTATCTTGATTCAGACGGAAAAAAGTATTTTGATTTCAAAAATAAATTAAAAATAAAAAAAATAATGTTTAATTGAAAAGTGAAATCTTAAAATAATTGTTTTAAGACTAAATAAAAATAAGACCCTATTTTAGAATTTTTGGATTTTATTTATTTTTTAATATTTTTCGTAATGCATTTTTTTTTTAATTTTGGAATTATTTTTCTGAAATAAGATTTTGGTTTATCTATTTTATTTTCAAAACACAAAAAAATATTATAATTTTTTTTTTCAGAATATATTTTTTAATTCCATGTTTTCAATTACAAAATAAAAAACAATTTTAAAAATTAGTTTATTGGTGCATGTCAAAAATTATTTAATGTTTATAGAAATCGTGAAAATGGTTTTCATTAATAATATACATGTCTTATTTTAAGAGATGTTTTTCTTGAAAATGGCTTGTTTTCATTTATCAATTGAAAGTTTTAATTTTTTTCATGTTTTTATTAATATTTTGATATTCACGGTATTTGAAAGTTAGTTATTTATTATATATTCTATCATTCAATTAAATATATGTCACAATCATAAAAATCGGAGAATATGACACTTTTTATTTTGATAATACGAGATAAGAAAATAGGTTTCTAAGTTTTATTTGTTTAAATTTATTTATCTCGTATTTGAATTCGTTGATAGAGTGATAATGACAGTGTAAATGGACGAGTGAAAAAATTATATGAGTGTTTAAAGTTAATATATGATAAGTTTGCAACCGTTCATGAAATGAAACTGATATGTATTATTAAGAAAATAATAATTATCCAATTATATGCAATTATTGTACGATATTGTACGTAATTATATGCAATCAATTTAATAATGATAAAATATCATGATTAGTGGATCCCTACCTATATAACTTGTATATATTTCATATAAGAGTGATGTAAATACACGTAAAAGAACCTCTTTTACCATGGTCTTATATAATTTTCTTATATGTACCATAGAAAAAATCAATATTACAAATTGCACCACACAAACTATGTCATACATTGTACCACTCAAGTTGTGCTACACACTGCACCCCTCATGTTGTATCGCACACTGCATCAAAGAAGTTGTGCCACACATTGCATCACACCAGCTGTGTCACACACTGCACCACTTAGGCTGTGCTGCGCACACCACAAAAAGTGTGCAACACACTGCACCACTCAGGCTGTGCCACACACTAAACACAGACTTTGCCACATAATGTACTACACAGGTCGTGCAACACACTGCACAATTCAGACTGTGCTGTGCTATACTCTGCACCACGCAGGAATTGTTGTGCCACACACTGCACTACACAGGTTTTTCACACACTACCTACACTACACAGGTTGTTCCACACGCCTGCACAATTCAGACTGTGCTGTGTTATACTCTGCACCATTCAGGAATTGTTGTGCCACACACTGACCACTCAAGATGTGTCACTGCATTACACAGGTTGTTTCACACACTAGACAGGTTGTTTCACACACTACACTACACTACACAGGTTGTGCCACACACTGCACCACTCAGGATGTGTCACACACTGCACCACTCAAGATGTGTCACACACTGCACCACTGAAGATGTGTCACACACTGCACCACTCAAGATGTGTCACACACTGGACTACACAGGTTGTGTCAAACACACACTGGACCACACAGGCTGTGTCAAACACTGTTTCACTAAGGCTGGACTGTGCCACACACTGGACCACACAGGCTGTGTCAAACACTGTTTCACTCAGGCTAGACTGTGCCACACACTGCATCATTCAGGCTGTGCCACACACTGCACCACACAAAAGTTTCATAATTGATTTTAGCTTATACATAGGCAGGGAGAATTGATTCTTTTTTTGACGTGCTTAAATGATTTTCTATTCATTATAACTATATACAAAATCGATTCTTCTTTTTTTTGTTATTTTTTAAGTTTAAAAAATTATTTTCATGTGTCACTGCACTACACAGGTTGTTTCACACACTACACTACACAGGTTGTGCCGCACACTGCACCACTCAGGGTGTGCCGCTCACTGCTCCACTCAGGGTGTGCCACACACTGCACCACTCAGGATGTGCCACACACTGCACCACTCAAGATGTGTGCACACTGGACCACACAAGCTGTGTCAAACACTGTTTCACTCAGGCTGGACTGTACCACACACTGGACCACACAGGCTGTGTCAAACACTCTTTCACTAAGGCTGGACTGTGCCACACAGGCTGTGTCAAACACTGTTTCACTCAGGCTGGACTGTGCCACACACTGCATCATTCAGGCTGTGCCACACACTGCACCACACAAAAGTTCCATAATTGATTTTAGCTTATACATAGGCAGGGAGAATTGATTCTTTTTTAGACGTGCTTAAATGATTTTCTATTCATTATAACTATATACAAAATCGATTCTTTTTATTTTTTTATTTTTTAAGTTTAAAAAATTATTTTCATGTGTCACTGCACTACACAGGTTGTTTCACACACTACACTACACAGGTTGTGCCGCACACTGCACCACTCAGGGTGTGCCGCACACTGCACCACTCAGGGTGTGCCGCTCACTGCTCCACTCAGGGTGTACCGCTCACTGCTCCACTCAGGGTGTGTCACACACTGCACCACTCAGGATGTGCCACACACTGCACCACTCAAGATGTATGCACACTGGACCACACAAGCTGTGTCAAACACTGTTTCACTCAGGCTGGACTGGACCACACAGGCTGTGTCAAACACTCTTTCACTAAGGTTGGACTGTGCCACACACTGGACCACACAGGCTGTGTCAAACACTGTTTCACTCAGGCTAGACTGTGCCACACACTGCATCATTCATGCTGTGCCACACACTGCACCACACAAAAGTTTCATAATTGATTTTAGCTTATACATAGGCAGGGACAAATGATTCTTTTTTTGACGTGCTTAAATGATTTTCTATTCATTATAACTATATACAAAATCGATTCTTCTTTTTTTTGTTATTTTTTAAGTTTAAAAAATTATTTTCATGTGTCACTGCACTACACAGGTTGTTTCACACACTGCACTACACAGGTTGTTTCACACACTACACTACACAGGTTGTGCCGCACACTGCACCACTCAGGGTGTGCCGCTCACTGCTCCACTCAGGGTGTGCCACACACTGCACCACTCAGGATGTGCCACACACTGCACCACTCAAGATGTGTGCACACTGGACCACACAAGCTGTGTCAAACACTGTTTCACTCAGGCTGGACTGTACCACACACTGGACCACACAGGCTGTGTCAAACACTGTTTCACTCAGGCTGGACTGTACCACACACTGGACCACACAGGCTGTGTCAAACACTGTTTCACTCAGGCTGGACTGTGTCACACACTGCACCACACAAAAGTTTCATAATTGATTTTAGCTTATACATATGCAGGGAGAATCGATTCTTTTTGTGACGTGCTTAAATGATTTTCTATTCATTATAACTATATACAAAATCGATTCTTCTTCATTTTTTTGTTATTTTTTAAGTTTAAAAAATTATTTTCATCTTATTTCACTGGCTAATTGTATCTTGTTTTGTATTTGAGAAAGTGTTCTTCTTTGCTTTGAGGGATTGTGGTTGAGTGCTACTCTTCTTCTTCCTTGTTATTCACTAACTTTCATAAGGTCATCAATGTTTACAATTTTTTTACTCTGGGTATCCTACAACACCAATAAGTGACCATGTTGTTGAAACCTAGACGATCTAATCCTTATAAATCTCTATAAAGAGTGATGAGAAAATAGGAGGGATGATGGAGGACTATCCACATTTCCAACCACCACACCTCTGACTAAGAGCAGAGAAGATTATGAAGCTCTAGAAAATATTTACTCCTTTTTAGTCTTGTATAAATTTGTAAAATCTAAAATAGCTTTAATTATAGACCTTGTATTATAGGCCACATCTATAATAAAATAAACATAAACTAGAAAAGGTACAAGCTAATAAACATAAACTAGAAAAGTTACAAGCTACTTTAATTATTAAGTAAGGGACTCTAAAAGCATCCCACGACTTGCTTAGGAGATTCGCTAACCTTGACTTGCTTAGGTTTGCTACCCTTAATAATTAACCACATCCCTATGCTTTTGTATTTGGTTTTCCATTCTCATATATTTTTTTTCCATATAATAACATATAATTGATAGACTTTGAAATGTCAACTTAACTTAAATATAAAAGCTCATAGGATGTGTAACATAAATTTCAAAAAATCAAATATTTCTTCTCAAAATTACCTTGTATACATATTGGTTAATTTGTCTAAATATTCTTAGTAAAAAAGATTACACTACCACATTCTAAGAAAAATACTACAACCTTACCCTATTAAGATTGTAATTACTAGAGTTAAACTACTCAGACTTGCAAGGTGAATCATGTGAGTACTTGAGAATTTGGAAGGTTCAATGTTGAAATCATGACTAATTTAAATGGTAAAAAGTTAGGAAATCTTATTCCAAGTCATATAGTTTTCAACAATTTCTACTCTTCATGATTCTCTTTTCACACCCTCATGCGACCATTTTGATGCAAAAGCGTAGAAATGGAGATAACTTAAGGTCATGAAACATGATGAGCTATAGTTCCCTAAAGTAATCATGCCCAATTCAAGATAAATGAAGGGTTATGCAGTGCCACCAGAGCCTCATATGGCCATAACAGTGAACACACATGCATCGTTTTACAAGTCAATAAAGAGTACATAGATTAATACAGAAATTGATTGTGTCACAGCCAATTTAACAAGATAAATATCTAGTTAGGCGAATAGTTATCATATTCTCCACATTAGTACAACAGTGAACATTCTCTTCTGCCACCTTATGACAGCATAACTACTACCATACACCATGATTTTCAAGTCAATATTGCAGCACACCCTGCACACAATAACCAATATTTAGTAACAACCCAGAGTCAAAAGAAAGAAACAAAAAATCAATACAATCACCAATACAATCACTCCACAAATAAGGTGTAAAACACTTATATACCATAACAAGCCATTGCTAAGCCCATCACCATAACACTAAGCTGATACATCAACTATAATGATACATACAATCCATATTTTTTCTACAACCACATTACAACCTTCAATACTATTATTTTAATATTTTTTTATATCATTTAATTACAAATTTACCCTTTATTATATATTATAACTGGCATTACGTCCTTCACTCTTTTTTTTTTTAACAATCCATCATGATTTTGGTACAGTGAATTGCAATTTCATAACATTTTCACGCTTCTGATAGCAACATAAGAGCAAATCCAACAACATCAAAAATCAAATCCAGACTTATCTAGTTTCAAGCCAGTGAAAGTGCAGATTCTAATCAAGAGAATTACACTACAATAATGTATCAAATACTATGTCTTAGAGGATAAAGATTGCTTACTTTGGTGCAATAACTTCCCACTGCCTTGCTATGCACTGGATGGAAATCATCTTCAGCGTGTCTTGCAAAGGAAGGTCCAGAACATGTGACGGCCGATGGGTCGGTGCCGGCTACTTCTTTACTTGCAACAGGAGCACCCTCAGTTAATGAGAAGCCAAAGACTCTGCATCGACTTTTACATGTGGGAACCAACTCTTGAGTAGCCCGAAGTGCTGAAATAGAATCGTGTGAACGTGAAGTTTCAAACTGATTGTGCAAGTTTGAGACCCCATAAGAATTTGTGCCTTCCTGAGCTAGTCCACGAAGAGGCTCATAAGGGGTTGATACAAATTTTCCACCTTTAGCTTCAGAAGTGTATGATGATCGTTGCTGGACTTTACCTTCCATCACCTGACTAATTTTGCTGTTGTAATCAGAGTTTGAAACTGGATTGTGTGCTTGCTGGAACATTAACACAGATGATGGAGATGAAACTTGCCCAGATGGAACAGGTGGATGCAAATGTGAAGAACTGTTACTCAAGTGGGAAGACCATCCATTTCTGGATCTCAGTGTATGGTAACCATCAAAAGGTCCAAAGCGACCATTTCCACAAGCCTCATCAACAGACAGGGCCCTTCCATATGGTTGGCTTGGAAGTATTTCTTGACCTTGCAAGACCTTCTGGAATCTGAAAGATTCACTGAAGCCTATGCCATTGCAGGAAACATTGGAACTCACTTGCGGAATTCCAATGCTGTTTCCGGTTGCAGCAATCCTAGAACAGTTTGAGCCAGGATAGCATCTCCTCAAATCTGATAGCTGGTGACCCTGACCATTAGTACTATCAAAAGTTGTGTTAACACCCAACATTTCTTGACCTTGCAAGACCTTCTGGAACCTTAGTGATTCGCCAAAGTCTGATGCTCCAATTGCATCTGTCAAAAGAATGGAACAAACTCAACAACAAGGCTGCTGCATTTGGTAGAACAGCTCAGAGTAAATAAAAAATAAAGACATACTGGAAACTTGAAAATCTAGCTTGGTTGAAGGCAATCCAATCTTGGTCCTCTTCAAACCAGCTGATATCATGTTATTTGCAGTAGATGCAGAACCAGATGGCTCAATCTCCCAGGGTGAAACCCTATTATGCCTTGTGGCTTCCAGGTCATCCCACCTTACCTGCAAATATACAAAAATCACAAGTTAATAATGTAAAATTAAATGTTAGCCATAAAAGTTTATGCATATCACATGCCTGATTTCACCAAAAATCCATCAAGCACAATAACTTAAAAAAGAAATTAGCAGCAAGATAAATGGCATATACCAGGTAAGTAGCTGTAACAGAGTAGCCACAATATGAATAAAACACAAAGACAGAAAAAGGCTAGCAACACACTTAAGGCATGCACATGATAGTTATATTAGCAAATGTTAAAAAGAACCAGCAATATACCATTAGGCATCTCCATTTTGATCCAGGCCATCTAACAGGATCCACATCAGTAATTCCAACAATCAATCCTGTAAATCTGCCCAATATAAAATTCAGTAAGATTATATATTAGTAGGGTCACCAAAATGGAAAGAGCATAAGCGTGAACAAACCTTCGCTCTGCAGCATCTTCAGTTTCAAAACGCATCCTAAATCTTGTTCCAACTGAATAAGAATAATCAAGGCTCCTCAAGAATTTCTTAATGGGTATGATGAACTCAGATGAACTGACCCTAAAAGGACACGGTTAAATTTAGAAGCCACGAATCAGATACCATGCTTGACAAGAAAGAAAGAAAAATCCATGGAGACTTAAGACCAAGGCTGTACATAAAAGTAAATCATGTACTAAAGAAAACCATTTAAACATTGGTAAGTTGCACTAGCATAATAGAATTCTGTAGTCGAATTCCTTGAATGTTGTTTTAAAAGTCTGTTTGTTTGAGAAGTGGGGTTCTAATTCTAGAAAGCACTTACAGTACCAGAATAAAGCATAAGCTTGACTTTTATGTGCCTATCTTAGTACAACTCATACAATATAAACAATGAATTGTGGATAGTAACAGACAGTTTCTCTTCCATTAACTATCTAGGAAAGTATAATATAATAACTAGAAAAGATACCTTGGATTATAGTGAACACTAAAGGCACATCTTGCTGATAAAGCATTAACCACATCCAGAAGACTGCTATGATTCAATTGCTGGCCAGCAAAAGTTGAAATGGTACTGCCACTTTTCAATTGAGCAGCCCTACGAATTCCCAATCTCAGTTCTCCATCCTCACCCCTGCCATTGAAGTATACAATGTTGGTCCTGTCCCTGTCATGTTTACTATAGACAATTTTTGATAGAATCGAGGTCTTCATACCTAAGAAACAGAACAGCATCTCTAGATACAAGTTTCTTCTTGTTCACAAATGCACTCCACCCAGTGGTAAGCAAGTGTCGTCGTGGTTGCCCTGCGCATGAGAAACAGCAAATACAAACCCAAACAATCATGAACTATTCTCATTGACTTGTTCATTAACATACAAAAACAGGGCACATACCCCTATAAATATGTCGGAACCTCCATTCTTGGCCATGCAGATCCTTCGCCACAAGCTCCTGTGAAGGTCTCTGTTGACTGTAATCCTAAAGTAACAATGGATTTCAATTCAAAACGCTATGAAAGAGTTATACAGCATAATTCAACATAAACAAAGCAAGGACTAACTTTAACTATATCACATAAAAAATAAAAATGATGAAACAGATTAGAGCAATCTTGGAGCCACTCAATCAAGCTCGGTGTACCACAAGTGAAAAGGAATGCATCATCATTCGTAATTGTTACCAGAGGTGGAAAACAATCTTCCGCAGCACGACGAGGCACAGAGAATCCGCCATGAGTGCTAGTATCAGAAGCTGTCAAAGTCTTGCAGAACATGTGGGGTGTGGTGGACTTCATCACAGCTTCAGCATCCTCCTCTTCACCATCAGCATCAATTTCCCCTTCCCGCAACTTCTGATGCCCTTGCTACAAACAACCACCAAAATAATCACTTCTGAAAGGCACACTACATTCAACATCAACACACCCATCTTCTTTCTTCTCACCACACAACAACGTTATATTTTCTAGCTGCCTTTTTCTGTAGTATAACATTGACAGAGACAGAAAAGAAAACAAAGCCGACAGCTAAAATTAAGCAAATACTAATAATCTCAATTGGTCAAATTTCACTTATTAGCCCCTAAGACTTAGCTGCTAAAGAAGCCAAGATTCTGAGTTAAAATTTGTTTCTTTTTTAAGCACACTATCCAAAGCCAAACGTGAAAAGAAACCTCACCTCACTTTCGGGAACCAGCACCACCTGGCAATACACCTCATCGCTCCCTTCCTCAGACTGCGAAAAACACAAACAAAACCAGAAAACACAAACACATTCAATGTAAAGCAGCATACATGGATTAAGGAAGAAAACCCGACAGCATTTCGATTTGTACGATGTTGAAAGAAAGGAAGGAAGGAAGAAAGACCCACATGGAGCTTGACATCGAGAACGCGACAGAAGAGATGGGAGGGGATGTTAGCAGAAGCAGGGAGCGGAAAATCGTGAAGGTGTTGTTCCAAGTGTCCTTGAGGGAAGTACACGACAAGGGTCCCTTTCTTGGGCAAGGAGATCATAGGACCCGCGCAGGCGTGCCAGAGTTCGAGGCAGACGGAGGATGGGCGAGACGACGGCGTTTCATGGTCCTCGGTGGCGCTGTTGAGATCGATGAGGGCAGGCATGAGGAGGAGGAGGAGAAAAGAGGGAGATAGAGAGAGAAGGAACAGAAACAGAAGGAGAAGAAGAAGCAGCACAGGAGCGAGTGAGTGGTGGGAGATATTTGAAGGAGTGGTTTCATGCCTCCTGCATTTTCAGAGAGCGTGACCAACTTTGGCATTGCCAAAAGAACCTGACCCAATACTCCAAAAAGAAAGAGACCCGCTTTCTCTGTCTCTGTCTTTCTCTCCCACTGACCAATCACTCTCTCTTCATTTTTCCCACCCTTTTTGGGCTCTTCACTCCTCACACAATTATGGGGTTCGCTTTTTGGGAAACCCTTTCATTCCCACTCTCTTACCAACTCACTCTACCGTTATCCTCCACATTTAACCATCTCTCTTAACCAAACCACTCCAAAATTCAATTTTCTCACTTACAGAACACTGACACCATCAATGAAGTTGGATGTAACCAAAACAACCAGTAACATTTCACAAGCAAAATGTTATTTTATCATGGGATTGTCACATGAAACATCAAAATAACAGTTGAAAAAAAAAGTGATATTTTTATTTTATCTTAATGAAAGATTCAATCTTTAAACTTGGGTGTTTTCCATAAACAAGATAGGTTACATGGTTACATGATAGGTAATGGTACCCAATAAAGGATTGATCTTTGGGTCACTTCCGAAAGATACTTTGGTGGGTATAAGAAAAGTTTGGACTTTTTATGGTATTAATTAATTGTTTTTATTGGTCTGATATTATTTTTTTTGCCCTTTTTCTTGTCTGCAGGCTGAGGCGGGAGCAGTGGTGCAGTTGCTGCAATGCTGAGACTGTTGGGTGTGATGTGTGGCAGAGTGAGAGAGAGAGAGGAAAGAGAAGAAGAGAAAGCAACAACAACAAAGACTGTACTGTAGTAGGAGTGAGTCACTTTTGTTTGTGAAGGTTATTTTGCTGTCTTGGAGTGTACGGTCTCCCTGTATTTCCGGGCGGATGTCTATTCTGTCCCCTTCTATTTCACCAAATCTCACACCTATCCTTCTGCTTATTAACAACAACCATAATCCACTCAAACACCTTTTGTTATTACTATTATCTTTGAAAATTGAAGTTAAGGTCATGGTTTTCCCACTTGCAGATTAGATCTGATTTTCTAATTCTGTGTCGGTTCTGTGATGATTTTGTTGGTTGACCATGCCATTAATTGAATGTTCTATGTAGAATGTAGATGTTAGATTCTCCTACCATCAGTGAGCTGTTTCTGGTACGGAGTTTGGTGGCCTATACACTAGTTAGTATTGCACTATTTTCAGCATTATGATGTGTGTGTTTTAACCTCTACTACTTAACTATACTCTCATTATAACTTGATAATAATGTTGTTTATCTAATGGAATGGAATGAACATGAGCCCTAATCTAGTGTTAAATGTCAGAGCTTCAGGTGTGATTAGTGTGGAAAATTATGGTCCCAGAAGAGTGGTTTTAATCGAAATCACAGAGAAGATGAATCATTTAAGGCAGTGGTGTTGGGGAGGCAATGGAGGTTAAGGTTGAGAATTAACCAAAAAACTGAGACAAGTGTAAGAGAGAAGAGGATGAATGTAGAAAGTTGCATGGTGCTGCTCTTTCCTCATTGGACATGTCCAATTACTTTGGCTACCCAAGTTTTGACTTTATTGTTAGGGTCCTGTCATAATTATTACCTGTCTTCTTAGACAAAAAGTAATCAATAATCCGGGGCAGAGTGCCTAACCAACTAAGAAATTGCTAAATTTTGTATATATGTAAATATATATCTATATATATATACTAAAAAAATAATCAAATTATAAAACTAACTTTAAATATCAAAATAACTATTTACTATTAGATTAAATTTAAAAAAAATTAAAAAAAATTATTGATATTTAAAATAGTTTATATTATAAATAAAAATTTATAAAGTAATTTTTAAATTAATACTAATAGTTAATTATAAGATTTTAATTATTAATATTTTAAATTCTAATTTAGTTTTTGAAGATTAATTGAGATTGATTTAGAATCTAAAATATTAGCAGCTAAAATCTTGATAGCTAATTTTAATACCAGTTTAAAGATTATTTTATAATTTTTTTATTAATAATAGAAATTTGTTAGATACAAAGAATTTGTCAGTTTTTAAATTACTATCTAGTTTAATTAATATAATGATTAATTATTTTTTATTTTTAAATTTGATTGTTTATTAATATAATTTTATCTTAAAATTGATAAATAGAAAAAAAAAATATATAATACTCGTCTAAAAGCAAATTTACATTTACTTATTTTATTGTGTATTTTGACTTTTTGATTTCAAATAAATAATCTCATTTTTTTGTTTATTTATTTCTTACGTAATTGTCTTTTTCTCTCTTTAACAATATAGAAACAATGACTAAGTATGTGTTTGGATCATAGTTAAAAAGTTAAATTGAAATAAAGTCAAGTGGAATAGAAAAAAAAAAAAACATAATAGTTTTGAAGTTAATAAAAAATTAAGATAAAACATTTACTTATAACTAATTATGAAAAGAGATATCAAACATAGTAATAAAATTAATAATTAATTTCAAATTTGCAACCTTAAAATTTAAAACCTTTGGGGCAACCTTTGGAAGACAAGGTTGTGTTTTTGGGTAACCTTTGGAAATGTGGAGTTGTTAGGAGCTTTAAATGTGAGACGTTAGTTAATGATTGATGTCCATGCCCTGCCTCCACTTAGCCTATTCCTCCCTACCTACACAACTTTTTCACCTTTTATCCACCTCATTTAAAACCTTTATTACTTATCAAAACTCAAATTTATCACTAGGTCTCTTAAGTATTTTTAAAAAATAATAATTACATTTTTAATTTTCAAAAATTTATACCATATAAAAAAAATCATAAAATAAAAATCAATTTAAAAAAAAAAATAGTTAGTAAAGTGACTAAATTAAAGATTTCTAAATTAGTTTTTATTATTGTTAAATAATTTTTAAATTGGTATCTAATTAGCTATCAAGATTTTAACTGTCAATTATTTAGATTCTAAATTTGGTAGCAAAAAATTTGATAGCTAATTAGATATCAATTTAGAAACCATTGAACCATAATAAAAACTAATTTAGAAACCAAAAGTTTTTTTTAGTTTCTAGAATGTCTCTAATTTAGTCACTGTAACAACTAATTATTTTTTTTGTCTCTAAAAGTGGTTTCGGTTTCATCATTTTATTGTAGTGATAATTGAATCTTTGATTTTGTAATTTTTTCTAATTGAGTTGTTAAAATTTTTAAGACCCAATTATAATTTTTTTTATGAAGTTATGTACTTAATTAGAGTTAAAACATCATTTAATAAAATGGACTAAATTATATTTTTTCACGTTTAGTAATCTGATTTATAAGTTTAAATAATTCAAATACCTTTTAATTAGTTTAGGAAAACATCCATACAAATATAGTCTTAATTCATCAACCATTTTATCTAAATTAGGTTTTTCACTAAGGTGTGTTTTATCTCATTATTATTAATGGAAAGTTTTATTAGGTAATGTTAAAAAGCACCTAAAGAAGGAAGGATTAAGAAGCATGGAATCAATGTAACTTACTTAATGAATATTTATAGTCAGTATATTTAAGATATACACTTGATTTTGATTTATGTCTTGGGGATATTGTAAATGAATTCTTGAGTTATTCGATTTTTTTTATCAAAATAAAATTTATAATTTAATATGAAGTAGTATATAAAAAAACTATTCATTTTGTTAAAATAAAATGAAAAAAAATTGTTAATTATCAATTAAATAATTGTTTATTTATTTTTTATTGCTGGTAAAAAAAAATATGATTAATATAAAAGAGTTGAAATTGTTAGCAGGTGTTTCTCTATTCAAAATGTGATAAGTGGGTCCTTTATGAATAATAGTATTAGTTTTCATACAAAAGAAATTAATTATTTATTTATATGCTCTAATGATGGAAAACTATAAGAGAAGATTGAAAAATCTTAAATTCACAAAGTTTCTTAAAAATAAACTTTTGGTTTTAATTCTCTTTTAAGAAAAATCACTTAAAGAAATACTTCTTTAATAACCTTAAACAAAATAAATGCTTTAAAAAATTAAATTAATTCTCATTTAATCAAGGTGAGTTGTACACAGAGCAAGAGGTTCTATTTATAAATGGTCTAACTCTTTGCAAACTTGAACATTTTAATGTGAGACTAAAATAACACTTTGACGTCACACTAAAACAAGATAATTGTTCAATATAGATTTTAAACTTAAATAAAATATATAATTTTATATTGAATTGTATGAGTAATAACGCATGCTAATCCTGGAATAACAAGAGAAAGGTAAGTATGTTATTACTAAGAAGTGAACTTTAAGTCTAATTTAATCTTACAAAATCGGTTTATAATGTGAGATTTGCACATATTCATATAATAAGAAATGCTCTAATTTGTAGTTGATGTAGGATATCCAACACACCTCTCACACCGAGAGTGACAGCTCGTGTATAGGACAATATATTATGGGTACTCCAATAACGGATGATCTGATAAGTCAAACGGATATTTGTTAGGACAGACTCGAAAATTACTCTCATACCATATTAATATGTGGACTTTAAGTCTAACTTAATCTCATAAAACCAGCTTATAAAGTAAGACTTGCATTCACTTATATACTATAAAATGCGTATTAGTGAAAAAAGGTTTGTTAATGGTTAGATAGTAAAGTAGGAGTTACATAAAAAAGAAAAGTGAGGTGCGTTGGATAAACAGAAGATGCAAAGAATATGACAGAAAGAAAGAAGACAAACAGAAAATGAGCACAAAGAGCAGAGAGGTGGCAATTCTCAGACCAATGATTTAAAACATAGAAAATATTTGAAATGACAGTGCATGGAAAGGTTTAACTTTTTTCTGTTTTGGTAAGTCTGAATAATCACACATGTTGAATCCATAGAATGATACAAGAAAGGAACTACATGACAACTGTGAAGGATACCATCTAAACAAAAAATGGGGTACATCATATCTACCTTCTACAATTGCACATTCTTCACTCAAAAATTCAATTAATCAAATTCTTTCTTCTACCAAGAACACAACCATAAAATGGGTAAGTTTTTTTTGTTTTAATAATATTTTTTCCTTGTATATTTTCTTCAAATTATATTTTTTATTTTAGTTCTTTTAGTATTTTAATTCTATAGAAAATATTTTATAGTTCTTTTACTGTGAAAAAATAGTGATTAATTTATAATTAAAAGGTTATTAACTAAATTTTTGATATCTAATGTTAAATATTATTTTCAAAACTACTTTTTAAACTTCTATTACTAATAGAAACTACTCTAGTTAAATATTAATAATTTTTTAGTTTATAAAATAAAATCCAACTTAATTAATATAATAATTATTATTTAATGATTTTTTAATAGTTGAAACCTAGCAAAATCCTCTAACAATCCTACACTATAAGATCCACATACAAAATATAAATATCTTATTACTTGACCAAATTAAGTCTTTCTATTTTTAATCTATACAATTTATTACATGCTTAGGAGGGTTATAGCTCTAGTTATTAGTCATTAGTCTCTTCACTTAAGATCTTCCATCATTTAACTTAAGATTGAGTAGTTATATACCTTTTCAATTTCAATTCACACATATATATATATATAATTGTTTGCATGTATTCATAATTGTACAATAAAATTGTGGTCATACAAAATAGATTCTTTGGAAGTAATCACTTGAGATGCTTTCAGTTGTCTCTTTTACCTGTTATGTGAAAGTTAAAAAAAAACTGAGGAAAACGACTTATATACCAGAACTAAATTACTCAAAAATTAAACATGTGCTTAATTTTATTTTCTATTGTAAGGATAAAAGAAACTAGGTTCCTTCTAGGGGGATAATACAAAACTTTGATACTAAAATGCCAACAACAAGAATACATTTAAAAATAAAAAGAAACTTAGTACGTGTCTAATTTCAGTATAAAAGTTAAATATAAAATTCATAATTTACTATTATTTGAAATAGTTGAATTTGTTCCCATAAACTCAACTTAAATATCAAAGTAAATGTTATTAATCAATGCAAAAATTGTTAATTGGTAAGCGAGATTTAAGCAAGATTTGGAGACATAAAAATAATTATATATTTAATGAATGAGTGATTGATATTTTGAATTTTTCTTTTTGACACAAATAAAGGTTTAATCTTAGATTTCCACAAAGATATCATCACTGAGTTTCTCATCCTCTGACCGATGACTTAAACTCTTGATATGTATGCACTCGATTAAAAGTTACTTTTAGGATGGTGGAGTTGGTCCTTGTTTATTTCTGTTGTTTTTAATTGATGTTGTCGAAGTAGGCAGTTGACGATAATTTTGTGTTTTTGTTTTTGTATGAAAAAAGAGTACGTTTGTGTCTTTTGTTTTGTAAAAGAGTCGAACCACTCTTATATTGAGTTTTATTTATTTATTTTTTTTATCAATAAAAAGAAGTGGTTAAATATATGGAATGAAGGATGAATAGGAGAAAGTTTTTGAAAATGGCATAAATGTTAGAAAAGAAAGTAGAAGTGGGGTTGTAGGTATTGACCAAGGTAGAAGGGAATGGAAAAAAGTGGGAGATTTGTGAATTGAATGAGAGGAGTAAGCACTATGAACTATGAGTAGTAAAGAAAATTGAAAAGTAGGAAGTCTTTATCAGAAACAATGAATTGCAAAGGACCCAGAACAGAGGCAAAGGCAGGTCTAAAACCCTAGGACCCTCCTAGTTTCTGCCCCTACTTCCATAACCCTTTCATAGCCCTGCCCTATGCTTTTATCCTTTTCTGGAATCCCTCCTTCAATGCCCCTTTCCTTTGTCTCTTTCAACTCCATTTCCTTTTCAACTATCATTTTTAATATCAACATAAACCAAACATTTTTAACAAATCTTTCTTTTCCATACTTGGACCTTCAATACCAACATCAACAAAGGATCAAAGTAAGAAGTAAAGAAGTGCAAAGTTTTGTTCTCTCCACACAAGGAAAAAGTGAGGAAATTTGAATGAAAATATTATAGATGATATGATTTTTTTTAAAAAAATTAATTATGTTATTTATTCCTTCAGTTAAATATTATCGATTTAAAATTATTAAGAAGGTGAATAATTATGTTTTTTTTACAACCAATAATATGATGTGAACTTAAAAACCATACTCCATATGCACAATGATTAAACTGACCTAAAAAATTGTTGTCTTAGTGGTGGGACTGGACAATTATCTCAACTTCTATAGGACACCTTCTACAATTGAAAAAATCATGCTTATTCCCTTAAGACATAAAGCATAAACCAAATACTAGCAAAAAAACATTATATCTCCAACTTAAAAAGAACAATGTTGTATTTTTTCAACTCATTGATTTTTAAGCATCAAACACTAACCTCACACACACAATTTATATGTACAATTTTAGCAAACATGCAATGTTACTATTTTAGTCATAAGGATTTAGGGTTTATGGTTAAGGGTTTCTGAATGGTGTATTGATTATGGCTTGTGTGTTGTCAATTAAGTGAGATTATGCAAAATTTATCTCTTTGATTAGGGTGTTTTTTTACTTTAAAGGATATAAGGATTAAATAGGCTGGAAGAGGTTTTGTGGAAATGTTGTATTATAAATATGTATAAGGGTTGAACCACCCTTAAGTGGTTCATATTAATTTATTTTTTATTGCTGATAAAAAAAATTATTTTATTCTTAAACTTTATAGAGAATCTTCTCACTTTGCCGTCTCATTAATCAACACTCACAAGGTTCAAAATTTTGCCTAAAAACTAAAAGTTTGACCTATATTTACATGTACGATAAAATCGTATACAATTATAAAATTAAAATATACATTTGTTACATCATGTACACGAGTTCACTTGCAAAGCTTTGGTCAGTGAGATTTGGAGACACATGAATAATTGTTTGTTTAAAGGAGGAGTGGTTGATCATACTAAAGTATTTTCTCTGGCACAGGTCAAGGTTTGGTCTTGGATCAACTCAAAGATACCGTCAGTGAGTTTCTCATTCTCTGAATGGTGTCTTGAATCTTTGGTATGTATGTACTCAATTTAATACTGGTGTGTTATTTGTTTTTTTCTCCAGTTATAATTATTAGTATTGGAAAGGAAGTAGAGGATTAAGATGGTGGAGATGAACTTTTGTCTTTTGTTATTTGTACAAGGGTTGAATCACCCCTTAAGTGAACCGATTTAATTTAATAGTTTATTACCGATAAAAAAAATGTTTATTCTTATGTACAAAATCCATATATGCTCTATTTTTTTATTCTTGACTCTTATGTACACACAATTCATTTCAATCCATTTTGTTTTATTATTAGCAACCAAAAATAAAAATGCAAAACTTGAATAATTGATTATGATTAGTTACATAGATCGAAATTTCAATTTCATATGTTAATAACTTTCCAATATTTCGTTACACACACAAAACATGAATGCATAACTTTACAATTTACATGCAAATACAAAAGAGAGGGATACATATATAATTATTCCATTCATAACTCCATTTTCGGGCATTTTTTCATATAAGTGGAGCGTTAACTTTTAATTAAATAATAACACAACTTTATTATCTCACAATTTTTATTTATCAACAAGAAAAAAAATAAATACAAACTATTTCAAAAATAATAAAAAATAGAAAAAAAATATGCAAAGATAAAAACAAACCCTAAACCCTAAGTACAAACAAACTGTTACAGTATGTTTATCTCTTGACTATGTTTATCTCTGATTCAACGTGTGAATTTTAACTTGTATTAGTGCTTTTCTGAAAAAGATTGAATTGCAATTGTAAAAGTGACGTGACTAATATATTAGATTCAATTATTATCTCCTTTGTAGGTTGAATGATGAAAATCTTTTCTTATGAATTGGAAAATTTAGGAAGTAATTCATTTTATAAAAAAATTAAAATAAAATATGTTATGTAAGTTTGCGTTTAAAATAAATTAAAAATTTAGAAACTAAAATCAGTTATTAAATAGTAGTTTTTTTCGAATTTCTATTTATGTTATTTTTTAGGTACATGAGTTTGTTTTATAATTTTTTCAGACAATGTCGTTCAATTTTTTTATAAATATCATTAAAACTAGTTTTTAACTAATGTAAATTAGGATTTTTAATTCAATGCTAAAAATATTTTTACATTAACATCATTTGAAATTATTTTTTTCCCTGTAGGTTTTTCCTAATTAAATATAGTCAATATTTTTTTAGCAAATGCCAACAAAGTTATTATTTAGAACATGTTTCAAATCTTTTCATTTCATATATACACTACAAAAAAAAATAATTAAATAAAAACTAGTTTTAAAGATAAAAAATAATTAATTGTTATATTAATTAAATTAAAAATTATTTTAAAGACTAATTTTTTTTAGTTTTTAAATAAGTTTCTATTATTATTAATAATTTCTAAATTGATATCTAATTAGTTACCAATTTTTTTACCAAATTTAGAATCTAAACCTTGATATCTAATTATATATCAATTTAAAAACTATTTAACAATAATTAAAATTAATTTAAAAACTAAAAATTATTTTAATCCTTAAAATAACTAATTATTTTTATTATTCAAATTAATTTTTGTTTAATAATTTTCTTATAATTATTTCATATGATTCAACAAATTTCCTATTTGATGAAGTTTGAACATGTGGAAAATAGCATTAGTACGGAACAAGTGTGTGTTTCTGGTTGGTCGTGTATTTAGATGGTCCTGCTTTCAGAACTGCTAATATTTCAAATGTGTGTTTGTTGAGGTTCGCATTATTTGGACTTCTTAAAAGGTTGCCATCTTTTTAAATCAAAAGTACGAATTTAGCACTCAATAATTTAGTTATATATTCAAGACAAATTCTTCCTCCACTTCCCTAACTCTCCCTACATCTTCATATTAATTTTGAAATATGCTCATAAAAAATAATAATTTTAAAATATAAATTTTAACTTTTTTTAAATTTTTAATAAGTCTAAATAAATCACAACCTCACATTCTTAAATAATTTCAGTTGCATCTTTTATCTCCATATTTTTCTTCCTCACTTTCATTATTTGAGTATCTATGAGAGAGATGACGAAAAGATTCACTGTATTCAACCTAACATAATTTGAAAATCAATTTTCTTAATTTTATACTCTATTTTTACACATCATTAATTTTTTTTATAAAATTCACGACTTTCAAAATATTGAAAAAATGAAAAGGAAAAGGAAAATACTTTATAGAAAAAAAAATGTACGGTAAAGGAAGAATTTGTGGATATTGAAATATTTGATCCTTTTTCATTTTCTTATAATTTATTTATTTCAGGTTACTTTAATCACTTCAACATATTAGGAGTAATACTGAAAACTTTGTGTTAGTGATGAAAATTTTAATATGACGGTTTAAGAAAATTAATAATTTTTTTACAAATTATAATTTTATAATTATCACATTTTTATTTAAAATATGATATTTTTAAATGTCACTTAATAAATATATTTTAATCTTATATATTTTTTTTCATCTTAATTTTTTCATTAAAATAAATATTTAAGTTAAGTTTTTCGTTTCTCCGTCTCAATCTTCTTTTTTGGATTAATTTTTTTTTTTAAAAAGTTAAATCTTTCGTTTTCTCTTGTGATTTATGTTTATAGAACAAAATTCATTTTTTTTCCTGTGATTTAAACGATTTAATAAGATTAATACGAATTTCACCAACATTTAAATAATCATTAGAAACTTTTTTAGAATAAAATAATTGAGTTTTGAAAGGTCTTATTTATCTATTGCAAAAATAAAAACATAATACCAAGTTCTCTAGTATTATTATGATTTTTATTATACTTATTAATATTAATAATAATAATAAAAATTATAATATGATCAAAGAACTTGTTTAGTTTGGTGGTTAATGTTTATTTGGTCATTGAAAGGACTTTAACCATTATACCAGACAATTTTTTTATTATATTATTAATAATAATATATGACTAAAGAATTTGTCTGGTGTAGTGATTAATGTTTTTTTTTCCAAACTACTTGTGTATGTTTTGTTAGTAAGATAAATTATCTAAAGATTTGTTTATAATATTTTAAAAGTTTTTATAATTTTAATGAATTAAATAATATTTTAATTGATTATTTTATGGAATCAATATTTCAAACTGTGTTATAATAATCTATTATTTTCATGAACTCTTCATGCTTTAAGGAAAAGATGAGGATTATTACAAAGTTTAGATATGGTTATTACTTTAATTATTATGTTTAGCTTCCATTACCTATATTTTTTTATCACATTTTAAGACAATCCTCGAGAGATTAATAAATGGCAACTCAATGATCTTGCCATTTTGGGTCCATGCAAAGTCCTTTCATCCTCATTAAACGTATCACTTCATATAAACCATAAAAGATGTTTAAATTATTATCTTTTATTTAGATTTTGAACTTGATACAATGAATTATTAAAGGCTATAGATGCTCTAGGGAGGTAGCTTCCACTATTGTGAACAAATTCATGAATCCCATAAACAAATGGATTATAGCCAAGGAAGACATGATAAAGTAGGTGCACCTTAATTTCCGATAAGAGTAAAATTCTCTATCCAACTTACGTAGATTTTAAATTTTTTATCGGTCTAGGGTTTAACTTCTTTTCATGTAATAAGTTTTTTTTATTAAAGAAGATTATAACACCTCCCTCTCATGCAAGGAAAACCTATTAGTATGATTTCTCAATAAAAATAAAAATAAATATTAAAAGTAATATTTTTTTTGACTGATGAGGTCCGTACGACGGCAGAAAGTCTCAAAACCAATCAGGGTCGATCGGCACAATTAAGTAATGATCAAGCATTAGGTAATGCATCCTTAACCATGATCTAAAACCCTAATATGACCCAATAAGAGAAAATTTATGATAATCATATAAATAAACATAAATTGTAAGAATAAAGTATGTTATCATCAAGTACTAATAGCACCGAGTGTCAAATACCGAGATCTCACTTGAATGTCGGAGTGCTTGTTATAGGTATCATCCGAGCTTGGAGTTCACAAAAATAAAATGCAGAATTGTGAAAGGAGAACACCAAAACTAATTTAAAAAAAAGAAATGAGAAATAGACCAACCAACAAGAAAAACAATCATAATCTTCATTCCAATTCCTTTCAAAAACATTTTAAACACGACTTCTTCAAAAAATAATATACACAACTTCAAAACTAAATATTTACCCTATCCGAAATTGTACATCAAAACTCAATTTCTTAATTGGACTTCCAAATACAATTTATCTATTTTTATAAAAAAATTTAAAATCTTCCAATTTCGCTAAACTCAATATAAAACTGCACACTTTTCTTTAATTAACCGTAACGTAGCACATATACATGAATATATATATATATATATATATGTATGTATGTATATATATGTATGTATGTATATGTAAACGCATTCTTAAAATAGCGTTGTTCCCCGTTTGAATTGTGTCGTGCTGAAAATAGCATGACCTACCAAAAATAGGTTATCTTTAATGAGATTGGACATTAGTGGGGTTTAAAAGAAAGAGAAAATAGGTTTTTGAACATAAATGAAGCATCAACGTCAAACCATCAATTTCATTCAAAAATCAAATTCATCTTACTCCAATAATAACCATCTCTTGCTTTAACGTTAATTAACTCTGTCTTTGCTTTTTTATTCATTAAAATTAGTATTGCAGGACTAATTTGGGTTATTAATAGTTTCATATACTTCACTAAAAATATTGTCAAGAATAATAACTAAATTAGTGTAGGAATTATTATTTTTGTAAACTAATTATGCATAAAACAAGGAAGTAATAATATTTTTCCTTAAAGGTAAATATGTTTTTTTTTGTTTTTTAAAAAATTTAGATCATATAATATGAAAATATATTGGTTAAGCCATTTTGTACGTGGAATCAATTTAATTTGAGGTTTTATTTCCTCAATTCATTAAAAGTAGTTAATCTGTAATTTAAATAACAAAGAATTTTGAAAAAAATTATCAGTCTTTAAAAAAATTATAAATCATTTTACATACAAAATGGTAAGAACTATGAATACGAATAAAAAGAAGTTTTGTGTTATAATATAGAAATGAAAAATATATTTAATTTTTTTCTTACAAATTAAAGTAAATAGATATCCAATATTAGGTTACAGATAGAAAACAATGCTGTTTGTGGTGGAAATGTTTACACAAAAGCGAGTTAAGAGCATATGAAAGGCACATGATGCATATGGGTTGATCTTATCCTTGCAGGAATTAATGCAAAATGTATATCCAAATTATTAGTTCAGATATGCACACAATAACAAGTTAAGTTAGATGTTATTCTACCGATTGGCACCGGATGACCGAGGCTTTATATTAAAATACTCCAAGTATAATAAATACGTGGCAAGTAAATGGTTACAATTAGCGTTGAATAAGTTAGAGATACTTCGAGTAGCACTCCCTTAATATTAGGGAACCACTACACACGACCCAAAGACCACTATGCATGTTTTTAGCAATCAGTTACTTGGTCTACACGATCCAAGACCCAAGTCAACCTACAAAAGGAACTTCTGAAAGGGAAAGATGTACGTTTTTCATATATCAGAGAGACTTAACTAAACATTAGTACTGACTTGAACGTCGGAGTGCAATCGCAGGTATTCCGCCGACCGGATGAAAGCACGCGAGAAGGAAGAAAGACTCGAAGAACCAAATAGCTACAAGCACGATAATAATTCTGTATCGACTAGAATCAACATTACTCAAATCCTGACATCTAGATAGGTACAATTATAATTGTTCTTGAGTGGATGCCAAATCCCCTTAAAGATGAAAGCACTTTCTGACCAAAACACAATATCATTTTCCTTCTCAGTTTTTGCTCACAAGTTTTACACAATCAATGCAATAGAAGGGCACGATAATACCACAACACTTCATCATCGTTGTGATTTTTTTTTATGAGAAGATGATGATGGTGATGATTTATGAGATAGCAGAAGGAAGCAGCTGCCAGCATACGTAATTTTGTAGTGTATGTGATGTGAGCAGTGAGCAGCAGCCTCTCTAAATATAGGCACTGTGCAGTCTTCATTTTGTAACCCAAAGAAGCATCTGCATGCTCCCATCACCCTACACCGCCCCAAGTGCTTGTCCCACCAAACAACCCCTTACTTCTTTCACTCTAACCCTAACCCAGGCCCACATCGCTTCCCATAAAAGTACAAAACTCATTCTGGCAGGACCCATTCGCATCGCCTACTGTACTACCACTGCTCCATAATAATAATAACAACGTTACGCACCACCACTCTCAGAGCGCGTACATACACGCTCTCAATGTCACAAGAGACCTTCCACATACCACATTCACTAAACTTATCATCTTATTGTTATGGAATGGGTTCAGGCCCAGATAAGGTGACATTACACTTCACTTCCTTTTTATCAAGTTTTTTTTTTTATATTTTTTATACTGATGGAGAAAACGTATGCGAAACAACACATATAATCACGAATTAACGGCAGAAAATAAATAACACATAATTTAACGTGGTTCGATCGTCAACTGCAACCTACATCCACACAGTCAACTATTAGATTTTCATTTTGTTCTGTTGCACACCAATTACAAGTACAATAAGATTATAAAAGGAACACAATAATTAAGCTCATCCATTAAACATGGTGTCTAGTCAACCCAACTCAATTGGTCCTAACTTCATACCCAACATGTTCTATCCGATTCATTTCTTGATTTTCTTCTAAAAGATATTCAGACACTCAAGTCAATTTTTATATTAGACATTTTATAGTCAGAATACGATGACGTACATAGTTACTAAAATTAAAGAGTTTAAATCATGTTTAAAAATAATTACTTGACTTTAACCATTGATTAATTATATTCGAAAATAATTAAATTCACGATGTCCAACGATCCATCGATGAAAACCAAAACATAATATCTAATATCGATCAGTATATTAATAAAAATACTTAGAGATCTTATCGATACATTTATAAATCAATTTTATAATATTTAAAGATACTTAAAATCACACTTCATAAAAAAATGAAAAGTAAATGGAAGTGAGAATGAAAATGATGGGTGGAGAGTGAAATAAAGAAAAAAAGAAAAAAAAAAGAGGGTTTTGTAATGGCAGAAGAAGCAGGTTGCAGAGAGTGCAGAGTGGTGCAGGAGTGGTGGCAGAGAACGCTCGACTTTTACGCGGGTGGTGGTGTTTCAGCCTTTCATCGTACTTTCGTCATCTCAATCTCAATCTCAATCAATCATCTTTTTACTTTCTCCTTTCCATTTTCTATTTTCTGCTTTATACCATCTACTCATACGTAGTTCTACTTACGTACCCACACAATCATATCTCCATTCAACATCTCCAAATTTCTCACACATTCTTTTCGAACAATACAAGAGATATAAAATTAAAATTAAAATTAAAATTAATAATATAGATTTCAAAGGAAATATAAAAAAAGGTACTCATTCATTATTTTATGTTTCCTTGTCTAACAATTTAAATTAAAAATATTATTCATTCTAATTTCATTACTAAAAAATTATTTAATAAAAACTAATTTTAAAAACTAAAAATAATTAATTATTATATTTACTAATTAAATACTATTTTAAAAATTAAAAAAATACTACTGATTTGTTTCTAGTTTTTAAATTGGTATCGAATTAGTTACTAAGATGTTATTTATATTTTAATTTTGGTAGAAAAAGTTTGGTAACTAATTAAATATAATTTAGAAACTATTTATCAATAATAAAAATTAATAATTAATAATTTTTTAATTTTTAAAATAGTATTTAATTTAATCAATGTAACCACTAATAATTTTTAGTATTTAAAATTAATTTTTATTGTGCATGTTAAGGTAAAAGTGAATTTTGTAGAAAGAATGTAAAAGTAGTTGAGAAAAAAGATATTAGATGAATGGAAAATTTATATTTGTGAATGAAGAGTGTAATAAAAAGGAAAATCTTACTCATGTTTTTGGTTAGACTTTTTTTTTATAAAGATTAGTTTTAAATAAAATCAATCAATATCTCATACCCGTACTAAGATAATAAAAATGAAATAAAAATATATATTTAACATTTACTATAAATTTCAATGAAATATAAACTCTTTTAAATTTTGGAAGGAAATTATAATCTTAGTGAGATTGAGAATGTTTTATTTTTCAATTTAAAAGAAATAAAGAGATTTTGTTACGATGATAACTTATTTATTTACATTTCTATGTGATATACAGGGAAATTTATGAAAAAATATACAGTAAGAGGGAAATATTATTTAATATATTTATATTTCTAATGAAATAAATCTTGTATACTTTTTACTAAAATAGTAAAAGGGAACGTGTTTTTTTTTTCACTTTAAGAAAGGAATACTTGTTGTGTTTTTGTTTTTTTAATTATTTTAAACATTAGGCTGAATATATAACACACATTCATTCATATTTCAACATTTTTTTTAATAATATACTAAACAATTAAATTAACTTGAAAATATTAATATTTCACTGAAATAATTTAAAAGCAAGCATGAAACTGTTGCTTATGTAAATTTTAAACTTTACAACTTAAATATGATTTGCAATTTTAAATTTCAAATCTCAGCGACGAAGTGGATTATTTTTTAAATTTAAACTGAATTTCATGATTATAATAATTTCATTTAATCAGAATTTGAATTAAACTTCTAAATTTTGTATACATTAATTTTAAAATAACACCTCCTTAATAAACACATCAAAGAGAGTTAGTCTTCTATTACAATTTTATTTTTAAAAGATGTATAAAAATTTCAGAATATTAAAAAAAATGTATTTAAATTTATTTGACTGAATCACTAGGAACTATATGAACATAAAGAAAACAGAACTTATTCTTACGTATTTTTGCTTTAATTTTTATATATCTCTATATATATATATTTATTTATTTATATATATGAAAAAGTTTATGGTTTGTCTCTTCGATGCCGTCCACGTGTCATGTACGGTATGAGGAAGATGAAGACACGTGGCAGCGTGCTTGTCGTAGATTTCGAGAGTTGCCAAAAGGAACTAGACCGGTCTTTGTCGCACATCAGACGCTGTCCACTGCTGCCAACTCCCTCTCTTCTCCTTTTGTTTCTTATTTTTTTTAGAATAAAATTAAAAAATGAAAATTAATTCTAAAACATACTTAATTAAGTTATTGAAAAAAATGAAAATTTAATTTTTATATACGTAAAAATTTAAATTAATTATTAAAATTATATTTTAATGATAAAATAATTCATTATTTACTTTTAAATTGAAAATAGTCCAAAAAAAATTAAAAAGACATAATTGCAAAACATTTAACATATTCAGAGACTAAAATAAATATTTTATTTTATTAATAATTAAATTGATTTCGCGTTACACATTTAAAAATTAAATTAGTTATTTGTCTTCCATGAAATATATTTTAATGATATAAATTAGTTATATATAAATAATTCACATAGCTTGAATTGGTGGCATGGAGATGAATATGAAAAAGGAACCTTTTAGTTCAATAATTTTATATAGGGATTTCATCAATCTAATTCATAGGTCAAAGAAGATCAAATATTTAACATTTTATATGATTTAAAAAGAATTTTATTTTCCATTAATTAAATTTATTTCATTGAATAATTTTCCTAAAATATAATTAAAAAGTAATGATAAGATTGTATACCAGCGAGTGTTGAATTTTTCTAAAATTTGACATATATAACTATTCAAATGATATCACATAGTAGACCAACTAAAATTTCGAATTCAATTTCAATAAAAAATTATTAAAGAAAGTAAATACAAAAAAGTTAATATTAATAAATTAATAGTTGATTTATTATCCAAAATTTCATATTTTATTCTTGACTCGATAAAATGAGTTTTTATTTTCTCTTGAGTAAGTCTCTGCCAAAGCCCAGGAATCCAGAAATACGCTGAAACATTTTTGTTAGCCCAAAAGCAATAAAAGAAAAAGGCTCAAGATTGAATTTTAGTACTCATTGGGCTTATGAAATGATAAAACTGAAGACTATTTCTTCGCACCGTAGAAATCCCCATACACTCCCAAAAACATAAAGTGATAAAATATCTCATTTTAAATATTTCTTTTTTTAATGTTCGATGCAATAAAATTATCTCTTCTAGAAACATGCTGTTCCTACAAGATCTGAACCTTGCAGAACACTTCCTCTTGTAATGATCTTCTCGTCTTTCCGGCCTTTCGATTAGTCTTCTTTCAGCTGAATCTCCTTTGATTTGGACACGATGGAGGGAGTACCTGCGAAGACACTCCGACGATCAAGTCAGACCGAGAGCTAAGTACCAGAAGAGTGGGGAGTGAATAGTTACCTTGGGTGTTGTGCCTCTTTTGCTATTTATACTGCTCTAGGTGGGCTATGGCTGCTGTGAGCCTACTTTAGGGTCCAAATGAAGGCCCAATTGTGCCTTAATTGTGCTTATCATTTAAGTTGGATTATTTATACCTAATTACGTGTTTCGCTTCACCTGTTATCGTCTATTCGGTTTTGTCGTATAGTCGGTCTTTCGGTCATCTGGTAGTACACATACTTTGAATATTCTTTTTAGAATAAATTATAATTAATTAAAATGATGTTCATTCATATTAGAAAGTGAAGAATTATTAGTTTGAATAAAAGTAATGTATGGGTAAAGATAATTAGATACGTACTTTTTATGAAAGTGATGTATACTTTTATACTACATTCGTGAATGAAGCTCAACAACAACAAAATATATAATATACTAAGAATTAAGGAAAATAAATAAAAAATCACAAGGGGAGGCTTATAGAGCTTAAAAAATTACTTACTAAGCAAAATAAGTTGTAATATTAAAATATTTTAATGACAGTGTTTATAATGTTACATTATGTTTCTAACTTATAAATATATATATATATATATATTAATTATATTTTGTAGACAATCTTCCTTCATCTGACAAAAAAAAATCTCATAAAAAACGTCAACATCAGAAGATCATTTGAAGAGTGTGTCTATAGTTTGTCACCTATGTTAAAAAATAATATAACTTAACTAAATCAACAGAGGATAAATTGATTTTATAAACATTTAAAAAAAAAGAAAACTCTTTCTTCAAGTGCCTTCAAAACTGATTTGATAATCAATATTGATAAAAGACGAGTAAACAACAATATCATTGTAAATTTTTTTTATACGGAACCAACCTCAATTATTTAATCTTAGAATGCAAAAGAAATAATAAAATAAACAATTTAAAACAATAGAAAAACATGTTTAACGTATTTATAACTTTTATTGAGTGATAGATTTGAAACTTTAATCTTAATAGCATGGGTGTTGGACTTTTTTTGACTTTGACCAATTCAAAGTTTCGACAAATACACATCTCATGTGAATTTTAATCAAGTGCATGAATACAGGGTAGCCGTCCTCATTTTTAATAGGAATTATTTAAAAAAAATATTTATAATTAAAAGTATATTTTTTTATGAGTTTTCATGTTAAATATTATTATACCACTATCATCTCTCATTAAGAAAAAGAAAAAGAAAATAATAAAAAATAAGAAATAGACTAAAATTCATATGTTAACAAAAACACAATATATGTGAATACTATATCTATTGATAAAAAATTTTAAGAAGATGAAAGTTTATTGTACCAATGAAATGATTCGATATGAGTAAACTCTGAATTAATCAACTTATCCGCACACATGATTCATTCACGGAAAAATATAAGTAATTTTAAAATAAGTCTCATATATATATATAGTTTAAAGAAATATATTTATAAAATGAAGAAAATTGTTTAACATGTTTAAAATTTAAATAATTAATATTAATTGTTTCTACTTTCATTAATGTTCATTTGATTCACGTTTCAACAAACTAGTTCATAAATGATTGATTTAGGTAACACTTGTTTACTTTTACATCAATAGTTGAATTGAATTCAACCAGTTATTCTTCAGTACAGTTTTTATTATCAATTTGTGTGTGTCTTAATTAGGTTGAAAATTTCAATTTTGTTTTCTCTGGACTTACTAGATCCTTCTGTTAAGTTTATTTTCTTTATTTTTATATGTTTATATTTTATTTAATTTTATACCATATGACATATAATGTTTTGTTTTTCATTTCATTACATTTGAAATAATTATTAATAGAATAAGATGTTGATATACTTAAACATCATGTTATCTTAATGATTACTAATGAGTACTTAAGTTGATAATTAAACACTGCTGATTTTAATATTTAAATGATGATGACTTCATCCAGCTGATAAAGATTACTAATTATTTAAATAGGCGATGATTTCATGAATTATTATTATTATTATGCTTTATTGGCTCAAATATTTACTTCAAAATATAATAAAGTTAGGAGAATACATATACATAATTTAAATAACATTAAAAAAATTATTAAATAAAAAATAATTTTAGAGAACAAAATAATTAATTACTATTTGAAGAAATTAGAGACAATTTTATAAATTAAATAAATTATTATTATTTAAACTAATTTTTATTATGAATAAAAAATTATAAAATAGTTTCTAAATTGGTATTTAATCATTAGTTACAAAGATTTTAGCTACTTACTATTTATATTTCAAATCAGTCTCTATTAGTCTTTTAAAGACTAATTTCTAAAATATTAGTAAGTAAAATCTGAGTAACTAATTTAGATACCAATTTAGAAATTATTTTATAAATTTTTACTAATAATAAAAATCACTTTAAATACGAATAATATTTTAATCTCTAACTTAATATCTAATTTAATTAAAATAATGACTAATTATTTTTGTCTTTAAATTTAATTTTTATTTAATAATTTTTTTTAGTGAAATAAAGAAGTATCAATAGTTTAAAAAAGAATAAAAAACATATCAATGGTATAAAAGTATTTTACAATATTGAAGTCATCTAGAAGTTGTAAGAACATTAAAATTTTCTCAATTAGAATGAAAAAAGTTGTCTAATTTTTCTATTTAGAACTATGAGAAAAATAATACACTACAAGAAAATCATTAAATAAAAATTAATTTTAAAAATTAAAATAATTAGTTACTATTTAATTAAATTAGAAATTATTTTATAAATTAAAAAAATTATTGGTATCTAAAGTAGTTTTTATTATTAATAAAAATTTATAAAATAGTTTTTAGATTGATATTTAATCAGATTTTAGTTATTTACTACTTTGTATTCTAAATTAGTTTGTATTAGTTTCTAAAATTTAAGTAGCTAATTTAGAAACTATATCATAAACTTTTATTAATAATAGAAATCACTTTATATATGAATAATTTTTTCATCTCTAAATTAATATTTAATTTAGTGATTAATTATTTTTTTTATCTTTTAGTTACTATTTAATGATGACAACTTGATAATTGTTTAATGAAATTTATAGGCATAATTTGAAGGATGCTGATATGTGATACTGCGAACAGTAAAAACACAAATCTCACAGTTCAATAATTTTTTATTTATTTATATTTGTTTTATTTTTTAATAAAAATATGATTATATTATTATAAGTGTTTATTAAATATATATTTTTTACTGTGTAGATGGTGTTAAGGAAACTTTTCTCTAATTTGAATTGACCTCATTCTTTGAAAACATGTTAAAGATGTTAGGTGTAGAACGTTAATAATGCTACTTTATTCTAGATTGTTAGTGTTTAATATTTTTAACGTTGTTGTTATAATGTCAACAATTTATGTTGTTTTTCTTCATTATAACAATGGTTAAATGTATTATTCTTAACATCATATTTCATTCACATATTATCATTCTGTATTAGAAATAACCATTTCAAAATATCACTTCTATTTCAAAGCATTTTAAGATTTAGTTATATGATTTCCTTTTCAGTTTTAAAAATCCCATATATTTAATAAAATAAATTATTAAGAATTAACCTCTCCCCTTTATTCATAACGTTTTCAATAGATTTTGATTTAGGGTTTGAAATATAATATTGAAAGTTATTTTAACATTTTATTTTTCATATTTACTAAGGACTAATAATGTGTACACCTTTAAAAAGAATTATTGTTCATTTCCTCTTACAAATATAACTTCATGTAAATAAAGAAAGAAAAATATTTATTTTTAACTATGATATTGGTATATATGGGTTAATCACTAAAAAAACTAGAGAATCATTTATGTAATATCAATTGTTGGATGAAGTATTTATTAGTTTGAAAACAACTTTGAGAAGGTTTTTGACAAATAATTGGTGAGAGAAATGTAAACTTGTAGAGGTATATTAGAAATATATATATATATATATATATATATATATATATATATATATATATATATTTTGTATACTGGTTCATTCAAATTCAGTTATATGTTTAATTTAAAAAAAAAAATATTAAATGGTTTTATTAGAATCAATCTGGTTACAAATATTTTCGAATTTACTTTTAATTTGAAATGTTTAAGAACCTAGAAAATAGTTTTAGAATATAAACTATATAATTAAAATGACATGCACTTGGTTATTTTATTTTAATATAATCATCATCTATGTAGAAATCATTTTTTTTTTCTTTTATGTCTTCCCTCTAAGATTCTAACCACCTCCTTCATCATACTGACAATCAAAAGTCATAACTAGACTCATGATAGTGAATACAACAAAACTATACTGTCAAAATTTTAGTTAGAGTAAGTTCATTTTTGCTCATTTTCCCTCTGGGTCAATTTTGAGTTTTAGTGTTTACCTAATTAGATACGGTTACATGTGATGTTTATAGCTTTAGGATTAGTCCATTGTAGTTTTGAGTCTTAGTGATATGTTTGAATCATTGTTCAGGACTCTGTGGTACAATTTAAATTATCCATGTGTTCTTTAGGAGATGAAACTCTTTGGGAGCATGTCTGTTTATATTCACGTAAGAGAAAGTAATTTTACTTTTCAATAGAACTTCAGATGAGAAGATTTGAAAATGAAAGTGATGTGATCATGAGCTTTAATTTTTCTTGTAGGGTTTGTTGTTGAGTAAATTAGAGTATTTTAATTTAAATTTAATGTGAAAGTATAGAGATGATAGATTTTGTTGATTTGATAAATTTCATATTGATTGTGATGTGAATAAGTTCTTGAATATGTTTGAATTGTAGTATGAATTACTTGAAATGTAAACATTATTGAATGTTGGTTTTTTGAAATTGGAGGTTGAATTTGAATGAAATATTTAGAAATGAATTCTTCATTAGTTTTCTTAAGATTATTATTCTTTAATTTTGTCACATAGTTGAACTCAATTAAACAAATGTTACTTACATTCAACAAAATCTCATCAGTAAAACAAACGTCAACTAAATTATTTAATATCTCAATTCGTTCCAAGCATCTACTCAATTAGATGTTTATCTTTTATCTCTTGACTAGGCGTACAAGAAATTGATTAAGACTAAACGAATTAACAAATAACTGTAATCAAAGAAAAACAACAGAATTTTCAACAAGCATTCAAAAACAATTTGTTTTTATAGAAAATTTAGGAATAAAGTTTACTACACCAAACCTCAAAATTCAATGTCAATACGATATTATAAGAGAATCAATACAAAGGAGTTTAATCTTCTATATGTAGGTAAAACGAAAGGATGACAACAAAGAAAATAAAGATTAATTCAAATGTAGAAGAACAAAATGAAATTAGATTTTTTATAAATTAAAATTATAAGTAATTAAAAGTTAAAATAAAAATGTAAAACAAAAATTTACTCATGGGTGGTGATAAGAAAACATTCACTTCACAAATCAATAAAGTCGTGTAAGTACATCTGTTCCATGTATAATAAGTACATGTGTTTTGTGTTTCATGTGTAAGTAAGTAGATGAGTTTCACATGTGTAAAAGAAGTCTTTTCCTTTATTTATATCTCCATGGAAGCACTCTATAAATAAGCATGCATCATAGACAAAGCACATTACATCAAATCAAATCAAGAACTTACAGAAAAAGTTTCAGAAAAAGCAAAAAAGAATGGTTTTCAGTGACAATGGCAGTGCAGATACAGAAAGGAGTGAAATGTATAAAGCTCAAATGCATGTCAACAAATACGTTCTGAACTTCGTGAGCTGCATGGCTCTGAAGTATGCTACAGAGCTTGGCACAGCACACGCAATCCACAACCATGGAAAACCCATCACTCTCTCCGACTTGGCCTCACTTCTCAATCTTCACCCTTCAAGAATCGGTGTTCTCCGCCGCTTCATGCGCCTTCTAACACACAACCAATTCTTCAGGAAAACAGAAAACGGTGAAGAAGAAGAAGAAGCAACGTACGATTTGACTCTTGCATCGAAGTTTCTAGTGAGAAGCAACTCCTTCTGCTTGGCTCCTCTTGTAGAAGTAGCATTTGCTCCAAGTGTGGGGAACATGTGGAACTCCTCCAAGAAACTGTTCACAGAGGATACGGAACTTCCACTCTTCGAGAGCGTAACGGGAGAGAGTTACTGGGAATTTATGAACAGTGATTTTGAGCTGCTGAACGTGTTTCAGAAGGCTATGGCTGCTGATTCTGAAATCATCAAGCTGGGCCTCCAAGAATGCAGGCACGTGTTTGAGGGGTTGGGTTCTCTTGTGGATGTGGGAGGTGGCACTGGTGCTGTCTCCAAGCAAATCCACGAAGCCTTTCCTCACTTGAAATGCACCGTCTTTGACCAACCACAAGTGGTGGCTAACTTGACAACAACCCAGAATCTGAGCTTTGTTGGTGGTGATGTGTTTCACTCCATCCCTGCTGCTGATGCAGTTTTACTCAAGGTAGGTATACACATGTGTACACATATCTTCATGTTCTAGATCAACATCTTGCTATATATATATATAAGTGGGTGCTAACCTCATCTCATTGAGTCGGTTTTATGGAGTTGAGTTAGTCTTAAAGTTCACTTCGTAATATGGTATCAGAGCCATTTCGAGCCTATCCTAGCGAGTGTTTGTGTTAGACATATCGTGTCACCCGGTATCAGACCGCTATCGGACCACCCATAATATATAGTCTCACGCACGAGTTGACAGTCTCGGCATGAGGGTGGGTTGGAGATCCCACATCGACTAGAGATTAGAGTCTTTCATAGTATAAAAGTGGGTGCAAAACTCACCTTAGCCAGTTTTACAGGTTGAATTAGACTTAAAGTCACTTCATTTAAACTTAATTATACTATGTTAAGATACAATCATATATTATATTATAAGGGCTTGACTAATCATATACTAAATGTGTAGCAATATATTGATTATTGCTGAAATTTGAGTATTTGCAGTGGGTTCTGCATGATTGGAATGATGAACTCTCCATAAAGATACTGAAGAAGTGCAGAGAAGCTATTTGTGGGAAAGGGAAAGAGGAAAAGGTGATAATCATAGACACAGTAATTGATGAAGCAGGTGATGATAGAGAATTGACAGAGTTGAAGCTGGAGTATGACTTGGTGATGCTGTCTCTCTTCAATGGAAAAGAAAGAGAAAAGAAAGAATGGGAGAAACTCATATACCAGGCTGGCTTCACCAAATGCAAGTTTAGCCCACTTTTTGGCTTCAAATCTCTCATTGAAGTTTATCCTTGATTTCTTATAACTTCTTTTAGTTAATGTTTCCTACCATTTCAATAACTTTCTACTTCACCCATGTAATAAACAATAAATTTCTTTATCACACTCATTCAATGCAAAATTTCCACTTTTTAGATTTGTTTTATATTTATGTATTTCATTTTATATGTTTTGCATTTCAAATAATATGTAAGATTTATTTTATTTTATAAAATAGTCTTTAATTTAATAATAACTAATTATTTTGATCTATAAAATTAGCTAAATTTTTTTTTAGTTTTTCTCACTCTCCAAAATTATTTTTAAAAATCTTCCATTAAACTAAAAGTTAAAAAATATTTATTTACTAAGAAGATATCTACACCATATGAGTAGTAACTTCTAATCAAGTATAATGTCTATTTTTAAAGATTTATCTAACTTATTACTAAAAACTGTATTAATATAAAGAAGAAGAAAAACTTATTCTTACGTATTTTTCATTTAATTTATATATAATGGAAAAGTTTATAGTTTGTCTCTTCGATGCCGTCCACGTGTCATGTACGGTAGAGGAAGATGAAGACACGTGGCAGCGTGTTTCTCGTAGCTTTCGAGAGTTGCCAAAAGGAACTAGACCGGTCTTTGTCGCACATCAATATTAATTATTTGATATATTATTTGTTTTAAAAATTAATATTTTATTATAATTTTATTTTAAAAAACGGCTTGATAAATTAAAAGATAAAAAAAATATAAATTGTCATATAACTAATAAACAAGATTATATTGATAGAACAAGAACATAAGGTTCTTAACTAAGTTTTTGAAAATTTAATTTTTAAAAATGTACAAAGTTTAAATTAATTATTAAAATTATATTTTACTGATAAAATAATTCATTATCTACTCTAAAAATTTAATAAGACGTAATTGCAAAACATCTAATAAATATTTTATTTTATTAATAATTAAGTTGATTTCGCGTTACACATTTAAAAATTAAATTAGTTATTTGTCTTCCATGAAATATATTTTAATGATATAAATTAATTATATATAAATAATTCACATAGCTTGAATTGGTGCCATGGAGATGAATATGAAAAAGGAACCTTTTAGTTCAATAATTTTATATTTCATTAATTAAATTTATTTCACTGAATAATTTTCCTAAAATATAATTAAAACCTGATGACAAGATTGTATACCAACGAGTGTTGAATTTATCTAAAATTTGACATATATAACTATTCAAATGATATCACATAGTTGACCAACTAAAATTTCGAATTCAGTTTCAAAAAAAAATTATTAAAGAAAGTAAATACAAAAAACTTAATATTAATAAATTAATAGTTGATTTATTATCCAAAATTTCATATTTTATTCTTGACTCGATAACATGAGTTTTTATTTTCTCTTGAGTAAGTCTTTACCAAAGCCCAGGAATCCACAAACACACTACTGATTGGGCTTATGAAATGAAAAAACTGAACACTATTTCTTCGTAGGTGTTTTTCCTTGCACCCCATCAAATGACTTACTGCACCCATTATTATCAGAAAAGACCATTTTGTCCCTTTTGAAAATGACTTCCAAATTATTTTTTTTGGAATATTTCGGAACATACTTATATTCTATTAATTCTGGATTTATTATTCTAAAAATTAAAAATATGAGTTCCAAAATTAGAATGATTTTTTTTCTTCCAAATTTATTGTGGATATACACTTTGTTTACAGAATCTCGAAAATACTTTTTGTTTACAGAATCTTTATTTCGGAATCATAAAAAATTATCAAGATAATTATGATACCACAAAAAAATGTAGAAGTACAAGAAAAAATATAATTTCTTCATACTATAGAAATCTCCTCATACACTCAAAAAAAAAAAAAACTATAAAATTGCTCTTGAACTTTTTTTAATATTCGTTGCACTAAAATTAGTTAAATATAAATTTAAATTTATGTTAAGATTGTCATTAGTTTTTTTGGAACTTAAAACCGTACAAGTTATTTTGATATGGAAGAATCAAAATATTAATAATTTTTAACGTTATTTTTTTATTTCATATTTTCCTTCAGAATTTCGAATCTTGCTAATAATATGTATTCATTGTAAGTAGAAGTTTTTTTTTTTTTAAATGTTTCATTAATTTAAAGTTATTTTGATTCAGAAGAATAAAAATATTAATTAAAATCTTAAATGTTACTTATTTCTTTTTATATTTTCAATTAATTTGTGAATAAAAATCGGAGTAAGAGAATATCGTGTCGATCTCGTAAAACTGTGGATATGGATATACATATTAATATACACAAAAACAAACATTTTTCATTTTCAATAAAATGGCTTGAATTTAAATAGAAAAACAAAATGCTTGACAATATTTATATTGCATACTTAATTATGTTCGTGCCCATCAATTAATTCTTTTATTTCTGCATTTTTAGGAAATAAAATTGATAAACAAAATTTAACTCTAAATACCCCTCCCATGCCTTTTCATTTATTTTTACGAAAATGAAAGAAAGAAAATTTGGAATTAATTTCTTCAAGAATATACATTTTTGGTCTTTATTTAGTATGCACAAAAGATCTTCTTATCTTCTATTATACTATTTTATTAGATTTAATTATTTGATTTTATTGAAATCAAAGTTATACTCAAATATTAATAGTTTTAACTTCTCATAAAAGCAAATCCGATATGATTTGAAGATTAATCCAAATGTAGACAAACAAACAATTAAATTATATTTTTTATAAACAATTAAAAGTTAAAATAAAAATTCAGAAAAGGTATTACAAATTTACTCATATCTGCATGGAAGCACTCTATAAATAAACATGAATCACAGAACAAAGCAAAAAAAAAAAAAAAATGGTTTTCACCAACAATGGCAATGCAGATAGAGATAAGAGAGAAATGTACAAAGCTCAAATGCACGTGCACAAACATATTCTGAACTTCCTAAGCTGCATGGCTCTGAAGTATGCTACAGAGCTTGGCATAGCAGACGCAATCCACAACCATGGAAAACCCATCACTCTCTCCGACTTGGCCTCACTTCTCAATCTTCACCCTTCAAGAATCGGTGTTTTCCGCCGCTTCATGCGCCTCCTAACACACAACCAGTTCTTCACGAAAACAGAAAACGGCGAAGAAGAAGAAGAAGCAACGTACGATTTGACTCTTGCATCGGAGTTTCTAGTGAGAAGCAACTCATTCAGCTTGGCACATCTCGTTGAAGTGGCATTTCTACCAAGAGTGTGTAACATGTGGAACTCCTCCAAGAAACTGTTCGAAGAGGATACGGAACTTCCGCTGTTCGAGAGCGTAACCGGAGAGAGATACTGGGACTTCATCAACAATGATTGTGAGTTGCTGAATGTGTTTCAGAAGGCTATGGCTGCTGATTCTGAAATCGTAAAGCTGGGACTCCAAGAATGCAAGCACGTGTTTGAGGGGTTGGGTTCTCTTGTGGATGTGGGAGGTGGGACTGGTGCTGTTTCCAAGCTCATACTCCAATCCTTTCCTCACTTGAAATGCACCGTCTTGGACCAACCACAAGTGGTGGCTAACTTGAAAACAACCCAGAATCTGAGCTTTGTTGGTGGTGATATGTTCCAGTCCATCCCTTCTGCTGATGCAGTTTTACTCAAGGTATATATATACATAGCTATATTCATGTTTTAGATTTCACGACTAGAGAGATAATAATAACATGAAAAATGTTTTGTTAAAACTCTATCCACCATAACATACAGCTGCCTCTCGACAAGCTCCTTCTGTAACTCCTTGACCGTGTCGTCTAACGTCTACAATGTCGTCGTTCTCGGCCTCGATGCCGTCAAGAACCTCCAGCTCCTCGTCGATATCTTTGTTGCGGTGCTCGATGTGACAGCGCACCGAAACAACTCTGGCACTAACAACAAGAACTGTGTGTGGTTGCTATCATGGACGATAGCGCGGAATGTTGAAACAAATCCACACGATTCTCAAAACGTTGCCATTTGATGATTCAACCGTTGGAAATGCCGGTGTAACGCCCTTCGTTGCGAGGATCGAAGGCAAAACTCTCCAGTCCAATACCACCGTCAATCGGAACAACCTTCCACGTCAAAATGGGTCATATATTACACCGGTTAGATGCAGTTAGATGGCTTAACCGGTGTAATATAGGTCATTCTTAGTAAAAAAAATATTATATCGGTTATTACTAAGAAAAATAACCGATGTAATATATATTTTTTTATCCTATTTGGAAGTTCGGACTGCTTATTTGCGTGTAATCTCACTCTGCTATGTCTGCAGCGTCAAATGTGTGTTACTGTCAGATGGTGTCGATATATCATAACTCTAACAACATTTCATAATATGAGTGAACGTAAAACTTATTTTATAAGTTGTTCTCGAACGAAGTTGAGACCAAGAGAATTATTGTCTTCCTTCTCGATCGGTCGACCTGCTCTTCTTTTCTCTCGAATGAACTCCTTCTACTTCTCTCACTCCTCCACTCCCTTGTCTCTGTGAACTCTGGGCTCGGATGGTACCTGCAAAAGACACTTCGACGCTCAAGTTAAACTTCAACACTCTTAGTACTAGATGATGACGTATCTGATCCTTTGAGATCTATGTTTTTTTTTATAATTATTGTGGACCCTTTGTTATTGGGCTTGATTAAGGATTTAACCTAGAATTAAGGACATTATTTAATGTTTGATCCTTGATTAGTGTCATTAATCTTCTGCTTGGGTGTAATGGTCTCAGTCGTGTTGACCGAATGCTGGGCTTCAAATTGGTTTTATGGACCTGATTAGTACCTAAGTTGATTTTATAACATTGAGTTTATAAATCGATTTTATAGAATTTTGTTGGAATCACCATTCATCCATTATGGGACCATCTATTATACAATTATATACACAAAATGACACTCGAAGTGAGGGTGTTGAAGATTTTATTTTAAATAAAAATTTCATAATATATAAGTGACTGCAAACCTCAGTTTATAAACCGGTTTTATAAGATTTTATAATAATATACTAAATGTGTAGCAATGTTATTTTGCAGTTGGTTCTGCATGATTGGAATGATGAACTCTCCATAAAGATATTGAAGAAGTGCAAAGAAGCTATTTGTGGGAGAGGAAAGGAGGGAAAGGTGATAATCATAGACATAGTAATTGATGAAGGAGGTGATGATAGAGAATTGACAGAGTTGAAGCTGGAGTATGACTTGGTGATGCTGTCTCTCTTCAATGGAAAAGAAAGAGAAAAAAAAGAATGGGAGAAACTCATATACCAAGCTGGCTTCACCACCTGCAAGTTTAGCCCACTATTTGGCTTCAAATCTCTCATTGAAGTTTATCCTTGATTCTTATAACTTGTTTTAATTAATGTTTCCTACCATTTCAATAACTTTCTACTTCACCCATATTATCAATAATAAATTTCTTTATCACAATCATTCTATGCAAAATTTCCACTGTTTTGATTTGTTTTATTTTTATATATTTCATTTATATGCTTTTGCATGTACATTGATTCACTTAAAAAAATGTTAAACTGTACACTTTAAATAATAATTAAAAAAAATCATTTAATAAAAATCAATTTTGAAAATCAAATATAATTAGTTGTTACAATGATTGAATTATATACTATTTTAGAGACTTAAAAAATTATTGATTTCTAAATTATTATTATAAATATAGTTTCTAAATTCATTTCTAATTTGTTATAAGGTTTTTCTATCAAATATAATTTTTATGATTTTCTAGTTGTAGTAATATAAGATTGAATTTTATAATTTTCTAGTTGTAGTGATATAAGATTGAATGTTGTATTCAATATTAACCAAAATTAATTTCGACATTAATGAAAATTAATTTAATGATCCAAAAAAATGTTGCGTTACACACCTTAACTATGAAATAATGTTTCTCACTTTCCAGAATTATAATATGGTATAATACTCTTTTTTTACTTTTATAATTTGAAAATAACTTTAGAATATGATATTACAACTAAAGTTTAATAATTATTGTCGCTTATAGATGATAAAATTCAATAAATAAGTAGAAGATCATAATGATTAAAAAATAATACATTATTATCATGTATCAATGCTTTTTTAAATAACAAAATGGATAATAGTTAAATATTATGTCTTCACTTGTGAAGACAATTTATATAATGAATATTTCGTATTTAGTTTTTGTTTGATATAAAAATTCGTCAGGTTGGCAATAAATACATTACTAGTATAAAGGTTTTAATAATAAAAATATTATTAGAAAGATCAACTTCTAAACCAGTAAAATAAGGAATTCGTGATAAAAAAAATTCAAAATAAGATTAAATAATCTTCTTTTATCTTGTAATAAATAAGGTATGTCAGCTATTGTATTTAAGGTACAATAAAAAAAATGTCACGATCTTAATTTAAATATTTATATACACACTAGAAAAGTTAACAAGTTAACTTGCTTTTTTAGAGTAAAAATTAGTTTAAAAGGACTCCATATCTTACAAACCAAATGCTATATATTATGCTAGTAAAATCGAATTTGGAATATGAGAAATAATATTTTGATAGCCTTATGAAAATAAAAAATTATTTGATAAGTATATTATAATAGTGAAAAAATTGGTTTAAAAAAATCGTTCAGAAATATTAGATGGTCTATTGGTTTGAGATCGTTTAATCATCAATTCGTTATTTGTAAGTCTGAGACGGTCTAGTAGTTTGTTATTGTCTTATAAGTATTAGAATTGTATGACGAGTTAACATTTGTTTATGAAGAATCTGAAAATTAAATATTATATTTTTTACTTTTTTTAGAACTTTCTAATAACTAGGTTAGTTCTTATGAGAAATGTCATTAGTTAGAAATTGTAAGACAATTTTGTTTTATATATAGAAACTTAAACTCAACATTTATTTTTATCATTAGAGGTGAAAGTTCACTATAAAATACTTAGTATTGTAGTGAATATTGGCTCGATTTTCAATCGATTCACGTTAAATTATTTTGTGTGTGATTCTTAATACTGCATTCTTCTTCCTATTTTACATTCTTCTTCTCTGAAATTGATTTTTTTTCTCTATTTATGTGTTACGTTTGAAAATTTGATGGATGAGTAAATTGTATTTGTGTTATGCAATAATAATATAATAAAATGAATTAATGGTTTAATTATAATTGTTATCTACTTGTTTAAATGAGATTACATGTAGACTGTTTCTTCCTGCACCTCCATATCTTCTTCTAGCACCTCCATACACAACATGAAAATACATTTTTATCCTTCTTGTGCCACCCCCATAATAACTTCCGGATTATGTAATCCGGAAACGCATTTGAAAAAGACTTCCGGATTACATAATCCGGAAGTTAAAAAAAACTTCCAGATTATGTAATCCGTAAAGTAATCATGCATCTGAAAAAAGACTTCCGGATTATATAATCCGGAAGTTAATTACAAATTTGAAAAATGACTTCCGGATTATGTAATCCGGAATATTACAGAGGGGCATTTCTGGATATATGAGAATCTATGGAGGTGAGAGAAGAAGGTATGGAGGTGCAGGAAGAAGCAGCCTTACATGTATATGAGTGCTTTTGAGTATATGACGTGTGGGTTTATATTAGAGGCCATCAATTTCACCGAATCGTGTATCTATGGATTAGGTGTTTCTTCACCCTATCAAAATTCTTCCTACACCCCATATTTTTAATAAGACTAATTTACCTTTTTTTTTTAATGACTTTGAGGTTCTTTTTTCATAAAATTTTCGCGACATACTTTTTCCAATTCATAAAACGTATTTTCTGAAAATATATTTTGGAAAAAAAAATTCCAGAATAAACTTTCTAGAAATACTTTTTGTCAACTGAAGCATTTCAGATCAATCATGGGCTCACTTTAGTGGACTTAAAAATCAAGCCCAATTAAGTTTCCGAACTTTGAATGTGTTGGGTTCTTTGTTTAAGGGCTAAACTAACCTAATGAAAACTCGTACTGTGATTTAATATTCACTTAAAACAATTATTCTGTCCCTCAAAAAAAACAATTATTTTGGTGCAAACTGAAAAATCTTCCAATACAAATACAATGAGAAAAGGTCATGCAGTCCTGTGATTTAATATATGTCGTTTAAGTCAATAATAGCAAACAATTTGAAAAATTATTAAATAATTTAAGTTATAAAAATAAATATAATTACAATTAACTACTTTTTAATCAAAACTTTGAAAATATTATCACTACTCAAATACTATCATGCATGACATAAGCAAAGAAGATGCTAAAGAAAATCTAATCACAATCATGATAATATTGAAATAAATAGTTAGAAAACTTACAAAAAAAAAATAATGCAGTTTCAAATTTGGAGCCACATTAATTTGATGCGTCTGAAGTGTCTGAAGTGTGTGCACGGGTGCAAGCAAAGGTTTGGTCTTGGATTAATGCTAGATCTCGATCCGCTTCGTTTCCCTTTTCTAGTTAGTGTATGATACCTTTGGAGTGTATGAGAATGGTTGTTTGATGTAGTTTAAGTCTATGTCCGGTTAGTGATTGTGTTTGTTAGTTTGAGAATTTTAACTAGTAGTTGATTTGGTATCTCTTGTTTACTTTGTATAAGGGTTGAACCACCCATGAAATGACTCGCATTTATTAATTTTTTATTGTCCATAAAAAAAATATTGATGCCAATAATAATTTATATATTCATTTCTTTATCAATTTATGAAGACATCTTTAAAAAAAAAACGATACTATATATCTTGAATTGAATTTGAGGTCTGAACACCTCTTTTACTTAGTAAAAGATACTTAATAACTATTAATGACCGCAATCAACTGCAATTTAAGTCATGATTTTGACTTATTTGTTGTAGAAAAAGAAGGAAATTATGAGAGGAAAAGAATGAAGAGTTTTTACATTCATCTAGATACATGAATGAGAGTGGTAAACAAAGAATCACCAAATTATGTAGCAATGAAGAAACACAAAGGAAAAAACATAACAGAGTAGCCGAAATAAATAAAATATTTTCTCTTAATCATAATTAAAATGAAAAATCTGAGAAGAGTTTTTATTGTAATTAAGCCAAAGCCACGACAACGAAGGTTCCAACAAGAGCGGTGGCAGCAATGCAGGTCTTGCTTATGGAGAATGCTGCGGAGGGAGGCTCAGAAGCTGGTTGCTCTGGAGCTGGGCCTGGTGTTGGGCCTGACGGGCCTGGTGCAGGAGGGGACGAGGTGTTTGGGCCTGGGGCCTGTGCGGGAGAAGGAGTTGGTGTTGGTGGTGCTGGTGCAGGTGCAGACACCGGAGGAGGAGGCGTGTTTACGGTGGGTGATGGAGCAGGTGCTGACGTGGGTGGCGATGGGGTTGCTGACGGTGGTTGTGTGGGTGGTGATGGGGTTGCTGACGGTGGTTGGGTGGGTGCAGGTGCAGGGGCTTGTGCTAAGCATGCGGTGGCCAAAAGCCCTATCATGACAAACACTTTAACTGCGTTATAACCCATTTTATGATAATAATGATCACAACAAATAAGGTTTTTGATTATGTTGTGTAGTAGTGACCTAATAACATGTATTTATAGAGAGAACAATTGTTCCCTCTGGAAGGTGTGGGATGTGTATTGGAAGTTATGGGGAACAATAATGTTGTTTCAAACATATTTTTTATACAATAAAGAAATAAGAAAAAAGAGGGAAAATTAGAAAATAAATATAAAATAAAAAAATATTGAATAGTAGGTCATAGGTTGTTGTAAAGTACTACATGTGTCGGTTGGAGGTTGAGGAAGGCATCGCTGTCTGTGTGTGGCGGTTTTCCAGCCTACTTCCAACTACCGTTTCCCATTTCCCAGACTGTCTTTACGCGTTCTTCTTCTCTCTGCTTTCAAATTTCTACAATTTCTCAACATTTTTTTATTTATCAACATTTTTTTACTCCTTCAATTTTTCTCCATTAATAACATTACTTGTTTTTTTAATAGATGTGGGAATTTTGATCATTCAATTTCTGGAAACTTCTTGGATAAATCAAGATATTTTACTCTCTGAAAGTAAAAGTGTCTAAAAGTAAAAGATATTATGATTTAGAGTTTAAGATTTAGGATTTAGAGTTTATTAGTATTATAAAATTGAGTTAAATCTGAAATTTATTTTATAAGATGTGTATCGGTCGGCACCGGACGACCGAGGGATACACGTTAAATGACTTAATTAAATAAAAAAAAACGTAGTTGGAACAAACAGTTGTAACTTTCGTTGAATGGGTCAGGCACGTTCTTTATAACACTCCATTGATTACAGGAAACTACCAGGCACGACTCAAAGACCACTAGACATGTCTCTAGTTATCAGTTGTTTGGCTAACATGGCCAAAACACAAGTCAATCTACTAAAAGGATTTCTGAAAGGGAGAAAATGTACGTTTTTCATATGATCAGAGAATTCCCATTGAGCACCATCGCTGACTTGAGCGTCGGAGTGCAATCGTAGGTACCCCACCGGCCGACCGAGGCACGCATAGAAAAAATGAGACTTGAAGAATAGGACAACCAAGAGTGAAGTAAGCATCGTTTTTCGACGTGGATTAACATTACTCAACCCCCAATATCCATCCAGGTACAAGATGATATTAGAATTTATCAAAAGTTTAAAGTTATATGCTATCGGACAACTCATAAATACATATTATCACCTTCATTTCTTAATAATTTTTCTTTTTTGTAAAAGCTCTCATATTTGTTGTTATCCTGATACCTCAAGTAACAACAATCATTTGTCACTATATGAAAAAAGTATTATTAAAAAAAATGAAATACAATAAAATATGAAGAACTAAACCAAAATTCATATATTAACAAAAATGGTACCAAAATAATTTATACCTATTAATAAAGAATTCTGAGAAAAAAATTAGATGGAAGCATATTATACAAATAAAAATATTATACAAATAAAAATACTCTTTATGTGATTAAATTTTTAATAAAGTTATTTAATATCTGTAGTTTTTGGAAACTAAAATAATAGTTTTATAAAGATTAGAAGTACTCATTGTTGTCATTTAAGCAAAGAGGACTATATGATGAAGAAATAAAAGATACAATAAACTAAGAACAGTTAAAAAAAACTATAGAGAATAAAATAAAATGAATAGTATTTCATAGACACAAAAGGTATATTCATTTTCTTTTAATTGCATTGACCGTGATGTGTAGACAATAGGAGGATCGAGTTGCGAAAGGGCAATATAATCATTATATTATTTTGGATTAGATTGCTGAAGTAAAAAATAAATATAAATATATTCCATTAATTAAATATAATCATTGTTCTTTTGGCTTGGATTTGAGTTTGTAAAAGAGCTGTCAAAAGCTGGCAAATATTTTTCATAATCTTATTTGTTTAAGCTTCGTTGTACTTCTTGTGTTTGTAATATATATATATATATATATATATATATATATATATATATATATATATATATATAACCCTTGTATATTTTTTTTTATAAACTGACTTTTTATAATTAAAAAAACTCAAGACTAAGCATTTTCTCAAATTAAATAAAATAAGTATTTAGTTTCTAAAGTTCATTTGTAATGATATTAGTTTCATATTCCTTCCTTCAACTACAAACTTTCTGTTAAACAACTAAAATAAATAAACAAATTTATGAATATAGATGTTAAGTTAAGTTTTGTTCTATAAAAAAAATTAAAATTATTGTCCTTGATATGTTTATTTATATAATCGACTAAGGCACTGATTTTTTTTATTCTTAAGAAAATTAATAAAAAATATTCAACTAATACACCTTAACAAAAATGTATCAATTAATCAATATTAAAAAACTCCTGTTTTTTTATATATTTAATAATTGATCCAGAGTCAGACTCATAACTGTATAGCATTCAACAAGTTTTTTCATCAATTATTTAGTAAATGATCTATATTTAAGGTTCAATTATAATTAATGATCTTTTCAATAGTAGTTATTATACAATCAAAAGGAATTTAAAAGAAGATATAATTCATTAGTAAAAAAAAGTTATATTTTTAAAATAAAAGCAACTTTTTACAATAGATCCCTTGGATCTAACATAGAACTCAAAATGTATTTTAAAAAAATATTTATATTTCAGAAGATGTCAAATAGTTCTAATGAGAATTTTCAAAGGCAAAAGTATAAAACAGGTGAAAAAAATGTACTTATCATAAAATTGTTGTTGGGAAAAAAATTACAAGAGTAAGTAAATTTTTTATTTTTTTATTACATAAAAGAATACATTATTATATTAAATATTTAATCGTATTTTTGTTTTAAGTGGTAGACACGACTTTATAGCACTCCATAAATGTGATAGAGAAAAGTATAAAAATAGTTTAATTTTTAATTGATGCCACAAAATAGTGTCTGTATTCAAATGGATGACACCCAACACAAAATAAACAAATAATTTCATAATAAATTTGATAAAATAATCATTGAAAGTAATAGTTAAAAATGTGTTAATATAGATTTTTTTTTTAAACAGACACTTACTAACACATCCTTTAACAGTGGTTTTAACATCTTTTTTATTGAGAGTTAAAATCTAAATTTGTTTTTTATTCCAATAAAAATTATGTTAAGTATAATTTTAAAAGAATTATTGTAAAAGTCAACAAATATATTGTTTGCATTCCCATTCCCAAACTTTTACTATATATTGTAATTGGAAATTTATGACTTCATTTTCATGTATTGCAATTTAAACATGTACCCGTTTATGTTGAAGATTAAAATGTAAATGGAAATGTTTGACTGAAAAAGATATAGCAAAATGATTTAATATAAAAAATACATATATTTTTTTAATATAATTTTTTTAAAATAAATTTCAATTATATAAATATTAAATAATTAAAAAAATAAAAAATAATTACATAATTAAAATTTCATAACAACGACCACATTTATTATCTTTATAAATAAGTTTAGAGAAAGGTAATTTGAGAATTTGAGTGAATTTAATTAATATTAAACTAATTAAATAATTGAAAAACAATGAAAAAATGTTTACTGAAGAAAAAATAATTTTAATAATACAAAATTAATCATCAGAGAGAATTTTTTTTCTCAAGCGATTGAACACTAAAATGATAGTCAAACATTTTCCTTGATAAATATTTTTTTTATAAAGAATTAGAAATGATTGCATTTGTACTCTACAAAAGATTCAATTTATGAGATTGAAAACTTTATTTTTTGAAATACAATATATTTTTTATACAGAGCACAAAGTAAAATAATATGTATAGTTAGAAGTTTGATGAAATGAAAAATAGTTTATACATATAAGTGAATTTAGTAAATATTGATTAAGTAAAACGATTGAAACAACAAATAAGGAATAAAACGATGTAACTCTTCAAATAAAATAAAGTAAAAAAACAGATATAATAATGAAAATAAAATTTATAGATAATCTAATAAATTAAAAATATTTTAGTAATTTAAAAAATAAAAATATATAGATAAATAGATATGTAAATGCATCTCATTAAAAAAAATGATGAATTTGAATAATAGGTACCACCAAGACAGATTTATTTGTCTGATATATATTTAAGTTGATTCAATTTTATATCATTATATATCTCAAATAAAATTGAAAAATAATATTATTAATGAAAAATATTATCAACTCAAATTAGTGAAATAAACTGTGTGAATTAATTTTATTAATTTTTAGATAAATAAAATATAAACATGACAATTTTATCATGCAAATACAATAAAACACAACCCAACTTGTGAAATTTTAGAATGACTACCTCATTTCTTATCAGTGTGCCATTCCCAACTAGATTAGTTTTTTTTTTTTAAATTAAACATTTGATTAAGTCACACGTTTAATACGAACACCTATATGACACGAATATCAATATATACATTATAATTTATAAATTATATTTAAATTGACAATAAATATTCATATGTATAAGTATGTTTCAATTTTTTTACTAGAAAGATATTTTTTATGACTAATTAAAAAGTATTTATTTTTTATTTTTATAATTATAATAAAATTTTATATAATAAATTTGAAATTTTAAGAAACTAATGTATTTTTTATTTTTAAAATTATGTTACAACAGTACTAGAATGATAACAACTTGAACAAATATTTTTTCAAAATTTTTTTGAATTGGACATGTATAAGTTGATACGTGTCTTAGAAGTATTGGTCTTCGATACCTTACATATATTAATTTTAAATTTTTTATTACAACGTTTTGAATTAATAAAAAATAAGGAAAAAGAAAAAGTGAGCAGAAGATGTAAAATTACCTTGAACACCCTGAAAGTTTGATGAAAATTCCTCCTGTGTCCTTGACCATCGAAAGGTTGAAGTTGGTGGAGGAAAAGCGCCCTCCATGGTCAGCGCGCTAAAAAAAGCGATCGCATTCAACCAAATTACCACCCGTTCGTTCCCACGTCTCCAAAATTCTGTTTCACAACCCTAACTCCGAACCTAATCCCAAAATCCAAACCAACCAACCCCACAATGGAACCCCCAAAGCCCGAAGCGGAGTCCCAATCCCATGTCTCCAACGGCCACTCCACCACCACTCCTAACGGATCGGGATCGGAACCGGAACCGAAGGGTCCGAAGGAAAAACGCACCGCGTCATCCACCGGTAGCACCAAAAAATCCGTGCACTGGAGCCCCGACTTGGTCACAGAATCCACGTTCGCCTCTTCCCCTAACGAATCGCGATTCAATCAATATTTTTCCTCCTCTTACTCTCAACCTGCTCCCAATTTCATGGGTTAGTTTTTATTTTCATTTTTCTATTTTTCTTATTTTCAATTTTCAAATTTCTTTTTCCAATTTCATGCGCGAGGATGCGTATTTTCGTTTTGCATGTGACCAGAGACGGTGGTGACCGTTCGCAATGTGCTGGGGAGATGGGGTAGGAAGGTGGGAGAGGCTACAAAGAAGGCTGAGAGTTTCGCTGGAAACACGTGGCAGCACTGTAAGATTTCCGTTTTGTTTTTATTTTATTTTGTTTTGTTGTCGTGTTTCTAAAATGGGTGCACATGGAATGGTGCTGGTGGTGACTTTTGATTTACCAGATATGGGAGTTTAATAGGAATTTTGTTTTTAAGGAAACTGGTGATAGAATTGAATAAATTTAAGTGGGGATTCGATTGTTATGTATTTGTCAGACATGGGAATGGATTCAGTTACTTTGGAGCATTATAAGCCATTAATAACGTTTGAAATGGTGCCATCACACATTTACTTTGGATAAAATAGTATAATGTGGTCCAGTCTGTATGAAGAGATTCATTAAATGAGAAATGTAACCCACCAAAAATTTATTGTTTCTGATAAATTTCAACCAATAATAGAAAGTGTGTTATAATGTGTGTCGTTTCTCTTTGCTTAAATGTCCCGTAAAGGCTTTGTTATCTATTTGAGTTGGTTTTGCAACAGGATGTACCGAACTAACTCTTGAGGTGTGTGGCATGTACCTTGGATGCTTTTTTTTTCTGCTGTGGGTATAATTTCTTAAGCATTTCCTGTGTGTCAACGTGATCATGTCAACTGGTTGTTGTATTGACTATTAAACATCATGAATTTGTTCGTTGTGTTCTAATGATTAGTGTACTTGATGATTTGATGGATCTTCTGTGTCTTGTAGTTTTCTCACCCCTGATCATCCTAATGACAGTGAATCTTCTACATTAAATTATAAAAATTTACTTTTATTGTTACATTGTGCTTGAAGTGAAAACAAGCCCTAGCTTTGCTGAAGCTGCTATGGGGAGAATTGCCCAGGGAACAAAGGTTCTGGCAGAAGGTGGATATGAGAAGATTTTCCTGAACACGTTTGAGACAGGTCCAGAGGAACGGCTTCAAAATTCTTATGCATGTTATTTGTCCACATCAGCTGGTCCAGTGATGGGTGTTTTGTATGTATCCACTGCAAAGATTGCATATTCTAGTGACAATCCTATTTCCTATAAAAATAACAACCAAACAGAATGGAGCTATTATAAGGTACTTACTCTAATTAGAAATTGTTTACTGAATTGCTAGTGGAAAATAGCCTCATCATCATTATATACACAATGCAGTCGCTGAGAAATTGACAGCTTCTAAATAGGTTATATTCTCCCAAAATAGGAAGTACTTTCCAACACTCCCCCTGAAGTTGGAGCATACAAATTATATTCACCAAGCTTGTTACTATGGACCTGAAATTCGATGACCCATAAGAGACCTTGTTAGGGTATCTCAAGCTGATAATTAGAATTAACAAACTCAATGGTAGTTTCCTTGGATTGGAGAGGATTTTTTCTCTAATAAAGTGATAAACGATTCTCTTTGCTTGGTTTTCTCATGAAATATTGTGTTTGATGCAATGTAAAGAGCAACTTGATTATCACTACATTTTCAACTTATCAACACTTCCAAACTTGAATTCCCAAAATACTTGTTTTGCCCATACAAGTTTACAAGTAACCACTCCCTTAGCCTGATAGTTATCATCTGCATTGGACTGTGCAACCACAATTTTTCTTCCAGGATACAAGATTACCTTCAATAAACCTTGTTGTATCCCTAAGTAGATTGCCTATCCATACGTGAACCATACAAGTCTTTGATTTGGCAATGAATAAACAAATGTTTCTTCAATGAGATCCTTACTTAATTATATCATCCAAATAAACTACAAGATAAAGTGATTAAGACATCTGGTATGCTGGTGCTTGTAGAAAACTAAATGATGAGATTCCCTTTGAGTTATAACAAATTCTTGCTCAACAATACTAGATTTTCTTAATCTTGCTCAAGGACATTTTAAACCATAAAGAGAAGTTTCAATTCAACTTATAAACTAAACTTCACTCCACCTTGTTAGGAATCCAAATGAGTTTGAGTCTTACATTGAATAGAAATGAGAAAATTGAGCAACATATAAGGGAGAAGACTTATAACTTCATTGTCTTAAGGTTTTGGGTTGAAGATCCTTGTGCCCCTTGGCCTTCACAAACATCTTGATCACATGTTTTGGGTTTAGTTCCATGCTACTAGGCATTGGGCACAACTTGTAAAATATGAGTTGTGTCAGCATGTCGCGCTTGTGACCATGGTAGTTGAATTACGATGCAAATTATGTATTAGAGTGCTTATGTTTTGAATCGTGAATCGTTTCATCTCGTGAATCTTAGGATTCAGAAACATTGCAAAGATGCAATTAATAACAACCACAATAAAAATAAAAAAAGAGTGGTTGTATCTATGTGTATTTACTATACTGCAGTAACATGTGTTGTTGAGGAGTAGAAGGAAACATTAAGGGATCACCAACATGGGTGGCGAATGTAGGTGGAGAAGAGAGATTGTGGTTGATCCTAGAAGTGAGGAAAAGGAAAAATAAACTTAGTAGAGGTAGACTTTGCTGCTAAAGGAAATCATTCATGGCAATCGAAATAAGGAATAACATGATTTGGTTGGAGGGAAAAACACAAATTGGTACACATCTCTTCCTGCTCAATTTACCCAATAAAAGAAAGCAAATTAGGGTTTTTTCAATCTAGGTAATGCGACTTGACCCGTTTCAGAGCAAGACCTGAATTTGGTTTCACTCACGATTCAGGCTATTATTCTTGTTAGAATCGTGATTCATGCGGATTTCGAGAGCAATAAGATTCAACACCGATTTGGGAGCACAAGCAAGTTTTCCAATGATTCATATTGTGCGATATGAATCGTGTATTGTGCTATACTTACTACATGCTTGAAACCCAGGTTGGGCTTGCTCGTGCTCTCCTAAATACTACCAGAGTCTTTCTAGTGGGTCATATGGGAACACCTCTGACATCTTGCTTGTACCCTCCCATGTCAAATTGGCATGGATATCTAATGAGGGGACCGAATCCATCTCTCCATTAAGGTAAGCCCCAAACCAATTGGGATGCTCCACTTCTGCCCTAAAGGTGAGGCAGCCTATGTATGACCTTATGTACACCCCGAGGATGTGGGTTCTCAATACTTCCTTGAACCCTGAAATGATTATGGGTCCGTGACATTCTCGTTGCCAATCTATGTTATCGTGTCCATAATCGCAGTGGTTGGGGACATGTCCGAAGTAGGACAAATCTTGAAGACCTCGACAACGTTTAGTGAGCTCACTGTGTCCAGCCCCTAGGGTTGGGCAGAAAACTAACCATGTCCAAGACCCTTGGCACTTCCATCTCCTCTGCCTCGACCAACTCTAAAAACTCCTTGGTGCATAGTGGCTCGGCCAATCTGGCCAAGGTGGCCGTGTATGGTCTCTGATACCCCTTGCACACTAGAACACCATCCTCATGCGCCAGTGCCTACTCGACTTGATGATATGGCCTATGTTTACCTTTTGCTTGGTCGTGCTTACCCATGCTTGCATGCAAACCCCATGGTTAATGTCGCAAACATGACCAATTGATGTATCCTCTTCATGTTGCACTTCCCTAGCATGTACCTCAGACATTATCTCCAACATAATCACCTCAATCCTCCACCTTCTCATGGACAAGGAGAGTTGTGCAATGAGGATCTTGGTCATCTTCTTGCCATTGAACCCCTTTAAAGTTTGAGTGAAGATATAAGTTGGGTGAAAGATTAACTTGATATAATAGCTTGCATGCATTGAAATTGAGAAGGTGATTTTATCTATTTAATTTTATAGTGTGATGAAGGATCATTATGAGCCAAATATTTGATATTTAGTTTTAAAAATGAAATAAATGAATTTTTAATAAATTTTATTCAACTCTTATTGAATATTACAAATTTTCAAGGTCGAGGTTAACAGAGCTTAGTTCTAACTATATTTCCTGAATATTTATTATTTTAAATTACACACACAAGTTGGTCTAGATCGCAAGCCTTGAAGTTGAGTTTATAATAACATTGGGAGAACCACAAACAAAAACTAACATTTGTAGTTGGAGAGCTCGAAGCTTTATAAATTCCACCTTAGAATGACATTGGCATACATCCAATGTGGAACGAGTCCCACTCCTTGGAATTTGATCCTAACGTCCCATCACGTCCCAATCCTCAGCCGTGTGGCTGTGCACTAGCCCTTTGACCAGTTATGAGCAAACATTACGATGTTGACAGACCACCCATGCTGCTTGTTTGCAACTGAGACATGGTGGAAAGGCTATACTACCAATTGAAAAAACCTTTGGAGAGCAACACCACAAAAACTAGCTATTGTAGTTGGAGAGTCCAAAGCCTTATAAAATCCCACACTACAATCCCATAACTAATTTGGTACTCAAGTTCCATACTTTGCAACTAGATCCTAACGCCGAGTATTACTATATTTGCTTACAACACTGGGGTAGGTTGTTCGGTGCATTGTTAAGGGATTGCATCCCCTTTCATGTAAATAGGGAGTGGATATGCTCCAGAAAGGGATTGTTTATTTTGACTAAAATTTAGGATGGTTCATCTCTGTTGTCTAACTGATGTATATGCCTACAAGCTGCTAGTAGGGGTACTAATATTTTATGTCATCATCGTTATATGATCATTAGTCCGCATAAAATATTAGATCTAGGATCGAGGTTGAATACCGGTACTGTCAGATTATTTCCGAGATTTTTTATTAGTGGTAAAGTAAAAGTAACCCATGAACCCTAAATTCTTGAAAATACTAACTTCTTCCAAAGTGAGTCGCTCTCCTGATTAAGCACGGAGTCGTCTATTGGCCCATTCTACTGTTCTCATCCTCCTCCTTACCTGAATTACTATCAATCACCTGAATTGTATCAGCTACATCTGTGTGTGTCAACTACTTTTATTTTTGTTAGATCTTTAATTAAGAGGACAGCAATGTTTTACAGGAAGCATGTGGCCAGCTCAAGTGTGGGACTTGAATTAAACTAAATAATTATGTTTTGCTTAAATTACGAAAGGTAAATAACATTGCCATGTCAGCTTTAGTTTTGGTTTTATGGAATTCAATATTCCAATTTGCTTAAACTATTCTCTTTTCTGCAATTTCTTGTCTGCCAAATAGTTGCTTTAACGCCATTCTTTTCTTTGTGAATCTTTCAAATCGTACTTTCCGTTTCCACTTCCAAGGTTTTTTTTCCTTCTCCTTGCGATGTTCTCTTCCCTTATCTAATTAAGTTGTCTGATTTTCAATAATATTGTATCCAAGTGTTATTTTTGTCCTTGATATGGCAAATTATGCTGCGTGTAGGTGGTGATCCCATTACAGGAGCTAAAAGCAGTGCATTCTTCATCAAACACAGCCAATTCTGCTGAAAAGTACATCCAGGTCATTTCGGTTGACAACCATGAATTTTGGTTTATGGGCTTCTTGAACTATGACGGTGCTCTGGAGTGCCTCTACGAAGCTCTTGACACTGGCAGACATATGCAGTCACAAGCATAGTCTGTCCAATGGATCTAAAGAAAAAGAAGCATAGTCTGTTCATACGTTAGTTTCAAACCCCCAATTATATTTTTTTCCCTTCCACAAAAGCTTTGTCTGTAGATGTGATCATCATGGTCTTGGAACTGTTGATAAATATTCAGCCAACTTTTGGCTATCTTGTGGATATGAATTTACCCTAGGGGCTCCATTAGAATAGTTTAGAAAGTTATATGGTGACTTTCTGTTTCTCGTTACCATCCATTCATCAGGGAAACTAGTTTGCAACTCTGCTGCACAAATACTTTCAAATCAGGCAGTACTCTCCATATTATCTTGAATACTTCAACTTTTACTTACTGCATCCATGGTTTTTTTTATTATGGAAATCTCATTATCAAGAATGATTTTACTGTAATACCAATTGTTCCTCTGAAAATATTGAGTTTTTTGTGAAATTTCCAGAACGTGGCATTTGACATTCTTATATTTGACTATGTGGAAATACTCTGGGATCCTGAACGTTTTCCCAAAACTATTCTTGGTCTTTGAAAGTACAAATGTATCAACATTTATCAACAGTTTTACACATGTACATCATCCCCCTTTTACGTAGTTTACAATTTAGTGGTTCAAAATATCCTGTTTTAGAACTAAAACAATTTGATTGATCATCAAGCAAAACATTTGTAAAAGATTAATAATGGATTTTTAATGTTTTTATATCGAGGAGTGAAGATGCAGAGATAAAATAAGAAAAAAAATGTGTTCTTGATTTGTATACTTTCGGTTAATGCGACTAAATTTTCGTATTTTTTATGGATGAATTTGTTTATCAAACTTTATTAGACACGGAGAGCAAAAATACTAAATTCACATGTTTTTGCAAAATTTCTATGATCAAATTTATTAAAATAAAAGTAAAGGAATATTCATGACTGAGGTATAGGAATTTAAAAACTCATTTTCCCCAATATATAACTAACAATAATCAATGAATAGTGTTCAGCTATCTTCTTTAGGTCACTAATGGAGTGTGTATTATTCTTATGGCAAGTTTTTTTTCATGAAAGTCCACTTTCACTGAAAATATCGTAAAATTGATTTAGATAAATTTGTTTTCAATCCGTTAAATATGATTGAGATGTTTTTAAATTAATTTCAGATTACAACACTACAACCCCTCCAATATTATATATATATATATATATATATATATATATATATATATATATTCCAAACCATCTATAAAAAAATACTTAAATATAATAATAAGTATATATGTTTTTCTAAGGAAAAAAAATAATTTAATTCATCTACTTTAAGTTAAAAAAAATATATATTTAAGACATTCCACTTTATTCTTCATCATCTTCATTAAAAAAATACTCTATGTGAGATTTCTAAAAAGAGTAACAATTTGAACAATTTCATAACATATAAAGATAAGAAAAAAAAAGAATAAATAAAAATATTTGTAAGTATCTTAAGTGTTTAGCACTAATCATTATTATTGACTATGTAATGTCCTAATCAAGGAATGACCCACTTAGATCTTTCATTTGCACGCTTCAAATCACACTTAGATCACTTTTCTTCCTTTATAAATGAATTAAACTCCTAACCCCAAAGCATGCAAACAATTATTTTAGGAAGCATCAAAATATGGCATTCAATTACCAAACTTTTTTAGCTTATGCTACTCTATCCCTAAACCATCATTGCAAAAATGGATAATCTTATCATTACTTCTTAATCTTCACTTCAAATATTTTAAAATAACATTTGTTACATCAGAAGCATCATTTCATTTCTATATTTTAACTTTTAATTAGGTTTCTAATTCCTTTTATTCAACTTATATTTGCTTTCAAATTGGATATCTTCTATTTATTTAACTGTTTTTACAAACAGTTACTCTTCTTTCACATGTATATGTTCAAATTTCATCCACCATAATTTTGTTGTAAATAAAAGATAACTTTATCGGTTCAACAATTCATTTCTTTTCTTCGATGGGTTAGTATACACTTTTTCTTTCATTATTTAAACTTGATCAATAAAAAAAAATTCGTCAATTTTTTTTCTAACCTTCAATCAAACGATTTTTCTTTTGTTTGCTACTCTTGGTCGAGATGACACTTACAAAAGGTATTCTGACACTCAAGTAAATGTTCAATATTTGGTGCAATAAATATGTAATAATGACATATTTTTTCTTAAAAGTTATGCTTATTTATATATTTGTATTATGTCTTGTTATTGTTGAACTAAAATTAACATATGAATCGTGCTTAATGATGTATTGCCTAATTCTCCGTACAACGTAACCTTATTAATCATCTTCTTATCTTAATACATTTTAAACATATTAATTCACTAGAACCAAATACCAAAACTGATAGATTCGTCCGTTTTCGACCAGTAGTTTAATTGATTTGGATAGTGAAAATGAAAAAAAAAAAAACTTAGTTAAACAAGCAAATACAAATTCAAAGATTCAACTCAAAATAATAATTAAAAAGTAGCAATGATAGAGTTAGCAAATAGTAGTATCCATTGATACAGAGATGGGATGGTAAATGATTACATTGTAATTATATTCTTGTAGAGTAGGTAGGAGCTGTCTTACGTTAATAAAGTATCAAATTAGCCTCACAATTTGTCAAAGTTTGAAAGTTATTTAGCATATCGATGGAATTCAATTCATAATATCTGTTTTAATGATCTTGATGCAGAAGTTGAAGATAGCTTCTTTTATCGTACTAAAACAGTGCTCACAACCACTAAACCAATTCATAATCTTTACAATTGTCAAACACTAAACCTAAAAAAGTATGCAATTCCACTGTTTGATAAATAATATTTCATTAAAGTTCTCTCATTCAATGATTATATGCTTTATTTTTCTTTTCATTATGAGTAAATATCAGCTAGTTTAGACTGTACTTCTTAATATAATATCAAAATTATTTAGAGTTTATCATAACAAAAATTTATTGACGGATAAATCACTCATTACGACTATTATCACACTATTCATAAATATATAATTTTCAACACAAGTTAACATAACATAAACAAGAGTATGATCCACTAAAAATACGGACATTTCATATGAAATGCAAAGTTTATATTATGAATCAATTTTATAAAATTAAATTAAATTTATAATCAATTCTTTAATAATATAACTATATATTTATATAAACAACATGAGTCTAAGATATTTTTCAAAATATGATTAACATGGTAACACGTATGATGTTTAATATGTGTTACTTGATACAGACATTTTTGTGTGTGTAAATAATAATGTTTCAAGCTCACGTAAATTGTAATTACTTTACTAAATCATTGAAATAACAAGATGTACCAAAAAGTCATAAACAAAAAAAAAAAATATCTAGACTCTATCCAGAAGTCAGAATACGTTAAAACAATCCGTGTAAATTAAGAAAAACGAAAGTATATAGATTTTTAACCTATTATATTATATACTTCATCTAGATACAAAATGTAAATCTGCAGAAACAATAAGCAGATGAAAGAAAAACATAACAAATTAGAATACTGACATCGAGAATTTTTAATGTGGGAATTTTAATGTGAGAAAGCATTTTCAACTTAAAAAATAAAAAATCTATGGGACCTAATTCAGAAAATATATTCATTGTGAAAGTATGATTACAATATTTGTTTCTTTTATTATACGAAGATAACACTTCATCTGACACAACAAGGATGAAATACAATATCTCTCTAATCTCTTACTAGAATTTCTAATCTCACAGTAGATATCTATTTTCTCATCTACTATCTATGTTGTTCTTCTGACTTGTTTGTTTTTCTCTTCCTCATAAGTTTCTCTTATATAGAAAATGAGAGGAAAATTATCACATAAAGAGATACGGGATAATTAAAGCATATTACATTTTCAAAATAAATATAATTCTAAAACTTTTGGAATGATTGAATATATTCAATTTATTGATTATCAGATTCATTGGTCATGGTTCTATTAAAAAATAAGGAGAAATTTCCAACAAATTGGACTGGATTTAGCATTTCTTATAATTAACTTTATATTAAGTATAATATTTTATTAATATTGTTTGATATATTATATTATTATATTTAAATAGTTAAATAATAATATTTTATTAAAACGTGTTCTATTGTGGTGAGATATTATTGATCAGTATTTGTTGGAAAAAAATGTGTTGGAGAATCAACATTTTTAAATACATTTGGGTGCTTATTAGTCTTTACGTGATAAAACATGTGAAGTGGATTAATAAATAGGAGAATAATATAAAAAAAAAAACTGGGTTTAAAAGTGATGGCTTAGATTATATACTAATCAGTTTAATTTCTGTAGACAAAAATAATTACTTATATTTTTCAAGATCAAATTCAAATTTTTAGCAAAAGAAAATTATAAAAAAATCAATTTAAAAAATAATAATTAATTTTTATAGTGACTAAATTATAGATATTTTAAAAACTTAAAAAAAATATTTTTAAAGTTAATTTTAATTTTATTATTTTCTTATAGTGTTTTGTTAAATCTTAAACATAATTGTCCCATTTATATACACTCTTTCTTGAGTATATAGAACATCTTCGTTAGTATATACACATAATTAATTCATAAGATTTTGAAAATATTTAAAAATTAATAATTTTTTATAAGAAGATTAATTATCTTAAATTATGTTTTATAATTAATTATCTTAGACTTATTAAAAATTATAAATACACATTTAATCGATTATGAGAAGTAAATAATTAATTAAACTAAACATGTATCTTGAATTTGTTAAAAATATTTGGCGCACATTTTAATCTATTATAAGTGATTATTCTATTATTTATGTATGTAGGGTTCTCTTATTCATATTTAACCCATTAATGCAAATGAATAATCGAGTATATATAATTTCTGGTTTAATTCAAAATGTCTTAATTGATCATATAACTGATTATTATGATAGTTTAAATAGAAGTTTTATTTTTGTACATTGTATTTCACTTTCAGGTGAAAAATTTCCACATTAAGCTAAAACTAACCAATGGAATAATGAAATTAAATCATTTTTAAAACTTAAATGACCAAATAAAAATTTCTAAAACATGAAAACAAAAGTAATTATTACTAAAAATATAAGGATTGGAAGCTTTAATATTTATTTCCTTACGATGTATTTTGTTTTGTATTGTTTTCTATTTCCTTTTTTCTCTAATTAATGTGTACTATTAGTCCTTTTTTAAAAATGTTTGAATTTTAAATAAAAATAAGTTTAATTTCAATATATTAATTGTCCATGTATCAATTAAATAAAAATAATCATTTTCATAATTTTATAATAATTATTAAATAAATTTGGTGTGTTATATAAATTTATCAACCTTTATTCAATGCTTTCTTATAAAGTGTGAACATTATCATTTAATTTATATTACACAAAGGAAGGAGTAATAATTTTAACAATTTAAATAATCAACACATTATACATTCTCATTATAGAAATTAGCACAATTTTTTTTTATTTCAATAATATCTTAATTATTTAAAGTAATTTATCACGTCTTTTTTAAGACTTATATTAAGCATGTGCTATCATATACTAACAACTGATAAATTAGAAATATATTCTTCATTATTTTTCTCTGCCAATATATTTCTTTTACCTACTTTAAATCAATCTGATCCATAAATCTTTTTCAACTATCATAATGTCATAATGTCTTAATCTTTGTGATATAAATTGTTAATGAAGTTAGTTTATCTCTTTTTCATATACCTAATATTATGACCTTTAGGATCATAATATTTTCTTAAATGTCCCTAATCATATATCAATAAAAGAATCACAATATCACACTAAATCAGAATGATTACTCATTATTTAAGTGATAACCCATTACTTAGTCATTTACATCTAGATTAAAAAATATACAGAAAATATCTTTTTGCTAATATATATGTTTTTCCTTGTAAAAAACACTAATTTTACATTGAATAGATATAAAATACTTAAACTCAAAAAATAGTTATCCTAAACTCCAAACTTAACTTAGGTTAATTCAATAAATATAATTTTTCCCAAATAAGTACCATGGACAAGCAAGTCTATCTCAATCCAAACCAATAAGAGAAAAAAAAAAACTTATTTACATCTTTCTCTTTAATGGACCGACATGTCTAAAAATAATTAAATATTAAAATACATTATTAACCATAACTATTGTATTCTATATTGAGGTAGGAGCAGAAATATAAAAATAAAAATAAAAATTGTAATTAATTAAAAAATACAAAAGTTTTGATATGAAGAGACTACAGAGCGCACATATTCTCTCTCTTGTGGTACCTGCCACAATGAAACAAAACCCCCACCTCTGTCCCATCACCCACGCGCATCTCCACGCGCCGCCACTCATTCCCCTCTGCGGGTGGTGGTCCCACTCACCTTACGTCAGTCCGTTTCAGGGTACGGGAATGCGTGCACCCCTCAAATCGCAGAGTTTCAGTGTTTGCCATTGGCGTTTTCCCTCACGCGCGCTCATGCGCAAATTCCCTTTTCAAATTCAATTTCTCACATCACGAGTCTTTCCCTTTTTCTCGTTTCTCCTCGCCTCATGCTCCCTCCTGTAACTACTGCACAATGCCACTGTACCAACAACACTATATTCTCTCTCAACAAAAAAATAAAATGATAAATTAGCATAATATAAAATATATAAAAATTAATATATTTTGTATTTATTATTTTTAATAGGTGTACTTTTAAGTCTAATTTATAAAATTTGGTTTACCTACTTGTAAAGAATGAAATTTCTTAATCTCTAGTCGATGTTGAAGAAATTACTAACTCATGTGTGGTATCGAATGTACGATAAGTTCAATAAACGATTGTTATGATAATTTTTTTCTAAATGACTCTGATATTATGTTAAGAGATAAACTTCAAGCCTACTACAATCTCATAAAACCGACTTATGGAATACACTCAGTTGTAAATAATTAAATATCTTAATATTTAATCAATGAGAATCTCCAACAATACATAAATATTATATATATATATAAACTATCTTTTATACAGATATAAATATATACAGGAAAAAAAATTCATTACTATATTGTTTTAATGAACCAAACTTCTGGACAATGTATGGTTCAGTATTGTTGTCTATTTCCTTGTCAAAGCATGGTTACCATATTCATATAACAATTACAAATAAAGAGGATAAGCAAACATATGTAAGAATTAAGTAAATCCGACAAAGAAATAGTATAGGAAAACACATTTAATTTAATAAAAATGCACTCCATCAAATTCCCATAACCTTTCACTCATAAATAGGTGATAGGAATCTCTAAAAAAATTTCACCTTATGATATTTTGATGTATATGATTTGGGTTATTAGGAAAGTTTGATTATTTTATTTATATATTTTATAACTCAATACTCTTATCAAGTTGAATTATCTTTTTAATAACCACTCTACACGAAATTAGAAGAATGATTTCATCATATTTGTATACCAAACATATAGTTAATTATATTACATTGCCAAATATAGTCAATTTATGTGAAATAAATTATTAGAATATAATTATACAAAATTTAAAACCTTAAACACTAACTAAAAAAAAATCATATTTATTAAGAATAGAAGAATATCAATTGAGCAAATTATTCTTGTTTGAGCGACATGCTACAGTTAAAATATCAATTTATCTCTATTGGGATATCACTTAAAGCAAGAAAATATTGTTTGAACAAAGTCCTTTAATGACTTGAGCTAGAATGTTTAGGATTTAAACAAAGTTTGAATATGGATTTAATAAAAATTAGCTCATTCTTCTCTTGTCATTCCTCACTTAAGTGAATGTAGTTCACTAAAGTAAGAAATGAAGATATCAACACAACAAAACTTTAAAATCTCAACATATTATTAATTCATGAATGTCAAATTTAACCAAATTACCTAAAATAAAACTAAAGTATAATGAGACATCAATTATTCTCGACAATTTCGACCGACAATGGAGTTTTCAATGTCAAATAACTTCATAATTTATACCAATTTAATCTAAATCATCGAATGCAAATATTTCACACAAACATAAACACATTTTATTACCATCATAACTTAAATTGAAATTTAAAAGAGAATACACTAAGAAACATAAAAACTCTTAACAATTAAATATTTTTACCTCAGTCATCAATAATGCTAATTAAAAGTAAACTTAAACCTAAAAACCATCCTTTTACATCGAACAACCCTACACAATGATTTTTTTTTTTTTTAAATAAAAACTTACTAAACTAAAATCTCAAGGTTTATATTCTACATTATCCATTTGCTATCATATAGGTTGAAATTTCTTAAAGGAAGCAGAAGAGAATTTGATTTTGAGATTTAGAGGGAAGAAGGAGGAAGAAGGGTTGAAGATGGATAAAAAATCAAATAAGGTTTTAAATTAAAATAAAAAAGGAATTTGGATCTTCTATTGGCACATCATGCATAATTAAGTTCACCCCTTTTGTTATATATATATAACACCTAAATGACTAAAAGCTATACCCAAATTACCATTTTCACTTCTCTTCAAGTGAATATAACTATTACACTAAACTCAAATCTAAAATAAACTCACCTATATCAAACACGTAACTTAAAACATATTATTAAGTAAATTAAAGTCTAAACATATATAATAACTTTACATATAATTTTTTAATTACTTTCACACACTTATATTATAACAAAGAAGAAAGTCATTATAATTTGTCTTGGTTAGTTTATATTAGTTGAGTAAGTTCTTCATCAATCCTCACAGTTTTTGAAGTATTTTGACTTTTAAAAATAAATTTTAATGTCTTTTTTAACATGTAAACTAATCAATTTTATGTAAAAAATAAATCTTCTTCATCACCTTTTTTTTTCAAAAAAATTGTCATAATCACTCCTGTTTGACTTACCACGAGAAACCACCTTCTTAAACTAATATATGCATGTGTACTTTCATGTCAATGTGGTTTCATTTTAATTTTATATAATCAAATTCCTATAAAAACATTAATATATGAAATTCTTTTAAAACACTATATTTAAACAACATATTACTTTTTTTTTTCTCATCATTGTCTAGCTCTACCACCCACACCTCACATATGTATCTACAAATATTAATTAAATATTTTTATAAAAAATAAAAATAATAGCAAAGCAAACATGATATTTTCAATTACTCAATTTTCAAAGAATACATATTTATTTTTCTCCAATATCAAATATTAAGAAATAAATTATAATTATATCAATATAAAATAAAAATATCAAATAATAATTAGATAAAAACCAATTAATTATAAAAAAAGTAAAAATATCCAATGCATTTTCTAAAAGTAAATTACAAAAAAATAAGTTAATATGAGTTTTTTTTATGTTATCTAATAAATTAAAGGTATTTTAATATTTAAAATTGGAACGCACATGAAAGAAGAGTTTTGGGATATGGAAAGAGTGAATATGCATATACAAATTATCAATTTCATACTAAATTTAAAATTTTCGATATTATCTATATTCATGCCCATATAAAAAATAATGCGATAATTCTTCATCAAAATTAAAATAAATTTAAATAATATCTGTACAAATATATTGATTTATCATATAAATAAAAGAATGATTAAGAATAAAATTAAGGATAAAGAAGTTTAGTTTCCAAAAATGATATATGATGTGAATATAAATATTGAAATAGATAGTAAATTGGTATAAATGATTAAATGCAGACATTCATATAATCCCCAAATAATCCGTATGATGGCGTCTGTATATAATAAATGGTGATGAACTGTTAAAATCAGTGCTCACCTTAAACCACATCTTTAACTACTCCCCTCAAAATTCCCTTATTTATTATTCAATATATTAATCATACCTAGTAATAAAGATTACATTTATTGCAGGAATAAATTAAATATCTTGTTTGACTTTTTTAAACTAAAATAAACTGTTTACATAAATACATGTTTTGAAAGATAGGATAAAGTTGAAGTGTAATTAAGGTTTATATTAAACAAACTAGTTTAATTTATTTGACTGAAAAATGAAATCTCAATATTAGGTTAATGATAATTTAAATAATATTTTGTTTATATTGAGATATTTTTAAAAGATAAAATTGTGACAGAACCTATGTAGCACAAACACTAACACGGATACAAAGATACGTAAAATCTCTAAAATGTAGGATACGAGGACACGAATCTATATATTATATAATTATGAATTATATAAATTGATAATAAAGATTTATGTGTGCAAATATGTTATTTTTTGAAGCGGAAAGATGTTTTTCATGACTGGTTCACAATAATTTGTTTCTTAGTTTTATAATCATAATAACAATTTATACAATAAAGTTTGAATTTTGAGAAAATTAATGTATTTTTTCTTTCTAAAATTGTGTTAGAACCGTACCAGAATTGTCAGAAATATAACAAATACTTTTTGAATTAGACACTTCACGAATACGTGTCTTATAGGTGTCATACGAGTGTCGGTGTCCGACACGAGTATCAGACACCGACACACCATTTAAGAAAAGTGTCCGAGCTTCATAGGACAGAACACAGATCAAAGCAGAAAGCAGACGAAAACACCTTTTAAAGACAAAATTGTGACGAAACATCGATGAATTAATTCTAAAAATGTTATCTATTAGACTTTGAGTTCGGAATATTTACACTGTCTCACGAAGAATCCTATATTTTTTTCCCTTAACTCACAATTTGAAAATTTCAGTAGAGTCAATATATATTCTGATGTGGCTTAAGAAGAATAAAGAGTGAAAGGAGAAATTATAATCCAAATCCAAAGTGTGAAATAGTGTGTGAGATTAAGGTTCTGTAGCAATAAGCAATTTATGTGTGGTATAATGAAGATGAACAGTGGTCTGAAAAAAGAAATAAAAAAAAGTTGAGGTAAGTGGAAGAGAAGGATGGAGAAAAGAGAGAAAAAAGTGCATGAAAGTGGCATTAATGAGTAATTTGTTTGTTTCCTCTGCAACACTTGCTTATTAAGCTCCATCACTCTTCATCTCTGCCATCTCACCCTTCAACACCACTAAATGGATTTCGAGGACCAGCCCTTCAACCCCCTTCCGCCGCCGCCCACTCCACCACCCACCACCAACCCAAACACCGCCAAGGGAAACTACAAAGAGTGCCTCAAGAACCACGCCGTCGGAATCGGCGGCCACGCGCTCGACGGCTGCGGCGAGTTCATGGCGGCGGGCGCCGAGGGCACCCTCGACGCCCTCAAATGCGCCGCCTGCAACTGCCACCGCAACTTCCACCGGAAGGACCCCGCCGAGAGCTCCTTTCAGCTGCGCCGCCACCGGGCGCCGCAGTTCGCGGCGGCCTTCTACCGGGCCCCGGCGGGGTACCTGCAGGTGGCGGGGCCGCAGCGTGGAGGCCTCGCCACGCTGGCACTCCCGTCCACGTCAGGTGCGGGCGGTGGGGCCCAGAGCCCGGGGGAGGAGCAGGAAAATGTGTCGGAGCCAAGTGGTGGTGGTGGTGGTTGCGGGTCCCACAAAAAGAGGTTCAGAACTAAGTTCTCTCTTGAACAGAAAGACAAAATGCTCGCTTTCGCCGAAAAACTGGGTTGGAGGATTCAGAAGCACGACGAGAGTCTCGTGCAGGAGTTCTGCTCCCAAACAGGCCTTCAGCGTCACGTCCTCAAGGTTTGGATGCATAACAACAAACACACACTTGGTAAGAAGCCCTAGAAAATATTAATCAACACCCCTCTATATATATATATAGTTAACATCACAACCACCATTCGAAGTTGCTGGAAGTTATAGGTATGTCTTTCGGTATCGTCACTATAGTCCGACATAGTCGAGATCAGTGACAGTTTATATACTTTCTCCTCCTTCAGTTCATCAAGTCGTCTTTTAAAAATTAAACTATCATAAAACACCGATCTTCAAAACAGACAATATCTCATATGATGCGATGATTGACTCTAATGATGCTATCTCTCGGACTTTAGATGAAACACCGAAAGATATAGCATTGCTGAATGTGTGACAAGTCCCGTAGCAGTAGGTGATGAGGATCATAGTTGTTAGGGTTTATGTTTTGGTTGTTTAATTTTGTGATGAGATTGGAGAAGGATGGGGTGTTATCCTTATTCCCTTTGCAAAGTATATTAATTAGTATTAATGTTTTGGGTTAGATTGTAATTGGAGGAGCATTGTTGGTGGTGGTTAAATGTTATTATGAGCAGTGGTTTTGTGTGTGCATGTGTGTGTTAGTTTGAATAATGTGTGCGTTGGTGAGAGATGGAGTGCATGAATGACTAAGGTCAATAGAATGCTTTTCTCTTCGCTCTCTTCTGCTAACTGCAAAGTGTGCTAAACTTTTCAGCTCCACTTTCATGCATTTTCTCTCGTTTTTACAGAACCTTGTTTTCGTTATTTCCGTTGTTTTCGCCAGCTTTTCTTGTTTTCCTCCCATCCTTTATGCATAAAGGAATTAAGCTAATTAATATTATTAAATGTGTTGTGCTTCTATGTATGAGTGTACGAGATTCGAACTCTCTTAAATGGTGTGTCCGTGTCGAACATATATACTGGACATCGACATGTAAAACACATATTGGTGAAATGTTAAATTTAAAAAATATTTGTTAAATTTTTGACAATTTTATTATGATTCTAACACAATTTAAAAAATGAAAAATACATTATTTTTTAAAAAACAATAAATTACAAAAATAAATAAATCATTTTGAATCATAAGAAACATCTTTCTGTAAAAAATTGAAACAACACACAAATATTTATTGTCAATTTATATAACTAACAATTCTATAATATATAGATTTGTGCTTACATGTCCTACATTTAAAAATTATATGTATTCATGTGTCCGTATCGTATTATGTCAGTGTCTCTCTGTTACTGTTACTTAAGTTTCTGTCTCCTATACTTTACTCTATTGTTTTGAGTTTCTCAATTCACTATTTATCAAGTGAAAAAACATTCACCTCTCCACCAATTCAGAAGCACCCAATGAACGAACACAAGTTTTCTGCAACTCCTGAATCCAACAACATTAACATTGAGGGATTGAAGGTGGTTTTGGTTTAAGCATGAGTTAAAGGTGTGTGGTAAAGTGATGAAAAGGTTGGTGATAGTTTAGGGTTATGAGAGAGTGAGAAAAGAGTTTATATATGCAGACATGTTAATGAGTTTTGTCTATATGCTCCCTTGCCAGATTCTATTACTGCACAACCACATGATTTCTCGATTCTCTCTCAAAATCACAACACCACCATGCTTGCATTTCACCTCACCTCTCACTGTCACACCTATCATTCTTTTTTATACTCTTTACTCACAACTAAAACAAATCGATCAATTTTATTCTTCAGAACTTAATTCAAGAAAAATATAAATGGACAATTGTTTCATTGTTTCACTGTACAATCCTTTTTCTTTCTCTAAAATTTCAATTTTTTTTTATGAAATAACGAAAATACTTTTTTATATTATTAATTAGAAATTATATAAGGAAGCTCATCAAAATATATCATTCTTCTTAATTCAAACATGTTACTTTCCATTGGGTATGAAGTCAACTAAGGTTAATTATGTGACATCAATTTGAGGGTTCAATAACCTATCTAACACCATTTATACTTTTATTTTCTTATTTAACACCCTTTTGTTTATATTTTTCTATCTAACACCATTTCAAAAATTCCAAGTGAAAGTCATAATTTGAGGTTTTTCACTAAAGTAGTGTTTTTTTTTAAATTATAATTTTGGGTAATTATTTTTACAAAAATGGATAAGTTGTACTATTAAGTGAAAGTGGTACAAAGGGATACAATTTCAGTTAAAATACTATACACTGGAGTCGTCAAATTATGACTTTAGGTAAAGTATTTTCACTTTGGTATCTTATTGAACAAAAATGGTGATATTGTTCCTCCATTGATCAAGAATATCGATTTTTGGGAAGTATCTTGGTCATCCAATAATAAGGGTTTCCTTTTTTTCAAATGAAAGATTTGAAGACCTATTGATTCTAATAACTGATTACAGAGTGGATCATTCGGACCTTTCAAGAGTATCATACGATTTTTACTAAAAAAATTGTATTGGTGGGTATGACTTCCACGTAGAATTTTTCCGTTTCAAAGTTATATCCATGAGACATGACTTTCGATCAAAAGTCATATCATAGGATACAACTTACTCATTTTAATAATTTTTTTTATCCTAAGTCATATCAACGAGGTGTGACTTTTGATCTAAAATCATATAATAGGATACAACTTATCCATTTTTGTAAAAAAAATAAAAAAATAACCCAAAATCGTAATTACAAAAAATAAAAATACAATACTTTGGTTAAAAAACCCCAATTTGAAGTCAGATTAAATAGTTTGTATTTTTAAAATTTAAAATCAACTATATAAAAAATAGAAAAAAAAAATATCCCTCGTCATTCATCTTTATGTATTGTTTTGAAAATTGCCACATTCGTTCTCATTTTTATAGGTAAAAAAAAAAAAACAATTTCACACATTAACTTTTACATCAGTTAATATATTAATTTTTATTAGTATGTGTGAAGTCATTATTCATGTGAGAAAAATGAAAACTTGAGAAAACATATAACAAATTTTAGAAAATAAAATGATTAATTGAAGATATAATGTTTGGAATTAAATTGATGAGTAATACAAATTTTCTAACACCAAATTGTTTAACGGTTGTCGATGATAACTTATTTTGTAATGTTAACAAAATATTTAACCAATTATATCAAAATTTAGTAACTAATTAACTCGTAACAATGCTAATTTTACGGATTGAATTAATTATCAATATTCAAATTTATGTTTTTATAATGTTCAGGTAAAATTAACGAATAGTGTTTAAACTTTATATATTAAATTGAGTTCTTTAAAAAATATATAAATTAACTTAGTTGTATTTCAAGATTTTTAATTTGAGAGGATATACAATGATCTCTTATATAATAATTGATTCATGGTTTAATGATCTTAAATCTTTTTCGTATCACTTTTCAAAATAATTCATAGTAAAAAAAGTATATATTATAAAATATAACAATAGTAAAATATTCATTGCACTTAGGTAAAAAAAAAGTTTTTTTTTTAAATTGAAGAAATGAACAAAGAACATAGAGACTAAATTTCTCATTCCATCAACTAAATTTGAACCACCTAATCTCAATCCAATATTCCTTATAATCATGTTATGCAATTTTCCTCACTTTGCAAAGCACTTTCTTATTACAAAAGTTTTTTTTTTAATTGTTGTTTCGCCTTGAAGTTCGTGAATCATCGTATTTAAGGTATTATTCATTTTTAACACTACAACAAAATCATTAAATAGAAACTAATTTTATTAGAGTCTAAAATAATTAGATACTATTTGACTAAATACTAAATCAGAGAACATTTTATAAATTAAAAAAATAATTGGTATCTAAATCTAAATTAATTTTTACTATTAATAATTTTTTTAAATGATGTATAAATTGGTATCTAACCATTAGTTATCAAGGTTTTAGTTACTTACTAATTTATATTCTTCTATTAGAATTTTAGAGACTAATTTATAATCTAAAATACTAGTAGCTAAAACTTTGGTAACTAGTTTAGATATCAATTTAGAAGCTATTTTATAAATTTTGATTAATAATAAAAATTATTCTAGATATAAATAATTTTGTAATCTCTAAAATAATATATAATTTAGTAAAATATAATGATTAATTATTTTTTGTCTCTAAATTTAATTTAATTTAATGATTTTTTTTTATGGTGGAAGCTAGCAGCTTTTTCATTAAAAAAAATTATCATATTATTAGTTTAAACATATTGATTATCTCATCAAAGTTACCTGTTTTCTCTTTAAAAAACAAACAAAACTAAAGGAAAAATTAGAACCAAATGTAACTCAATAATTAAAGCTGGGTCCTACATGGGGTTAGAAAAAGAAAAGAAATTAAAAGAAAGAAAGGGTAAGAAAAAAGAAAGTAAATGGAAAATGGGGAAGAAAAAAACATTTATAAAGATACAAAAAAAGTGCAGAGAAGGTATTATTCTTCATGAAGTTGTCTAAGATTGTGAGGGACCTCATTTAGATTCGTTTGTATTCACACTCTTTTTCCAAAGCCAAATTCAGATTTCCAAAGGAAGAAGGAAAAGTTTTTTTTTTCCTTTTTCAATTAAACAAGTAATTAAGATATTGTCCATTTTAAAAGTTGATATTTGGTTACGATTTTATCTTTTATGGTGTATTTGGATTGGAGAAGAGATTTGGGAGAGTGAATTTAAAATGATTTCAGAGAAAAATGAAGTTGTTTAGATTGAAGTATATTAATGTAGATTTATAAAGAAAGTTGATTCAAGTTCGCACTACAAGAAAATCATGAAATAGAAACCAATTTTTAGAGACCAAAATAACTAGTTGCAATAATAACTAAATTAGAGACAATTTTAGAAACTACAACAAAAATTGATTTCTAAATTAGTTTATATTATTGTTAAATTGTTTTTAAATTGCTATCTAATTAGCAACCAAGACTTGGAGACCAAATTTAGAAACTAAATAGTTGATAGTTAAAACCTTAGTTGCTAATTAGATACCAATTTAAAAACTATTTAACCATAATAGAAACTAATTTTTGTTTTAGTTTCTAAAATGATCTCTAATTTAGTTATTATTGCAACTAATTATTTTGGTTTCTAAAAATTGGTGTTTATTTCATGATTTTCTTGTAGTGCGAACTTCAATCAACTTTCTTTACAAATCTATTTCATGATTTTCTTGTAGTGTCGTGAATGATTTGATAGTTGTATGAAAGTTTATGAGTGACTTAAATTTAAAATATTATAAATAATTTAATACAAAAATTTAAAATTTTAATAAATTAAAAATTAATAAATAATAATAAAAATACATAATTAAATTTTAAATTACTTTTTGTTTGTTATTTTAATTATACATTTTATTATAATATAAAATATATATCAAGTATTATACTTATATTTATATTAAAACATAACTTTTATATATAATTAATTTTCAAAAAAACTTCACAAATCTCTTCACATCATAAATTTTTTTTGAAAGAATAAAAATACATTATTTTTTTAAATTTTTTATCATTTTTTTTTCTGACTTTTCTTTAGTTCTTTTTTTTTCTCCTAAACAAACACACTCTTTAAAAAAGAGAAAGATATATTTAAACTATCATTAATTAAATTATAAATTGATAGTTTATATCTTTGAACTTCAAAGCTTGCTCACACTGTTCCCCAACATGAAAACAATGAAATTTAGGTTTCAGAAGCATTAAAAACTGCAATGTTTTGTTATGTCAATGCACTGTGTCTGTTTAGTTCTTCTCTCTCTCCCTTTTGGTGTTAATTAGAAAGGCAGCATTATGATGAGTGAGAAAATGTGCACCAATTACCACCATGCATTTCATAACAGATAGAAAAATTTTAGTAGAAAATAAACATCTCATCATAACCATAACTTCAATTATACTTATGAATCAGACATGACATTACAAGACAGTCTATTATTTGCTGCCACAGAACAATAAAATAAAATTCAAACCTAAAAAACAAAACAATTCTACTGAAGAATGTATGATTACAATCACTCATAACTTTTCTCTTCACAATTTCTCTTTACAAAGACACACTTGTCAATGTTAGATTTTGTATCCTCATCATGTCACTTTTTAAAATAAAGTATACATTGCAAAATATATCAATATATAAGAAAATTATTTTTAAATAAGCTCTAGAGCATACCTAACTATAAGTAGTTGAAAATGCTCTATAGTTAAAAATAGTTCGTTAATATTGTTAGGAGAGATGAATTATCTTGTGATATATGTTAAGTGATTAAGTTAATTTAAAATCTTATGATAATTAGTTTGTGAGAGTTTTTCTATATTGTTTGGTAAAGAAAAAAATGTTGAGACAATTATAAGATGATCTAATTAGTTTTAACACAATTAGACCGTCTTTAGTAGACGGTCTTATGTTTCCTTCCATCATATGATTTTTCATCGTTTTGTTGAACTCTTCGATAAAGTTTATGTTGAACATAATTTAGAGTCAATCATCACAATTTTCTAACTTGGCTCTAAATCAGGGAAGAACTCCCAACATCATCTCCCTTTACCTACAAAAAGAATTAATTTGCTTTAAGCATCGTTTGAACCTTGATCTTGACAATAATTATATAAACACATATGTGGGATCTCCCTTTTAGGCTATCTTAATGATTTCGACCTCCCATAGTTAATAATGTCTTTGACGAAGTGCATTCAAACATTTATTTGTTTGATTCTCTTGTGGTAAATCTAATGATCACCCATATTTGATTATCAGTGAATAGTCACACACTCTTACACAATACCCAACTCTGCCTACTAGATAAAGTCATCAGTGATTGCAAATTGGATTTCTAACAAACTATAGTTCCAATAAAAACATACAAAAAAGTGACTTTCTAGTATCAATATTCCCTACGTAATCAATGACTACAAACCCCTTTATAATAACTCCACTATGGGTAGATCATATATACACTAGACCAAACAATATTGTTTCACTTAAATATCTCAACACTCATTCAAAGCCTCCCAATGAGCACATCTTGGACGTGTAATGAACATGCTAGTCTACCCATCTACTTGTATAAAACATTTTGCCATTAGTCTTGCCTTAAACACCTACCCTCTAAACCTAGTATTCCCTCCTCCTTCTTGAACATCCACTTGCATCAACCACCTTTTAGTTTCTTTGAAGACCGATAAGTTGTGTGGTTCTTCTTTAAAGATTCAAGCTTTGTTACATCATGCTTTGTTTTACATTTGCAATATTTACGTTTCTACAATTTAATATTTATGCAATTTATTTTTTGCAACCATTTACACTTCTCGCAATTTACTTTTAAACGTTATCGTTTTGTTGTTCTCTTGCGCTTTCTAAGTAGAACCATTAGATAATATAGTAAGTGATTATTAACTAAATAGTCTAACCGTTGTACTAATTTATTTTCAGCAAGTCATTCTATTTTTCTGTAATTTCCTATGTTCTTCATTAGATGATATATTTTCTCTTTTCGTCTTCTACATAACTACTAACGATCTAATAGATGATGGTCGATTAAACAGTTTACTAAATGTAATTAATTTTTTCTTTACATACCTTCCTTCGTATTGTACTTTTGTTTTTAGAGTAGGTTAAATTTCAATTCGATTTATATTCTCACGATCATTTGGTACAATTTTTCTTTTAAGTGTCTAATGCAAAACATTATTACTTTAAATCGAAATCCCATTTTACACTATAAAACAAAACACATAGAATATAATATTTTTATTTCTTTCTAAAAAAAAGGTTAAAACGATTGTTACCCATATTGTTGCATGTGACCAAATTATTGACATGCTTACCAAACCTTTCTCCTAAGCTCAATTTTGTTTCTTATGTAAGAAACTTAATGTTATTGATTCTCTTAAATAATTTTGTGTATGTGAATAACCTGATAATATACATGAGGTTATAATACGTTACTTAATTAACCTGATTACGATAAATATTATGTTTAATATTTCCTCCGGTATGAAAATTCATTAGATGAACAACAAAACTCATAAACACTATGAAATACTATGAAATTAGTTTCTCACCCCAAGGATAAAAAAACCATTCTTAAACTTTTATTCCATTCAAATATAACAATTAATAATTCATTAATTACACAAAAATATGAATTAAAATCAATTATTATCTATATATACTAAAATATAAAACATGTTATTAAATTTTTAAAAAAAAATACTACAGATTGTGTGTGTATTTCTTAAATATTTTTTGTGATATTTTCTACAAGAGATGAAATTTTATAAATTATTTTCTAAAAGTATTAATATATTTTCAAAGTTACTTCATTAATATATAAACATTAAGCAAGTTTAAAATTTATTTTAACTTTAAATGACTGATAATAAATTTCAATTACAAAGATAAATGGTTAGTTTCAATGTAATTATATTTCACATATCAATAAATTTTCACAAAAACCCAATTTTATTTACGCACACATTTAAATAATAATAAACTATTAAGATTAGTAATGTAAATAAATTGTACGACACACAGATCTAGAATCTACTGCATTTTTAATTCTTCACACATTTATATTTTATAAATATATGTTTATATATATTTTTTGTCTTCGTGATAAAAAAAACTTTATGTTAGCTAAAATCTCGTTCTGTGTCACGTTACCCAATATAAAAATTATTGGTGGCAAATCAGTGATAAACTAAATTTCATTAATTTTAAAAATTCTAAAACTTGATCTAAACAATTAACATGAAGGAAAGTGATAGAAAGTTAAGAATAATATGAATAAAGACTAAAAAATAGAGTTTAAATATAAAAAAGAAAAGGTAAAGTTTGTTTTTAATATTTTATTAATAATTTAGAAAAAGCAAAGAGTCAAAGTTTCTCTTTCCATGTTAGAACAACTTTGTAGTGTTTCATGAGTTATGTGTTTGACAGTGCAGTCTCTGTTCTCTCCTCTGTTTCTCTCCTCTGTTTCTTAGGTCAAGTCCAACCAAACTCCCCTGTCTCTCTCACTCTTCCTCGTTCTCTCCGACCCTTCTCTTACCAATTATCTTTGCTTCTTCCTCCTTTCAACACCCATCAATCTCTCTCTCTCTCTCTCTCTCTCTCTCTCTCTCTCTCTCTCTCTGCTTTTGGATTCTTCACACCCCAAACAAGTTCCTCTGTGATGGGTTCCATCTCGCACGTGATCACCACCAACCCCCCTTTCCTCCACCTACCCTCTACACGTTCCACCGCACTCCGCTTCTCGCGCTTCAATTCCGGCCTCCCCCCGCTGCCACCCACCAGAGTCGCCGGAAAAGTCGGCGTCTTTGCGGAGGTGAGCAGCCCAAGTAGCAGAACTTCCGCCGTTGATTTCAGCGACCCCGATTGGAAAACAAAGTTCCAGCAAGATTGGGAGGCTCGTTTCAGACTTCCCCATCTCACCGACGTCTTCCCAGATGCTCCTGCCATTCCTTCCACCTTTTGTCTCAAAATGAGGTTCGTTGGTAGGTCTAGTTTTCTGTTCTTTATCCTCTGTTTGTTACCACGGAAACATTACTTTGACTGGGGTCAGGGTTTTTAGTTTTTAAAATTCAACTAAACAAGATTGTTGGTGGAAGTATAGAATTGAGGGAAACGTAAAATGAGAACAGAAGAAGATGATCCCAGTTTTCAAATACTTGATTTGAAAACAATTTTCGAAAGTTACTACATTTTGGATTAGAAACTGATGACTGAATAGGTTAGAATAGTTTCTTTAGTCGCTCTTCTTCTTTTTCATTTTTTCTCCAACAAGTTAAAAAAATACATTATTTTTCCTGTATGTTCTTCTCTCTTTTCTTTACCTTCTTTCATTTTTTTTTTCTTTCTCTTTAACCGAATAAAGAAAATTCATGATTATTCGTCTTTTTCTCTGTTTTCTTTCCTCCCATCTAAGTATACCATGAGTACTGTCTTTGTTAATGTGTTTTGTCTGTGACAGAACTTCGATTGATAGAGACTTTAATGGACATTATTCTTCCGATGAGGATTGGCATGGATATATTAATAACAATGACAGAGTGCTTCTTAAGGTATGGTGGTTTTTTTTCATCCCTGGAAACAAATTTCACTGGTAGAGTTTGGTTATCAACAACTGTTGATAATTCGGGCCTGTATCAATTCAGCTACAATATCGTTGGCCTTTTCTTTGTTCATGATATTTGGATTTATTTTACACAGTTTCTTAATTTTTTGTTGTCCTTGCATTGATGTCTTCTGTTGAGATTGTATGTAATTGAATTACAGTGAAATGCTATCATTGGATATTGATTGATGCTTTCATTCAATCAAGTTTAAAAAAGTAGGAGTTGTGTTGGAAGTTAATTTCCTGTGTTCTTTGCTCTTTCAGACAATATACTATTCGTCACCAACATCTGCTGGTGCTGAGTGCATTGATCCGGATTGTACTTGGGTGGAACAATGGTAATGCATTTGATTCACAAATTTAAAACTTGAGTATAGTGATTGATTAAACAGATTCCAGTCAGCGCAACTTGATATGTTTGAAATGCTGGACAGGAGTTGTAAGTGTTCAATAAATGACACTTAAAACTTTAACATACCAAAATGTTTCTTTGACAGTTTATCTGAAATGAAGAGAAATTTGATCACTTTGAGAATTCAATGTGTTTTTCCTTCAGGATATCATTTTGTTTACTTTTGATGGCACTTCATTGCCCAACATTCACCACCACAGTGTATTACTAGCCATATAGCTATTCAATGGGTTTTCCTTTGAGTTAGTAGTTCTCCATTTCATTTTCTCAAATTTGAATTCCATGTATGTCACCCAATCAATCTTCCCTTTACTTAGTGGTTTATTTCTGCAACTTGTTGTGTAATCTCCACTTTTTTGCCCCCAAAATATTGCTGGCTGACATTAAACAGAACTTGCATTCTGAATAATTTTTTTACTAAAAATCAACATATAACCTGTTGATTCCGCACCAAAGCATAGTTTACTTATGTAAAAATATCTCAATCGAAGTTGTTATTAACAAGCTTGCCTAAGCCTATTATTGATGTATAAAACCATGTGTTTTTTTTTATATAATAACAGGAAGTTATCCTTCAAAAATGCATATACTAATCTGATTGATAGACAAATTCAAAATTGGATATGCAATATGATAACAACTAAATAAACGTTCAAAACATGCAAATTTTGTTGGAAATTAGGATGTGAAAATCACTATTGCTCTAATAATACCAACTATTTATTTTTTCCTATTTCTTATTTGGATTATCAAATATTTGTTTTACTTCTAGTTTCTGGTCTCTCAATATTTTAGTACATCTTTGTCTGCTGTATGATGTTATTTTCTTATATTAGCTTATATACCAAGTGGTTTTCTAGTATTAGCTTATATACTAAGTGGTTCTGAAATCTTTTTAGGGTTCATCGAGCTGGGCCTCGTGAAAAGATATACTATAAACCAGAAGAAGTAAAGGCAGCAATTGTTACTTGTGGAGGGCTCTGCCCTGGTCTCAATGATGTCATTAGACAGGTTAGTTTGTGATTATGTTGCCTTTCATATAGTTTTAACCTTATGTTTTTGAATATAGTAAATCCCTAAAGCAGTAAAGGCTAGCCGGTGCTCTGAAAGTTAAGGTAGTGAAAAGTTATTGGATGATGAGTGAAACATTTTAGTTTATATTCCTGTATATGTGTTTCTATTTGTTGATCACCAAATTTTCTGGTCTATAAAATGCTCATACCTAAGATATTGACCAATTGTGTTTACAGAACGAACAATTTGGAGTCTGGGAAAGAAAAAAGTGAAAGAAGAAAGGATTCTGCATTAACCTAGAATAGAAAAGAAAAAATGTACACATGTACCCAAAGGAACACTCTCTTCTTTTACACTAGATATCCCAGTCGATTCTCAAACAAAAACTACATCCATACCCCTTCATTGAGGGTCATTTATAGTAGAAAAACTAACACTGCAGCTAGCTGCCAGATAACCAACTAAACAACTTATCTGTCCTCCTATTCCTCCTCCTACAATACATTTGTAGGGTCTGTTTGGGACAGTCATTGTCTTGCCTAACATAATCTAAGTGTACCTGTCTTAAATATGTTATAAGCTTTTCCATTGCATTTGTGTATAATTCCAAGTAGTTTTATATCATATAACGTACAGGATGCTCCTATCAGCTCTCCTTTTTAAACTTAGTTCTAGTTATTTTGGTCACTAGTATGTATGACTTTTCTCTTTCCGTGTAATGATTTAATAATGAATGTTCTGCAGATTGTAATCACCCTTGAAATATATGGTGTAAAAAACATTGTGGGGATTCCTTTTGGCTATCGAGGATTCTCCGACAAAGAATTGACAGAAGTACCGGTAATCTCATTTTTCCCTCATTTCTGATTTTGCTGTAGCAGGTGATTCATCTAAAGGTACAGTCTGTAGAACACGAGTTGCTCTTTCTAATGACTCTTGACTGTCTGGGGGCTTTCATTCGCAGTTATCAAGAAAAGTAGTGCAGAATATTCATCTTTCTGGTGGAAGCCTGTTGGGAGTTTCACGAGGAGGACCTGCAGTCAGTGATATTGTGGACAGTTTGGAGGTGGTTTAATGATATAATCTATCAACAAACTGATTGACAATTTCAGACAATATAAGTTTTTTATGATACAGGTGCTATTTTGTTAGATCAATATTCTCAAATGTGTATATTATTGACTTCAGGAACGAGGGATCAACATGCTTTTTGTATTGGGTGGAGATGGTACACATGCTGGTGCAAATGCAATTCACCACGAGGTTGTTAATCCTTAGACCTTTTATCACCTGGTTTCATTCAATTTTGGTTATTATGTTATCTTGTATGGAAAATTTTCATTGAAAATTTTGGAGTGTCAATTTTCAGTTCGACTTGACTTACGATACCTTTTTTGGTTTTTGTATAGTTCAGTTTGACATTAAGATGGACATTAATATTCTGTTATTTGAAATGTGAATTATGTGATTTGTTGGCTGTTCAGGAATCTTTTGGATGATGTTTTAATTTTTGGGTTTGACATGCTACTTTGCGGTTGTCATGAGCTGAGATTTTTTCTTTCTTGTAGTGCTGCAAAAGACAGATGAAGGTATCCGTAATAGGCGTGCCCAAGACTATTGACAATGATATTTTATTGATGGATAAAACTTTTGGCTTTGATACTGCTGTTGAAGAGGCACAAAGAGCAATAAATTCTGCATACATTGAGGTGCATAACTTCTAATTCCATGTCATGTTTACTCAGTTCATCGATAGTTTCTTGTCAGTACATAAAATATTGACTCATCTTCCATTACTTTTATTAGGCACATAGTGCATATCATGGAATTGGGGTTGTGAAATTGATGGGCCGTAGCAGTGGATTCATAGCAATGCAGGCAACCCTGTCTAGTGGACAGGTTGACGTATGCTTGATTCCTGAGGTATATAAGATAAATTAGTTCGATGGTCATTTTCTGACATACTGATAAACTTACAGAAATTGTGACATGGTTCCAAGGTACCTTTCAATTTACATGGACCTTCTGGAGTATTGGATCATCTCAAGCTCCTTTTAGAAACGAAGGGATCAGCTGTTGTCTGTGTGGCAGAGGGAGCTGGACAGGTTATTTAATATATAGAATCAATGTCATATTAAGAAGACTGAGAAAAAATCATTGTATTTTTTACATTCAGATGGAGAAACATTAACTTGTTAATTGATTTGTATGCAGAATTTACTCCAAAAGACACATGCTACAGATGCATCAGGAAATGTTGTATTTGGAGATATTGGAGTATATATTCAACAAGAGGTTTGTATTATGTTTATGGAGGATACCTGATTATAGAATCTTTTTTTTTATAATTTGTTATACATAGTAAATTTTGAAACAAATGAGGAAATAACATCTAAGCTGTCCAGAATTACTATCAAGTTAATGTGACACTAGCCCAGCGTATGTAGAAAGTCTAACTTTTAATTTCTTCACATACAAAACCACTGTGTATTTTAAATTATCAATCTATTACTATCTTTGTGATTTTGGTCTCTGAGCACAGCAAAACTAAACAATATTCTGTAAATATTCATATTGAATTTGAAGCCAATTTCCACCCAGTAAGAAGTAAAATCCTTGAAATTGAGATCATGCTATTTCTGAAAGGAGCTAGGTTTTTGGGAAACATGAAAATATAATTTCCATATTTTAAGGCAACAGTTATGTAAATCTGTTTATGCAAGTAGCAACGTGATGACTTATCTTTCCAGTTGTCTATGATGATGGTAGCTGTTGAAGAGTGTTATTTTTTCCGAAAAAATCACCTCTTTGTTCTTAAGCATAATTGATTTTGGAACAGGGAAAGTTTCCTAAAGAACACATTGTTGTCAAAGCTTTAGAGATGTTCTGACATGACATAAACCAGCATATGATGATGTTTTTTTGTTATAAACTATGCTTATAGACCAAAATATAAGGCTTATCTGTGACTTCATTTTGAAACCAGTGAAACATAAAATTCTTTGAATCTTTTCAATATTTAAACTTTTAAAGATGTGTTCTTGTAAATTTCTGATCTTTAGCTACTTCCCTACTATTATTTCTGTTAAAAATTAGTGGAACTCATCTTCAATATTAGGTGTAACGTCCACCGTGTTATTTTGGTTTATGCTGTGTACTATGGTTGTATGTCAAACTGAACAAATGTATTAAGTTCTTTTGTAATGTAGATAGCTGCTTTCATTTAAAATTTGTATTTTGCTACATATTTTATGCTGACTGATGTTATGTTTCAGACCAAAAAGTATTTCAAGGAGATTGGTATTCATGCCGATGTAAAATATATTGATCCAACATACATGATCCGTGCAATTCGGGCAAATGCATCAGATGGAATTCTATGCACTGTACTTGGACAGAATGCTGTTAGTCATACTCTTTCTCTGTCATTTTTTTAATTTCTTTTTGCAATAAAAGCAGATAGGTTTGAATTTTGAACTTCTGAAAGCTATCTAAATCTGTTGCTGCCGGTCAAATTCTAGTGGCTCTCCCTGTTGTGTGCAATGTCAGTTTATTAGTTTGTCAGATTTTTGCTCTCATCATCATTTAACTGCCTAACACTTTCCAGATCAAGCAGTTATTAGATCATGCTATACTTCACTCCCTCAATTTCATGTTGATAATTTAAATATCAATCTAAGCACCTATCTGGTTTACTTTTTTTGGGTGAAAGATATAAAACCATGAAAATGTTACTGAAATTTCAGACCATCAGGATCCAAGGCCAACAAACCGGTGAAAATGTTTCAAAATAAGATGTCTACTGAGGACTAATCACCTTGTTTCAGATAATTCTGCTAGTGATACTAGGGAACCTTGTGTTAGCTTAGTTTGCACTATAACTCTCTATTTATTTGCAAGCAAATTGGTATATTTTATATCTTTAATCCTAGTATTCTTACCCTTCTGGCACAACAGTGTCAAAAACCTCTAGGGAAGTGGTGTTTCTATTAGATTTGTCCTTTGTTTATGCCTTGAGTTATTTAATTTGATAGCTAGGTTAATAGTTCCTACAGAAAGCTTAATTATATGCTCTTGAACCCAAACCCAAACCCAATCACTATTTCTTCTGTTATTTTTTGTATCTGATACTGATTCACAGGTTTTGCATTGCAGGTTCATGGTGCTTTTGCAGGATATAGTGGCATTACAGTAGGCTTGTGTAACACCCACTATGTCTACTTCCCCATCCCTGAAGTGATATCTCATCCTAGGTTGGTGGACCCCAACAGTAGAATGTGGCATCGTTGCTTAACTTCAACAGGTCAACCTGACTTCATCTAATAATTTACACTTTTTCCAATAAATTCAAAACCCTGGGAAATTCAGGTTTCCAAAGGGCTATCATAGGAAGACAACTTCAAAATATATGTGCTTAATTTGTTGAACACTAGTATGTGAAAATAATACTGAGGATGTCATTTCCTCCTAATCCAAAAAATTGGTTTCTTGTATAGTATGGCAGTTTCAAGTCCTGCCAGTTGCATTCAAATTAAATTGATTCTGATGAATTTGTAAGTGGTAACATTGTTTAACCGATTTTAGGGGCAAAATGACCCACATTTTTAATGAGAGTACTTTGGCAGATGAAAAAGTGTTATGTTTTCCAAATGCACTTCTTGAACATTAGATTGTAGGTCTATAATTGTAGTCTGTGAGATGAAAAATGTGACTAAATGGTTCAAGGTTAAGGATATGTTGATAGAAGAAAGATCTAGGGTTATGTCACTGAAGAACACTAACCAAAGGAAGGGAAAACCTAAAGGGTATATTGGAAATGAGAGTTTTATGAAGTTTGAGTGCATTGAAGAAATAGTAGCAGCCTTTTTTTATTCATCATAAATGGGTGTAACTGGATTGGTACTTACATAGTTACCATGGTCAATGAGACATTTGAAGGAGGGCAGTTTCTTCCTGCACCTCTACATTTTTCTTCCTGCACCCCCACAAAGTTGCACAAAGACAAAATTGTCCCTATGTAAACTGTATATTTTTTTTTGTATTCCAGATTATGAAATCCGGTAAATTTTCGGATTGATACTTTCGGTAGTACATGAATGATAGTGTTAATCCAAAATAAAAAATGCAAAACATCCATAATTGAAAAAACCATTTTAGATCTGCCAATCCGTAATTCAAAATATGTATTCCGGATTCAGAAATCCATAATTGAAAAAAATCATTTTGGATACACCAATCCGTAATAGAAATTAGGCTTCTGGATTCATTAATCTGGAAATCAATAATTTATGCAAATTTTGCTTCGAGAACACCCTCTCATCCGGAATGCAACATGATTCACTTCCAGATTGATGAATCCATAGCACACTCCCAGATCTCGAAATTGTGGGGGTCAGTTTCGAAATTTACAAAATTGTGGGGTGCAGGAAGAAACTACCTTGAAGGATATGCAGATACATTCATAGAACAATATACTTTTAAATTTTTGAAAAAGCCGTTTATTCCAGAAATAAAAATCTGGAATTGAAAATGTAATACATTCTGGAAAATTAGATCTGCAAAAAGATTATTGTGTTCCGAAATAAAAATCCGGAAAAAAAATCAAAATTCTGTTCTCTATATAAAATTTCACAATACAAAAAATTTGTTCTGAAAAAAAAAATCTGGAAACATATTCCAGAAAAGGGGTACAGAATTATTTTTATATGTATTCCATTTTATTTAAGGGCATTTTCGTCTTTACATACTGAAATTGGGTTTTGGGTGCAGTTGTATGGTGCATGAAGTAATTGCCCGTGTATTACTATATGCAACATTTTTCTCTCTAATATAGCTTTAACACGAAATTGATATGGTTTTTAAATGACTTTTACTTTTTTAAGTTAAAAACTAGAAAATTTATTGTTTAAGTTTTTATTATAATTATAGAAATAAAAGAGTACTTGTAATATAATTAAGAATATTTAGATTATATTTTACACATAGATTATATAGAGACATAATGATATACACTACAAACAATAATTAAAATATAACCATATTAACAATTAAAAGCATACATAGAAAGGTCAACAACTTACCTATAATTTGGTTTTCAAAAAATTCTTATATATATATATATAATTTTTTAGCATAATTTACAACTTAATGCATAAATACTACTAACACAATTACATTTGGTAATAAATACTATAACGTGAAAAGATGGTAAAAAATACTCTACATATTAAAAAAAATGATTCTAAAAGGCCTTTTTAGTCACCTACTTCAATAAAAACCTAAATGAAAAACTCTTTAAAAATATCTATAAAAATGCAATTTATTAAATTAATCACCGTAATATTTCGACTTTGTTCCATGAGTTAATTAATATTAATTTATTTCTAAAATATTATTTTTAAAAATAAGATCATTAATTTCTTAAAAAAACGAAATAAAAGAGCAAAAATTAAATTTATGTATAAAATGTCAAATATTTTTTGATTAATTAAATTTTAAAGTATTTTATTTTAAAACTAATTAACTAAAATGTAATTCTAAAATTTATGTAATAAAAAGTAGTTTTTATTTATTAAACTTTATTTAAAAAGGAAAGTTTGGAATTAAGTTCTCTGAAATCCAAATTTTAATCAGTTAAAAATACGTATACTTTTACAAATAATTTTCAACGGGTTTGATTTTTGTAATTTGTTTGAAAAATGATTATTTTTTGGTAAGAATTTCACTTTATTCTATCCTTATTCTGAAAATATGCCATGTCAAAAGAAAATAAAAAGATGCTTAAAATTGTGCGAAAGAGAAAACAATTATTAGATTGGAACTTTTTCTCTCTTTTAAAATTAAAATTATGACTTCAATATTTTTAGTATTTATGTGATAAAATCCAACCTCAATTTATTAACTGCATGTGTTTATTATTTGGGGATAAATTTATGAACTTAACTAATTTATGATATAATTTTTTATTTATTTTTAATTTATTATTCATATATGTTTTATAAAAAATGAAGACTAAGAACTTTTTTTATATATTAAATATTTTTTATCTTCTTATCCAAACATTTTTTAGAAATTGATTCATATATAATCTTAAGTTACATTTTTCAAAATTTAAAAATCGATGTTTAAGAAAATAATTTTTGAAACATTTATTAATGGATAAAAATTCCTTCCAAAAGGTATTTTCCAAAAGTATATACTTTTGCAAAAAGAAAAATTAAAACGGGAAAGTATATGTAGCAACTTGGAAGGTGCATTTTATAATTGCGTTACTTTTATTAAATACTTTAAATTTATTACGTTGTCTCTTTTATAAAGTAGAAAAGTGTAAAATATTAATTTTAAATAATGTTCATACTATAAAAGAAAGAAAAGAAATCCTTATTGTTTGTCTCTATATTAAATTATGCTTTATCTGAATTCTTTTATGTTTTATTTATTTATTTTCCTTAGCTATGATATACAATAATATACATTATATCTGGAGATATTCTGTATAAACAGAACCTTCTAATTATTTTTTCTTTCATTATTATTCTTGAATTGTATGATACAAAATATTAGTTATTAAGTAAAATAATCATATTGGTAATACATAGTTTAAAAAAGTTATTTTTAGAAAAAAAAATATATAAAACATTATATTATATAGTGAACATTTAATCTCTAGTCGATGTGGTATCTCCATCACACCCTCTCACGCCGATGTTATCAACTTGTGTGTGAAACTATATATTATACGTTGTCCAATAACAATCCGATAACAAATAACTTGATAAACTCAACTAATACTAGTCAAGATAGACTCTAAATATTCTCATATCATACTAATGTGAGATCTCCAACACATTTTCTCACACTGATGTTATTAACTCGTGTGTGAAATTATATATTATACGCGGTCCAATAACAACTTGATAACAAATAACTTGATAAACCCAACAAATACTAGTTAAAATAATATTTTAATTTCTTTGAAAATTTCATACCTTTCTCAATAAAAAAAACTAAAAAAAGTATTGATAATTGTGACTGGAATACACGTGCAGTGAGATGAGATGCTGAAAAACCCTCACCCAATTATTCCTCTTGCTTCTAACAATCAATTTATTGTTTTAGGGTTTCAAGAAAGTTGTCTGCCCTAATTCGTCTCATATGCAGTGTCAGAGTTTATATATGCTATTGGGATCCATACATTCCTCTTTTCAGGATTTATCATATTAAATGACTTATTGTAATATAAAAGTTTTAATTAACAAATAATAAATTAAATAAAATATTGTATTATGTTCTAACTCATTTACATAAAAAAATTAAAAAAAAATAGTTCCCTACAATCAACCAGATCAAGTCAACCCAAAACATAATAAAGAGGAAATATAAATGGTTAAGAAGTGTTATTATTGGGAATTATACTAAAATGTGTAATTTGATAATGAAACAACGAAAATGGACAAATGTAGACAAAAGTTATGGAAATTGGCAATTCATTTTCAAATTCTTATACTGTGATTACCATTTTAATTTAAATTAAGTAATCTGCAGTAAAAAAAAATTGTGTATTTAAATATTTTTTCCATCAAAATCATAATTAATAATTTATAAATTGTTTAAAATTATATAAATTGTTATGAAAATTTTATTTTCTAGTATATGATATTAAAATTTTCATTTTTTATTTAAAAATTCATATATAAAGATGAAGAATTAAAACTTAAAAAAAATAAAATTATCCAAATAAGTTTTGATATATTAAAAATATATATAAAGCATTTTAAATAAATTGGATTAAAAATAGATAAAGTAAAAATATTTATTATTTTTTAAATATTTTTAAATTTAACTATTTTTTATTTTTAAACAATTTAAATTATGTTCGTGAAATAGTATTTAAGATTGATATAATTATAAATATATGAGATATAATTTAAATAATATTTATAATATGATAAATGAGTATGATGTTAGAAAATATAAATATAAGAAGATTTGTCACTGTTCAAAATACATTATTTTATAAATATTATTTAAATTTTACTGTATTTATTTATAATTGTATCAATCCTAATTTCACAACTTATTTTTAATTCAATTTACTTAAAATATTTTAAATTACATTTTTTTGTGTGTAATTTCCATTATTATATTTACTTAATTATCATTTTAGTCTCTCTATTAAGGAGAAAAATCATTTTCATCTCATAGTTTTAAAATCCCATGTTGTTCTATTTTTTTTTTTAAATTCAATTTGATTTCAGGTTTTTCTTTTAAAGTGTCTCAACTTCCTTTAAAATAATTTAATGTGGTAATTCTATTTTTTTTAAAACGATTTAAAATGGTAAAAGACAAACTGAATTACTGAAAAGTAAATATATTTAAATGAAGACAATTCAATATAAGGAAATACATTAAATTTAAAAAAGGAATCAGGATAATATTTTGTAGACTAAAAGGTAAACAAGCCTATTATATTAATGTAAATTTCATTATATTATATAATTTTGAAGTCTTTTTTTTCTAATTTTGATTTGTAACATTTATAATCTTATTTAAGATTTAGATCTTAAATTGTATGATATATCAACATGGATGAAGTTACATGTTGTAGAAATCTGAATTTAAAATGTATAGCTCAGATTTTCTTAATCGATTTCAACTTCCATTAAGTTAATGCAAATTATTTTATTATGCTTTTTCTAAAATTGTACAAGGGATTACCTCTATATAATTGGATCACATTAAAAACTTTATAATTTTTTGATTTTCTTTAAAACTTTCACAAAATAGAAAAACGATCGAAAGTTATAAATTTTATAATCTATTTGTTTGTGACCCATAGTCACAATTAAACTTTCCTTACAAGTGAAGTTTCCTAAGTTAGAACCTTCTTTCTTGCATAAGGTATCATTTTATATGGGTAATACATATATTGGTTTTATGTTATATCATAAAAAAAATCTTCTCACAAATACTTATAGAAAAAAATATTTTTAGTTCCTATATTTTAAAAATGGTAATTTAGTGCTTCTATTTTTTCATAATTGTGTTCTTCTTTATGGAATTTGGCATACTACGGTAAGTGTCAAAATTTACCTTATAAACGCCAAAATATTCATAATGATTTTTCCATAAGATAAACGCAAAAATTAGGAGTGTTTTATCATCAAAAAATTAGTCATAATATTTATATTAACTTATGTTAACAATAAGTGATAATGGAATATTCCACTAATAGTTATATTATTATTAATGAATACAAGATAATTATATATATATATATATATAATATTTATATTTTACTTTAAAATATTTTATAGATCACAAGATAACAGTCTATGAATTTATAGATCACACCTTTTGTTTAGCAAAGAGTTTTAGTCAGGAGTAGTTGTATCCAAAGAATACTCGTGTTTAGTCAGGAGTGATTGTGTCCAAAGAATACCTGTGTTTAGTCAGGAGTGGTAGTGATTGTGTCCAAAGAATACTTGTACTTAGTCAGCAATGTTTGTGTTCTAAACAATCATATTTAGTCAAAAGTGGCTAAATACGAAGAATAATTGTAGTTTAGTAAAAAATGGTTGAGTTCAAATAATACGTGCCTAGTACTTTCAGTGTGTGTTATTATGCATTAATGGGATCTTGATTGTGTTGATAAAGAATTGTATGTAGTCTTAGATTATCAAATGAATCAATATAAAAATACCTTGTGTAAAAAAAATTTAACCTTTTTTTTTATTACATGTTATTATTTTTATAATTAATCTTTAGAGATTTATGAAAATGATCTTGAAAAAATATTTTAAATATTAAATTTGTCAACTTGAAATTGGGTCTCATAATTACCAACTAGTTCTAAGATGAAATTTACCATTAATGTCTCAAGTTAATAGTTTTTTAGTGGTGGGTAACTAAAACAAAACCTAGTGACCCATTATTCGATTCCATGAATAAAGTTTATTTAATACTGTAAATAATATATATAATTATTTTACAACTATTTTTTGATATAAAATATTATATTATAATAAAATAATAATTTATTTAAATATCAAATAAATATTAAAATAAAATATTATATTATATTATAATAAAATAAAATAATAATTTATTTGAGTGTTAAATTAATATAATCGATATATAAGTATGATATTGTTGATAGCCATCTCTCAGCAATTCCGTGTTCCAACAAAGACAAATCTCCGCTACATTACTAAATCTTGGTCGCAAATACTGACAACGACCCACCCAAACCAACGGTCCAAACCACATTTACCATATTACCTCAAACCAATATATATCAACTAACTAATGTGAACACTCATTTCTTTTCACCCATTTTTATTCATTAACCATCATAAACCATTGATTAATCGCTTCCTTAAAAATGTTTAATATAATATTCAATTTCCCTAACTCAATTAATATATGTAGCAGAAACGGATACGAATATACATATAATATCTAAAATGTAGGATACAAAGACACAATCTATATATTATATAATTATGAATTATATAAATTGATAATAAAGATTTATGTGTACAAATATGTTTCAATTTTTTGTTAGAGTAGAAAGATGTTTTTTAGGACTAGTTTAAAAAAATTTGTTACTTATTTTCATAATCATACTAAAAATTTATACAATAAGTTTAAGTGTTTTTAGAAAATTAATGTATTTTTTTTTTAAATTGTGTTAAAATCATGCTAAAATTATAAAAAATTCAACTAATATTTTTTAAATTGGACATTTTACCAAAACGTGTTCTATGAGTGTAAGTGTCCAATATGTATGTCCGAACACATAATTTAAGAGGAGTGTACAAGCTCCTTTGCGTCATAATACTCATGTACTCTCTTTTGTCATTTGTTCATGCCCAACAACTTTCACAGACCAAACAAAACAAGATAATAGGAAGCTAAGTACTTTGTACCAGAATTTGTAAAGAACACAAACTAAAAAACAAATCCAATCTGTATTTCATTCTATTCCCGAAACAATGAAAAGTTTGGACATTTAAAGAAAAAAAAACTATTCTGTCCAAATACTAAATTCTTGTCACTTGACAAATTTTGCCTAGCAACACAATGTTTCATCAAAACTGTCATCCACATCATGGGAGCAATAGCAAGTGTTTTTATAACTTGATTATAACCTGCTAGCATAGCCTACTTTTCCTGCTTTAAGCATCAAATTGCTTAAATTTCTGTCTTATTCATCAAAGATTCACTCTCATTGAGTGTGTTACCAACTGCCTATAAGACCACACTAGCCTCTTATTCAACCAAACCAAATGAACTTTGGTGAAAGGGATAAATTAAAATTTCATGACTTGAAAGTCCCATCAAGAGGGTCAGAACAAGATTTCAACAAGATTTCATCCTCTTAGAATTTGGAGTATCAAGAGAAGAATCTGTAGAAAATCCAAGGGTTAATTCATCACTAATAGAGATCAAGCATGCAGCATCCAGCACCCCAATGGGGCTTTGAGGCACCAATGGTGCTAAGTTGCTGCCCAAATTAGTAGAAGCTTGGATCAAAGGCAAATCTCTAATCAATTCAAGACACTTCAGAATTCTTTCCTGCAAAATGAAAACCTCATGATTTAGTAAAACAATGATTTACAAATGAAGATTGTAAATATCAAACGATGATTGTTGTGTGGGAAGTGGGAGTCAAATCACCATATTACCTTTCCTACAATCACAAAAGATGTCAAAGCTTCATCAATCTCTTCTGCTTGAAATTTTCTTGACACAGAAATTGCCACTGCTGCAGCAATTTCAGAAGGCTTGAATTCCAAGAAATTGACACCTACATAGATTTTTGCCAACAATCACTGCATTGTTTCTCAAGTGCATAGGATAAAAACTAAACATACTAACAGAGTGAAGAGAATATATACATGTAATTATGTCAAGGATGAGCCCAACTGATCTCAGAATGGATGACCTTACTAGAAGTTGGTCACAAGTGATCTTCTTGAGGAAGTAGTCTACGAAGGAAAATGGAGTTAAAGCTTGCATTTTCCATTTCAATGTGCTTAATACCAGTAGTTCCATTCTTTGAATGGTTTTAGCTTCAAATAGAAACTTAGGTTCTCCAACCTACCAATCACAAACAAAGGTCATAAAATCAGAGAAAAATGTACATAACAAAAGTATATTTTACAATCTTTGTAAAACATTCTTCTATACCTGTATATCTATACAAGAAGGCACTTTGATCTCATCCATTTTAGTAGCAATTGACAGACATGCTATAGCTAACAGTTGTGCACTCCAAGTGTTGCCTCCCTGGTCAGCAGAGTGAATTTAGACTGTCAAAAAGAGATCAGAAAAGATAAACGCAAAATAACACTGGTGTCATTTTAGTATTAGATCTTACTGGTAATTCATAGACCGATAGGAACCGATCCAAGTAGTTCACAGATAGACATAAGCTAGAGGGTCCAAAATCATAGTGTGCATGAGCCTGTTCACATTAGACAGAGTAAACTTTGGTGAGAGTTATCAATCTAAATGATTCACACATTGAAATAAGCTACAGGGTTAACAGAGTTATAAATCTAAAACCAAATCGCACAGCAGCAACAAGTAATGAGTAGAACATGATCAATATCTCAATAGAATGAGAAGAACAAGAAGCAACATAAGGAATTTGGCCTAGCAAAACCAGTGTACGGATTAAGTGGCACAGCTACTGATACTCACTTCGAAAGTTATGGAACTGATGAACATAAAGAAAATTCCAATACAAGAGCCGATTGAAATCCAATAAGATAACCATAAATCGCAAAGAAATTTATACAAGAATGCAAAAGTTAATCTTTAGATGCTAAAACCCCATTAATTAAATATAGTTGAACCAGCAAGGTAAAGGATCCAAGAAAAAAATCTTAGAGGGGATTCAGTTTTATCTTTCATTGATGAAAAGAAATTATTCTCCATCAATCAAAGAATCAGGAATCAAGAAGTCCCATTTAGAGAAAACCAATGAACCCACCTTCCAAATCCAATCAAGAGCCTGCCTCCTAACACTCAAGTCCAAGTCCCCACCAAGCAGCCTCTGGAGGTAATCATCCCGGGGCAAATGATCCCTCTCCTTCCCAACCAAACCCAAAACAATTTCATCACTCAGTACAGGAGAATCCAATCCAAGATTGTCCTCAATCAGACATTGATTGTTAAAGTTAGGATTTTTGCGGTCCCAGTAAGGAGACTCATCTGCAACATTACAGTCAAAATCATCAAAGCACATGTCATTGTTTTCCAGACACAGAAGGCTTGAGGTTGCAGGGTCAATGCTCTCTTCCATTGATACACCTCAAAATGGTATTAAAAAAAAACCTAAAAAACTAGTCTTTCACTAGCTGGATTAAATGAAAAAAGGTTGATGCAGCATTTTCTGCAGAAGAATGAAAAAGGGTAGGAGAAAACAGTGTTGAGACTTGAGGATTGAGAGTAGTGTAAAGTGGAGGATGTAAGAAGAGGGTGGGGAAGGGGACAACGTTTTTGTAGGAAACTGAGCATGTGGCTTAGGTTAAAGACTTAAAAGGGTATAGAACAGTAATATTTGTGAAGCCGCCAGATTCTATTGGTTCATACGTGTAATTGTGGGTCTCATCTGGTCTCATCAAGTAAAACAAAATAAATAAGTAAACAATATCAAAATCTTAAAACATTACCAAAATTGTTTGGTTTTTCCACTTTCATAGTATCAAATCAAACAAGGGTTTCTCTTTTGTGTTAAAAAAACACAATTATTTTCTATAATTATCTGGTTACTTGTTTTTGACTCAATAATTTGGCCAAACTATGACTATGTTGAATATACAAGTAATAAAAAACTAGTTTTAATATTCTTAAATGAAGTATTGATTTATTTTTTGTAAAATAAAAAAGAGTAATTATTATTTTGTTCTTATACTTCTCTATACTTTATTGTTTTGACCTTACATGTAAAAATGATAAGTTTTAATAACAAATTTAATGTGCTATTTGTCTTTATAACTTTGACCATTGTAACATCACTAAAAAATATTTAAAGAAAACTTTTTTTCCAGGATTGAAGAGGGAGAGAGAGAAACCGTAATATACTCTCATACTTGTATTTTTTTCACTACCAAAACACCTAATCATTGAAAGAAACTCTTTTCTTACATTATTAAATTCTTTAATTATTTTTATGAACGGCTCATATTTAGGTCAATGATTGTTTTACTACCACATATATAATTTACTTAAAATATTTGCATATATTAATATGTGCAATAAAAACACACTAGAATAAGATGATAAAATAGTTTTTTTTAGTAGAATGAGTCGGTTTTTCTCTCCTAGTTCCTTTTTAATATATTATGAGATTGGAAAAGTTGTCTCAACTTTATTTATAAAAAAAATTATATTAATGTGAAACGTATTAAAAAAAATATTAAATAAAAATTAGTTTTAGAGATTAAAATAATTAGCTATTATTTAACTAAAATAGAGACTATTTTATAAATATAAAAAATTATTAGTATCTAAAGTAGTTTTTATTATTAATAAAAGTTGATAAAATAGTTTTTAAAATGATATCTAACCATTAATTATCAATGTTTTAGCTACTACTTTGTATCTTAAATTAATTTTTATTAGTATTTTTTATAGACTAATTTAAAAATTAAAATATTAGTAACTAAAACCTTAGTAACTAATTTAAATACTAATTTAAAAATTATTTTATAAAATTTTATTAATAATAGAAAATATCAATAAATTTTTAATCTCTAAAATAATATCTAATTTAGTTACTACAGTGATTAAATATTTTTAGTCTCTAAATTTAATTTTTATTTTAGTTATTTTTAGTAAAGAATTTTATTATAAAAATTATGTTACATTCACATAATTTTATTTTTTTTTATAATAAAATCGTGTTATATTAATACAACTTCTCTAATCTTATAAAAAAAATTATTTTAAAAAAATGATAAAATAAGTTAAATTACATATCAACCTCTCCAAACAAAATATAAGAAACTTAGACTAGTTGATTTCATGATCATTAACATGTTTTCTCCAGACCTATCAATTGGTGATGCAATGTTGAGTTACCCACAAAAGAACAGTGTTCGTGAAATAAAAAGCAATTCCACTACTTCAACTTTACTTTTTTACAACTAATATTAAGACTTTTTAAGTCGAACCAATCTATTGAAAAAATTATTACAAAATAAATAAATAGTATTGTGTTGACTATTCTAACACTATATAATATTACTTTTATTATGAAAACATATAGTGATCTATCAATTTTACCGACACTATATAATTTTTTATTTATTTGTTACTAAGTATATACACTTATGCCGACTTAATTAAAACTATATAATATTTGTTATTATAAAAATATATAGTTGTCTTGTTTTTTATTATTACTAAATATATATATATATATATATATATATATATGTGTGTAATTTAATGATGCTATATTATTTTTATTATTATTATTATTGAATATATAGTCTTTCGTTAATCTAATTGACACTATACTATTATAAGTGAATTTTTTTTAATATTAAATTTTTTTTTAATATTAATTAGTCCTAAATCCTTCGCGTAACCATTTTCTTATTAAGAAGAACCAAATCCTTAGTAAAAAAAATTATAACAAACATTTTTAATAATATTATTAACATTAGTATTAATAATAAAATTATAATTTAATAATTAATCAAATTTAATTTAAAATATAATAAAGACTATTTGATCATTTGATAAATATATCATTTTATTTTATTTTTACATTTATAAAATTAGTCACAAATCCAATCATAGTTCTCTTTCTCTTAATTCAAACAATCACAAATATCACTCCCTTTCTTTTTCTTTTTTACTTTCTCATTTTCACTCATCATACCAAATTGTACTTATCTATTATCATTAAAAGGCAAAACAAAATCTAAAATTACATAAATAGTAAAATGATTTGCAAGAGTTATTACAAAAGTGGACTTTAAGCCTAACTCAACTTCATAAAACCAGCTCATAGGATTGAGGTTTGCACCCACTTATATACTATGAAAGACTCTCATCTCTAATCGATGTGGGATCTCCAACAAGAGTATCGTAAACATAACAAATACAAGTGATTTAAAATAATATTTGTTTTTTCAGTAATTCTTATAAAAAAAAAGTATTGAGAATGTTGTAAGAAAGGAAGTGTTTAAGAAGCATAAACAAGTGGGTAGTCATGTGCTATTGCAATACTTCTGAACTTCTGATTCCAGCCCAGCCACCATACAAAAGTATAGCAAAACCTGCAATCAAGAAATGCTATAACTTTAAAAGGAAAGCAAAATAAATCAATATTCACATTGAAAACTAATTATACATAAAAGTTTAATTTAAAAAACTTACTAAAAAGTCGGAGATCCAACAATACTGATTAGAGATAAGAACATTTTATGGCATATAAATGAACGTAAATTTCATCTTATAAATTGATTTTATCGAAAAAAAAAAAATATTTCATATTATATAAGTAAGTGCAAACTTGATCTTATAAACTGACTCTTCGAAGTGGAGTTAGATTTAATTCTTTCAAAATATTTTTAAAAGGGTTCCTAGATTTTTAAAAAGTTTGTGATGAAATTGATTCTAGTTCTTTAATGGAAAAACCCCTTGAAGAAGGTGACTTTAAAATGAAATGCATGCTCTCTTTCTAAACCTTTAGGAAGAAATATTCCAAGCCTTTTTCATCACCCAAAGATGCTTCCTCTTTATCTTTCCATCAACTCTCAATGAGAGTTGTCTCCAAAAAAAACTCTTGATATGGTCATCAATGGAAGACTTTATACCATAGCCAGAATCACGTGTAAATTAATCTTGATCAGTCCCTTCTGGTTGTTACAGACATGTCAAAAAATATACATGAAAATGTGGGTTATTTTATGTGTTTTGCTTAAGGGTGGGTTATAGTATAAAAATTTGCTTAGTCAAAAAGTAGGGTTTAATAATCTCATATTTTAATATTTTTTTTAAATAATATTTTTTTTATGTAATGATAAATGATTGTTATTGTTTGAGGTGTCAGTCTAACTGAGATATAAGTTTTGTAATAACTGAGATGTCAAGTTTCAAACGATGAAAAGCTACTCTAAATGTGTAATTGCACAAATTTAGAATAAAAAGAGAATCTTTGTGTATGCAAAGCAGTATATGTCGTCCTTGTGGCTTCCCACTTGAAGATAAAATAATGCATATTTTTAAAACACTTATGATTGGAAATTAGTAATTCCATCAACCAACCATAGATTCTGATTTTAGGTTATGAAAATATTTTTATGCCATATCTACTTGGTACAAGTTCAACATTTTCTTTAGGAAGCCTCATAATTATTTCATCTGGTTATTTTTCAGTTAATCTCAATATTATTTTGTCAATTTAAAAATTCTTTACTAAATTTCATTTTGAACTTATTTCTTTTATTAGATTAATGAATTTCTCTTAAGAAGATGAGTACTTGGTAAACTTATGAAGATACTGATAAAGAAATTGTGATTTAGAGTAATTATTTATCTATAACTATTAATAACTATTAATAAAGATAAAGATGATTCTTTTATAAATGAAATTATCTTTAGTATACATATTTTGTTATTAATTATACTTTTATTAATATAATTTATTTTATTATTTTACCTTTTATATTTTGTAAATGTTTTTAATTTAATTAACTATTTTAAAAAATACCTATAATAAAATTATCCAAATTATTTATTTTATAATTTCTTTTTATGAATATATTTTTATAAAACTTAATAAGAAAATTATGATAATTATTTATTTATTTATTATTATCATAAAAGAAGATGGACACATCTATATAATTTAAATACCAATAATTTAAGTGAAGAAGATGAAGATGAGGCCATGGAAACGTACCAAGGTAGGGTTAATAAAAAATGATGAAGATTAGTTTCAAAAAAGGTAAAAAGTAAAGAAGAAAATAAATGGTAAAAAGCTTAAACTTGAATGTGAAAAGATGATTTCACTTCAAATATGAAAACCTAGGGCAATGTGACACGAAAACGTTATGTGTTAGAGGAAACTGAAAATATGACATTAATTGTTGCATTTATGATATACTTAAATTAATTAAACTTTATCATTAAAAACTCTTCACTAATACCATTATTGCTATTTAAAAATAATAAATTTTTAAGCTGCATCATTTAAATATATTTGTCATACTAAAAGTTGTGAAAATGTGGACTTATTTAAACTCGTTAATCTTTCAATTTGATCCACTTATATTTATTTTCGAATTTTGAGTTAAAAAACTTATGTACCTATCCATAATAAGGGAATAATACACTTAAATCGACAATCGTACAATAAAAATAATAATTAAATACTCTTAATATAACTATCATCTGAATAACGATCATAATAATCACTCTAATATCTTATCAAAGATCTAATAAACAAAAATCTATAAATATAAAATATTACCTAAAAGAACTTACATAATATTTCTTAACATATTATTTACTTGAATGTTTAATAATGTTTCGCAAATAAATATTATTATTATTATTTTATTTTCGACCAATACCCAACTAACTCAACCTCCCATTCATCACATGGGACTTCAACACTCTAACTCAATAAGAACAAAAAATCATGTTTTTTAAAATTTGAATATTTCCCATTCGATACGGAAATAGAGAAGAGGACAAATATTTTATAGTTTACTTTTATTTATATTATATGTGCATATTACTGACACTACAAGAAAATCATGAAATAAGAATCAATTTTTAGATAAAAAACTAATTAGTTGCTATAGTGACTAAATTAGAGACCATTTTAAAGATTAAAAAAAATTGATTTTTAAATTAGTTTATATTACTGTTAACTAGTTTTTAAATTGATGTCTAATTAGCCACCAAGATTTTTGCTACCAAATAAAAGAATGGAAAGTTAATTAACATAAACACGAATATTCATATGAATAAGAAAATACGTATAATTTTTAAAATATAGAACATGAACATACAAATCTATATATTATATAAATTGATAATAAAAATTTATGTGAGTATATTTTAATTTTTTAATAGAAAATTTTTTCATATTAAGACAATTTGTTTCTTATTTTTTAATTGAGGAGTTCTTAAAAAAATAATTTATGAGGATGAGGGTATAATTGTAAATATATTAGAGGAAATGAAAAAGAAAAGAAAAAGAAAACGTCGCCTGAGAGATTCGAACTCTCGCGGGGAAACCCCATGTACTTAGCAGGCACACGCCTTAACCACTCGGCCAAAGCGACATTGGATATTCTCCTAAATCTTAATTTAAAATTTAACGTTTTTACTTTTTAAAATGTTCTTAATTTCCATAAAATAATAATCATAAACAAAGTACAGTCCTCGTTCAAGTTTTTTTTAGCTAACTAAATAAATTTATTATTTGCTATGATGAAAGGCTTAAATATTGTAAAAGTGTAAACAGAAATATTGGATAACAAGAATTATTACAACAAAATTTATCTGGTAGTGGTTAAATAATTATGATAATATATATAATAATTATAATTAATAAAAAAGAAAAAATAATAATGAAAAATTAAAAATAAAATATGTAAAATTACTTATAAATAATAAAAATAATAATAACAACTTAAAAATAAAATATAAAATATGTAAGATTTTTTCTATTGATTTTTTTTGTAGTGTTAGAATGAAAGTCAGAAGACATTTATCTTTATAAACAAAATTGTAAACATATTTTTTGTGCTACTGTATTATTTGAGTGAGATAATAGTAATTAGTAACATAGATCATCTGATCGTTTGTTTACAATAATGGGGTCTTTAGTTTGCATGCAACCGACTGACCCACTTTGACGAGTCATGAGTTGACAAAGTCAGCAAAGTTAACCCATGATTAAGACCTATTTAGCGCAATCATAAACATGAACTAATCATATAATCTTGCCCACCAACAAAGGCATAAGGTAATATAAATTATGTAGATTCCAAGAATCAAGTACGTCATTATTTACAATGCATCGACAACCGATAGTCAAATCCTTTACTAACTTGATCTTCGAAGTACCTTTTGTAGGTAACACCCGAGTCTGTGTTCCCAAGCGATCGCAAAAGGAGATGAAGAAGGAAGGAAAGGCAGTAAGAAGAGAGGACTCAAGATTGAAGCGATCAACCGATAGGGTGTGTCTAGCAATCGTTGTCCAAGCCCCAATACCCAAACGAGAACACTAAAATATATTTATCCCCTTTAATATAATTTTTTTTTTCTGTCTCAATAATCTTAAAATATATTTTAACGGTTGACATTAATGTATTATTATTATTATTGACAATTGATATGTAATTTTAATTTATATGTTGTCCAGTATTTATGATTTATATTAAAAATTAACAATAAATGAAAATATGTAAAAAATATTTAACAGAAATATTTTTTCTGAGAACTAAAATTCAAAATAATCATAAAGTAAAAATATAATATAATGTAAATAATTTACATCACATTTATTAAATATATAACTATTTATATTTTTATACATCCATCCTAAATTATTATTATTATTATTAGGAACACAGCTGCGTGCTGTGTATCAACATTTTTTTATTATATATTTTTTAAATAAATAAAAATTAAATAATAAAAAGGGATAATAATTAAATCAAATGATAAAAATAGATACCAACTATAACTTTTATAGTTCTAAGAGATGAGAGATGATGATATGAAAAAAAAAAACTTCAACCTATCACTGTAAAAAAAAGTTTAATTATTTCGTGTTTACTTCATAATTAAAATTTAAAATTGATAATTATTTTTTATGAAATAACGGTATATTAATATTAAAAATAAAAAAAAGCAGTTAAGTGATTAAAATATCCAAAATAAAACAATCAAATAAAATATTAATAAGGATAAAGGAAAAATAAATTTGTCGTGTTTCGAGAAACGATTATAATGGGGAATAAGGAGAAGGAGAAAGAAAATGGCGACGATTGATCATTCATTTTGTAGCTTTGAGAGACAGCCAAGGAAAACTTGTTTGCAGAGACACATGTTTCTGTCGATAAGGATACCCAACACTCAGCACCGCCTCTGCGCTTCACTCTTTGCCACCGCCAAATCCAACAAAACCACCATGGCCAGCACCAGCAATTCTGGTGGTGCCTTCACCACAATCCAAGAGAGGGTCATTGTCAAGAAAGAGATTAAGAAAAGCAAGTTCATTGCCATTGCTGGCCCCATCTCCGATGAAAAATCCGCCATGTCTTTCCTTTCTCAGGTTCATTTCCTTCACTTTTTTTCGCTTATTGTACTCTTTTTTTTTCTTTCACATTGATTTTAAGTTTTGTTGGTTTATTATTAGGTCCGTGATCCACGTGCCACCCACAATACCTGGGCTTACAAGGTACCGTAAAGGATTGTTTTTTACTTTAATGGAAGTGTTGGTAATGGTTGCTTGTGTTTTTTCCACTGCATATATTTTGGGGGTCTCTGAATATTTAGTGTTCTTTTTTATTGTCTTTCATTTATATGAATATTTCAGTCAAATGGTATGGTATGAGTTGGAAATGATTTCTCTCTTGCCTGACTTATTGTTGGAGATTTCTATTTTCTGGTCCCTACAGCATGCATTGGGGTTTATGTTTTTATTGTGGCAGCTATAGTTCATTCACTTGTTTCAGCCTAAAAGGTGGCATATCATACTTTGCTCATTAGCTAGTTTATATACAGATTAAGGGTATTGATTGGATTTGGAAAACATAAAAAGGAAGATCACTTTATCATCTTTTGCTCATATATTTTTTTTGTATGACAGGTGGGAGATCTATACCGGTCCAATGATGACGGTGAGGTTCCAGGAACAGCTGGGAAACCAATACAAACTGTTATTGATTCTTCAGGATTAGACAGGGTGATGGTGGTGGTGATCAGGTTAATCTTGACCTTATATTTCACATGTGCATATCAATGTCTACAACTTTGAATTAATGAAACGTCTCGGTTTGCATGCATTTGATGTCTATCATCGCCCCTCACCCTCTTACCTGAAGAAAAAACAAAAGAAAAGTATGTTTTGACACTCTAATGAAATGTATACAACCTTCAGGTGTTTAAAATTAAGGGTTCTTTCCCCTTTACGAAGTCCTTCTATAATTGTGGGGGAATGTGTGTAGAAAGGTAAGTTCAAAATGTAGAATCCATTTTGTGCTTTAGCCATCCCAATCTTCCTCGTAGTTGTGTTAATGATAACATAATCATTAGAAGAAAAAAACAAAGTGCAAGGTGGAGAGGAAGTGAGTTTGTTAACAGATTCAAATTGAACAAGTTAACAATATAAAGCACATTGTGAAGAGAGACACGAGGGGATAAAATCACACTACCAGAAAAATTAGCCATAGAATGTTTACCATTTGGAAGAGAAACATGTATAAATTGATTTTCTTTAAGGAAAAGAAACGTAAAGAGGGTGCTATTGGTTAGTATCTCCTGAGTCCAAAATCAATTTACTAGGAGAGGTACCTGAAGTTTGAGGTGAAGTGTTAACACCATTTCTGCTGACCAAGTTGGAAGTAAATGTTGTGGCTGTAGGGACAGTGGAAGGGCAACCGATGCTTGAATTTGTTCAGCACTAAGATTTGGTGCTGTAGGGTCATCCGGGGAGGATGCAATCATGTTGGAGGCAGATTTTGTGGTTCAATAACCTGGGAGAAAACTAACCATGCTTAAAGAAGCATGTTTTCACAGTATGATTGGTCTTTTTGCAGTGAATGCATTGCTTATCTTATTGTTTCTTATCACTGGATCAACCTCTTCCAAGAAACTTTGATGAAGGCTGAATTTAGGTCACTAAAGCTAAAGTTTCTTGTTGGACCACCATAGAAAAAACATTAGTAGCAGAAGGTAAGGGATCAAGAAGCAACATTTGAGATTGGGCTGTAGAGTAGTGGATTAGAGGATTTTACCAAAAGAAAAACTGAATTGCATTGAAAAGGGAAGGAACTTGTATAAAGTTTTGATTACAAGATAAAAGCAAAACTAAGTACCAGTCATCTAACAACAAAGCTTGATATATACATATATGTATGTATGTATATATATCAGCTATAGAAACTATCAACAAACTTAAAACAGAAAGCTAACTGTAAGTCTTATACATTAACCAAAAACTTTTAAGACTATCGGTGGGATTTTCTTTTTTGATGGTTTTGTACATAAGCCTGTTAGTGTGTTATGTGTAATAAGCACTAAGCTGTTTTGTTTTGATGCTGGATTTGGAATATAAATTTGTATTGTGATCTATATTAAATTTCAGGCATTATGGGGGTATCAAATTAGGTACTGGGGGATTGGTCAGGGCTTATGGAGGAATTGCGTCAGAATGCTTGAGGAATGCCCCAACCTGTTTTACGAAAACAAAGGTAGTTTTTTTCTTAGCCCACGATGCATCTTTAGTTTTAGCTGTACCCATGTCCCAGCTTTTCACTTTCTTTAAGGTTTTCTGAACTCATTATGCTTGTTTATGGTTGTATCAATTTATGTATAATCTTGTAAAAAATGTAGGTGCCAATGGGTGTAGAGGTGCCCTCTGAACTACTTGGAGTTCTCTACCATCAGGTTAGTTCTGGCAAATGTATATGATAACTTCCTGATGATATTGAATGAGTTTTTAAGTTAGACTTGGATTTGACTGAAAAAACTAATGAGAAGTACAAGATTTGGATATTCATGTTTTTGTGTTGCAACAAGTCCTGCGAATGAATGAATTTACGTAAATTTGAGCAACACTTTTTAATTTCTACTTATTCACCCCGTACATGTTTAGTAACATGGTGAGGTGAACTCACTGTGATTTTCTAAAGCAACAACTACTTACTTTCGTGGTGACTTCACCATGATTTTATCCTCATCGTGGATTCCTACAGCCATTACAAACACATTATATGTCTACACTGCATTGGTAATCTCTCCATTTTAACGTTTTTGAGGGAAAGAAAAATTACTAGTTCAGAAATCACAGGTTCTCTTTAATTTGATTTCACTAATGCAATGATATCAATCTCACTGCTGGTACTTGTGCTTGAGATGGTACGAAGTGTATAAAAACATAAGCTGCACCCTTGCAATTACCACTCGTATATTTTTCTTATTGCAAGAACAATATACGACTGTGTTCTTTCTGAGTCTAAATGTTTCCGAATCTGTTGCTCATTTGTTTTTTTTTCAGGTGAAATCTTTTAACGCAGAAGACATGAAGGAGGATTATGATACCGGTAAAGATGGCATATCTATGGTTACTTTTAAAGTTGATTTTGACCAAGCTGAGAAATTGGAGGATGCACTGAAAGCCAATTGTAGCAGAGAATTGAAGTTTTATAAGCAGTGAAGAATGTTCACATGAGATCTTTTATATTTTTCTCATTATATGGAACATACTTCTTTACCTGAGATCAGGACTATTTTTTTTTATAAAAGTTTTCATGTAGATATGACTTTTGACTAATTTGAAATGGGAGAACTTGTTTACAGTAGTTTTACTAATAATATTTGTTTACAGAATAGTTTAAAAACTAAAATATTTGTCTTTAGTTTTACTAATAATGTTACATAATTTGCAAATTCAGAGAAATTATAACAAATTATATAATTTGTATAGAAACAGCACAAAATTGTGGACTAAAATATAAATAAACTATGGTTTTTGGATAGCAAACTATGTTTTCTTGAGCAAGAATAAGATCAAGATATCTCTTTCTAAATAGCAGTGGTAAAAGACAAACTATTACACCCAAAATAAAGAATTCATCATGTTTCTGGCAGAAGCAGCATTGCAAAACAGCAAAATAGAAGCAATGCATGATGATGCTCCTTTTCCTACAAAACCAAGAAAACATGATACCCTACAAAAAGATTCTCCTTTCAGGTTTTCCCAAAATGTGTGAGAAGAAGCACACAGTAAACAGCACCCACACTACCAACCCAACAAAGATTCCCCTTTTCAGGAATTCCCACAACCAACCTTCCCTCATCTTTTCTCCTCGGCGTCGTCCGAATCAGAGAGAGCATGAACATGAACAAACCCTTTCCTTCTACTCCTATTAGCCACTGTTTTAACCCTAAATCTCTTTCGCATCCCATTTTCCTCATAACCAAAACTACCCTGTTCACCAACAGGGTATCTAAGCGGCAAACTCACGTGGTAACAGTAGTACTCCTCCTTCCCCGCCACCACCGACTCCGGTGGAGGGGGCTTCACCGCCGCGCCGTGAAACGTCTTCTGGCAATTGGCGCACCTCAGCGTGCAATCCTCGTAGCAGCTCTGGTATTCGTGGAGGTACCAGCAGTAGGGGCACATTGTCCAGAACGAAGAAGCGGCGGCGTCTTGAACCTTGCTGTCAAAACTGGCCTTGAGTGCGGGGTCAGAGAGAACACGCCAGGCTTCGCGCACGCGCATGAGGGCCTCGTCGGCGAAGGGAAACTTGTTCTTGTTAGGGTCAAGGAGACGCACTAGGGTCTTGAACTGTTGCCGTACGAGGTCGCGGTCCGCGGCGGCGTCGCCGGGACTGAGGCGCAGGATGGAGTACCAGTCGAGAGGGTCGTGGCGGCGCTCTGCGGCGGCGAGAACGTCGGCAACCGCGAGGATTTGTTCGATTTGGAGAGAGGCGTTGGGTTCGGATCTGGCGATCTTGCGAGTGAAGTCGCGACAGGCGGTGAAAGTGCGACGGTTGAGAAGGGAAAGAGCAGGGCGAAGCAGAGCGAGGGTGTCGGAGTCGCTGGTTCCCTCCGATGTTGCGTGGTTGTCTGTGTCTGGTTTTTCCTTCATTCTCTCTTCACCCTAACTTCTGTCACCAAATTCCACCTTTTATACTCTCATTTCAAATTCTACTGTCAATTCTCTCGTTACAGCGACACGTCGTATCGTGTAAAAAAACATTAGATAATCCGATACTCGTAAAATATGTGTAATTCAAAAAATATATTTTAAATTTTTAAACATTTGTAAAGTTATAACATAATTTTAAAAAATATATTAATTTTTTAAAATATTCAAATTAATTATATAAAATTTCATTATGATTATAAAAATGAAAGAACAAATATTTTTGAAATAGTCATAAATAAATATTTTTTTTAAAAAAAAACTAAAATATACATATTTTGTACATAAATTTTTATTGTCAATTTATATAATTCATAATTTTATAAGTATATAGATCCGTGTTCTCGTGTCTTACATTTTAAAAATTATATGTATTTTTGTGTTTGTTTTCATGTCATATCAATATCCGTATTAGTGTTTATGCTACATAATTCATCAACACTTTTTTAAATTTCAACAAATTTTATCATTTTATCATTTTATTTGTTAAATTCCTATTTTTGAAATTCCACCATCTCAAATAAATAAATTGTTTTGACAAATTTTAAGAATTTTATAATTTAAAATCAATTACTCAGGAAGTAAAGTTTTAAAAGAATTGACTTAGGCATATACATATGGTTCCCAATTGATTTAGGTGGTTTCCTACACAACAAAAAAAAGTCAACTGCAATATATTCACCCTTCTTAGAGGTTCTACCATCCACCCTTGAAATAGCATGAGAGCATGGACAAAGTCATAAATTTTAAAGCACTCTAAGGTTTTTTTCTTTTCTATTTCAACTTTAAGCCCTCAATTAAGTGTATGTGTGAGTTTTCATGAAGATCATCATGACATGCCTCTAATTCAAATTTTCTAGATTCACTTTTAGAATCAAATTGGTCCTTCTTCCTCTCTGTAAGCCATCATCATACCTTTTGTCCATTTTTTTTTAGTTTGGACATTCAGTTGCTTCTTGCATAAAAAACATTTTTCTCAGTTTTGTCAAATGTTTTCAACTTTTGGACATAAAAGAAATTGCATCATCTTCATTTTGCTTAAGCTTCAGACTCTTGCAACTTTTGACCTTGATACATAAGACGAGCCGAAGCGAACTTTTCTTTTGAGCTTCAATTTCTTAGAGCAATTTCATTACATTCTTCTTATCCAAATAAATCATGGATTTTGTGGAACCCTTTTAGTTTTTACACCTGGGAAGATTCCTAATTATTTTTTATTAAGATCAAGTTATGCATCGTTATAAAGCTTTAACATCTTAATTAAGTTGGCACCTTAAAGTTTCATTAATTATCTATCATCAATATAATAATATAAGAAGAAAAAAATACAAAGATTGAAAAAGTAACTTGAAAGTGTTCTTATATTTTGTGAAGTATTGTATAATGGTTTGAACAATTGATAATAGTTTTGAAAAGCTTAAACATTTCATTGGTAGCTTCTCTCTCAAAAATGAGTTAGTATTAAAAAGCACTCAATTTAACAATCTTGAGTTTAAATTATATTATTATCAAGAGTGACTTGTTTTGTAACAATTTTTTATTAATAAAAACTCTTATAAAATTAAAGGAAAACTAGAAATAGTTGAAGAAAATATGTAAAATAAATATAAATACTTTTAAATTTGTTAATTAATAATCACATGTTCCAAAACAACTAAATCATTTATTCTAATTCACTCTAGATTACTTCTAATCAAATTGTATTGTATTCAATTCAAACTAAATTATAATAATAGTTACTAAGATGTGATACACATACAATTCACACCATTTTTATTTATTTCTCCGCATTCCCTCATCTAATAAATTTCAAACTTCTCTCTTTCTCTTTGATGCAAAATCTGACACCAAGATTTCTCGTTTATTTTTATAATCAGATCAAACAAATTTACATAAACATAGATCCAGACTGAACTACAAATACTTGTAATATTTACTGCAAGAAGTTCACTACAATTACAATGGTTGGAAAATGAGTAAAAGACGGCAGGGGCTAGACAATGAATATGAAATTTTAAAACCTGATATGACAATCGAATCTGATGCTGCAACGTTTACACCAGTTTGAACTGAACCAGAAACTGCGTTTTGAGCTACTTGCATTAACTACTAGAATCAAAACTGCAGGAGAAGTATACTAAATAATTACTGCTACATACAAACATAAGTGCAAGCAGAGTGAGAAATGCAATACCACAGGCATGTCGCTATTCAAAGGTCACGTTCTAACATCTTTGAGTGCACCCCCTTTTTCAAGCTCGCTGACCAAATCCTTAAGCGATGGAACCTTTGTAGCCAAGGTCCTATATAATCTAGAATAACGTGCTCGTGTGCCATCTGCGGTCCTTGCTAGAGCGAGCAAGCTTAGAGCCTCGGGTAGTTCATTAAATACTTGTTTCATTTCCTCCAAGTTCATATTTTCCAAAACGGAGGGTCTAGGGGCAACCCTCACAATTTCACCACCTTTAGGTTCCTGAACTCGTGCATCAGCTTTAATGACCAGTTCCGAATTAGAGTTTGCACCACATTTTATTATAAATGGTAATGTTGAGCCAGTATTAAATTGGAGTACATTCCACTGTGCCACGTCCGTTTCCGATCCAGAGCTCAGATCTGTTGATGGCTTGTGACCATGAGATATATCTTGAATGGGGTCATCTTCTTCAGGAATTGACTGTATCATACAAAAATAAAAAACAAAAATCAATCCAAATTAATTTTCATCAGTTCAGCCCTTAAGCATATAACTAAGCTATGGACCCAAACAACAAAATAAACAATTTTGTTCTATTTCAGTATTGATTGATGATTAATTGAAAACTGTAACTAAGATAAGAAGAAAGGAGTGGGGTGTACAATACACAATATTTTGCATACCTCAACCATGTAGCGAGCATCTGCAATGTGCCTCTGAGCACATGGATGATCAATTTGGAGAAGTGAAGGCATTTGTTCTGTTAATTCATCAACAGAAGCAAGCATTGTCTTTTTCTTACTTTTGCTCAAGATGTTCACAGAAGAAAGTCTTGTTATATCCTGTTTAATCATGCCTTGAATTATTAATAAACATTCAATCCGTACACTAACTTTTGAAAATAGATTTGAGCAATAATGTAAGAACCTTGATTTGCTTTAATATGCTATCAAGCGAAATAAGAGATGCTAATCGTGCATCTTCAGCTGCAGTAGAAGGATTTTGAATAGGGGAACCACCATTTTCTAACGTTAATAATGCTATATCACTTTTCATTTGTTGCAGAATCTGATAAAAGGAAATTGAAAAAATCAATGTCAGCGTATGATGAACAAATTCATTTAAGACAACAGAGAGTAAGTTCCTTCACCAATCGAATCACCACAACACTACCGAGTTTCTAAAAGTTTGATTTTTTTTTTTAAATTTATCATAATTTTCAATGATTGTTTGTCTCTGCTCTCTTCCCAGCATTGACTCAGGCGAGTATTGTTTTTGTCCTCCACAATATCAAATGCACACAATTTAATTTGTCTTTGTTCTATACCCAGTTGGCCAGTTTAGGTTGAAGGGAGCTATTTATACAACTAGAATTTGTTACAGATACTTGATCAGAAGGCACCAACCTTATCACCACATCAACTCTCAGTCTCTAGTGTCAAAAATAAAAACGGTGTTGCATTATAGTTAGGGGCTATATCCGCATTTACATGCAATTTTTATCTAGCAACTAACACGATGACAAGCATGAAGTCATGCAGCAACTAAAGACATATATGTTAATATAACACTTTTGGCATGCATAAGATTTAACTGTTTGAAAAAAACAATGCACCTTTCTTCTTTTATGATCAACCGATTCTAGAGCTGAACGTAGCTTAGCTACTTGTGCTGCATCTTCAGCCTCCTCTGTCGCCAAGGTACCAGCAATATCCTGTCAATCACAAATATCAGAAAACAGAAATCCAACACAATGAAAAAAGAATTCATTCATTTTTTTGGTCTAAAGTATACATCCACAGCACACAATCTAATCAAACAAATCACATAAATGTAACTTCCCATGGAAGGAAATGGAGGTCTGCATCTAAATATATGGTCTTTATGCAAGTTGCATGTATGAATTCAAAATGCATGTAAAAAATTTGGGAAAACGATATTGTGAAATTTTAAGCAGAAATCCTTTTTCTTTTCTCAAACTAACACTGGACTTAGATCTTGAATTTAGTATGACAGTTCAAGAAAAAAAAAAGACCAAAGTTTACCCTAGATTGATAGAAGCTACGAAAATACTCCATCCAATAAAACATGCCAAAACAAGTAGCTGGACTCAGTCTATTATGTTTAGAACAATTGTTATATTTGAATGTGACAGCTGTACGAGTGCCATCTTTCAACAAAGTCCTAGAGCAAACAAGCTTCTTCCAATAATCATGCATTTATAATTCACTCTACACACAGAACTAACGTGTGCCATACCTTCAAGTGTTGTAGTTGAGAAGTATAGACCCGTTTTGAATATTCAAACAATAGCTGGCCAAGGGCATCAGTATGCGGAGGAAGAGCAGCACCAAGTCCAGCCATCCAACCATCCATAATTGCAGTTGAAAGAAGTTCCAACTGACCAGTTGACCCCCCGGATGCATCATCCCCAGTTACTGACAGAAACTCAAAATTCTCGCCAAGCCAGGATCTAATTTGGCGCTGTAACTCACCAGCAGGTGTATGTACAAAGAGTGCAGCAAGAGCTTTGTTCCCCATTGCAAAACTTTTGGCCTCCTCAGTAATTTCCCTGAGCTTTCCACCAGTTACCTGCTGTCTCCAGATGTCCTGTGCAGTTTATTTCAAAATGAAAACAGAATCATGTGACGAAGGTTCAAACAATGTAAGGTTTTTCCAGGTATGTACCAGAAAAGAGAATAAAACACAAAACCAACACAAACTAAAAGAATAAGTTGCACGCCTTGGTGGAAACTTTGAAGTTAAATAAATTTTTACTTTCTCAGCCTTCACTCCTCAACCAGTTATCAACAATTTGGCAGATAACAGAAGATAGGACACTGATAAATGGTAAAATGGCATTATAATGTTCAAAGATCTAAACCAAATCTAAGGAAAAACTACAATTTCCTTCCTCAACAGTTTTCACACTTTAACTGAGCTTTTCTGCCAATTAATGTGAGCAGCACTAACAAGAGAGAGAGAGATAAAATTAATAGGTATTTGCAGCTACCTCATCAATCCCACGTATCTTCAACACAACAGATGAAAACTTTGATTTCTTTTCTGGCTTTAGATTCACTTTAAATCCTTGGATCTGCTCGTCAACATATAGCACAGGAGACCTACCAGGACTACTCCCTCGGCTGGAACTTCTACTACGCCCAGTATTAGTCTTCTCAAGAAAGCACTCAACTGGCAAAACCTTCAATTCAATGTGCAAGACAAACAAAATTAACAAAACGCATGCCACTAGACTCAGAAAAATCACAAAATACAAAAGGCGGCCTTATTGGAACTTTTTTTCTTTTGAAAGGGAAATTCCATAGCCTCTACTGCTGTTACCTTAATTGACTGCAACTCTGGGGATCTTGCAAGCAAAGATCTTATATACAGAATTCTAACACGGGAAACAAGCATGGTGTCCATTACACGTTTAGGTTCCATCTTTCTAATAAAAGAGAAAACAGAATCCCTAATTTCAGCAAGAATTTCATGTTCCCTAGAGGCACCAGCTTTGATCACAGCAGCCAGAACCTGCAATCATTGGGATATGCTCATAAAAATTTAGCCTAATTGGTGCAATCAACCACATTTGTTATTGATAAAATTGTATGTACAACCTCTTTTTGATGTTCAATACATTATCATTTCAAGTTGTAATAGTATGGGAGCAATTTCCAGCTGTACATATTCTCGTAGTAAATGTACAAACTAAAATAGCACAATATAGGAATTGGCAGTTAGTATTATAAACACACAAGTATATATATTATGTACAGTGCTTATGCATAGAACAAATTCTTTTTCCAGCACACTATGTTCTGTGCCATAAAGAGTTTGTCAAAAAATTCCCTGATTTGTTTAGTGAACTTAGGTCTCACTGCCCACTGTATGAGGTTCAGAATCCTCCAATTGGCCTATCCTAACTCTGGCAGTGAGGTGTGCTGGTATCACAGGCTTGTCTCCAAGTTTCAGTCCTCTGTCATACGTCAGCATGTGACAGCAAGGAGTCAGTTGTTCTCTTGTTTCTTGCCTCCCAAATGGCAGAAAGAAAAGAAACACTAATGTTGATGCAATTCTGGTGCTGACTAAGTATTCAAATTTCTTATTAAAGGGAATGTCTCTTGTATCTATAAAGTGTGTAAAGCCTTCAATCAGGTAGAAGAACAGGTTAGACCACTCAGCCTATTTTATGAGCTTAATACAACTTGTGAAGAACTTGATGAGCTGATGATACCTTTTAGTCATGATGTGAAAGATTCATAAGGCTTAATAGGAGAAAATGGCTGTTAAGAACTTCCTGTCCATCCTCCAGCTTTGAGATTTCTTTGCTGCAGGATGCTGATAAAAACCTTGGGAGAACCATAGCACAAGGCTTTATAAATATTGGGAAGTACCACATTACCTACCTCAGTTCTTGGAGTGCAGTTTATATATGTGTTAGACAACTTCCCTTAAGGTCAATTGATTTTAAAATGAAATCTGAAATGCTATTCAAGTCCATAGCTCATCTTGGTAATTGCCTATTTTGCTAAGCTCGTCTAGTTTGGCAAGTAGATATGGATGGGGTTTGTTGGAAAGTACAACATCACCCGACCTCAATTGTTGAAGTATGTCTTATATATCTATTGGAAAACTTCACTCAATGTCAAATGGCTTTAAGATGAAATTTGACCTAGTATCAGAGTCTATAACTTTCTAAGTAAATCACCTATTCTAATAGACTCGCCCTTTCCACAAACATTTGTGAAGGAGGGTGTTGGCAATCCCGCATCGCCTATCTCAATTTTTGGAGTGACTTATATTATACATCTATTGGACAACTTAATGTCAATTAGTTTTAAAATGAAATCTGACCTTAAATTCCTCAAACTAGAATACCTACTTCCAATCAGGACTCATGTTGCATACCTTGTAATTGGTGCTCAACATCCCACCACATGTTCCACAACCCCAACAACAATGCAAGTTGGCTATGCACTAGCCCTTTGACTGGTCCTAAGCAAATAATACAATGCCAGCATCACCACTCATACTGTTCACTAGTAGCTGAGAGCCTAAGACATGGCTAAAAGCTATGAAATCAATTGGTAAGACCCTCAGATTTATGTGGGTGCACCAAAGGCATATATTAAAACACAATGTTTAGGGCTCCTATAAATTGTTACCAATTGGCAAATCATTTGGTATCCATCAATTTTGTGCTTGGTCTTAATAAACAATGGATACAAAATTATTTGTGTAGGGTGCTTAAAGGTTTAAGAATTTTATGGATTTTTTAATGATTTGGATGAACAAATACACTAGATCATAGGGTTAGCGAGGATGATGTATTGGTATTAGGTTCTGGTATCAAGCCATGTTTAGATGTGAGGATGAAGATGGAAATCTGTGCTTTCAATTACAAGGAAGGCAAGCTTTAACAGGAAGTTTGGACATTTTACTGATAAATTGTACATGGCTGACATCCCAATCAACAAAGACTGGCGGCAATGTATCCTAGACAAGAGAAGTGTCATAGTGTAATGAGATCCCTTGTATTAGTAATGTACACATTCAGTTATTCAACTGAATGTTAGCTGCTAGTGTTTTTGTTGTTTCTGTTTTCTGTTATGGTTGTGTAACCTCTTGAGTCTATATATAGACTCTGTTTTTGTACTTAGTGAGTGAAAATAATATTCAGTTCTTGTTTGTTAAAGCTTTTCTCTGTTTTCTACATATCAAATTCTGATACCATGGGATGTAATCCAAGTCGTTGTATTGACAGTGAGTGAGTAGAGCCTTATATGCATACCAAAATGTTCAAAAACACTAGATCAGGATTTGGACATTCTTCCCAGAAAGACTCAGCTTAACATAACTGAAAATAACAAACATCTGTTCATATTACAATAAATCTGTTTTTAGCAAACTGAATCATAAATAGATCATTCATGCATACCAGCATCAAAAGCTTGTTTGCACCATCAGAAATGGCAGCATGCCCTTCATATTGGTCTGGATCAAAGTCATTCAAAGCAGCAGTAAGATATTCACCTGCAGGGGTACTCTTAACTAATTCAGAGCCAGTTTTAACTAGAGCAACTGTGCCATCATTTTTATCAGTGGCTAAAGGTGAAGGAAGAACATCCACAGAACGAGAACTTGTATTGTTGCCACTTCCATTTCTGTATCAAGCCAACCAGAATATGGTCAATAATCATATGCTAGTAAACAAAACAAAAATTACAAGGAATAGAATAAAATCGTACCTTCCTGTACTCCGAGGCTGAACATTAGCTGAACCACGAGCTAATGGACTTGACAACTGAAAATTTTAGGGAGCCAGAAGTACCCACACAAAGCAAAAAAAAGCATGACCATTGATATAAAATAATTGTTACATTACTCTTTGGATGCTATTTGGGACACGTATGTATATACATTACCATGTGTTGCTGAAATCCTGATTCATTTTAAAGCAAGCAATGGTAGGAAAAAAGACATATATGGTTGCAGCCCATAGAATAGAAGACAGTTTTTTGAATTAGAAGTTCTTCACAATCAAATATGACTTATGCGCAAGATATAAAGCACTTAGTGCTTTGAGACAGAACCATTAATCAGAAGAAAGAGGGCCATATTATGCAGTGTGATTTATTCAAATAAATGACCATAAACATTAAAATAGTTGGTGTCAAATTTTAAAAAGTCGATAACAATACCTCCTTTTCATACAACACAGATAGTGATCGTATACAGTTAATCTAGTGAGTTGTGAAACTTTCCTACCTTAGGTGATCCAGCTGTAGATGCTTTCTGACTCTGAGTTAATCTATCAAACAATTTCTCATTTTCTTCATGCAACCTCTGCAAACCATCAAATATCAAATTTAGGTTTAGCCTCTCATCTCTCCAGATCAATATACAACTATAGTAGGCATATCAAAATTCAATACATCTGAAGAATTAAACAAAATAAATATCCAGAACTTTTTTAACGGGGTATATCTTATACAAACTAGAAGGTCAGAAAATACAAAACAAAATTTTAAGCTGTGTTTTCTTGGTTGCCGGTTTACCTTTTATATTTTTTGCCCTTTCTTCATATGTATTAATAAGGCATACTAACAATATCCCCATTTATGTTCTAGAATTAATTATCACTTTCAAACATGGTGGTCCACCCACACCATGTTCTCGTATGTATACCATTTAGCATCTAGAAGGTCATCAGAATATACAAACCAAAATTTTAAGCTGTGTTTTGTTGGCCGCCGGTTTAGTTTTATCTTTTTTGCCTTTTCATTATATTATATATATTAAAAATGCCACCATAGTAACTATGTCATCGTTTCAGTTTTAGACTTAATTGCTGCTTTCAAACATGATGATTCAACCATACCACATACTCCTACTTATACCATTTTGCATCTAAAAGATATACAGAGTACTATGGCCAGTAATATTTCTTATGAAGATTTTGGTTTATGTTTGAAAGCAATAACCATATAATAATGGGGGGGAAAAGACTGACAATCAAACACAATTGCCAACCATAACAAACCTCAATCAGCGCATCACGTTTCTTTAGTTCCTCTTCTAGTTTTCTGGTTACTGCAGAAGAGTCTATGCCATCTCCAGTTAGTTTTGAATTGGATACATCAGCAGACTCTGGCTCTGATACAGGTATTGACCTAGGTTGAGCTTTAATAGATTCATTGAGTTGAGTTTCGAGGGTTCTAATTTTAGCCTGCATCAGATAGAAAAAAAAAATGGAACACTGAACTATCTGGCAAGCATGGAAATAACGCACATCATTACACCTAAATAAGGATTAACTTCATTATTTGTATTTTAATAAAAGAATTCAGGAAAGGGTGAAATTGATACTGTTCAAACCGGTGATTTAAAAATCAGACTGGCCAGTTTGACTAATCCAGTTACACGTTCAGCTACACAAAAACTCAGCTCTATACAGAACTGGTCAAACCAGTTTGAAGCCACTAATTTAAAAAAAAATAATATAAAGCATCTTTAAGGCAAATAAAAACACTTTTAATAAGTACAGAACATACAAATAAATTAATTACCAATTATTATTAATTTTTTATTTACAAAAACATAATTTAGTCACTTATATTACTTTAAAAAAAAATATCTTGATTTATTTGTTCTATATTATATCAATTTGCCATTTTCTTTTTTATTCTATACATACACTTATAGTGTTAATGGACATTATTTTGCTTAGTAAAAACATAAAGTATTAAGTTATATTTGGTTTGGTCTATTTTCATGTTCTCTTTAAGTTGTTAAGAACCTATAAAATGGTGCTTTATTTTAATTTTCATTGTTATATAATTATTAAAAATTAATATTATTTAGTTATTATTATTTTATTAATACTTTTTCAAACACATTTGAACCACAAAACCTTGAATCAGTGTTTTCACCGTTTCAATGACTGATTTGGTTTAAAAACATTGGTTCAAACTACTCAATGATGACAAAGTATCGTTGCTACAGCTGTGTTGGAAATGTCACCTGTACACACATAAATTTGATAATATAAATAGCAGTTGGTAGCATGCAAAAGAAAGAACTGCAGAAGCAGAGCATTGAACCAGAGTACAAAGTCCAAAACTCAACAGGGAGAGTGAAATAAATAAATAAAAGTAATAAGAATTTAGGATTAAGAAGCAATTGCAAAAAATTTAAAGCTCAATTATAATTTATATACTCAAGTAACAAACAAAACTGATAAACATTCATTCACTAGAAAAGTTATGTTAGACCATTCTAACCTTTATCGAGAAACTGTAGTTGTTAAAGTACTTAGAAATTGGATTTGTACACCATTCAAGAAGTTCACATAAATAAGTAATGCAAGCTAGTATAACATAGGACCAACCTGCAAACTTTGGATGGTTGAATCTTGTTCTTGTATCTGCAATTTTTGATCTTGCTCTAACCGTAGAAGTTGAGCAACTTGATTTCTAAGCTCAGTATTTTGTTCTTTCTCTATATTGTGTTTATCTGACAGAAATTCATGCTCCGACTACAACAAATAAAAACAATAATGCAGGTCACAGGCAAGGAAGATGCCTTTATATTAAAACATATCAACTTAGTGTTGATAATAAAGGATGGATGTTCTCAGGAATTAGGGGATATTTTGCAGCCTAAAATATTGAAACGTGTTAACTAAACAAAGTAATATGTTGTTAATGAACAATTCATAAAATTAGAAAAAGAAAAATAATATATTGTCAAATATGTGTAAAGTATAAGTTCGGATAAGAAGATGAAAATTGACAAACAGTTATTATAATGTCATGGATCAGAACTTAACACAAAATGTTTAAAACATTTAACAGAACACCCACCTCAGCAAACCTAAATCAAGATGACATAAGAAGATGCACAATGTTGGATTTGATATTATAATTGACTGAGTAGGCAGTCAAAAGACTGATTTAAAACTTTAAATGTATATATGCTCTTTTAACATGTTGTGGCACAAATAATGTAGAATTGCTCAATGGATTGACATAACCCAAGCATGACACTTTTCAAAACATAATTTACAAGTCGCCAAATAACATGTCACTGCATGAAGAACTGGAAAACTGTGACAGGCTAATTCAAATACCAAACCTTTAAATCAGTCTGCAATGCAGAAGAAACTTTCCATGCCTTCTGCACTTCATTGAAGAGTAAAACACACTGATCATTTGCATCTTTAAGCGCCTGCTTGAGCTCCAAACCCTCTTGCTTTAGATCATTGATTTCTTTTTCTTTATCGTAGAGCTCCTTTCGTGCATCATTTGCCTAAGAAAAAATATGGCAAACACAATACATGGTATAAATAGAAAAATTTGAAATCACTAACTCCCTAGATTGCACTCAACATCATTGAATCCACATACAATCTTATCATGTGTAATATGTAGTAATGACTTTAAAAATCTTCTAACAAAAATTATCACTGATGAGTAAAGAGATCAAAGGGAGAAATGAGAATGGGAACTTACAACATCTCTCCACTTTTTAATTGTGTCTCGGTTTCCCAGGCTTAACATAGAGTTTCGAGCTCTAGCAGAGAAATTGAGAGACGACAATGTCTCAGATAAATTTGAAACACTTGGACACACATTCACAATCATCAGAGTTTTTGAACTCCCACCTGCACATATTAAATAGCACTAACTGCAAAAATTAGATCACGTGCCTGAAATTGATCAGAAAGAACTGATTCAAATCAGGATGAATCATTAAAAAAGTATACAATTACATGGGGAATCAATTTAGAGAACAAAAAGAGTGAAAAGCAAAAATAGCTATAGTTAGAAATGAAGGTAAATCCTTTCTTATACACAAAATGCAGGTAATTTGTAAATGTTGCTTCATTTACCAATGTCTTTGTCTATCCATCATAGGATAAGGTATCCTTTGGTGGAATAAAAGACATCAATGTAGCAAAGCCACCCAAACCCTCAACAAAAGAAAAATAGGCAATGAATACAGGGACCATAATATTTTCTTGGAAACTTCATGGAGAAGCCACTGTTCTTCCTAATGGCAACGACCTAAAATTTTTATAATAAGTTGAAAGAAGCTCCATGGCCATTATCACCTTAAAATTAGCTTTTGAATCTGCCCTCTTTCTGAAATTGAAGGAGGAAATCTTTTATTGGCTAATGTAAATAAAATGTTTTATTTGTGAGGAAGAGAAATAATATTTGTTTCTTTTTCAAAGATGGACAATTAAAGAAAGGGGATGTTCAAATTTCTGTAAAAGAACCAAATTAATCCAAAGACAAAGACAAGGGTCCTTTTAAGCACTGATATGGGACTAATTGGAATAAAATGTAATTGTAGAAATAAAAGAAAACAGTTATAGCAACAGAAGAATGCATATGCAGCAACATATTTCTGAATAAGCAACAAGACTAACAGAATATCAAATGAAGACAATATCAGACAACAGCTTCATGATTACCCAGACAGTAGCACATGTGATGTGACTATGTGACAGGACAGGTTATGGCAGCTCATATCACTTTGATTCCATGTTAAAGTTAGAGGGGGAGACTGAGAGAGACAGAACAGAGTCTCTTTGGAGAGAATTAGAGAATGAAAAGCTTTTTATTCTTTAAGAATGTGGTACAAAGGTTGAGCATGTCATTCAGATATAAAGACTCTAGATACAGTTAGTGGAGACTATTCCCTAGAATTACAATAATTGAATCCTTCTAAACAATAATACACATAAACAAAAAATTATGTGGCATGTGATATATGGCCACAGTCTTCTAACAATGAAAAAACCACACCCAAGTTGTAAAAGCTCATTGGCATTTTAATAAGCAGAGACAATGCTGTTAATAGTACATCAATGTTACATCAGATATAACAAATCTACAACCATATAGATGCTACCATAACAAGTTCAACCTTCAAAGATACTAAGAGGGAAGAAAAAAATCAATACCAAGTGAATCTGCAAGCAGTTTTGTTAGCACTGAATTTTCATAAGGTACTATATCCTTCTTTGATGTTAAAGAAGACAAAACATCTCCCAGCCTGCATATTCATTTTAAAAATGCAACAAGTCAGAAATTTAAATTTTTCACTGCACCACATTCTTTCAACTAAACTTGCCCAAAAATAAAACCTATACAGAAAAGAAGAAAATTGCCAGCACATATTAGGAGTTACGAAGAATCAAATTGCATTTCATTTTTGTACATACAAAGAAGTGTTATCTAAGCATGGTTCATTACAGTACACAAATCAGGACCAGGTTCAAGTACTATTGTTGTTCCTCAATCTTCCTTCCAGAACTAGTTTAACCAGAAACCACATCTAAACTTGATTGTGAATATGCTTATTGGAGCTTTAAAATCCATTTCATCATTGATAGGGGACTTAAGGAAATAAGTAAATGCAAGATAAAGTATAGCCCTTAAATATAAGTATAGTGCCGAAACACCATACATGAAATGCAAACCCACATCTACTATTAGGAGATTAATTATCGAAACATTTGTTCCCTAGGCAGAAGCAGACCTAAAAATTTGGTTAGCTTACTTGGTAACATTTGCAACAAAGTAATGAAAACTGATAAATTAACATATATAGGACAACAGAAAATACTTTAAGTGTATTGCCACCTAAAGACATGGATGGACAAAACCCTAGCCAACTAATAAGCAAACACTGATAAATTTACTAATGGAGAAAAATAAAGCATTGAAGTTACATACGCTGAAAGAGACTTCATAACATGCAGTAAATCTGTGACATGGTCCCCACTATCATCTTCGGTTATTGAACCTTCACTTCCAGCTAAATCAACCAGATAGAGTTTACTATATGAGTTTTCACCAGTGGTCAAATTGTTATAAAATATGTGTACCGTGACAATCCTGACACAAAAATACATGAAATCCAGAGGTGAATTAGTCTACAGCAGTCAAAAAATATGGCAACAAATGCACAGAAATATCAAAATACTAACAACTACAAAAGAAGAACCTTTGACAATCTTCTTTCCGATAATACAATATCACAATGATACATTTAATAGAAAATGTTATTTACACTGTTTCTAGTACAAATATTCGAAAATAGAAAACAAAGCGAAAAAAGGGAGACACTTATAATTATTTGTGAAATCATCAAATTAGAAAGCAATGTCTTCTCAAACCAATACACACACAGAGACATATATCATGGTAGATTATATCAACAAAACGATCTTCCATTTGCATTGATCTCAACAGTTACATTGATAAAAAGTATGCTATCAAAATAGTATATCGTGCAACTCAAAATGACATAAGTGAAACCACTGTCAACACAATATAATGCAGGCAGAGAATTTAGACCGTACAAATGAGAAACGTTATTCTTTGCTAAATCATTTTCCCGAGTCTGCAATGCAGTTTTTAAAACTGCAGAAAACTCAAGAGGATTGTCAACTTTTTCCTGCACCAGTTCCACAAAACATTCAGGTGATCCCAAGCTGAGTTTAGGAGTGTTTTTCCCTGCCTCCAAAAGTAGATCCCTTGTCTGAAAACACATAAAAGTATATAAAAAAAAATTAATAATCCTAAGTGAACAGAAAATCAGAAAGTACACCAGAAACACAACAGGAAGGGTGCATGCAATAAGTGAAAACAGAAAGAGACCTGTTCATTATATAGCTCGCAAACTGTAACACAGAATTTATACTGAGAAGTAGAAGTTTTATCTAAATTGGATAAATCAAACAACTCCTCAAAACAACGAGCATATAGTCCCCGATCATAGCTTGATCCTTCCTGGGAGTAACAAATGAACATCAAAGAAGCAATTGATTAGGCCAATCATCATTGACTAAGACAAAAAAGAACATGTAAAAGTAATTCACCCATAGGGCAGCCATTTCATTTCCAATATTAGACAACATTGAATTTGAAACTCTTTTTATTTTATTGTAATTTATTTGAGAGGAATTGATATGTGAATGCACACACACAAACAGCAAAAGAAAGAAAGCAACCATAGTGTGTGTCTTTCCAGAAAGGGTTTGTCCATATGCAAGTATGGAAACATTATATCCATCCAAAGCTGACTGTACCAGTGGTTGAACATCACTGAATAACTCGGCTGCAAACAGAAAATCAAAGGTGATGAGTGATCTAAAAAGTACATATCAAAGACATGTTTAAACTAAAGAGATGGTAAGAAAGGATAAAATCCTTTTACCTTGACCCACATGTGGTCCATAAACTCGGTCAAATTCAAAGTCTTTCTTGGCATTAGATGAGGATTCATCACCAGTATTTACACTAATGGTATAGCCATCTGGAAATTCAACAACTGAAGGACCTTCATCTTCAAATAATGGCCTTGCTCGGCAAAATACTCGTATGTTTCCTGCAAATAATATTAATTGCTGCATTTTTCAGCTCAGAAAAGCTTATATATGAGTATGCTTAAATAAGAGGAACATTGTGTATTTAACCAGCTTCACTTCCGGTTACTATATAAAGAGAGTGCAGAAGACCAAAATTGAGTGTATGTAAAGAAACTGCCTAACACTCAAGGAAAATTTACGCATAAACTACCTTTAGATGTTAATAAATCATTGAATAATCTTCTTTTCTCATTGATCAGTGGAGCTATTCTTGCTTCAGTTTCAAGGGCAACTTGATCTGAAATTCAAAGTAAATTTTCAAAATTTAGTGACAGAAAACCAACAGTACAATTTCACATACAAAAGAAGAACAAAAAATGTACCAAAGTTTTAAACAGAGAAACCACCCTTCCCCGAAAATTCTTGGGTACTAGAAAGAAAAGATAAAATCTTGCTTAACTTCATTTATTTCAAGAAACTAAATGCTAAAAATGCCAAATCTATTATCTATTATGGTAGCATAGATCAGACCTTGTAACTGTGAGAAAAACCAAGACTCTCATTTCCCTACACGGGTTTAAAGAATGAATCTCATGTTGTCCTGAAATTAAGTATTTCATTCAAGCAAAAGAATTTACAGGAGAAATGTCAATATTCCAAAACCTTCGGTTCATTCTAAGCATGAGCCAAGAGTCAGGAAAAATTAATTTCTTACCTAGCTTGCGGGTTTTCTCTGCAAGAACGCCTAGATATCGTGTAACTCGATCAAGTTTTGCATTTGAATATTCTTGAAGTTCATTTGCCTCTTGTCTTAATTGCATATAGTCTTCTCTAGCAAGCTGTGCAAAATATCTGATGTGATTGTTAACACATGACTAAACCCAAAATCGCATGATCCGAAAGAATTGGCAAAGTTGCCACATGAAAAACAATAACGCAAACCAGATAGAAGACACACCAGTAAAAATTAGCTAGTAATTTAAAAATTTAAATAGTATAAAAAGCATTACATCTTCTATCCCTCTTATTTTTCCTTGATAAATGGCTGCATGGAGGTTGGAACCTAAAACCAAACCACCCAAAAATCCCTTATCAGCACATTCCATTACAGAAAGTGATTTTCAATACGCAACTCTGTATAATAGAATAGTGTAATCATTTCATAACATATGAAACTAACCATTTGGTTTATACTAGTCAAATAGCATACATGGAAAACAAACAAAAATAGTCCACTCCACGAGTTTTCAAAACGGGCACGTCGGTCGGTACTCTGTTTTTTTACAACTAGAAGTCAAATTATAAACATGCACCATCACATTTTTAGCATCCATGGTTTGATTCCTACGCCGAATTCTTTTTGCTCATATCATATTATTCTAAACAGCCTCTTCTAAAACACCCTAAGCCTGAATTCAAAATATTGACACCGCAAGAGCACCCCCTTTATCGTCGTCATCACGGAACCATCATGTACTACAAACAATACAAGCAGCAAAAGCCCTCCAATAATTAATAGAAGTCCACAAAAGGACAATGGAGGAGAAGAGAACACATAATCTTCAGTCATTCATTCAAAAAATCAACGCGCTCATGTTAGGTGCAAACATCCTTCAATACACAACCCCGAAACAAACACTATACAGTTTCTGATGCTACCCCAGCGTAGTACCTAGAGATTCTACAGAGCCTCCAAACTCCGCCCGCATTGCACCTTTCCTTTCTTCACACGCTGAAACTACTTGTACAAACCACACAACACAGCACGTAACAGCTGAAACACGAGCTAAAACGTCGCCGTTGCGAGCACCAGCAACGAAGCAGAAACTAAAAACATTGGAACACTTTCCAAATCAAGAATGAAAAGGAAGAAGGCCAAAACGTCGCCGTTGCGAGCACCAGCAACGAAGCAGAAACTAAAAACATTGGAACACTTTCCAAATCAAGAATGAAAAGGAAGAAGGCCAAAACGTCGCCGTTGCGAGCACTAGCAACGAAGCAGAAACTAAAAACATTGAAACACTTTCCAAAACAAGAATAAAAAGGAAGAAGGCCAAAACGTCGCCGTTGCAAAGAAGAAGAAGAAGAAGAAAAAGAAGCAACAGCACAGTGACAAGTGGAGCCGAAAACGCATTACCTTGACTTTGTCCTTCAACCGGTTAAGCTTCAAGGCGACGGACTGCCTGGATTGTGGAAGAACCGACGTAGCAGAAATGGAGTAGCGCCGCAGCAACGGCGCAGTAGGTTTCCGATCAGCTTGGTCGAGCGGAGGCGGCGGAGATTGCGACGCCGGAGACGACTTCCACGGGTCGAAGCCGGTGACGTCCCAGCTCCAACGGTTGGTCTGCTCCGCCATTTTGAATCAGAGTTGAGATTTCGTGGCTTCGAATTTGAAATGAAAAAGAGGATTCGAAAACATATATAAATATATATATAAATAATAAATAAGATGAGCTTTATGATATAATCTTCTGTGGCTTTTTGGTTTGGTTTTGGGGTGTGATAATGAATGGAGGGAGAAGATGGTTTTGGTTGGGAGAGTGTGGACGGCGTCGTTTTGAGTGGGCGAGAGTGAGACACAGTGTTGTTGGGTTTTTCTCGCTCACATAATATTTTTGTGTCTCTTCTTTCTTTAACCTTCGCTCTCACTAACTTATTGCTCTCTCTCTCTCTCTCTGTCTTAAGTGTTTGGTTGTTTTATAGGATAAGCCAAACCACGTGAAGGCTTTCTTTAACCTTCGCCTTCACGTCAAATTCTGCTTCCCAAACACACTCTTCAATCTTCACCAAGGATAAAAATATATCTATATTATTGTTAATTTATGTTAAAAGGTTATGACATTTTATTTTTATCTATATTTAATTTTTTGACTTGTAAGAAAATAATTATGATGTTTTTGTCACTTTAATAATTACAGTGTGAGATTAAAAATCATTCACTGTGAGTTTGAATAAAAGAAATTAATGTTTCAATAAAAGTATTACATGTGTGAATAAAATAAAGCTATGCTTCGTTACAATAATTAATGAACCTTTAGTTTTTAACAACGCAAAATATATTATTCAATGTATATATATAAACTATTTACATTTATTATTATCTCAGTATACGTTATTAAAAACCATCCAATATTAAAACTAATATTTTCATATATTAATTATATTATGTCACACTTTAAAAAGTTAAAACAGTTCCTACAATATATATATTATCTAGATAACGTCTAAACATTAAAAAATAATTCAAGTAGTTTTTCAGACACACACTGTGACTAAATAAAACTAAAATAAATAATAATAAAAAGAAAAAATTTAAAATAATAATAATAGTTAATTATTTAAAATATCCTTCTATTATATAAGAAAGAACAATAAATAAATAATGAATAAAATATAAAAAATAAGATAGGAAGATAATATATTTAATCAATGTAATAATGAGTTTTAGAAATAAAATTAGCTTAGATAAGTGATACTTAAAAGAAAAGTAATCTACGGTATGAAAGAGAGAGAAGTAGAGTTTAAATCTTCTAAAAAAGTTGTACACTGTGTACTAAAAACACTAACAGGGACACTAATACGGATATGAAGATACATAAAATTTTTAAAATGTAAGATATGAAACACGAATTTATATATTATATAATTATGAATTATATAAATTGACAATAAAGATTTATGTGTACAAGTATGTTCCAAATTATTATTTTTTTAGCGGAAAGATGTTTTTTATGACTAGTTCACACTGATTTGTTTCTTAGTTTTATAATCATAATAACAATTTATACAATAAAGTTTGAATTTTGAGAAAATTAATGTATTTTTCCTTTTTAAAATCTAACAATTTGTGTTATAACCGTACTAGAATTGTCATAAATCTAATAAATACTTTTTAAATTGGACACTTCACGAATACATGTCTGTCTTATGGGTGTCATACGAGTGTCGATGTCCAACACAAGTATCGGACACCAGCACGTCATTTAAGAGGAGTGTCTGAGTTTCATAGGTTGTATATTTTATTCTATTGTCTCACTCCAATCAAGGAAGAGTGAAATTAAGTTTTTTTTTTATATTAATTTTAATAAATTTATGTATGCTTTATTAATATTTTATTTATTTTGAATTAAATATATTGTTTTTATTTTATTTTGTTCTTTTGTTATATATGTAATTTAATCTTTACATATATCAGGTTTATATTATATTTATGTAATCTAAACCTAATTTATTTCTAGTTAGATATTGATTTCATCATGTACTTATACTTATGTCATTTAATAATGTTATTTAATTATCTCAGTTACACACTAATCCTATCTATTGGTTTATGTTTTGTTATTTTATTTTCTTATAATATATTTATCTATATCTAATTATTTAAAGTTTTTAATTTGATTCTTATTTTATTTTGTATCATTTGAAATATAATCTTTTAGGCTTATCTTGCATAAAGTTATGCGGACGAACGAAGAAGAACTATACAAGACAGAGTAACAAAAATTGCATTATATATACTATTGTGTGGAGAAAAATCCTCAAAATACATAATAATAAATCATTAGAATAATTAAGATTAATTATATTAGATATTATTGTGAAGTAGTGGAACAAGTTCACTACAAAAGCATCTACCAAAACTTAGTACACAAATAATTATATGACAAAAAAAAAATGAGATTACAAATATAAACAGAAAACAAAAACTAAGAAAGAACAAAAAAAAAATCACATAAGAAATAACCTAGTTAAATTTACAATAAAAAAAATTAGTGAATTATTTTTAGAAGTTGAAGATGGTCTTGCAAAATATTCAACAAAAAGAGAAATACCTATAATCAAATGGTATTTGTAAGGAGGTGAAACTACAAAAAAGAAATCGATTAGAATTTATGTTATTAAATATGAAGTTTTAACTATAAGTAAAATTGTTCATATGATTCTTATTCCAAGAGTAACTATCAAATTTAAAAGGGTAAATTTCTTTGATAATTAATTTTGCCACGACAATAATTCATTGTATTTCTTAAATATTTCAGTTATGAAAATACTATTTCTATTAATAGAATTACTTATTTTATAATTTTATATTATCTTATCTATTTAAATTTATATAATTATTTTTTTCTTGCACAATATAAGTATCAAACTAGTTATTATATAAAAGGTAACTAGAGGTATCATGTTGGCTGAACAAATGGCCCACCTAATAAATTTGTAGTGCTCACATTTAATATATATTTTAAATATAACTTTTGGTTTGATTCCGCTTTATCTCAAACTAATAGACCATTGTAAAAATATAAATTAAAAATAATTTCAAGTGAAAAAAATAAAAACACCAATTTTTAAAAAGTTTAATAACTTGATATATATATATATAATAATATTATTTTCATTTTAATTAAATATAGGCTTAACAGGTTGGGAAAAGAAAATATGCATTAAACCTATTTTCATACCTGTATTGGTTGGGACCATAATTACATATACTCGTTTTACTTGAAGGCTTTTTGTTTGCCTATTGTTATCAAGCATTAATGCACCAAATAAATTTATTATATTTTTAGTTTTAAATAAAATTTAATGATTCAAAAATATTATTCAAAGATATTTTTTAGTCAATCAAAACAATCTTTTAATTATATTCTATAAGAGTTTTTAATTGAGGTTAAGAAACATTTTTATCAATTGTTATCGAGTAATGTTATTTTAAACTGTTGTTAAGTAAATTATTTTGGTTGACATCGATTATATTAATTTATACAAGATATTTGTTGTTGTTGGGTGAAAAGCTGAGAATGAAAAGAAAAAGATAAAACATATCAAATCATAATAATAACAAACATTGATTATTGGATCTTATTAAATAATCAAGTAGAAGTTGTTTAAATTAAAATAATTATAACACTTTGCTTCTTATTAAACGGACTGCAAGTTAATGGTGGAAAATATAAGAATTTTTCACTAAAATAAATTTGATATTGAGTCTATTATCACTAATAGTCATATCTTTATGCCAAACTTCTAAGTAATCATTTATACATAATTTAATTTGTTTTGAATATAAAATTAGTAACATTTTATTTTATTTTTAAAATCATCAATTAGTAAAATATTTAAAATTTCGAACAAACTTTCTTAACATAAATTCTGATATTTTCTTAAATTTAAGAAGTGAATTCAAATTTAATTTATTATCACAAAACTAAATTCTAAAATGAGAACTATCTTATTTATAGATATTATAAATTAATGATATTTTTAGTCGATGTCAAATTCAAGATCAATGGTAGAATATATATCGTCCAAATTTTAAAGACTATTCTACAAGTAAAATAGTCTCAAAAGAGCACAACTTTTTAGAACATGCTTTTATTTAAATAAACTTTTAATGTACCAGTACAATTAACATCCTATATTCCAAATTTTTGTGATATATAGGCAAGGGAAGACGAGGACCGTATTTCAAACACTAGACGATGACCGTTTAACACATATTAAACGAGGATTGTCTAGTATATAAAAGACGATATCGTCTAACACCTAGAAGACATAAAGAGAGGGAGAAGATAAGGATCGTCTAACACACATTAGATGAGGACGTTCTAACACATACTATATGAGAATCATCTAGTGTATAAAACATGAGACTGTCTAACACCTATAAATTCTCGTAGGAGATTCCTTACAAGAAATTGAGAGAATTAATTTTTTTTCTAAATAAGTCTTTCAAGATCAAAGATCTTGGAGAACTCAAATAATTTCTAAGGCTTGAGGTGGTCAGATCTATGAAGGGGATTCATTTATGTCAAAGGAAATATGCCCTTGACATTTTGAAAGAAATGGGATGCTTGTAAGTAAACCTTGCTCTATGCCTCTTATGTCTAACAACAAAATTCTTTATGAAGTTGCAGAGAAGCTAAGGGGTCCAAATCCCAATAGAAAACTCATTGGCAAACTCTTATATCTTACTAACACTAAGTCATATGTAAGTTTTATTCTTCATATTCTCAGCATATTGATACCAGAATCCACAACTCATCATCAACAAGCTGTTCAACATATTCTTCGCTACATCAAGGCCAACCCTGCACATGGATTGTTTTTTTTATGCTAAATTTGAAGTGTACATAGGCCTTCAACAACTCTGACTGGGCTTCTTGCCCAAACATAAGACGTTCTACAACTGGCTATTGCATTTTCCTTTGGTCATATCTTATTTTGTGGAAGTCAAAGAATTATAGTACCTTTTCTCACTCATATCTTGAAGTAGAATACAAAGCACCTGCCCTACTACTTGTGAGCTATAATGGCTTAGCTACATCCTTTGTGATCTTCATATGCAAGATTTTGTTCTTGTTGCTCTTTACCACAACAACCAGTTAGCTCACCATATCGCATATAACCCCAATTTCCACGAACAAATGAAACACATTGACATAGACTCTCATGTGGTTCACGAGAAAATTCAAGACAATCTCCTTCATATGCTACCCATCCGATCAGCTGACAGATACGTTCATAAAAAACCCTAAATTTGGTCATTTTTCAAATGTTTATTACCAAGCTAGGTATGATGAATATACATCATCCAGCTTGAGAGGAGGATGTTATGATATATAGGCTGGGGAAGATGAGGATCATCTAACACATATAAGACGAGGACCGTCTAATTTATAGAAGACGAGCCCACTCTTTACCAATATCAGTTTGTTTTAGTTAGGGTTTTCAAACCCTGTATAAATAAGTTGTGTTGTAAATAAGGTTAAGTTTTTATAGTGTAAGTTTTCAATAACAGAAATAATAGTTTTTGGTTTTTCCTTACCTAGACCATGGTGTTCTTCTTCATCTCTAGTCACAACTTCTCCTTCTCCATGGCTCTCGATGGAACCTCCATTTCACACAAAAATAAAAGTCTTCGAGAGGACTTCCCCTTCTCTATTTTTCTGCTTTTCAGAAACACAGTGACTTCTATGACTTTGTTCTTCAACTCTTTTACGTTTTTACCCTTCTTTAATGTGTTACCATCTTCTAGACAAATCCCTCATTGTATATCACCATCTCATGACATTCTGAGATCTTTAATGTTTATAAATCTGTTGTATCTACGAGGTTAGAAGGTGAAGTATGATTTATTATTTCATGTTAAACATCTATAGCATATGATTGAGAAACATTCAACTATAGGAAGCTACATTTCTCCATGTTACTTAAGAGCAAATACAATAGTTTATCTATCTCTGACATGTTGCCTTTTAATGATACATTAACAAGAAAGTAATTGTTTCTGGTGCCTGTGTGTGTGGATTCAAACCAAGACATGACATGCATATCCTATGTTTGACCCAAAATCAATGTAAGCTACAGATTACTCTCTCTTCGATTTGGAGAGAGCTTTCTTCCTCTGTGCAAGCATGTATGTATACATGTGAGGACTACCTGCATAGAATTATGCCAACTCGATCACTTAAAATACATTCAGTGAAATAAATATCACCCTAAGGTCATCATTAACAGAGAAAAGATGTTTTGTTCATGCCTGGAACGTAGATTCCCAATGCAGCAATCGCAGCATAAAAGTAATCAAACGAAGAGTTCCATTTGTTTGGCATCCTTATGCAATACTTCTCAGAAGCCTGAAAATACAGTCATTAACTCGAAACTCCAACTTACTGAGAAACCATCTCACCAAAATTTTCACCATATTATATCATAAGTATTAGACTATTCTCTTCCATTTCCATTTTATCATTTTAGGAATGCTAAGAAATTACAGATTTATAAGGTTTCCAAATATTAACCGAAAATGATTTAAACTTCATCAATCCCATTCTCTTAGAAGATTTGTTCTTTGTTAAGTGATTTATGAACAAGGGCAGATGATCTAGATAAATGTTTCTATGGTGGACATTTGGTATTCAAATATTTACCTTAATGAATGGTAAGGCGATGTATATTAGACCAACTTCACTGCTTATGCCTGTTGGATACAAAACTAGGAAGCTGCTATATCTGCAAAGGAACAATTTGTAGTTGATGTAAGAGAAAAAATTGATTTGCCTAGTACTATACTCCATGAACAAGGCTTAGCAATCAAACTTCGTACCTAAGCCACAAAAGCCATGATGGAGTAAATCCAAAAGTCTCTTTGAATCCAAAGAAAAAATACCGAATGATCTATAATTGCAACAACAAAGAAGATAAATATTTATCTTTATTAATACTTCTCTTACTTTTTAATCAATGACTTCACAACAGAAACAAAGGGATATGGATACCAGAAACAAATGAGGAATAAAATTACTGAGGAACATAGGGCACCAAGCCAAAAAATTGCTGTCACCCCATTCATAGTATTAGGTTCTTCAAAGTTTGAATCATCAAATCTAAACATTAACCATTTTATGCAAGACATACTCAACATGTATAATTATGTATAATTTTAGTAAGTGAAACATGTATAACTATGTATGCATTCAGAAATGTAAAGAAAAAAATCGCAGGATACTCAATTCAATATCTATCCACTTAATACATTTGCTATATCTTAACCATAGTTAGTTATCAATCTTGGTATCAACATGTAGCAGACATCTCTGAAAACGCTATAGTGAATTAAGAACATAGTAATAAATATGATGGTGAAATTAGTAGGAAAACACACAACAAATTAGAAAAAGATAGCAGAATATGAACTGGGAAGTCTAAAGAAAATGACTAACAGAAAACTGTAAGAAAATAGTCACATAAAGTGTAAAGGTACTAAAGTCAGAAGAGGTAACATTTATAATTTCTAGCTAATATCAAACAAAATAACAAAAATCCAAACAGATAATTTGAATATCACATGAAAGAGCAATCATAAACACTTGCCTCTGTGATGGACCAGCTGATTAGTAGGGAAGTAACAAGCACATGAGACCGAGTCTGGCAATAAAAGATTGGTGCAACTTTTCAATAGAAGAATACGACTGAATGCTGAATAAACAAATTAAATGCGTTCAACAAAAATAAAACAATCCAAATTTTTCTACACCTCAGGAAAACTCCATAAAATGCCCCAAACCAGGAACAGCCTTGAACTTATCTGAGGCAACGTCGCTGTTATTGGAGATCTCACCAGTCCTTCACAAGGGGAAACAACACAGAATTTCATAAACAAACCAACTCTAACTTCAATTATCATTTTCATTAAGCATTACCCCGCATACTGAGAACAGATTACTCACCTACTAAACCATGAAGAATCTAGCACACCATTCAACAGAAAACCCACCAAATAAAAAGTTAGAAAAAGCTTGAGATAATTCCAATAATAAACTTAAAACATATTCCTAGAAAACAATCAAAAGGGTGTGTCCATAGTTCAGAAAAATGAAAACTTTGGAACAAGCACCTCTAACACAGCAGCTGTTTGAGCAAAAAGCAGAGGCTTTTCCGCTGCTTCGTAAACATGCTCATGACCCGATTCGTTCAATGTCTTGAGAACAAAATACAGAACTTGACACCTGAACAAATTAAGAGAGAGAGAGAGATGGTTGAGAAAGGGCAAGAAATGAATGAATCACAATGACATAGATAGAAGGGGTGAGTGAGAGTACCATCCAAACAAAACCGTCCAATTGTAAAGGGAGAGATAGAGGCGCCGTAGAAGTGAGAAAAAACCAGCCATGAAGAGAGATCTTGAACTCGGGGAAGAAACAAGGGTGAAAAATTCAGAGATCGAAGAGGCTGAGTAAGAGATTTAACGTGGGATGGGGTGTGTCGTGTTACAGCTTTTAAAACGGTTTGGTTGGGAAGCTCAACTCCTCAACGACTTTGGTATCTGTAATAACATGCCAGTGGGACTGGTAACAGTTGTCTGTTGGAAGATCTAAGAACAAAATATGAATTTATAATATAATATTTTATAATTTTAATTTATATTGTTATGTGATATTTTATGAATTTAAAAGAATACAATTATTTCATAAAAGAGTATTAACGATGTTAAATCTAAAATATTCAATTTAATCGGTTAAATTTTGATATTGTTACATTCGTATTTTTGTAAGTTTTATGGGCTCAAATCAGTAAAAAATATACAAAATAATAAGTATGTGAGTTGAAATAATTTTTTATTCAAAATTTTTTGATTACATTAATACGATATTAATATCCTTAAATATAAATATTAATATCCTTAAATATAAATATTAATAAATTTTTTATTCAAAATTTTTTATTACACTAATACGATATTAATGTCGTTAAATATAAATATTAATAGACGATAGTTTAAACACAATATGGGATCGGAGTATGCTATAATAATCAATGTGAATTATTGAGTTATTGCTATAAGAACTAATGTTTAATGTTTATGTTTAGCATCATCTTAAATTCAGCATGTGATTAAAAATATGTAAATAAAACTAAAGATTTTTGTTATTTTATGATAGAATGTTTTAGAATTTGTCAAATAATAAGTTTCGACTTAAAGAAATAGTAAAGATTAATTAAAGTGATTTAATTGAAAAGCAATACTTGTAAAATAATGCAAATAAATTTATAATAATGTAAAAGGATTGCAGAAATGTAATTAAAGAAAACGTGAATGGTCTAAATAATAAAATAATTTGAAAATAAATAACCGAAAGAGTAAACTAGATTTAAGTTCAATAAAATAAAAATAATTAAATGTAAAGTAAAGCATACAAAGGCTCTAAAATGTTAATCTAAACTAAAAAATAAACTACATGTTTAAACCTCAACATCAAATATTCATTCTAATATACGATATTAATGATTTCGTTAAAAAGTATTATTAGAACCAATTATTATATTTAAGATATTCTCTGCTTTAAAATTTAAAGTTTTATTATAATTTTATATTTAAAAGACATTTTATATATTAAAAAATATATTTAAATTAATATTAACCTAACTTTTATGAAACTATTCAACATACTAAAATACTAAGAAGAAAATAAATCAATAGTTTTGTATAATATATTTTTCATATTCACAAGTCATTTTGTTTTATTTGTGGATTTTTGTCCACGGTTACTTCTCATAGTATATATATATGATAAGTTGGATTTGTATTTTAAGTCGACCACAATTAATAACATATAAATGAAGTATCATTATTTTATTTTTAAATACTCAGATCATAACACTTGTAAACAAATTGTCCTTTTATTGCTTTATCAATTGTTTTATTAAAAATATAACTTTTGATTGAAAATCTTGAAGATTTTAAATTCGTCTGTTTATCTGTGATACTTAGTTTTTGAGGATATTTATATTATGAGAAAATAAATTTTTAATTCTTAGATTGAAAATGATCTATATTCAATGGATGAATAACATATTTTAAATTTGTATTCTTTTTAATTTTGATGATTATTGTTTTTCAAACTCTTAATTCTATTATTACCACTTTATTGAATGTTTGATTTTGCTATAAAACTCTATGTTCAATCATGTGAAGGTCTTTATAGAAAATAAATACCCCATCACCACAAGCATTTCCAAACACATCAAAATGGACCACAATTATACATAATTAATTTGGAATCCAAAAGCATATTTACTCCTTATTATACATATGTAAGGGTTAAGATCCTTGTTTATGAAACATATTAAATGACACAATTTATGTTTATGATAGATTATAAATTTATTTTACACTAAATTAATACTATAATATCAAAATTAAATTTAGAAAATAAATTATAAGTTATAAGTAAAACATAATTATTTTTTAAAAAATACAATATTATATATATAATTATTTGTTTGTAATAAATAATAAATATGTTAATTATGTGTCTAAAATATAGAATTTTCTTAATTTGAAATATTTGTTGTTAACTTAATAATCCTAATTAATATTTTTCTGTTCTGTATTAAACTAAGTATACTTAATGATAGAAAATATCAGAGGTTTAAAAATACAATTTTTTATAAAGACTTAAAAACATACATAATAATATTTGTGGAGACTTGAAAATATATGTAAACCTATAAAATATTTGACTTTCATTATGAAAGAACTTTCTCGAATGCCTCTAAAATCATATATAAGAAACATCATCTGTATCTCCAACTCCATTATATAAATTGCAGCTAATATTTGTGTTTTTTATCCTTAGTTTCCATTTCTTTTCTTCATGATATATATTTGATTTTAATTTCTAGATGCTTATGTAACTCAGGATTATTTGAAGAACATAGGATGAAATACAAATAAATAAATAAATGGCATATACAATCCAAAGGATTAGGATAGTAAAGTTTAAAACTGCATGATCTTTGTGAACACATCCAAAGAATGATCATGATTCATGACCCTTTTGCTGAGAATACAACACTGCACACATTCCTATTCTTCTAGCAAATTTAGCTCCTTGAATGGTGATCTACTATCAGAATTGGCTTCAAGTTTCTTTATCCTCCTGGGAGACTGAATAAACATATTCTCCTTTACAAGGAAACCATCATCCGATTTCAAATTCATCACTGGACAACCATTCTCAAAAGACTGCACCATGCTTCTCAACATGTCCATTAATAGAGTGTCTGCGGTAGAGAACTCACAGATTTTGTCACTGAATCCCTGAATAAAAGCTAACAAATTTTCCCTTTCTGATGACTGTCTCGTAGCACTTTCAAGTAATTTTCCATTCTCCATCTTGAGTTTCTGAAGCAAAGTATCTGACTTTCTTAGCTTAGTCCCCATTTGATCATTCAACTCCATTACTTTGGCTTGCTTTGTACTCAATTCTACTTCAGTATCCAATGCTAGTTGCTCTGATTGGATCCAGTTTTCCTCCTGCAATTTCAGTTTCTGCTGCATAGCACGAATATCATCCTCAAGTTCCACTACCATCAACTTCTTCTCTTCAATTTCAAGTGCAGATAGAATCTGAGAAGAAATAAGCTGTAAAGAAAAGGTGGTCAACGAGTCAGTGAACTGCTGCTCCAGTGAAGTCACTTGCTGCATAAGTTCATCCATTCTCTTGTCTTTTCCTTTCATAAGCTGGACAAGATTATTTTTCTCATCCTTAAAGGTTCTTTCTATTGTGCCTTTCTCAATCACAGCTCTTTCAAATTCTTTCTGGAGCTCTTCTAACCTATAAACCAAGCTGTCTTTCTCTTGCTTGAGGCTTTCACCAAAGTCTACTTGTACAAGAAGTGAAGTTTCCAGTTCTCTACGCACCACATGATTTTCTTCTACTTCATTCTTCAAGCGCTCAACAATTGACTTCCATATTTGCAATTCAAATTCCACTTCATTTCTTTCACATATTGTCTCATCCAATTCAGTGATTGCACTGTCTAAAGCATCATGAATTTCTTTAATCTGTTCTTTAAAGTTACATTCCATATGCAAAACCTTCTCTTTGAGAATCAGCTGGCTCATAGTTGATTCCTCCAGCTCATTTTGCAGTTCATTTTGCAAAACCATGTGCCTATCCAGTTCATTGTTGAATCCACAAGACTCTACCTCCCTAAAACATGCTGCTATCTCACGTTCTTCATTTAGGCTTTTCTGGGCACTCATCAAAGCAGCATCTTTCATCTCCAGCTGCTTCATCAGTTGAAAAATCTCCTCTTCTCTCGCTTTGTTGATGTGGTCCATCTCATCCTTACCACTAGCATGCTTCAAATGAGCCTCAGAAATTCCCTGTTTCAACACTAACAGCATCACAGACATCTCCTCATTCAATAACTTCATCTCAATGGATAAAGAATAAGACCCCTCTAGTTCCATCTGCAGGCCTTCAACTGCTTCAATTTTAGTTTCCAACTCAGATTGACATCTATTCAGGTCTGCTGTCAACTGTTTTAGCTTAATGTTCCACTCAGCTTCTTTAGCCTTTAAAGTAGAGGAACACTCTCTGTGAGTATGTTCCAAACTTTTGAGCCTGGACCGCAACTTTGACTGCGAATATGAAGCTCCTGCCTCTTGAATTTGAGCTTCCTGGAGTTCTTTGAGGGACATTCGCAGCTCTTTATTTTCTTGCTCTAGCTTATCAATTCTGTACTTTGATTCTTTATTATATGCCTCTTTTGTTTTTAGCAAGTATTTCAAATCTGCAATATCTTTGTCACGGTCAGTGTTTAAGCAATTTAGCTGTAACCTACCATCCTGGTACTCATTACCAGCATCATCAAGCTGCACCTTAAGATTAGAAACTTCAACTTCCAATCGCTTTTTCTGGCTTTCAACATGAGCAAGAGCTTGGTGGCAAGTGTGTATCTGATGTTGAAAATCCTCTGAGATTCTGATCTGAGAGTCTAACCTAGTCTGAAGTGAAGAAATCTCATCTATCAATGTAGATTGTTCTGTCTCCCACTCCTTCTTACAAGACTTAAACTGCTGTCGAAGTCTGTCATGGGCTTCTTCCAGATGCTGAAACTGTTCCTTCTTCCATTTTAATTGATCTTCCACCTTCCTTTTTTCATCCTCTAACTTCTGGTACATGTCATCTCTTTCTCTTAGTTCTTTGGATACTCTATTTTTTTTCTCTGATTCCAAACACTTCTCCTTTGAAACCGAAAGACAATCTTTCAGTCTTTCAATATCCTGTTTGCACATATAAATCTGTTGTTCCTGGTTCTGTGTCTTCTCATTCGCCTCCTCTAAGGCCAACACCAACCCTCTTTTTTCTTCTTCCCACTTTTTGAACTTGTCATCACAATCCACTCGAAGTTTATCATTTGCAGCACTGAGATGTTTGATCATCGTCTCCTTTTTATTCAAATTCCCTCTGAGATCTTCACATTCCAGCTTTGCCTCAGAAATTTCATCTTCTTGTTGAAACAGTTTTTGATCCAGCTTCTCAGCTTTGAGCTTTGCTTCCTGTATCTGATTGACCTGTGCATTATGGGATTTCTTCAAGTTCTCAAGCAAATCTATCTTGCCTCTTAGATCTGCCTTCAGTTCCTCTATTTTTGCTTTTGCTTCATCGAGCTCTTCGTAAACCTTGGCCATTTCTTTTTACATTTAAGAAATTCAAGAAAAACCTGTTCTGCAAGCATTGTTCAGATTAAAACAAGTGTTCATTGTCCTTTCATTTAACTTGTACATGTTTTAAAAAAATGATCTTTAACCAAAAATCTCGCCGAATGAACTTCAAAAAGAATCATTACTAGATACAGTTTCCTAAAATTTTAACTGGTTCCAAAAAATAAATTATACTGAATAGGTAACATGTTACTCAAATTTCATCCTAGGATAACTATAGATCATGGTCAAAATCATATTTGGAACAATATCTAACTTTAGGTCTCTAAGAGACTCTCCTATTTCTTAAAGCATATCAACAACCAGAAATTTTAAAAAAGGAACATTATTCAACCATAAGAAGTGATAGAAGATTAACCATAAATTTATGAACCCCTCTCATAATTTTGTGTTTTCAAGAAATTTTACTTAATAATAGCAAGTATGATAGTGTGAGTATGTTTCAAGCACTTCTCTTTGAATCATCAACTTAGAGACATTACACATCTTACGCAAAAGCTAATTGGTTCAATTTACCATATAAAAGGAGTAAAATGCCGGAAAACGATTAGTATGCAGACTTCAGTACATAACATAAAATTAAACCTCGTACCCTGCTAAGGTGTTCCAAATCAGAAGAGAATTTCCAAGTCGTTAAGGGGAACAGTTTCAAGATAAAAGGTCTGAAACCCAGAAACTGACCTGGTTTGAAGAGCTGAAGAAAGTGTTGTGTTGGAGTGAAGATGGTGAAATGCAAATGGAGAGAAAGAGAGAAACAGATCGCAAGTTACCGTTATTGTGTACTAACTGATTTTCAAGTGAGATAAAAACCAAACCGAAAAGGTAGATAATGGATTGGAGAGAACATTATATTTGTTTTCGAAACGAAAAAACTAGCCGTTGAAACTGAAAGTTAGTAAATTAAAAAACTGAATTATTTGTTTCGGCCATGTTAATTTTGTTTGGGCTAAAACTTGGTCTCTGTAACTGGGCTATTCACACCCTTTTTACGTTCACAAGGCTGCTTCTTCCTGCACCTCCATACCTTCTTGTGCCACCCCCATAAATTTTTCATATTCCAAAATTACCCTTTTTAATATTCCGGATTACATAATCCAGAAATCTCCAGAAGTCTTTTTTGATTAGCTTTCGGATTACATAATTCGGAAGTCTTTTCTATACATAAGATTAATTTCTGGATTATGTAATCTGGAAGCTTTTTTTCAGATGCTTCCAGATTACATAATCCGAAAATCTTTTCTAAATATGAAATTGACTTCTGGATTATGTAATCCAGATATAGGCTTATTATTTCAAATTCAAGGGGTGGAAAAAAAGGATAAAATGATATTTTCGTATTTAGTATGGGGTGGCACAAGAAGGTATGGAGGTATAGGAAGAAAGAGTCCGTTCACAATTCCCCTCAATTTAATGTTTTTTTTTTTGTTTTGTTTTAAAACACTCGTTTTAGAAATTAGTCTGATTTACATGTACTAACCTAAATTCTCATATTTAACAATTATGATTTTAGTTTTTTAATGTAATTTTTATGTTACATAAATTAGTTTGCCTAAATCCGTAAAAAAGAAGTCCGCAGTTTGAAAGGAATTAAAAAAGAGACCCTTTTTGAGTGTGCTTCCACTCTCCCTTCATTTTAGTGGTAAAAACAAATATTAAACGGCAAAATAAAAAACAATAATGTAACATAAAAAATAATTATAAAAAGAATTTGTTTATTATTTTTTATAATTAAGAAATATTAAAAAATACTTATTGAGATGTTTTTCCTTAATAAATGATTAAAAATACTCAATAAATAAACCAATCCAATCATAATTAAATTGTTACTTAATAAAAGATAAACCCCACTTAACCAAATTAATTGAGTTAGGTCAAAATTTGGATTAACATGTACCATTTCCAACTGTACAATTTAGTGTATGGATAGAAAAATTGGTGCCCATAAATAAAAGTTACATCAACCTCAAACATAATGCACAAACCAAAAATAATAATGAATAAATCATATACAATACAACGTAGGATTTTCGAGAATATATGCTTATCCATTTCTCTTTCTAAATGCTGATCACCGGGGTGACCTTCAAATGAGTACAACAAAAAATCCGGCTACATAATACACACCTCAAGATGTTGCAAAACCTCAAAAAGCAACTACCACGCTTGAAACAAAAAAATTGAAACAAAATAAATATTTTTTTTATCTAATTTTTTCTACCCTTATTTCTTTTGTTTGAAACCACAACCCATCCATCATCTGCTTCACTTGAAACATTTGGCCGGGGCTCATTAACTGAATTACTGTTTGAATCAGTTCTGGGAATCTCCCTATTCTTGTTTGAAGAATTATCATCTACACTCATGGTTTCATCATCATCATCTTCATCAGTGTCATCTTCATCACCATTTACAATCTAAAACATCAAAAAACGACTAACATTATCACAAATTCAACGGAAGTGGAAGATCATCCAATTGTTACTTGGCTATATAAGGAGAAATGAAAACGTCTAACAGTACTACTGCATTCAAATTCAATGCAAGTGGAAGATCAGCCAATAGTTTCCTGGCTATATATAAACAAGGAGAAATGAGTACAAAAAACTAAACATGCTCTGTAAACATATGTAACAAATTGAAAATTACATAATCTAGTCCCAGTCCACTTGGGAGATCAACAGAATTGTTCCTCACATTTTTTTGGAGAAGCCTAAAATAGGAGGTTTCAGAACTGGCTATAAGGTAGGAAGAAAATTGTGGGAAAAAAGGAAGTGGGAGAAATCACAACTTTCATAAGATTTCTCAACATCACTCTTCACAAGAAGAGTGGTATTTTTTCCTTATTTCAAACATAGAGTAACATAATAATTATTCAGGGCTTATTTGCGTTCTTTGAATACATTCCATCATTCCAACTTCTAAGTCAGGAAACAAGGAATGAAACAGAAATACCAGAATTACCCAAATAATTGCAAAAAAAATAGTGGCTGTTTGAGAAATTCCAATAAGGTTTTCAAGACTTAAAATTGAAAGGTAGTTTGAGAGGCAAGAGTAGAGGCACTAGATGACATTTTGCATTGAGGCACACAACAATTATGACTTAATGTTTATGGATAGCCATCATTTAGAAATCGAAACACCCTAGATTAAACCAGCATAAAACCGTGTAAATATGATATTAAGAAAAAACAGTAAAATTTCATTATGCACATACAGTCAGTAATGTACCTGTGGTGTATGAGGAGGACGAGCTGCTTGCTCAAGATTGGCTTTCCTGAGATTTTCAAAGGAACTAAAATTTTCGTCCAAGAATTCTTCATGCATAACCATTAATTTCTCAGCTACCTACATAATCATATAAAAAAAATAAGAACACGTGAAATTAACAGAACAAACAAATAAAAAAAATAAAAAAACTTATACCTCTTCAACGCTGCCATCTTCGACCTCCACATTGAGCGAAAGCATACCTTGATCCAGTATGTCTTCTAAATCATCAATATAAAGTGGGTCTAGAACACATAAACCAGAACAGTAAAAAAACAAAAATTAAAACAGAGTTTCGGATCCATAGAATTGAATTGTGTTTTGTTGCGCGAATCGATATACCTTTGGATTGAGTGAACCATGAAAGAACATCGGTGACAAGTTGATCGGCTTTGACGCGGGACTCACGACCACCCCATTCGTTCTCAACAGCAGTTCGAAGAGCCGACCAGCGAAACAAGAGTAAGCCAATTCCTTCATTGAAAAGTCCTATGGACTGTCCCTGTAGCCTTCGCGCACCCTCCATCGTTCACCACAACGCAACAAACCCTATGTTCTGTGTCTTTCTGCAGCCACGTAAATGGTTTGTTCTAAGGTAAGAGATGATTAGGGTTTTGTCTATTATTTTTTTTTTTGATGAAATTATAGAAAGACTCAGAAATTAAGAGTATTGGGCCATCACCCGAATTGGCCCAATCTCTCTCCTTCCCCGAACCATTATAACTGATTTATTATTAAACTAATCATTATTGTTCCACGTTTTCAGGTAAGATTCTTTTTTAATTAATTATTTACTTTATGTTATTTATTTTATATTTAGTTATATATATATATATATATATTTAATTTATTTATTTATTTATATTTATCTATTTTAGGTAATTATCGATCTTATTTATTTGTATTTATGTTATTAATTCTGATTTTATTTATTTTTTATATTTATATTATTTAATTTATTTTCAGTTATAATAATTTTATATTATTTAATTTATTTTCAGTTATAATAATTTTATATTATTTAATTTATCTTTAGTTACATACCCATTCTATTTATTTAATTTAATTTATTTTCATTTATACAATGATCTTATTTATTAGTCTATATGTAATTTTATTTTCTTATAATATATCGATCTATATTTAATTATTTTAAAAATTTGTTTTAATTTTATTTTATTTTTATATAATATTTAAAATACTTTATAGTTCCAAAAATATGTGAAATAATAATAAAAGTAAAGGAAAAATAATAATTATTTTTATTGAATAAGTTTGAATAAAATTAACCGATATACTTTATATTTGTTTAGGGCTTATGATTTCATAATAAGATCCAGGACATTCATAGGTCAAATTTAAGACTGTACAATACATGCTGAACATCGCTAAGGTTAAGTAGTGGGTATATATTTATTTTTTGAGCTAATGGATCAATAATATTCTCGAAAAAAAAATACAATTATACCAATATTTTTAATAAAAAATAATCAACTACTTAATCACTTCATAACCAAGAAAGATGTTAATAATGGATGATTAGTAATAGAATATGGATCCATATTTTTTTTTCACATAAAAAAAATAAGTTGTTTTCAAGTTTAAGTTTAATCTGTTAATTTTTTTTTTTGTTATTGTAACTAAAAAAATCAGTTGTTTCAAATATAATATGTTGAATTTATTTTAAAATTTATAAGTGTTCTTTTAAAAATATGAATATGTTGTTTTGAAAAAAAAATATTAAAATTTTATCAAGATTGTTATAAACCACTTTTTAAGAAAATCTACTTGATTATGCTTACTCATACTTTTATTTTATTTTCTTCAATATCTTGTTTCTAAATTAATCTCTCAATCGATCACACCCACACTACTATATTATTTAAAGAAACGTCCTACAAACTAACTCTAATATATTAAAATATTATTATTTTTGTGTATATTAAACTCATTTATATCTTTATTTCTTCTTCTTTTGCTTTTTATTTTTAAATTAATCTTTAAGTCGACTAAACTGATACTATACTTATATTACTTAATACGAAATATTATTTTAATATTAATTTTTTTTATCTCTTAAACCTATCTCAACCACTTATTTTTTATTTTAGTAACATTTGTGTACATTGAACGGACACAATGTATCTAATTTAATTTAATTTAATTCAGTCTAAATAAATCGACCCTATTTTGTGGTGAGTAATTGTTGGTATTCTCTTAATGAATGTGTTAATGTGTTGATCATCATTATATTGATTGGTGCAATTATGAAATATGATGATCTAATTGGTCCATTATTGGGTGGTTGGAACCTTAGACTTTATGAGCAGTGACAATGGTGATAGTTTGCACTGTTGAAGTTGGATCTCAGAAGACCCTTTTATAATTGTCTTCTATAATGTTAGTTAAGCATTAATTTATCTTTGTGGTTTTAGGCTTTCTTCCTAATTATTTTTCTAATGAGTGATGAAGAAGACAATATGTGTCAATAGAAAGACACTTCTTTTTAAGTTGATTTTCATCTTAGTTTATTTTCTTTATCCCTTTCTATTTCTAGAATCAGTTAATCCTCTATAACTTTCGGCAGTTTTATTCAACTCAGAGAATTCTAATTTTATAAGAAAGTAATGACAAAAAGATCTCAATCAATTTTTAAATATTGTGATAGAGGAAAAAGTTATGCACTGAATAACACAGTCAACAACTCTTATTCATGTTTATGAGATCATAGAACAATCTTTTATTTTTTTTTCTTCTTCTTACAATTAATTTTATGGTTTTGTTATAGTTTTTCGTTCTGCAGTTTGTAAATAATATTGTTATATTTGAAATTGTGGAAGAAAATAGTTGAATAAAATTAATACACTTTGGAGGTTGGATAACATATTATGGGTGGTCCGATAACGGTCCGATAGCGGGTGGTCAGATAAGTCCACCAAATTGCACCCACTTATATACAATGAAAAGGTTATAATCTCTAGTCGATGTGGAATCTCTAACACACCTCCTCACGCCGAGACTGCCAACTCGTGCGTGAGACTATATATTATGGGTGGTCCAATAGGGTGACACGATAGGTCAAACACAAACACTCGCTAGAATAAGCTCGAAATGGTTCCGATACCATATTACAGAGTGAACTTTAAGTTTAACTAAACCCCATAAAACCGGCTTATGAGGTTAAGGTTTGCACCCACTTATACGCAATGAAAGGTTCTAATCTCTAGTCGATGTGAGATCTACAACCGTTACAGAGTGCTTTTGGTATCCACTATGTGAGACTATATTATTTATTTGTGTTAATGTGATTTATTTTTAAATCTTACATAGATTAAGTATATTTTTTATATTTTGAAATATGAAAAGTAAAATTTAGAAACTAAGATTATAGAAAAGGTGGTAGGTATTGGTTGGTTGGATGAGCATGAGAGTGAAACGTGGAGACAGGTCATTGGTTGTGGTTTTTGAGAAAAAAGAGAGTTGGGACATTAAGTTCGGCCGAAGTTTTCTCTCATCATGATCCCATAATTAGAACTTATTAGTTCCACGTTCTCTCTTTTCTTACACAACATAAAATCTGTTTCTTATTGTTGAATGCAACTTTTTTTTCACTTTTTTTTCTCTTTTCTTCTTCTTCTTCTCATGAAACTTATATCTTCTCCCTCTCTAGACTCAGAGAGAGTAGATAGGGATATACATAAAACCTTTGAGGAATAGAAAGAAGAAACAACCAACATGTTGCAGAGAGCTGCAAGCAGTGCATATTCATGGTGGTGGGCTAGCCACATCAGAACAAAGCAATCAAAATGGATGGAGCAAAACCTCCACGGTCAGCTTTTTCTTATCATCTTCCTTGTATTCAAATAAATAATGGGTTGCTTTTAATCTTTTCAATTCATAATATAATTTAGTTGTTTGGTTTGATCTTAATCCCACATTATTTGCTAGTTTGTGCCACATGGTTTGATACATTGAGCATGGAAATTTTGTGGCAAATTCATATGAGAGAGATTGAAATGGCCTGCTTTGTTTTCACTTGTCATGAACGAATCAACATGTAAGATTTGGATGATCTGTTAGTCAATTATTGATTTCAACATTCAAATTATGTTTTGCTCACGCGCAAATAGAATGCTATATATATATGACTGCAATCAGAGGATTCAACTTATGATGTGACCAATTTGGTCTGTGATTAGGCCATTGCAATTTAAGAACTTGATGATGGATGTTCATTGGCTTTTTTCGAAAGATTTTATATCTAAATTTTCTTTCCACAAATCGGAACATGCAAGGCTGCTTAAATGCCATTGTATGATCAACAAATCTCACTTATAGAGAATTTTATACATCCTGTGTATTTGTCAAAATAAAAATTTGAAGAAAAATGCAGATATGGAGGAAAAGGTGCATGCTGTGTTGAAGCTCCTAGAGGAAGAGGGGGATTCCTTTGCCAAGAGAGCAGAAATGTATTACAAAAGGAGACCAGAACTGATAAGCTTTGTGGAAGAATCATTCAGGTCATACCGTTCTTTAGCTGATAGGTATGATCACATTTCAACAGAGTTGCAAAATGCCAACAACACCATTGCTTCTGTGTGCCCAGATCAAGTCCCGTATATGCAAGAGGAAGAAGAGGATTCACCTAGACCAAAAACTCCCAGAAAAATGGGAGAAGGGTACAAACCAAATGTTCCAAATGTTCCAAATGTACCAAAGGTTCCAAAGCCTCCACTCAGAGATTTAAAAACTGTCATAACAACAGCCACGAAGAAACTCGGCACAAAGAAGGCAGCAGCCGCAGCTGCAGCTCCAAAAGTTCCAAAATCTGGATTGAGCAGAAAGGGGGCACTTAAAGAGATGGACAAGCTGCAGAAGGAGATTCTGTCGTTGCAAACTGTGAAAGAGTTTGTGAAGAGTTCTTATGATAATGCCATTGCCAAGTACTGGGATACTGAGAACCAGATCAAGGCATTACAAGAGAAAGTGTCCAATTTGCAAGATGAACTCGGAGAAGGTATTGCTATTGATGATGAGGAAGCTCGGTGTTTGATGGCTGCAGCAGCACTTAAGTCATGCCAAGAGACATTGTCAAAGTTGGAAGAGAAGCAGAAGATATCACTTGATGAGGCCAAAGTTGAGTCTAAAAAGGTAAAGGAAGTGAGGGATAAGTTACGTTCTCTCATGAACGAATGCAATTATGATGAAACCATTTCTAAAGGGCCAAGGGCTAGAAGAGATGTAAAAGAAATAGCAGGAACACAGCAGTTGGATGAAGAGGTGGAGAAAATGAATCAGCAGAAACAGGAGTTGCAGGTGTTGCAGGAGAAAATAAAAGAGCATTTTGAGGCTGGATCTTATTCAACTCTAACAGTGCAAGATATGGCAGAAAAGATTGATTCACTTGTTAACAAAGTTGTCAGCTTAGAAACAGCAGTTTCTTCCCAGACAGCTCTTGTGAAAAGGTTAAAAGTAGAAACAGATGAACTTCATTCCGTGGTTCGAACTCTAGAAGTTGATAAGGAAAGTTTGATCAATGATAAAGCTAAATTGAACGATCAACTAAGGGAAATGAATGATAAGTTGCAAGGGGTACAGGATCTAAACCAAATTGTTGTAGACCAGAATAGCAACCTCCAAACACACTTCACTGAAGCACATTGTAATCTTGATCGAATCTCAGAGAAAGTTCAGAAGGTGAAACCAGATGTGGTGAGTGAAGTATCACTAACCGAAAGGAATTCATCAAAAGAAGCTGAATCTGAATGTGATGTTAAAGGACAAGATGCATTGAATCAAGATAGTGAGTTATTGAATGATGAAAAGTCCAATAGGGAGAACAAGGCCACTGCTGTGGTAGGTCATACTGTAAACTCAGATAAGGAGCTCAAGGTTGCTGAAGTGGTAAAAGACAGTGTAATTCATACTGTTAATTCAGATAAGAAGCTCAATGTTGCTGAAGTGGTGAATGACAGTGTAGTTCACACTGTAAATTCAGATAAGGAGCTCAAGGCTGGTGAAGTGGTAAAAGACAGTGTAATTCATACTGTTAATTCAGATAAGGAGCCAGAGTTTGCTGAAGTGGTAAAAGACAAGCCTAAAGTGGCAAGTTCACAAGAAAATGATGTTAAGGTCACCAATTCACTAGAAATGAAAGAGGAAAAGCCAGTTGAAAACAAATCACAAATAGAATTGAAAGAAAGAGAGAAGTCTCCAGATTCTAGCAACTGTGATATTACAAAATCAACAGGTGCTTTGAAAACTACAGAAAATCAGGTGATTAAAGGTGATTCCAAGGAGCAAGGAATATCAAAAGAAGATGAACCTGATTGGCAGGAATTGTTGAATGGAATGAGGGACAGGGAAAATGCTTTGCTGTCAGAATATACTAATGCTCTTCAAAATTACGATGATATGAAGATGAAACTAGCAGAAATAGAGAAGAAAAATCAAGATGCCCTCTTTGAGTCATCTTTGATGTTGAAAGAACTGAAGACTGCAAATACCTTGAAAGATGAGGAAATTAGACTCCTACGTCAGAAACTAGGTGTTCTGCAGAAAAACTTGGAGGGAAGGGAGGATTTGGGAGACTTTTCTTCAGTGCAGCCTGTACTAGAGAGAAATGACATTGAAGAATATTTGATAGCTGCAGAACCAGAAACTGCAATATCAGCCACTGAAGAGAGGTTCCGGATGAGCATTGATGAACTTCTAGAGGAGAATCTAGACTTCTGGTTAAAGTTCAGTACTTCTTTTACTGGGATTCAGAAATTTGAGACCACCATAAAAGATTTGCTGAGCGAGGTATCAAGAATTGAGGACAAATGGAAATCATCAGAAGGAAGTAGTAGTGCAAAATATTCTTTGAAATCTGATGCAAGACCGCTATATAAACACCTTTCAGAGATTCTAAATGAACTAACATCGTGGTTGGAAAACAGTGCAATGTTGAAGGAAGAACTTCAATGTAGATTTTCGTCCCTGTGTGAAATCCAAGAAGAGATAACCACAGCACTGAAAACAAGTGCTGAAGATGACGACTTCAAGTTCACCAGCTATCAAGCAGCCAAGTTCCAAGGTGAGGTTTTGAACATGAAACAAGAGAACCACAGAGTTGCTGATGAACTTCAAGCAGGTTTAGATCTAGTAACAACTCTCCAACTTGATGGGGAGAGGGCTCTTGCAAAGATGAATGAACGATTTGGACTCTCAAGTTCTAAGAAAACACAAAGAACTACAGATTCAAACTCTGTTCCTCTGAGGTCATTTATCTTTGGTGTGAAACCAAAGAAACAAAAACAATCAATCTTCTCCTGCATGACCCCTGGAATGAATAGGAAATACCGTGCTTATAAAGGATAAAGCCATATGTAAAATATTTGTACCACATTTCTTAAACTTTTATTGTCTTGGACAAAATTCCTATATTGGTTTCACTAGATAGAATGTATTGAAATTTCAATGTCTTTTTTACTTTAAAGGAAGCAATTCATATTGTGCTTGTCTATAAATAGCCAGAAAGTACTACCAAATGTAGGCTTCAGTTTGTCATGTGTGCCCTTTTCATCATATATGTATTAATCACTCCTTGTAAAGCAAGATTCTCATAACTTTTTCATTGATATCACTCATGCTGTATATATACAGAAGGACTTCTGTTCTTAATTTCTTTGTAGCACAAATAGAATAAAAATAACTATACTGATGCAGTTGCATTAAGAACCATACTTATTTTTCTTATTTTCTCTCTTTCAAAATATCCCTCACCATCATTTATCAGAAAGCTTCAACCTAGACTGCATAGGGAGTTTGAATTGGAACTGCACATATTGTAATCCATATCTGTAAAAAACGTGTAAAACTGATAGTTGTGCTGAAAATCAGATCTGTATGTATGTGTTGAAACTATTAAACTAGAACATATGAATCACAAAAGAGCATAGCTTAAATAATGAAGGACATGTATGATGTCCAGCCCAATGTTGGTCAAATAAATCAGTCTTCCAATGAGTCTTCTACAAGAGGTAGAATCAGGAATAATTTCACACATGTTGACCGCGAGCTTCTGATTCATAGGAGTGACAACAGATGCACAATATAACATACCAACATCTTCAAGTATATCCAAAGTGTATTTTCTCTGACATAAATGTATCCCAATTTTATTTCTAACAACTTCTAGATCAAGAAAGTATGTTAACTCTCCAAGATTTTTAATCGTAAAAGTCTTATCCAGTAGTTATGTAATCAATTTCAAATTTTTTCGTTTCCAACTAAAAAATATCATTAGCATATACTAAAACAACCGTATTATTGCTATCAATATTTCTAAAAAATAAAGAATGATTAGTATTTGAACAACTATACCTTTGTGAAAGAGAAAAGGTGGAGATTTTTTTTCATACCATTGTTTACTGGCTGGCCTAAGTGATAGGTGTGCTAAATATTATTAGATTTTACATTAGTTTAGGTCTATAGATCGGGAAAAATAGAGAATATTTAGTATGAAAGCTAACTTCTTCCCACTTAGAATGATTACTTTGATGAGTTGAATGATCTTATGTTAAAATTATTGAAATTTTGCAGAAAGTAGAGGAAAAAGAGCAACAAAGTTATAAATGAGAAAAATGGTACCATCCGCTGAGTGCTAAGTGGATTGATGGCAAAGAACATGCAAATTCAAGACCTCCAAGCATTGAGCCCTGCTAAGCAGATTTGTGTCAGAGAAGAACTCAAGCTTAAGAATGAGCTGCTGAGTGAAGGCCATGAAGCACTAAGCGTAAAGGAAACCTTGAGGCCAAGGAAAGTCAATTGGTTGGGTTGGGTTGGAGGTTAGTTGAGGGCATGTAATTAATTAATCATAAAAAGTCAATTCGCCGAGTGAATCAAATGTAAATTCAGTCCAACACTCAACAATATGAATAGAGAGGTGAGATGAGGTGTAGAAAGAAAATGCTAAAGTTGAACACACCATCTAAAGCCACATGTCCTTAGTTGTTAGTTATTCAATCTTGAGTTGTCTTTTAAACATTATGACGAGTAGCAAATTTTTTTTTGGGATTGAAAAACAATGTAACATTCAGTGCTTTGCTATTTATAAATGCATGTTTCTTTAAGTTCCTTGATTTGATTGCACTTAAAGCTTAATAAGTGAGGAATCACTATTATTGATCTTAGAAGTTGAATGATATTGGAAAATACTTTCTTCTTTTGAACTAAGTCAAATAATCCAAATAACTCAATGTCTCAGAACGAAATTGAGTGTTTGACATGAACTACTCCATCAATAATACTGGTTAAGGGATTGATTTGGTTGTTTGATTTCTAAATAATCATGATTAAGGAATTAACTTGATTTGCCCTTATAGTAAATTTAAATCTCATGTTATTTATATCTAGCTGTATATTATAATAGTTAAACGCGATTCACAAAAAGTTAATTATAATAGTTATTTACTATATATAGAAACCTATAACGACAGTTGACAACTCACTTATAATTATTGAGTACAACATATATATTTAGTAAAAAAGTGAGTTGAGTGAGAGTTCAGAGGAAGAGAGAAACTTCTAGTTGTAATCTATGTGATTGTGAATTTGGACATAAACATAAATTGAAATTGATTAACACTATTATTGAACCACATTACTTGTGCATGTCTCTTTCTTGTTTATTCCTTCCTTTATCTTCTACCAATCCTTTACAGCTTCTTCTCTATTATAGTATTTGCTTTACCTGGTAGACGATACAAGTGGATTGTCTAGTTTATTCCACAACATATATTAATCAAGTTATTTTTTAAAATAGTTTAAGTCTTAATTTAAACCCCTTTAAAGACAAAATAAATAGCCAATCACGTAACTATAACTTCTCTATATAACAACGAAAACAAATTTTCATTGTATAGCTTGTTCCAACAGCAATACAAATTCTCCAGCGCAGTCCATTTCAGCAAGATTATTTTAAGTGTCTATCCCAATCATGCGAAAACCAAATTGTATTCTTTAGGGAAGACAATCCTAAGCCAAATGATATTTCTGATGATAAACTTTTCTTTCCAATATTAACATAACCGTGTATCTAGAATTCATTCAAAAATTACAAGCTAGAAGAGTCTTGAATCAATTAATTCATAGTTATCCCAACCAAGACTTGTAATTCAAAACCAATTCTATCAAAATCAAATCTAATGAAATCTAAGTAGAAACTCGAGTAATAATAGCATTGTGCTGTCAAGTATACCATTTTTTTTCTTATTTAGGATCAGTTTCGAGTGCTCAATTCTCTTGTAGTTATCAATTCTTTACATATAACACTTAATTTTGAATGCTCTCAATATTTTCAATCTTTAATTCCTTAAATATAACAACACAAGGATCTTTCAATCATTCAGTAACATCCCTCAATTAATCAAATAACACCTCTGAAGCTATATCTGCTCCCCTTCCACGGGCTATGTACAGGCCAACATGATGCATCAACTCCTGCAGTATAGAAACAAGAATAAATTCATAAATAAGCATTGAAAATATTCATCCATTTTATCAGAAATGTCTGTTTGAATTTCTTTAATTTATCATGTAAGATCAGCATGACAATTGCTTGCAATTTGTCTGTCACAGACACAAACCATGTTAGTGCTGACACAAGTTATTCCCTAGCACCACAGAGGTAAGCAAAATAGGGTCTGGAAAAGGTATCAGAACTCATAACTATCGAGGTTATTACGAAGTGTTCATTGTCATATAGTAAAAGAGAACGGATACATTTTTTCCAAGCTATTAAGATTAAGTTTATCATTTCTGCAATACAAGTCAACTCTGAAAAATAATTTAGGAGCAAGGCTCACAATAATCATAACCAACACTAGAAAGAATAGCTAAATTGTCTTCTGGCTGAGGGCTGATGTTTAGGCAATTAAGATATAAATTCAAGCAAAGAAACATTAAAAAAATAAAGTATTCCAACAAGAGCCAAACTTCAATTTCACCAAAATACCTGTGGATGAGATACAAAAGCCTTGTTAGTTTTGGCAACATGTAATGGCAAATCATAAGTAGCACAAGCTTGGGAAGACACTATCACATTTTCCAGAGGGGAAAGGAAACCACGGTTTCTTGCAGACAAGACAGAAGAAACAAAATCCAGCACGCATATATCAGTGCATATCCCAGCAACCAAAATCTGCAACCAGAAAAACCCAGACCCTTAGAACCCCAACAAAAATCTCATGAACTGATGAAAATAATATCCAAAATATGTCAACCTATTCCAAGAACAAGTCTAGACAATTTTGACAAATAGGAAAGAAAATATTTTATTTTGACACAGTATCAGTGTAAAAGATTTTAATAGTCCCTATACTTTTATCTATTTAGTTATGATCCCTATCAGTGAGTATTAATTTGCATATTTTTCATGTGAGTTTTAATCCTATAATCTTCTTTCTACTATTAAAAGTAAATTGTCCAGATATTTTATTAAGAATCGGTTCGAGTATTTTCACTTAATAAGATATTGGTTACAGAACAGATATAAAACTACAGAGATTTGTACCCGTGAAGAAAATATATATAACTAATAGAATCATAACCAGAAAGTAAAAACTAAAACATCATAATCAACCCTAACATCAAAACTGATCTTAAACCACCTGTTTCAAAACTGAAAAGTTTCTTGTGCAACATTAGTTACTCCAATAACTCTTACCACTTTTTTGCTTAAAATTTTTACAGTAACCAATTTCAAAGGAAAGACTTACTTGTTTTATCTGATTACTTTTCACCCAATCAATGAAGACATTAGAACCATCTTTCTCAGTTGACCCAAGGAATCCATCAATGCATTCTTTTTGTCTGAGTGTTGCATTGGGGTCATTTTCCAACCATAGGAGATCTATAAACTCAAAGGCAACCAAATCAGAAATCTAATAAGCACACATCCTCAAAACAACCCAATAGGAAAAAGTAAATAAGGTAGCCTTTATCACACTAAAGGAACAAAACAGATAGTTCTCCTTGTTCCTTTCTATTTGTTTCGACCCATAAATTATGTCACTTTTTAAAGATACCATTCCAACACGTCTTTACCAAAAACTAAGTCCAACTACACCAACAATCTAATATAAAGAGTCATACATGACTTTTAAAGTAATTACAATAAAAGTAAACAATTGTTAGTATAAAAAAAGTATGTGAAATAAATCCTAAAAGAAGAAATTACCAGGGACGAGTTTTTCTTCGTTTGATCCTATAATGCAGTGTGGTGGATAAGGAGGTTCGGGTTTGTCGGGGTGATGACAATCAAGCAAAGCAAAAATTGGCCAGTTTCTCTCAGAGAACGCTTTGGAAAGCCTCACAGATTCCTTCACCATATCAGAAATTCGTTCATCTGATTCTTTCGGCGCCTACGCAATACAATAATATTATAAACAAAATGTAATAATTAATTAAAAAACGACGACGAAACAGACAAAGGGAGAATCGTTGTTCATGGAATGGTTTTGCCAAGTTATTACAAGAAACAAAAAAACACAAATTATTTACCAAATTGCCAGCACCAACGGTGCAGAAGCCATTGACAACGTCGACGAGTACGAGGCCGGTTTTGATGTTTTCCGACAACGTGAGAGGTTGTTGTTTGACGGGGATCTCCTCTCTGAGAAGCTCCACAGTGTTGGAAGAAACCATGTTTCTGAAACCGTGTTGTTTGAGTCAAGATTCTTAATGCGTTTCACCAAACTAATTTTCTTCTAATCTTCAACTAAAGCATTTCTTCTGCTACTCAAATATTACTTTTTTATTCACCTCTCTTCAATACTTATCCCGTGATCATAAAATACTATGAGGACTCGTTAAAGTTTTAAGTAATTAATATTTATTAATTTAGTGTATATACTGATATATTTTATTAATGTTAAACTTTATTAGTTACTAAAATTTTAATTATTTAGTATTTTGTATTTTAAATGATACTGTCCACGAATCTTAGAGAAGGAAAATAATTCAGAAAAGACAAGTTAACTTAAATGGTTGCAAAAGTCTCTCTCTCTCTCTCTTTGGGTATCTTTTTCAAAGGCTGTCGCAATTCAGCTGGCACATCAACTACGTCACGATTATGTAGACTCTTTCTTCCTTCCTTCCTTTATCTTCGTATCTTCTTCTGGCACCTCCATATACAATATGAAAATACATTTTTATCTTTCTTGTGTTACCCAATAATTTATGGATTATGTAATCTGGAAACGCATTTGAAAAAGGACTTCTAGATTACATAATTCGGAAATTAAAAAAGACTTTCAGATTATGTAATCCGAAAAATAATCATACATATGAAAAAAGACTTCTAGATTATATAATCCGGAAGCTAATTACAAATTTGAAAAATGACTTTCAGATTATGTAATCCGGAATATTACAGAGGGGCAGTTTTGGAAATATGAAAATCTATGGAGGTGAGAGAAGAAGGTATGGAGGTGCAGGAAGAAGCAGCTATCAAATTTTTGTATGCTTCCTGCACCCACCACTTTTCAACCTGCACCCAACATAATTTCAAAAATTCTAAAAATATCATTTATTTCGGAAATGAAAATCCGAAATTGAAAATAATATATTCTAGAAAAATAAATCTGGAAGAAATTTTTGTGTTTCGGATATAAAAATCCAAAAAAAAAATCAAAATCCCATTTTGGATAAAAAATCTATAACTGAAAATAATACATTCTGAAAAAAATTATCCAAAAGAGATTATTGTGTTCCGGAAAAGAGGATTGGAATGTAATTTTATATGTACCCCATTTTTTTAAGAATGTTTTCGGTTTTTCTTCTGTGATTGGGTACAGTAATATGGTGGGCAAGAAGCAATTGCCCTTGCAATTTTGTTTTTATTTTTAAATTAAAGGATTAGAAAGCACGTAACAGTTAAACAGTCAAACAAAATTTATGAAGAAATTGTTGTTGGTTTAAGTGGTACTAACTTATCTTTCCTTAAAATAAATTCATACATTAATTCTGAACAAAATAGTTTAACTTAAGATATTTATTAATCAATTACTTATTATACTATATCATATTAGTGTATCTACCACTATTCAAGAATTACGGAAATATATATATATATATATATGATAATATAAAATAGATAAATAGAGTGAATGATAAATATTTAATAATTAATCATTTTTTAAAAATATTTTAGTATAAGTTCAAAAGTTTATGAATACAAGTTAATTATATAAGAGTACTAAGTCAATTCTCTTATTATTTTTTATTTATATATTTTATAATTTGGCTAGTTCGGTCAAATAATTTTTTGTAGGTGTGGATCTTCCCTCAAACTTCACCAATAATTCGACCATCAATCTTTTACTATTCTCGGTAAGATCGTATTATATATTTTTAATTAAAAAAAATCACCCTTCCATTTTATCTATGGATCGCACATGTTGACGTTGTTGTTTGATTATAATTAAATTTTGGGATCAAACTAGTTAAATAATAAAATTTAAAAAATTAATGCAATTAAATCTGACTATGTTTTTCCTCTTTTTCAAATTCATCAAATCTAATACTTGAATGTACTACCATATACCCATTTCTAAAGAGTGGAAATATTTCAGATAGAATATGATTTTTATAAAATGCATGTTATGAGAAAAGGAGTTTAAGTTGTTTATATACATCTTTCTTCCCTAACTTCGTGAGATGTCTTTTCTTTTAAGGATAATATTAGGATGAAGTTCTGATTTCTAAAACAGACAATACGTCGGAGGCAGTGATTGACTCTAAGAATGTTATCTTAATGAATCTTTGGCGTTGTCTGTGTGTATTGAAAGCTCATTTTCTTAACTCTTGATTGAGATTTGGTTCGGTACGTCTAATATAATCTCACATAGTTTAAGAGTTGAAGTCAATATCAATTTATATACACATTTCTCCCTTAATCCTTTAAGATTTATTTTAAAGACAAAACTGAGACAAGACTCTGAGTTTCAAAACCAACAATATACTTCATATACTTCAGATGTAATGATTAACCCTAATAATATCATCTTAATGGACTTGAATTTGGAACAAATAAAAAAAATAAGATTAGGATTATATCATAAAAGAAATCTTAGCATGTCTAAAAATTATTTTCATAAAAAATAATAAATTTGAATTATAATTGCGTTTTTTTTTTCAATTATACCTTGAAACTATTCATCAAACTTTTTTCTAAGAATTTCATTTTGATTTGATAAAGGAGAATGATTGACCATAGACTTTGTTTTATGATTCGGCTTGACTTTTAGTGCGTAAAGAAGAATCATTACGGTTTGAAGACTAAGCAAGGCTTAGAATATAATGAAAAGTTTATGAGATTTATGATATCTTATAATATTATCTTAATTGTCTTAATCAGTTTAGTATTTTTATTACATTAGTCAAATGTTCGAAAACTTACTAGAAACACTAGAGGCAAATTTGAAAATATAATATTAATTAACAAATTATCAACAAAATTTACTTTTTTTAAAAAAAAATTAGATGTGAAAAATGCATAGTTGTATGTATTATAATTTTAACTAAATTAGCACCTTATCTTACACCAATGCTATACAATTAAAAAAATCCATTAAAAGAAGGAAAATATTCAAAAGAAAATGATGGAAACCATTATTAGTTTACATTGATTATCAATAAAATATAGAGCGAGAAATATTCTTCGTATACTATATAAAAAAAAAGCTAGTTTTATCGACATCTAAAACTGTCAATAATGTTAAAATTTCGTTAATAAATGAAAATGATTAACGAAAAATTTATCGATAGTATACAAACACATATCCATTAGTAAATTCGCCAATAATTAAAAAATACAAATTTATCGATAATTTTTTGTAATAAAATATATTATTACATATTGATTATAAAAATTAACATATGTCATATCGATCAGAATACTATAACACATAAAATCACATATTCTATTTGTTTTATATATTATAACTTTTTTTTTTCATGTGCATATTTTGTTTTAGCCCTTAATTAGATTTCTAGTAATATTAAATATGTACAATTTATTATTTGCACTTTAAATTCAGTAATACAAAAGTTATAACATATTTACACACCACTTACTCCATATAATCCATACCAACCAGAAAAAAAAATTCTAAATTAATCCAAACATACTTTCTAGTAGAGATGACATAGCGACTAAATTTATTTTTAATAAGAATTAAGCAATATCATCAATATCATCTTTACACTAAGAATATATAAGACTCAGACAAACTTCTTAAATAGCGTGTCTGTATCATATATGTATCAAAAATATATTTATTGAATTTCTGACAATTCTAGTACGGTTATATCATAATTTTAAAATGATAAATACATTAATTTTTTAAAAAGTTAAACTTATTGTATAAATTTTTATTATAATTAAAAAATAAGAAATAAATTTTTTAAACCAATATGATACCTACTCATTAGACATCGGAGAAAAAGAAAAAGTTAGACTTCGTGGTTCCTACCCCATGAAAGTTGATAAAATATAGAGCTAAAATTTGGCATGTGATTAGGTGATGCATAAAGATGTGGTACATACTATTCAGAAACTACATTTTTGGGTTGGGCGAGGACTTTACAGAGAGAGTGAGAGAGACAACGTTATCTCAACAACACTCTGAATGTGGCCATAAACAAGCAAGTAACCCCTCTTCAAATAGGCCACTTGAATCATTCAATCATTCAAATCTATATAACTAAAATATTAGTATGATCCAATTGACTGTGACACTGAACTTTGGCTTCCACAGTTCCAAACTCTCTTTCCAAAAACACCAATGGATTGGGACCTACTCATTTAATTCTATGTTTTCCACCGTATAATCATCATTGTAATAATGTCACAAAACTGTTCAATTTCTCCCCTTCATCCTTGAAAGAAATACTGAGAGAATAAGAATAAGAATAAGAAACTTCCATTTGAAGCAAAGTGATTCACAAGGACCTGTTGTACTGGTTTCCACCAAAATGCAGTGAAAACTGGAGATCGTTTACTATTATTTCCTTCAAGAGTATTAGGAGAAGAAGAAGTAGAAAACAATTAATGAAGGTTGAACTTTTTGCAGGAGTGTTATGTTTTATGTTACCCTTTCATTTGAAAATTCAGCTTCAAACTTGGGTGGCTAGGTCCTTTGTCAACATCAAGTGGCCATGCCAGAGAGACGTTTATGTGATTAAGGTCACACACTCACATTCATGCTTTCCTTTGATAGCAACTTGCGAGCTGCAATGAGTTGAAGTGAAGATAAGATATGTCTCAGAATGTCCTTCCTTCAACACTGACCGTTAATCGCTACACCAAAGCACGTTGTTGTGATGGTTTTCTTTCATTGTCTTTTCTCCACATACTGTTTCTTTGCTTCTACTCTCTCACTCTCCGGAATTTGGCTCTTTGCGGTGATGTGAAGCCTCTGGTTTGTTCTGTCACGTTGCAAAGCTTTCATCTTTGTTCTCTATGCTATATTGGGTTGAATCCAACTTGTTTCAATTGTCTGTACCCATCTTTTGAAAGAAAACAGTTCAATGGAAACTGGGTCGAGTTCGGAGTTCTTGGATAGGGGCAAGGCTATGGAGGGTGGCACTGGCAAGAAACCTGATGTTGGTGCTGCCAAAGTTGAGCCCTTTGTGCCAAAAAGTGATCACAGTCCTAAAGAGTTGAGGTCGTGGGCTAAGAGAACCGGGTTTGTGTCTGATTATTCTGGGGAAGCTGGAACCAGTGCCAGTGAGAAGTTTGATAGTGTTGGGTTTGATGTGAAGAGTGTTGATGATCAGAGAGAAGGAGGGTCCTCTCCCAAGATAGAGATTGATCCGGTGCTGGGGTTGGCGAGGCCTAACAGGGACAATGAGATTGAACCGGTTTTTGTGTCCAAGCACGGAGACATGAGAAGTGAGAATGAGAGAGTTTTGAGGTCAAAGGAAGAGTGGAATGGGGCAATGTGGAGTCAAAACCAGACAAGGAAAAACAGGGATGACGACCCTGCTTTGGCTTTGGCTGGTCATGGTGGTGCTAATGGAGTGATGGTGAATATGAATCGGGATAGTAATAGCCATGGAGTTTCTGCAGTTGCTCCTCTTCCCGAACAGAAGAAGGAGAAAGGAGTAGCTGAAGATGTTAAGGTGAATCTCTTTCCAGAGGGGGAGGAACCTGCTGGTAGAGGATGGCAGGGAGCATCTGGATTGAAGTATGGGATCACAGAAAATCCGGGTCTCGGTTAGTTTCAATTCAATTTTCTGTTTCTCACATCACATCTTAAGTTATAATGCTAACTATTTTTTCTGCAATGCAACTTTCCACTTTCCTTGTCTGTGCTACATAGATTTTGTTTGATAAAGGCTCTGTTAATCTTTCCTTTGCCCATTTTTTATTAACAAAATACTATCACTATTACTATGATACTATTAGCAAGGGTTAATTAGTTCATATTTTGCTAAACATTTATTACTTCTTTTTATTGATCTATCTTTAACTGCAGTTCCTCTTATATACTACGGCCTGCAGCACTACCTATCGTTGGTTGGGTCGCTAGTATTAATCCCGTTAATCATGGTGCCAACCATGGGTGGAACAGATGTAAGAAATGCCTTTATGTAATGGTCCTAGGAAAAGCTGATATGATACTTTTCCATATTCACATGTATTCACTTACATCATTGATGGCAGAACGATACTGCAAGTGTAATTTCAACAATGATGTTTCTTTCCGGAGTCACAACGATACTGCATTCCTACTTAGGCACAAGACTACCTTTAGTTCAAGGGAGCTCCTTTGTGTATTTGGCACCAGCGTTGGTTATCATAAATGCTGAAGAATTTCGAAATCTAACACAACATGTAAGTTCCATAATTGATAGAAAATATCAATATATTGTCCTTGAGCCCTTTCAGGCTTGTAAAGTTATATCAAGTAATCTAAATCCTGCTAAATTAAACTATGTCAGGACATGTTAACTTACGTGATACCCATGTTCAAGCATTATCTATTTGAATCACCAAAATGGTCTTTCCTTTTTGCTTCTTTCTGTTTTGATGGATCAACCCAGTGAATGGGATTGTTGTTCACTAGTCTTATTTGCTTTGATTCCAGTTTCCATATTAATCTCTGCTAATAACTGCAGAAATTTAGGCACATAATGAGGGAGCTCCAAGGAGCTATAATTGTTGGTTCAGTATTCCAATGTATCCTGGGACTTAGTGGTTTAATGTCTCTTCTTCTCAGGTAACAAGTTGCATGTGATCTTTCGAATTTCATCTTTTCATTTTTATTTAGTTTATTTTGCTAGTTTGTTAAGCTGCTATGCTGTTAAATAATTAATTTAAACAAATGTCATCCATTAACATAATACTAATAGATAAAAAGATGCATAATGTCCTGTTTTAGGCTTATTGTTTCTAACATGGCTCTTAGAACATATACCATAGTTTAGGCATCTAGAAAAGAATTATGAACAGAATAAGCCTACACAATTATTGGGGGCATTTGGTAGAGCTTCTAGAGAGCGTTTCTGAACGAACTGATTGCAAAAGCTATCAAGACATGAGTCTAATGTGCTAATTTTTAACGACTTGTCATAGGATCATCAACCCAATTGTAGTAGCTCCAACTGTTGCAGCTGTTGGTTTAGCATTCTTCAGCTATGGCTTTCCGCAAGCTGGCACTTGCATGGAAATTAGCATTCCGCAGATAGCACTAGTTCTAATATTCACACTGGTGAGTAGTATTTCAAGAAGCAATGATATCGAATAATCTGGTGTATGAAAAGTCTTTGTAATGGCTGTAAAGTTCTTTACATATTAAAAAGACTTTCTGTGTTTCAGTTGTTTCATTCTTTGTAATGAAATGGTTTTAGTTGTTTTCTCAAACTCATCTTTGTTTCATCTATTTCTTATTTGAAGCATCTTCGAGGAATATCTATCTTTGGACATCATACATTTCGAATTTATGCAGTAAGTATCTTGAATTAACATGTTCCTTATTTGATTTTGGTTTCTCTTAAGACATGGCATACACTATGTATAATTCATGTGCTTGATAAGTCTTGGATCTTGAATACCATTGAACTTTCAATTCAAGATTACACTAAGTTGATTCTAATACATATTAGACCATACTATATTTTACAACTTAAACTCATTCTTCAAAAATATTATTAATAACTATTGTTTAGGAAGTTACTATTTTTAAAAATTTCCTTATGTTACAAATCTATATTTAAACAAATTATTATTTAATAAATTAGTGACTTTCTCTCCCTCCGGTTCTTTAGTGACTTAAGTTTCTTCTACCAATGGGTGGTTAGAGGGAATGTGAATGAACCAGTGCAACCCACCATATAAGGCTAGCATTTTGGTTCAATTTATCAAATAGATGAATTCGGAAACTTCTTACACAATACTAGCAATGCTTGTGTTTGATGATCTGAATGAACAGCAAAAATGAAGGCACACCTAGAGAAAAATAATCTTTGGGAAATAGTTGAAGAGACTTCTAAGTTTGTCCTCTACCAACCAATCCAATGGCTCACATTAAAAATCACAAGGAAAGGAAAGGAAGAAAGTCAAAGGCAATATCTGGTTTAGTTTTCCTCATTGCAAACATTGTGCCAAAATGAGTCATTCTCCTTTCAAATGTTGGGAAGACCTAATGTAAAGTGTGAAAAATGCAACAATGTTATGAATTGAAGTTTGCTTTGAAAGTTTCACCTTGGGTAGCAAGATGAACAATTTATAAGAAGAAAAACTACACAAACCTATATAGGTTAGTGAATTGGAAGGCCCAAATTGGATAAGAATGAGCAAGATGAGCAATATACAAAGAGAAAAACTACAAACTCACCATCTTAAGATTTTGGGTTAGAGATGGTGTTCTAGTCTCTTGTATTGGTTTGCTAATGACTCATTGATATTGAATCTCCCCAATTAATATATTATTAAGCGAGTCAATTGATTGAGAAGGGATTGCAGGTCATCTTTGAAAATAAACATTTTGATTAAAGATGTTGATTACAAAGAAAATTTCAGTATCAAAATGAGAGAGAAAAGTTTCTCAATTGATCTGGTGGAGGAGAGGCAAGCTACTTATCCAGCTACTGTAAACAATACAGAGGTTTGGAATAAAAGGTTGAGTCATTTTCATACATCTAGTTGTCTTGAATATGCAACGAAAGAAGTTGGTTCATGACTTCACTTGGGTTTTGAATTACCAACCTGTGAGGCTTGTCAATATTGTAAGCTAGCAAGACTACCATTCAAACAAGAAACTTGGAGACCAACAAAGAAGTCGCAACTGATTCACACAGATTTGGCTGGATCCCAAAGGACTACTTCACTTAAAGGGAGTAAATATTACATCATCTTTATTGATTGATGATTTCATAGAGTGTGCTGGATTTACTTTGTCTAGTCTAAACTAGAGGCTGCATGTATATTTTGGAGATTTAAGAAATGGATTGAACAGTAAAGTTGCTACATAATTCAAGCTTTAAGGTCCAACAAGACTGGAAAGGAGTACACTTCAAAACAATTTACCATGTTTTATAAGGAAGTAAGCATTAAGTATCAATTAACAGTTCCTTACACCCCTAAAAAGATGAGGTTAGTGAAAGAAAGAATCAGATGATAATGGAAATGGTCAGATGTATGCTTCATAAGAAATGGTTATCAGAGGAATATTCTGCGGTGTCTGAAAAAACACTGCAATATTTTTTTCTAAATAGACTTCCCACCAAAGCAATAGAAGGGAAGATGCAATGTAGCAGTTTTAAAACCTGCAGGATATTGTGAAGCAATGGAGGGTTGCAATGCAGGAGTAGCTTACCATGATTGATAAGAATCAAACTTGGGATCTTAGTGTTGAAGGTGTGTAACAGTAGTTGCGTGGTAGGATCTTCTACTGACTGTTTGACCATGTTTTTAGGTTTGCTATTTCATTTTTCTGTTATTTAATAGCAGTTATGTTAATTTCTTTAGGAAGTTACTGTTTTTAAAAATACCCTTCTGTTATGTGAATTCCTCTCCCTTCAATTTTGAGTGAGTTACGTTCTTGAACCAATAATATATACTAACCACTTGTGTTTACAAACTTTGGAATATTTGCAGGTTCCCTTGAGTGTTACATTAACTTGGATATATGCGTCGTTTTTAACAGCTGGGGGAGCATATAACTACAAAGGATGCAATCCCAAAATCCCAAGTTCAAACATTCTGACTGATGCATGCAGAAAGCATGCTTATACCATGAAACATTGCAGGACTGATGTATCCAACGCGTTGTTAACTTCTGCATGGCTCAGAATTCCTTACCCTTTGCAGTGGGGTTTCCCTATTTTCCATTTTAGGACTTGTATAATCATGGTCATAGTATCACTGGTTGCTTCTGTGGATTCAGTAAGTAATTCATTTAAATGCTTCCAAATGCAAAATATTAGCTGCATGGTATTATGAATCCCACCATTATAGAACCAATGTAACATCGTGTATTTGTACTAGTATAATGCTAGCAATAAAATTAGTATCATGGATTAAAATTTAGCAAACTAATGTGTTCACAACCAGCTTCTTCCAAAACAACCAAATATCAACTGATTTTAGTAATACATTTGTTTAGAACAATGAGGTTGTCATATGGAGTCTCTAAAATTTATTGTGTTAAAAGAAATTGGGTGTTGGTAATCCTTTAAGACCCAAACACCTCTTTTAAACCTTTGAGTGGATTTTCATGTTTAAAGAAAGGAATAAGATGATAAAAAACGGTTAAGAAGTGTATTTTAAGTCTAACTTAACCTAATTGCATCCACTTATATACTATGAAATGCTCTAATATCTAGTCGATGTGGATTTCCAACATAAAATTGTGACTAAGTGAATGACAAGTTGGTTTTGTAGGTTGGAACTTATCATTCTGTATCTCTGCGAGTCAATTTGAGGCCTCCAACTCCAGGAGTTGTGAGTAGAGGAATTGCATTGGAGGGTTTCTGTAGTATATTGGCTGGTCTTTGGGGTTCGGGAACTGGCTCAACCACCTTAACAGAAAACATTCACACAATTGACACAACAAAGGTGGCAAGTAGGAGGGTTGTGGAACTTGGAGCAGCTTTCATGATTCTCTTTTCCTTTATGGGTAAAGCAACAAAACATAATGACAAACCATAATTTGATGTCAAAACTACTGAACACCCTTTTCATTTTACCACTACTACAGTCCAATCTATGCCTTTTTAATTTGTAGGAAAAGTGGGTGCTCTACTTGCTTCCATTCCTCAGGCTTTGGCTGCTTCTGTACTGTGTTTCATCTGGGCTCTTATAGCAGCTTTGGGGCTTTCAACCTTACAGTATGGTCAATGTGCCAGCTTCAGGAACATGACAATAGTTGGTGTTTCACTCTTCCTTGGTCTATCCATCCCTGCATATTTTCAACAATACAAGCCTCAAACCACTCTGATACTGTCACCTTACCTCGTACCTTATGGGGCTGCATCTAGTGGACCATTCCATTCTGGCATCAAACAAGTAAGCACCATCTCTATTCTCACACCCTTTGCCAAATCAAATAGTATGAGAAGGAACTTATCTCCTCTCTCCCTAATGTTTCAGCTTGATTTTGCAATCAATGGTCTTATGTCCTTAAACATGGTGGTTACACTGTTGGTGGCATTCATACTGGACAACACTGTCCCAGGAAGTCAACAAGAACGAGGGGTGTATATATGGTCACGACCTGAAGACATTGCAACTCATCCTTCTCTGCTATCTGCATATTCTTTGCCAAAGAAAATTGCTAGATGCTTCGGTTGGGCGAAATGCTTGGGAATCTGAATATTAGTTTATGTCTGAGTTCTTCTATCCAAGGACTCGTGTTAAGATTCACTTCTAATCACTGGAGCTTAGAAGATATTGAAGCTCATGAAGAATATATACTTGGATTTCACAGCAACCAAATAGGAAGTAGTTTAGCACTGATTATGCTTGTGAATTATAGCTATTTTGCACTGATTATGCTTGTGAATTATAGCTATTTTACACTGCTCAATTTCTGATATGAAAACAAAACAAAAGAGAAGTTATTGTACTTGTACATTTATATTTTTTTAATCAATTAATGGTTCAATATTTATAGTTTCAGTTGATAATTGCTGTTGCAGTGAATCATTTTTGAAAATAATGCAACATATTTGTAGTCTTTAGGCTTAAACCTCCAATGACTTGTGAAGTGCTAACAGTTTCGTTATATATTCCATATCTTCTTTTAAATCTAAGTTCTTTCAAATTAATTGTAATGTTTTAAAGTTAAAATTTCAGTAACAACATCAACTATTGCTCACCAATTTCTTAAAGAAATCCTCTATTCATTGTCACTCAATTTCTTTTTCCAATCAAAAGATTTTGCAATAAAACCCTTTCATCATCATATCTGAAATTCATTACACTCTTCAATGCACCCATGAAGTCCAAACCATAAATTTCTTTGTGCACCTCCTTCTATTCCCTCTCAAGCAAAAATACATTCAAGAAAACCTTTCAGAACATGCCAAAGACCTTGCAATGGGTGTTTCTCCCTACACCCCAACAAATGGCTTCCTGAAACCCATTATTCTCGGAAAAAAAAACCATTTTACCCTTTTAAAAATGATTTCCAGATTGTTCTTTTCAGAATATTTCCAGAACATACTTTCCGTAACACATTTTATGAATTCTGGATTTATCATTCCAAAAATTAAAAAAAATGTGTTCCGGAAAGAATATTCCAGAATGGTTTTATGTCTTCCAGGTTTTTAGAAACACACTTTGCTTATGGAACTCCTATTCCGGAAACACCTTTTCTTACGGAACCCTTTTCCAGAATCACTTAAAATTATCAAAGATAATTCCGGTATTTCAAAGAATATAAGGGTGCAGGAAGAAAAATTAGGGGTATAGAAAGAAACACCCCCTTGCAATCTAGGAAAAGGAAGACAAAGAACAATGGGCCTGGGTTGAGCTACATTTAGAAAGCACAATGCATGTATTTCAAAGGGGTTGCAAAAAGAAGGGAGGTGAAATCACAAATTTGTTCCTAAAAAAATACATTTTGGATTTCACATTCCAAAATCTATTTTTAGATTCAGAGTTTATATTATGTGAAATTCAAAATGTATTAAAATATTGTTTTTGTTTTTTTGAAAAAAAAATACTTATTAATAAAGGAACTAAGTATACATTCATATACTAAAATATCAGGGTGTGCATGAACAAAGACATACACAACAATAAAACGAATAATGTTCATGAATAAAATTGTCTGCAAGGCTAACATATGTGCATGTAATTTCTAACATTTGTGTAGATACTTACGTCCTACTAACATAATATGAAGACCATAACTTAAACTATGCATAACATTTTCTATACTACAATATGTCTTCTGTTGGTTTGAGACAACCATCATATAATTTCACCTAAACTAATTTCTATCATATAATGTAAATGATAAGTAGTTGAATGTAAACATGATAAAATAAAGTTTATGTTGCATTAATAAGATGTCACTAAATACATTATCAATCCAAATCTAACCTATCTTAATTGAGCATATTCTGGTGAACTCTTTTTAACACAACATAAAATCATGATCACAATAGAAAATTTTCATAAATATAGTGTGAATAACCACTATCATGTTAAGTAGAACTAATTACAACAATAATAACATAAATCAATCTCTCTTTAAAAGTTAAAATCCATTAATTTTCTACAGATCAAGCAAACATAATCATCCGTATCATCAAACAAAAAACACTAACTTTATTACAGAGTGCAAATAGATACAAGGAGGACAAAAATTTAGGAATTATTCTAGTCTATATACAATTTGTGGCTAAATATAAATAATTTAAATACTTGATCAAAGAGATATGATAACCATTTACAATTAATGCTCCTATTTTTTGGTGATTCTAATAATTCAGGCTAACATTTTCTCTCAAGTTGGTGCATAAATGTCTTTAATGCACAACTTGTCAAGGGAGCCATGGAAGTTCTTACTGGACACTACCTTTGTGAAAATATCAGCTAACTAGTCTTTCGACCTGACAAAAGGAAATCGAATAATTTTCTCCTCAAGATTTTGCTTGATGAAATGTCTATCTACTTCCACATGTTTTGTTTGATCATGTTGGACATGATTTTGTGAGAGTGAGATATCAATTGTAGTTTTATTATCACAGAATAGGTATATTTCCATACTAGGACCAAAGTCAATCTCCATCAGTAATAGGTATATTTCTCAGCCATAATAGTTCACAAAGTCCTTTTGCCAGAACTTAGCTTCAGCACTAGACAAAGTCACTACCTTTTGCTGTTTACTTTTCTATGTAACTAAATTCTCTCCCACAAATGTGAAGTATCCTGATGTGAATTTTTTGTCTAAAACATTCCCTACCCAATCATCAGTGTACCCTTCAACATTCAAGTGATTATTCTTAGAGAACATCAACCCCTTTCTTGCATCCATATGTTATTCAATTAGATTATGCATAAATTAACTCACTACACTTATGGCATAGGCAATATCAAAGCGAGTATGCGACAAATAGATAAGTTTCCCCACCAATTTTTGGTATATTTCGTTATCCGCAGATACTTGGTTTATGTGTTGTGAGAGTTTGTGATTTTGGACTATTGGAGTATCTGCTGGTTTGCAGTCCAACAACCCCACCTCAGCCAATAGGTCTAACACATACTTTCTTGAGAGAAGAAAATGCCTCTTTGTGACCTTGCCACCTCTATTCCCAATAAAAACTTTGAGTCAACCCAAGTTCTTCATCTCAAACTCAGCTGCCAATTGCTCTTGTAGTCTTCAAATTTTTTCGGTATCATCTCCAGTAATAATCATGCCATCTACATGAACAATTAAAGTTGTCACCTTTCCTTGTTGATGCTTTAAGAATAGGGTGTGATATCTGCATTACTTTTATTAAAACCATATTTTCTCATAGTTGAGATAAACCTTCCAAACCACGCTCGAGGTGATTGTTTAATCCATATAATGTCCGCTCTAACTTGCATACCACCAATTGATTCTGGAAAATGGCATATAGCCCGATGGAATATCCATATAAACATAACATCTTTTTAAAGAGTTTCATGGAGAAAAGCGTTCTTCATGTTGAGCTGTGTAGTCAATCTAAATTTACTATAAAAAAAAATAATAAAACTCAAACACTATTTAGTTTGACTACCTGGAAAAATGAGAGGCACAACTAGGGATTTCAAATTTTTCACCTACCTCCATGACACAACCTATCTCAAAGTTAAGTCCTAGCAAAAGTACACAATCACAACATTGGCCACCCTAACTTCTCTTACCTCAAAGCTAGCACCAATCTGACTCTATCTTTTCCTCTTCACCTTATGCATGTTGTGCTGTTCAAACCCTAGTTTCTCATATCTTTAAGTTTGAGTATGTTTGACTCTAGCTTTCTCTTATCTCTAATTCTATCTATTCAAATTATATTATAAAATATTATTTTATCAATATATAAAATAATTCATTGACATAAGAAAATATTATATTAGAGTTAAAAGTCATAATAATGTGACAAAATTTATTAATAGATATAATAATGTGACATAAATTTAATATCTTCAACTAGTTATAGTTATAGCTTATATAATGTGAGTACAAGTGTTCAATAAATTCCATGTTTGTTGCCAAGTGTGTTGAATATATATATAACATTTGAGTGTGCAATAGAAGAAGAAAAGAGTGAATGAAAGATTAAAGGTAGAAGAGGTAGAACTAAGTAATAGGATGAAGTGGAAGAAGAAAAGAGAGAATGATTAGCAGAATAAAACTTAAGAACAGAAGCTGTATCTGTGAATTGACCTAACGAAACGCCACGTCTCATCTGATGAATTGAATTCGAAACTGCAATGATGGAATCCTATGTCATCTCATCAAAATCAAATCTACCTTTGCTTGCGTTGTTGTTATGTTACACCGCCGATCCAACAAATACCACACCGTTACGTGTTTTCAAGTCTCTTTGCCCTTCGTCTACGTGTGAACTTCCACCGCTCTATCTCATGCAGAACTCAGTTTCTTCATCTTTTCTCTAAAATCAAAATACGTTATATTTTATGTTACCAACCCAACTTTAGATCACAGTAGAATACAAACTTCAAGTTTACACATCAACAAAATTAAAACCAGAGCCAGTTATTTTAATTCCATAGCTCAATTCAGAACTTTCATTCCATAGCCACACACACACATCTGCACTTCTTTGTACAAATTATTACACCTTTTTGTAGAGATTCATCAACTAAAACTATATCTTCTGTTACTAGTTTTATAGATTAAATTCTAATAAAAATTAATGTTTATATTATATATACTGATATGTGTATTGCTTTTAATATATATACTATTAAGACAATAATGTTTAAATAAAGAAATATTGAATGATTTGTAATGTGTTATGATGCTGTGATATGTGATTGATTGCTTCTAATAGGTGAGTAATTTATATCTTATTTAATTTTATACTTAAAATAAAAATAAAAATATAAAATATGTGTACAAAATGGATGAATATAATTTTTAATAATAATTATTATTTTAATATAATTTTCCATCAATATTAATTTAATATAATATATTAATATAACGTATAACTATTTTAATATAATATAAATAAATTTTAATTTTTTACATTTTAAAACAAGTATTATATAATATTATAATTTCATTTAAATACTTATATATATCTTTAAAATATTTTTTAAAATTTGATTTTAAGTACTCAAATACATTTTAATGTATAAACAACGTGATCATACATTCTAATTTATGGTTCTCCACTTAAATTATGCAGAAAACAGTTACATTAATTAAGGACCAAACTAAACCATTTTAAAAATAAAAAGGAGTTAAATTGAGCTTAATAAACAAATAGATAGAAAACTAATTTAACTGATTATACCATGTATGATATTTGTAAGGGGAATTTTCAATTTAGTGGTTTCAAAATAAAATTTGCTTTCTTCTTTCTTATTTGTTAGAGAAAATATCTAAAAATATAATAATAATATAATAAAAAAATGAAACTAGTACATTTTGATGTTATATATTTATGCCTTAAACTTTTTATTTGTTTACTGATAATAGGGTCATAAACGCATTCATCCAAATACAGTAATTACTGAAAGAGTGTAAACAAAGAGTCGCAACTGCATGCAAGACATGTGTGTGACCAAAATTAACGTTTTTTTGTTTATTTAATAATTATTTATACAAAAGAAAGTGAGGCTATTTTGGTAAATTACTTAGGAGCCCTGCCAAATTCTTCAATTTTTTGTCAGCCCGCATCTTTCGCAGCCTTCTTTCTTTTCAGACCATTTTCTTCTGCTGAGAAATAATAATAAATAAATAAGAGTAAAATAAAATAATTACTTGATTTTTCAAAATGAAACTAATTTATTTAAATTTTTATGTGAAAAGTAATAGTGAATAATAATCTCTCATTGACAGGTGAAACCGCTAAACTCACCCCTTATAAGCGACCACCTTGCTCTTCCCACTCAACTCATCTTCCCTTCTAAGCTTCTTTTTCTCTCTCTTTATTCAAAACTCTTTTTGATTCAACACACTGTTCTTGCATGCATTCTTGGTCAATTTCATTCTAACCCATCACCAACCATAACACCTTGTTTTATTTTCTTTCATCTTGTTTATGGCTGATAATAACATCACCACAGTTCTCTCACACACAAACATACACAGTGCAACGCCTTGAGCAACGCCTTGTTTTTTTGTTCGGTCATTTGTTTGTTTCGGCGGAAAACCCGTTCGAAACTGTCGTTTTTTTGCTGATCTGGTCGAACTGTAGACAAACCATGGCCGGTGCCACAAATTGGCTTACGTTTTCGTTGACTCCCGTGGAAGTGGTCAGATCCCCTGACTCCTCCTCTCACTGCTTCCTCGATAACTTTTATGCCACCAATGGTAACGCCACTCTAAAACACTCTCTTTCTTTGTACCCTTTTGGAATTGGAAGTGTTCTTCACAACCCCACTCACTCGCTCACCCACCCACCACGTGAACCTTTCCTATTTATACTGCACAATCTCCAATTTCATTTCTCACTATCTTTTCTATATGCAGAGTAGTAAGCTTGCTCTGTTCTTCCTCTGTGTGTGTGATTATTATATTTTATTTTACTTAGATTTGTTATTTATTTGCAGGGTGGACAAATTCCAAGGGATTGATGGATTCCGAGATTGAAAACCAGCCACTTCTGGAGCCCAAAATGGAAGATTTTTTTGAGAACCAAACAGAGACTACCCAACAAGACGATTCTTCATTGACCCAAATTTACGATCATGGGTCTGCGTCTGTTTACTTCGGGGACCAGCAAGATCTGAACTTCTTCCCGGACTTCAAAGCATTCCCTTCCACCAACTCCGGCTCCGAGTTGGATGACTCAGCCTCTGACAGGACCAATCTGGTTGCACCCGCTGAGTTAGGTGCCCATTTGGGAGACTCATGCAAAGGAGCTATGTCTTTATGTGACGCAGTTGCACATGAAAAGACCATCATTGCTGCGGCGGAGTTTGATACACCGCAGAAGGTTTCCCATGCCATTGGCCAGCGAACTTCAATATACAGAGGGGTCACGAGGTAGTAAAACACCACACCACCATCATCAACCTTCCATTTTTTTTTATCTGTGAATCTGTTCAGTGTTATTATTACTATTATTGAAATTTTGTATTTTTTTTCACTGCAGACATCGATGGACTGGTAGATATGAAGCCCATCTATGGGACAACACCTGTAGAAGAGAGGGTCAGGCCAGGAAGGGGCGTCAAGGTTCTTCTTCTCTCTCTAATATAATATTATCTTGTTAAATGTATTTATTATGAACTTTGAAAACAGGAGCAATACAGAAGAAGGGTAACGGATTGTAATGCAGAGAAAGAGGGTTGCACGCTTCTAAAAGTGCACTTAAATTAATGGTTACTATTAAGTATTTTACTTGCTGCTCTTCAGTTCTTTCAAACTTTTAAATTGATTTAAGAAAGAAAAAGAAACTAAAAATGGGTTTTCTTTTATAGTAATTTTTTTCCTATACAATTTTTTCTGTTCTGAACAAATAAAGCACGAGATTTATTTAATTTGATGCGATGTGCCGCCGTTTTGTCACTGTGGGGTCTGCAATTTCTCTCAGTTGATTTGATCCAATGTGCCGCCATTTTTCATGGCTAATCTCTCTCATGTCACTGTTTTGTTTAAAATTTGTTTTTGAAGTATTAAAATGTATGTTAAAACTTTAAAATGAATAGACCAGTGTTTGTGTTCAGTACTGCAAATTTGGAAGGGACGTGTCCAAATGCAAGAGCCTCTCTGATTCTGAGTTTGTGTCCAAATGCAAGAGCCTCTCTGATTCTGAGTTTGGCTTTTAACTTTTGCTTTTGCTTTCAATTCGCCAGGAAAGCTGGGTTTGACCATAACATCATTTCTGAGAGACTATTGAAATTTGCACTTACATGAATGTGGGGAGAGTCCCATGTTGGCTGAAAGGTTTTTCACAGTGCTGGCCCCGCAAATAATAATGTCCTCTAGATTCTGAAACAAATTCACGGGATTTATCAGATCCTTGGATGTTTTTGCAGTCATAAATTACATCTATAATTATTAATATCTTATAATAATCACATTTTCAAGAAAAGGGAAATTATAGGCATTTTGTCTCCTCATTAGAATAGGCAATTTCACATTTATTTTTGGCCTGCTTTTATTTGGCTCTAGTGGATTATTAAGCTTTTGTGGAGTCAAAATTTTGAAAATTCACATCAATCTCTTCTAATAACTTTTTGCTACTATTAAACCCTGATGGGGTCCTTCAGTGTCTGTCTGCTATTAGAAAAGACGGGCATTGCAGATGGATGGCATCTCGTGTATTATCTTTTGGCTAGAATCGGAACGAAAATAAAAGAGATCATCAAAAAGAGGGTAAAAAAAAGCTTGTGTGCAGGTGCCATTGCATGCATTTGATCACTTTTCCTTTGCTTCTTTGCATTTTTGCTAAGAAAAGTAGTTTTTACCTGAATATTTTGACCCCACCATAAGGTTAAATTTGATTTTTCATTGGCTTGTGTTTATTTTTGCATGGAATGTGACATTGTGCACTTCATGACTGTGTCACACGACCTTTGACTGTTTCTACAGTGTACTTGGGTAAGAAATTTTTATCTTTGCTCCTTTCCCAACTTATTTTGAACTTCATTCTTTTAAGAGATGATAAATTGTTGTGTTTGTATGCATTATTAGGTGGATATGACAAGGAAGAGAAGGCTGCTAGAGCTTATGATTTAGCAGCTATCAAGTACTGGGGATCAACAGCAACCACCAACTTTCCTGTAATAGTCACTTTTAATAATGTTCTGTTCTCGTAACACTTAGTTCATGTATTATATGTCTCAAATATAGAGTTTTATAGATTTATATTGGTGACACTTGAAATGTAGAAATAGGAATTGGATTATGGATCTTACCCCTTAGCATTTTTTTTATCTCTGATGTCTCAGATTTGCACTTATACAAAGGAATTGGAAGAGATGAAATATGCAGGAAAACAAGAATTCATTGCATCACTGCGCAGGTTTGCATACACTGCCCACTTAAACATAGTTAGCACCATATTTCTATCCTGGAACTAAATTTGCAGTCCTCTTCTTGCAGGAAAAGTAGTGGATTTTCAAGGGGAGCTTCTGCATTCAGGGGTGTTACGAGGTTTTGTTCATTACAATCATAGTTTGTCTGTCACAGTATTGATGTGCTACCTTGTTATTATATTCCCTATTTCTCTTATGCTTTAAACTTTTTGACCCTTCAGGCATCATCAGCAGGGTAGATGGCAAGCAAGAATTGGCCGAGTTGCTGGAAACAAGGATCTATACCTGGGAACATTTGGCAAGTTTATACTATATATTGCTTTAACACTGTCATATGGTTAAGTATCATGTTTCACAAATGACATCTAGAGTGTTTTTGGTATCACGAATTCACTGTGTTTTTCACGTTTCTACTGTGTTTCCAAACACACTGTTTTGAAACACGGATCATATAGTTTGAGTCCGTGACATAATAATGTTAAAAAGCAAGTCCTCTGAGTATTCATTCACAGTAGAAATGAGCAATGTTAACAATCTTGGACACCGGTTTATTGGCATGACTCGAAAGTTGAAACAACTCTTACTACTTCCGTGTTCTATAATGCTTGTTTACTACTTCTGGAAGTTGAATAGTTGTGCATTGTTGCAGCAACTGAAGAGGAAGCAGCAGAGGCATATGATATTGCAGCCATAAAGTTCAGAGGTGCAGGTGCTGTAACCAATTTTGAGATGAGCAGATATGATGTGGAGAGTATACTGAATAGCTCTCTTCCAGTTGGTGGGGTAGCAAAACGCTTGAAGCTTTCTCCAGAATTGGAGAACAAAGCTTTTGATGAACAACTTCAGTACACAAAGGAGAGTAGCACCATCAATTTCTCTGCCATTCAGCCAATTGCATCTATACCATATGATTCTGCAAACTCATGTTACCCTCAGAACCTCTACCACCATTTTCATGCTTCAAACAGTGGAAGTAGCACGGCACAAGATTCTGCTGCCATTGTGAGCAATGCAACTGCACTGAGCATCCTTCCACCTCCACCAGTTCCTGAGTTCTTTTTATGGCCACCTCAGTCCTTTTAAGTTGCTGAAATGATGAACTACCTGATTTTCTGTTCTTCTAACAATTGGAAACATACTCTTTGGTGCAATTTAACTTCACCCTTTTGCTGAGAAGAATGAAAGATACCAAATCAGAGAAATAGTAACTATAGGGAGAGGAATGTGTAAGTAACACAAAGATGAGGATTTTCAAGCTTCAAAGCTTTCATATTGATTCATAACTTGCAGCAGCATAATAAATACTTTATTGTTTCTTCTCCCAACTTAATTCAGATTTTCTGCATTTCTGAGATGTTTTTACTTGAGTAAAATGTTTTTTTTTCTTAATTTAGTCTGTCTTCTTGAAATTGTCTTTTTAATTTGAAATGTATTGTTTTCATACTTCAGGTGATTCAGATGGTGTTTATACAGGAAAAAAAGTGGTTACATGCATTACTTATTATTAGATTATGTTTAAATGGTAAAATTTTATTCAAATTATGTGCAATTTTTTAAATATTGTCTTTAATTCAATTTTTTAAAATTGTCAAAGTTATTAAAAAATAAATATTAAAATTTAAATTTATGTGTCATAATAATTACAAATAGAATATTAAATTAAATACTATGATATATATTATCGTATAAAAAATATTATACAAAACTTTATATTTAATTTATAGTTTTTTTTTTCAAACTATTAACAAATTATATAAGCTTTGTGAAATTAGTATAAATACTTTTATTTAAAATTATATATAAATAATAAAAAATTATTTCTATATTTTAATTATTATATATACAGAGAGAGAAAGTGAAAAAGAGTATTAATATAATAAAATCAGTAGCAAAATAATATTATCCTATCTAACGTGTGCCAATATAACATAATTCTACCAAAAGGGTCCTTATATTTTTTAAATAATTAAAACCTTTTGCAGCTTCAAAGTCAAACTAAGATAATAGTGTATTTATAAGGATCAATGTAGGTAATTGGAGATTCATGAACTGTTTATATAATTTTTACTTTTTTAAGTATAAAATATATTTTAAGAGTGAATTCTATATATTCTTTAATATATGTTTGAGAATACATCAATTACTTATCTTAGAAGATTTATACTTTAATTACATCAATTACTTGTCATTTGGTTGCAGTTGTGAAATCTGTATATAGGAGTAATCAATGTTTTCTATAGCAAACATTAATGGTTTATTCTTTCACAATGTGTGTGTATCTTTCCTTTGCAAGAATCAATATTGGGTCCAAGATGTGTAAGAAAATTGTTTCCAAGATCTTTAATGTTTTTAAACTTAGATTGAAAAACATAAATTTATAAAGTTAAAATTTAGATAACTATTTGATTATTAATATTTCTTATTAGTAACTCTATTTTATTTACTTGATCTCCTAAGCTTTTACATGAATTTTTTTATTAGTGGTTAAAGAATAATTTAATGTTCAATTGGAACTTTTTAAAGAATTTGATTTGATGTGAAAATTAATGGAAATAATTGTTAGGAAAAAGTCCTATGATCTTTTTAAGTATTAAAAGCAATTAAGTGTATAAGATGATAATATGCATTTAATAACCTATTATATTATATTATATGTATTTAATAAACATATTATTTAAAACGTAAGTGTTGTCTTCTTTTATGTATGATAAATCTTTTGCATATTAATGATAGACATATAGTTTTAAGTTAAAGTCGTATTACATAAGTATTCATATGTTTATTAGAGAATATCAATTACATTTGTCTAAGCTCAAGTCACATTAATAATATCTTAAATGAAAGATTAAGTTTGTTTTTTAATAACTAACCAATATTAACAGCTCTAAGAAAATTACCTGTTTTATAAAACTTTAAGCTTTAGTCATTTATAAAGAAAAAAATTAAAGAAATCATAATGACAAAATACTCCTCAAATTTCTAGGTTATAAAAAATTTTAAAAAAAATTATTTATACTCACTTAGCAAACTAAAAAAAATACATAAATATTATATGTCAAAAGCCATTATCTTAGTAAGCAACCCTATAAAATATTGATCACTAAAAGTCATCACCATGTTTTATATGAAATAAACAAAATGCAATGACTAAAAATTTATAATATATTTTAAAAATAAAATTAATTATTTAAATTTAAAATACTAAATAATATTTTTATTGGTTTTTTATTTTAATTGAAACAAAGTTAAGTTTAATATAATGTTAAGTTATATTAAAAATGTAATTATTTTTAAAATCGTGAAATATTATCATCAAAAGAAATTTAAATATTATTTCTACTTTTATAAATTAATTACTTTATAATCAATTATTTTAAAATTTTCATTTTTCTTAAAATTAAACTAAAAATATTTTTATGATTTATTATATTATTCAATAATTTAATTTTTTTCTAGAACACGAGTAATAAATTTTTCATTCATCTTTTGTTAAATTTAAATAATCTGAGTATTTACTTTCTTTTCCTTTCTTTCGTTCCCTTTCCTTTCCACCATTAAATCCAAACAGGAGATTTTATCACATAAGTTTTTAAAGACAAATTTCTTTGTTATCTATGTACTTTAAATTTATGGCGGCTTATTCTCAATCATAGAAACTTTTTAATAATACCATCATGGTTAAAAAATTCAAATGGATTAAAGTAATAATAAAAAATATGTTTGATATGTAAATCTTAATTTCTCTCTCAATTTACCTCTATCGATCTCTAAATTATTTTTGTAATAATTTAAAAACATATTAATAAAATAAATCATAATTAGAATGACTAATTATAATTTTAAAACATAGCTCATATATTCCATAAAAAAGTTATTGATATTATATGAATTTGAATTATAAAAATTAAATATTTAATGAATATAACAATAATTTAGAAACAGAAGCATAAATGATCATAGTCATAACACTCCTCGTAGTGGAAAAAATAGAATACAAAAAAAAAAAAAAATTCATTTATCTGTAAAAAGTGATAACCTATGTAACCCATTACGAGCCTCCTCGGAACGAGGGTGAAGCTGAAGAACCTTCTGGAAGGTATCCTTAGCTTCTTCTTTCATTCCCTTCCATTCGTAACACTTTCCGAGCAAACACATCACCTCCCACTCATCCCCTTTCCTTCCATCCAATTCCACCGCCGCCACCAGATCCTCCATGGCCGACTCAACCCGCCGCCGCCGGTTCACGCCCACTTTCATCTCCGCCCTCCTCACCAGCGCGTCGGCTCGCTCCACGGCGGAGAGGGACCTGGCCGCCGGCGATGAGAGGGCGGTGTCGAGGGATTTGATGGCGGCGGTACGATGGCCCATTAGGTCTAGGGATTGGGCTCGGAGGATGTGGGCCCACGGGTCTCTGGGCCAGATGGATAGGGCTTTGTCGGTTTCCGTGAGAGCGCTCTTGGCGTGTAGGGCTCGGTGCGAGGTGGATCTGGCCCGAGCCAGGTGGCGCGATGCTTGGGTTAGGTGGCGGTTGGGTTCTGATTGGCGGTTCTTGTTGCGGGCTGGGTTTCGGGTTCGGGCTTGGGCTGTTTGGGTACGAATAGTGTGCATGATGAAGAACAAAGAAAGGGTTAGGATTAAAATGCCCAACTGCACCATAGCCTCTGTCGCCATGGCTAACCAGATTTGCGTAACAACGGAGTTGTGTGTGTTAACAAAAATAAACCCTTGTTAATAAATTAAAAATATCGGTTTATTCTTTTCTAGTATATTATATAAACAATATCAAATAAAAATATTTAATATTTTAGAAACACAGAAATATTTAATATCTTTTGGTTTGATAAATACTTGTATAAAAAATATAATAGCTATTTTTTTTTTCAAGCGTGTTTTACTTCCGCGATTAAAAATAATCTTCTTAGAGATAAAAATCAAGTTGAGAAAAAAAAAAATACTATATCAAGTTCTAACAAGAATCATAGTGTTTATATTTTCAGTCTTTTTTTTTTCTGCTCGATGTTGTTCTTTTAGGGACTTTTTGTACATGTCAATCTTGTTCATGTGGATTTTGTTTTGAATATTTTATAATGAAAAGTAACAAAGATTTCATTCCAATGTTTGAAAAAAATTACATAATAGAATGAGTATAACTTTTATATTTCATGTATTTTATTTTAAATATATATTATCTTTAAGAGACTAATTATCATGATAAAATTAAGAAAAAAACATATTGGACAATCTAAAAGTTTGGTTTCAACATGTTGTAGCACCCAAATTTGAAGATTGGGGTTTAGGTAATCTAAATCATCGTTATAGGTATTTTAATTATTTTAATTCTTGTACTCTGTATTCTAATGTGTTTCTTAAATTTGAGATAAATTTTGATGAAATTAGATTCTGGAAGTGATTGAGAAAAAGAGAGTTGGAGAAATGGAAAAGGAAGCATGTGAAAAATAGGGTGATTGATTTTGGTATGAAATTGTTTGAATGGCATTACTAGTCACTACATAATCAAAAAGGTACCACCCCTTAGTCCTTAACCATACAAACTATGGTTGCTTCGTGACTAATCATGCTCAGTACAACTTCATGCCAATTTACAACCTAATAATATATTTTGCCATGCCTCAAAGGACCCCATCATCTTCACCACACTAATACACACTGCTACAAAGTATTATTATATATTCCACAAACACACATCAAACTCACATGCTCCCACACACCACCCATAAATCCATCACTCCATCAGTAATTGCCTGTGCCGATTCAGGTCGTTCAAATAGTTTGAGCAAGTGTAATCTTCCAGGTCACATGCATCTACCAACAGTGATCTTGGACTAGGTGAATTTTGGTTCAGTTCTATTGGCACCTCTTCTCCTTTCAGTAGCTGCACAACCTGATATTAAGTATACCCCAAAATCAATGAGCCATGTCATTTTATAGTGTCACAATTTGAATGAGGAACACTTCTCATTTGTTTACCTGATCCATGTATGGCCTCTTGGAGGACATGTGATGGATACACAAGGAAGCCGTTGCCATGCAACACTTCATTTCTGCCAGATCATACTTGTCTCCTAATCTGGGGTCTACCATTTCTTTGATCAACTTTGCATCCAGAAATGGTTTGGCCTGACCAAACAACAACATGGTCAGTGTCTGTCTTTCTACAATTATTTGCATGCAACATATACTTTTGTATGCCCTCAAGTATGATAGCATCCTCTTTCCAACTAGACAAATGCTACATGCAACACATCCTTTTGAAGACACTCTTTATTATATGAGCTTTGATTAAAACTCTGTTACTTGTAATGAGTTTCAAAAACTGATATTAAAGAATATGTTCTGTTTTCAACAAATTAGCTTTGTTCAAGCTAAGTACTCATTGGTTAGTGTTCTTGTAGAAGTTGGTCAGAGTTATCTAGAAAGGCAATTCACTAATACATGCCATAAACTGTTCTTCCCAATTTAAGAAACTTAGTTGAAAGTATTTTACTGAGTGCAGAAGATTAGAGAGAAGGTGAGGGAAGAGAGGATTTGAGTAGAGCTTACTAAGACTTACCCAGATCACAAGACTTTCCCTACTATTTGAATCAACTGCACGACGACCTGTTATGAGCTCGAGTAACAAAACCCCAAATGCAAAAACATCAATCTTCTCATCCACTATTCCATGCATAAAGTACTCCGGAGCTAAATATCTGTAGCAATCCATCATGCAACTTTTCAGTAAATGGAGTTGCAGTGAGAAGAAAATATGTAAAGAAAAAGAAAAGGCCGCAATGCCTACCCGAACGTGCCTTCTATTGGGAAGACAACGTGGTGAGCCCACTTATCTGGGAGCCACTTTGCTAATCCAAAGTCTGAAATCTGCAGTTTATCACAGGAAAAAAAAACTGTTTACCTTTCAAAAACAAAGATCAAGTACACAATAGTCTATTGCAGACTGACATAATTAATTTACCTCAGCTTCATTACTGTGGTTGAGTAATATATTTGAGGCTTTGATGTCTCTGTGAATGATTCTTCTTGGGCAATCGTGGTGGAGATAGTGCAATCCTTTTGCTACCCCAACAGCTACTTTAAACCTTATATTCCACTCTAGACATTCAGGTCCTGAAATATTAGATGTCATCACTTTTATCAGCCATGTAACCTTAACACTATTATTCATAGTTATGCTTGAAAATAGAAGAGATGGATTGAGAGGTGCACCAAAGAGCATAGAGGCAAGGCTGCCATGTGGAGCCAATTGTAGAACAAAAAAGAGACCTTGGTCGATCCCAAACCCTATCAAGCGTGTTGCATTGGGGTTGTTAATGTGAGCAATGATTCCAAGCTCTGTCAAGAAATCACCAACTGTGTCCTCAATTTCCTTTTCATTCCTCATTAACCTCTTAACTGCTACAATTCGACCATCTGGTAGGCATCCTTTGTACACTTCAGCATGACCACCTTTTCCCAGCATGTTCTCTACACAAACCCAAATATAAACACGTGCATACAATTTTCCAACAAAAATACTTTTAAATATAACGCTCATTTCATCCAAAACCATTCAGAAGATATCCGTTTTTCATTTTTCAAACATTCTTAACGAACTCAATGAAAACTCAGTAGTAAATACCATAAACTAAGTTTGACATGAAATAATAACTTAAGAAGAAATAACGTGCATAAATTGTAAAGTGAAAAAAAGAAAATGGTTGCATAATTTGGCGTTGATTCATACCAGGGTTGAAATCGTCGGTTGCAGCGACGAGTTCAGCGTAATTGAAGTTCTTCCAAGAAGGCTTGGTGGGAATGCCGTCAAAGTCAATGGAGACATCTAAATCATCGTCGTCATTGGCGGGTCGAATACGCGCCAACTTGTTCCTCAGGCTCCGGCGCGAGATCTCGTAACTCGCCCCGAGCAGAGGAATCGTCGAGAATCTTCTAACGGACTTGAACCTCAACACGTCCATCATCGTCTTCCATTGCTGGTTCTGCGCGTCTCTCCCTTGTCCCCGATTCGGGCCCGTTATGGGCGACCCAAGCGCGCCGCAGTTGCCGCTCCCCGTGCTGTCCGAATCCGTCCCCGAAACGGGAACCCCAAAGACATCCCTCGGAGACCCCAATACGTCGTCGTCACACGCAACCTCCTTCTTGGGGTTCCCCATTATTGACGGTAACTCCAGTTTCCGGGTCCATTTCTTTTCTTTCATCTCTTTTCCCTTTTTATCTAATTTCTCCATATCTTTTGGACAATAACAGCAGCAATATAAACAAAAACAAAAAAACTCTACCTCGTACAGACAGATGAAGGTCTGGTTTTCTTTAAGGAAAGGTGTGTTGAAAAGGAGGATGTGCAGTTGTTAGCGAGACATGGTTTGTTTAGCGAGACATGGTTTTTGTTAGCGAGGCATGGTTTGTTAGCGAGGCATGGTTTGTTAGCGAGGCATGGTTGGTTTTCTCCCCGGAAGAGCTTAGTGGGAAGATTGAAAGTGGAAGCTGACGACGCCCTCAGCACTAAGAAAAAAAAAGGCAGGGAAGAAATTCCTTACCTCAGTTTTTCCATTTGATGAGGGCGTGTGTTCGGTGGATTGAAGCCGCGGGGATAAGAGAGAAGAAGGTGGAGTAATTCAAAATTGGTATATCTTTGAGTGGTGGTTATTCTTGGGAGCAGGACAACATACCAACTAAGGATGTTTGGAATATCTTTACTATATTTATACATTTCATTTCCTTCTATCTTTTTCCTCACTTTTTCTATGGCCAATGTCCCACATTTTTTCCAACGTCCAACGTACCAAACCCATGCAACATGCACCTACGTCAATGTTGCTAGCCTCAAACATTCATTTTAGTTTGTCAAGTAGTATTAAACCAAACCAAAATCTCCAAACTTGCATTTCTATATCATTTTTTAGTTCTTAACCTTAGAAATTAGCAGGCTTAGATATCCAACATTCAGACACATATCGATACTCATACGAAACTCATAGAATACGTATTATTTAATTCAAAAAATATTGTTGAATTTATGACAATTATAATACGGTTCTAACACAGTTTTAAAAAAAAAGAAATACATTAATTTTATAAAAACTTAAATTTATTATAAAAAATTTATTATGATAATAAAAATAAGAAATACATTTTTTTGAACCGGTTATAAAAACATCTTCCGGCTAATTTTTTTTATAACATACTTATATACATAAATATCTTTATTGTGAATTTATATAATTTATAATTATATCACTACAAAAAAAATCATGAAATATAAACCAATTTTTAGAGACCAAAATAATTAGTTACAATAATAACTAAAGTAGAAACTATCTTAGAAACTAAAAAAAAAATGGTTTATAAATTAGTTTATATTATTATTAAATAGTTTCTAAATTAGTATCTAATTAGCAAATTTTAACTACCAAGTATTTAGTTTTTAAATTTGGTAGCAAAAACATTGGTGGTTAATTAGATATCAATTTAGATACTATTTAACAATAATATAAACTAATTTATAAACCATTTTTTTAAAGTTTCTAAAATGGTCTCTAATTTAATTACTATTGCAACTAACTATTTTTATCTATAAAAATTGAAAATTGGTTTCTATCTGTGTTTCTTCTTGCGTGCATGTCGCATCAATTTTATGCTACATAGCTTAATACATTCAAAAACTAAAATATCAGTTAATGGTGGTTAACTTCAAAGTACTATACAACTATAAAAAATTGTTGTAAGACCATACACTAAGATAAAAGTTGGTTTATTTAGAATTTTTTTAGGAATCTTAATCGGCATGAAGAGATGATACGATTATATTGTAGTAACATATCAACATGAAATTTTAATAATAATCATAATATAGTAAAATATAACGTGAAATGTTGTAAAATATTATTACAAGTTACATGCAGGAAAAATACAATAGTCTTAATTATATTTATTTTTTAAAACGCAATCTAAATAGAAAAGTAATTTATTTGTTTGGCTCTGAGTTGTTCCAAATTTAATAGTCCTTTTTTAACTTTGTTAGCATTGCAATATTTTACCATATTTTTTTATCAACATAAGATTGCAAGCATATTTTGAAAGTCCATTTCTGTATTTACGATCAATTAAATCAATTGTTTGAGAGCATGGTGGACCAAAGCAATAAATATTGACTAAAAACTCCAGAGCTAAATACTGCATATGAAAATTACAATATATATTTCGGAAAAAAAAATTATAATGTTTTCAAATATAAATTATAAAGAAAAAAGATTGAATGCAGGCCAAGTTATCTTCCCTTTCTACTAACATTGTATTTACTTTATGAACAATCATGTGAAAAATTATATCTATAATATTCTTTAAAAAGGAGTTTCATGAATATAGAATATCTCATGGTTCTTATATGGTTTATGTTTGTTACGTAAAAGAAAATATTGGTAAGAATTTATTCTAATACTTTTTTATTATAAGTATTAAAACCATGAAATTACTATTTTTTAACACGGTATAATTTTTTAATTTAAACAAAAACAACTTTTTTTCAGTCCCTTAAATTCAATTTCTATTTAAGTGATTGATTGCATTTAATGTGATGAGTTCATATCATAGTTATTTATTTTGTTTAATAGCTATCTTTGGACTGCAGTGCTATGATTCATTAATTTGTGGCAGTAAGGAAAGTTGGACTGGTTGGTTGTGAGTCATCGCAAATATTATTATATTGTAAAATAATGTATGAAATGAACCGATTTTATTACAATGTGAACATGTTGCAAAATTATTGAAATGAACCGATTTTTAAAATGTATAAATTTAAGTAAATCGTGTTTAAAAACACCATTTTCTTTGGATTAATATCATATGGGAAACTTTTTTTATTTTTTTAGTAAAATTATTTTTTAAAATACAATTTTATTTTAAAATTATTTTGCTGCACGCTTTTAATTTTCTTTTATTTTCCTTTCAAAGATCATGCTTATGGGGTTTCAAACTTGACCTTGTGGAATAAAACTCTCTTCACTTCAAAAGGACTACACTTCCTTTCATTAAAGTTAATTTAAAGAAGATTAATAAAATATATTTTTTAATATATTTCAAAACATGATTTGAACACGCTATCAATTCCAATAAACTTGTGCTTGTAGATTTTTTTTAGTTTTGAAATGATATTTATAAGTATTTTTTTTTTTAAGAAAAAGATTTGAGGAATTGGATTTGGAGTGATTTGAAAGAAAAATGAGGTTGTTTGGATTGAAGGTACATTAGGATAAATTTATGAAAAAAATTTATTGAATTTTGTATATAGTGTGATGATTGTGCGAAAAATTTAATACTTTAATAATATTATGTAAATTTTTAATAATTATAAAATATATATTATAAATTAATTTTCGCAAATATGAGAAGAAAGAAAAGTACTTTGCCTCAACTTTTACATTTTATTATTATTTTATTTCTTGATTTACGAACTTTTCAACGCATTTATCACCTCTTAACTCTTTATTACCTCTTAACTCTGTGTCTTATCCAAAGCATAAGTGCTTTAAAGTTTTTTCATTCCAAAAATGTCCAAAATGAATTGGACTATTTTGATAAAAGAAAATAAGTGAAATGACAAAAATGTCTTATCTAATTTGTTTTTCTTTAAAAAGTTCTTTTCAGAATACACACCAATAAAGTTATTTAAGAAATTTTATTCTGAATTTTTTTTTCTCACATAAATCATATTATACATGCACGCTATATTCTCAAATTTTGTTTCAAACGTGTTTTTAAGACTTATCTATATTGTCGTAATAAAAAAAATTATGTCCATTTTAATAATTTCAGGATAAAATATCACCATTTATGCGGTTTTGCCATCATTTTACCATCAAGTTTATCTTCATCTTTCAAACAAAACAATGTTACATGTTTAACAACGAATGTTTAAGTGGTAAAAAAATTAAAATATGAGATAGTAATAATATGTAATTAGTCAATTTTAAGTTAAAAAATTAGTAACTATACATTTGTCAAGAAGAATTACGGCAGTGAACCTACTTACTACATGGTAGAAGTAATTATCGATTAATTTTTCAAAATTCAATCTAAATGTAAATTAAATCGAATAAAATATATTAAATCTAAAATTCAGATTGAATTTAACGAGATAAAATGGAATAAAAATTTTCCTGTTCAATTTAAATTAGATTGAATGGAGTCAATTATAATAAGGTTAACTTATCCAAATTAGATTTTGAATGAACTTAATTTGGAATGTACTAAGTTAAATATTGTGATGTGATTTAGCAGAAGCAAATATTTTGGTCTCTTTATTCTCCATTACAAACAACAAACGACAGGTAAAACAAAACCTTAGCATAAATGAGACATAAGAACAATGATACGAAAGATTAACGTTTAGAGAAGGTTTTAAGGTTGTGAATGAGATTATCGATATACCTATTCTGTCGGTCTTCATTCACAAACAAATCCTTCATCTCTTTAATTCTTTCTCTGTAGATCTTTCCCTCTTCTTCAACCACAACCAGTTTCAACGACTCAGCCACCGAGTCACTCGAGAACGATCCATCTTCTTCATCTCTGGGCACAGAATACCCCATCTTCTTCTCCTCCAACACTCGAGCATTTATCCCTTGATCTGACAAGAACGTTAACAGAACCAACGCTTTCTCGTTCTGAATACCCTCCACCACAGAGGTCCAACCGGAGTGAGTCAAGAACCCACCAACCGCCACGTGTTCCAATATCTTCAACTGCGGCGCCCAACTCCTGCACACAACCCCACGCGCCTTCGTTCGCTCCTCGAACCCTTCCGGCAACCGCAGCACATCTGGGTCAGACGGCCCGCGCTGAACCCTCAACACCCACAAAAAAGGAAGCTCCGATTTCTCCAAACCCAAAGCTATCTCCGTCACTTCTTCTTGCGTCGGTTTCGCTTCGCTCCCGAACGCCACGTACACGACTCTCCCACGCGCCTGCTTGTCCAACCACTCCTTCATCCACCGCCACGTCTCGTTGTCCTCGCTGCCGACAGGCGCCGTGCTGGGGAGCTGCCCTGCCGGGAGAACTGGCTTCCCGTAAATGTTCTCCAGCAGAGGAAACCACTCCGCGTCGAACTCGGTGCAGCCTCGAACGACAACGATGTCGCAGTTCTGAATACCGGCACCGTGGCGGTACGTGTCGGAAAAGCCGCTGTTGTTTTGGTCGGAGAGAATGTCGACGATTCGCATGATCTCGTAGTAACGGAAGGCGACGGTGGTGGGAAAAGTGACCCAGGGAGGAACAACGATGTACTCTTCAGGTTTATGACGGGGTGAATTGTTGTCTGTGAGATAGGAAGGGGGTCCTATGAAGCCCAGGAAGGGTGGAGTGAAAATGCTGTAAAAGGCGGTTTTGATGCCAAGTTTGGAAGCCACAGAAGCTGCCCAAAAGGGAACGAAGTCGTAGAAAAGCCAATCGGCTTTGGAAGATTCGAGAAAACGGGTTAAGGGTTGTTCCAAAGCATCGTAGGCTTTCTTCAGGTATTGAACGGCGTCGTAGGGGACGTCGGTGGTGGCCTCTGCGTTTTCTGGAAGGTTCTGGACATTGGGCAGTGGAAGCTTGACGAAGTTGATGAGTGTGGGTGACAGTTTGGGGAGACGGTCTATGTTTCGTGGGGTGGATACGAAGCTCACACGGTGGCCCTTCTCAGCAATGAGCTTGGCTAGCTCAAGGTTTGGAATCATGTGTCCAAAGGCTAGCCATGGAAACATCACTATGTGTAGAACACTTTCCTTATCTTGAACCATTTTCTCAGCGACAGCGAGAGATTCTTCTTTCTTTTTCACAATGCCAGAGATATGTTGTAGATATATATTGAGATCAAATGAACTAGAAATTACATTTTAACAGAAAAAGTAAAAAGACAATTTATTGCATTTCTGTAAGGAAAGTACGAAGGTATCTAATCATTCAAAATAGGAAAATGATGGTTCAACAACCAGTACCGCAGTTGCTCCACGTTCAAGTCTTACGTGTCAAAGTTAATATTATTTTACTAACTTGTGAGGTTCTCATTTAATACTTTAAAAATTTTCTTTAAGGATGATAGGGAAAAAATTAGGGTTTAAGATATTAGGGCGCCTTAGGCATTGTCATTCATTCACGTGTTGTAAGTGTCGTGCGCATTGTCTTTTATTGCGACAAGTTTTGGGTACATCTTTCATTTTCCTTCACGATCTTGTTGCAAGTGACGTTCTTCGTCCCCTTCCACCTTCAGAACGAGGAAAGGTAATATATTTTCTATTTATTTATTTATTAAGTGAAATATTTATGTTGTGTGCTGTTATCCATGTTATTTGACAGGTACTTCTATGTTTAAATCTAGCATGACTATAGTTGTCTAAGTTTTTACTATTTGTTTTTTTTATGCAGCATTAATTGTTTTTTTTAATATATTGTTAAAAGTATATATTTGTGTTTACTTAGTTTGTGTAACTATGCATGTTTTTTTAGTTTTTTTTTCTTCAAAAAAGAAATCTTCTTAAGGTATTGTTTTTGGGGTGGGATGGAGGGAGAAAGTAAGTTAAATAAGGTGTCTAGAGGCCAAGAATGTAGGACAATGTTAAGTAAGTACAAAATTCACTGAATTTAGAGAGTTGTAGTATGTGATGACCCACATTGCACTTCCTGCACAAATCAAGAAAACTTTTTCTCAAAATATCAAGTGAGTGTTCGTCTTGGTTGGGGAGGGGCATGAGGTGGGTAGAAAGTGGGTTAAATCAGTTCTTTAGAATCCATGAGTGTAGAACAGTGTAAAGTGAGAATGACAGTATGTGGTGACCTAATAGAATATGTGGTGATTCACATTACACTTCCTACACAACCATCATTTTCCTAAAAATATATCGGTAAATGATCAAATTTTTATTTTATTTTCATAATTGTGTAAATCATATATAGAAATACGATTCAATGCATTATTGTCAATCTAAAATACGATTTTGAAAAACTTATATTCATCTCGTGAGTTTCCAACAAAATGATTTCGCTGAAATCGTATTAAAACTGTAAATGTGTTGTTGAGTATCGTTAGTTTTAAAATGTTATTGTATTAAAGTGTTTATATCATGAGTTAAAAGGAAGGACAAAAATAGAAGGGTGTTATTTTGACTTGTCTCGCATTATCAAATGTAGTAAGAATGACTTGAAAATCATATAAATCCATGATAGTGAGATATCATTTCGACGATCCTTACACTATCAAACAATAAGATGACATAAAAAAAACTGTAAAATTATAGGAAGATTATGTAAAAATATGTTATGAGGTGTTATTCTTATGACTCTCACACTATATATCATATCATGAAAAATGTGAACATCATATAGAAGTGTGATAAGTAATGTTATTCCAGCAATCCTTACACTATAAGACCATGAAATGACACAAAGGGTGTGGTTTTGTTTCGATGATTATATGCTCATAATACCATTTATCAAAATATTTATTTTTATAACTTTTCTATTGATTTTGTTTTAAGTAGGTAGTTATTTCTAATTTTACTTGTGTAATTTTTTAAAAGTATATAAAATAATTTTTCTTGATAGTAAAGAAATAATTAAAACATTTTTATTTTATAATTTTTCAATATTTCAATATTAAAAATAATTTCCCAATACTATTATTTTAATATTTTTTCATATTATATTTAATTTTAAATTTATTTTTTATTATATATTTATTTTTAACCTCATCACAAAATTTATAGAACTCAAAGAATTGTTAAACTATATTTTTTATAAAGATTACAATTGATGAATTCAAGTGCTAATTCTTAAATTCGTTGCAACATTACACAACCTAATTCTTCGTTTTCTTGGAATTTTAATTACTCTTGGTTAAAATAGTTATAGTTTGTAATTCAAGTTTTTTACAATATAAAAAAGAATTTTTTTTTAAGAAAATAGTTTGGGTTAGAATCAGAATTTGCTGTAATTTAAGCCTAAATTGAATAAATTCACCTAACCTTCACCAACACTTTCAACACCTAATCAACTCGACAGTATAGTTGGTAGGTACAAATATAGTTGGTCTACAAATGTAATTTATATTTAGTTTTATTAATAGCAAAAGAATATGTAAAACAAAAAAGTTATATATAACGATAATCCATATTTTTTATATAACAACATTATAACTTTCAATTCTATTATTTTAATATATTTTTATATCATTTAATTTCAAAACAAATATTAACAGTAAAAAAACATGATTAAATTCCTCTGCCAGTAGAATAATTTATTTAAAAAGTCTTTATTTATTTTATATTTTATTTAAATATTGATAATGAATAATTTATTGTTGTGCACATGTTTTATTCAATTTCATGTAAGTCAAGAATCTTGTCACCAATATAGTCAAATTCGTAAGAGAATCGGAAAAGAAATAATAGATCGTAACACTCGTAAATGTTACTAATAGTATTATAATATATATTTATAAATAAATTAAAACAAAAACTACGAATCTGATTTGAATTAAAATTAATGGGAACTTATAATATTTTTAAATGGTCAAGTAAGACCCAAATAAATTTTGGATTTTAAAATTTTAACTAATAGTGTTACTCACTTCCTCTTACTACAAAATAAAAAATAAATGACTTATTTGAATGACTTATTTGAATTAGGGTTGTGTTAACATATTTAATTTTTTATTATAAATTATTGGACTTTATTTCTTTGGCCCAACTTTCCTTGTCTATTTTAGATAGGTTTTAATCTTTCTCTTATATATACACAATGTATTTTACTCTTTAATATACAAGTGAATAAAAGTAAAAGTTTATTTTATATTTAGTTTTCTCTACAAGGAGGGTTTATCAAAACCTTTTTTTCATTACGATTACGTACACTACGTTAAAGCATCACATCAGGCAAGGAATATTCATCATCTTCATTTACTGTAATATGGTATCAGAGCTCTTCGAATGAAGATCTCTTTGATGTTCTTGGTTATTTTTTTTTTCTTTCTTTAAATCCTTGTAGGCGATGGCTGATGAAAATCCCACACCGGCTTCCTCTTCAAATGGAAACCCCTACACTGATGTCCCTTTTGAAACAGCCGATGAACAATTTCCTATACTTTACACCCAAGCGAGAATCCTGCAGCCTCGTTGGTGTCGCCTGTTCTTGATTCAACAAACTACCATTCGTGGAGTCGGTCCTTCATCACTGCTCTTAGTGCCAAGAAACAACATGGTTGTCTCTTGGTTAGTACACTCTGTTTCAATCCCTATTAGGCAAAGCATTGTTTGGATGGACATAGCCTTTGACATCTGGAATGATTTAAAAGTTAGATATTCACAAGTGGATTTATCTCGCATTTTTGATTTGCAATTTGAAACTATTTCTTTAAACCAAGGGATATGTCTGTCATAGAGTATTTTACAAAATTGCGTATTATTTGGGACGAATTAGAGAATTTTAGACCTAATCCTGTGTGCACATGCCCAGTAAAATGTTCTTGTTTTGTCATTTCTATTATAAATCAAAGAAAATGTGAGGATCGTGCTGTGCAATTTTTAAGAGGATTAAATGACCAGTATAAAAAATATTTGTTCTCATGTTTTGCTCATGGATCCCATTCCTGCCATATCCAAAAAAATTTCCATGGTTGTTCAACAAGAGTGTAATCAACTTTCTTTATGATCATTAAAAGAAAAGAAACCATAAAAAATGACTAAAGTGTAGAACGTAATTGGAGCAATTCTTGAATGAATAGTGTTAAAAATTATTTTAATTTTTCTTGAGGTTTTAATTAGTTGTGCCTATAGGCACTTGGCCTATTTAACAACTACTCAAAGAAAAGGAGTGACCATTGGTTAAGATGATAGTGAAAAAATAGAACTAAACAATGTGACATACATAGTTAACATGAAGTCACCTCTTCTTCATTCTGTGATAACTGCAAAGCATGTTCTGCTTCTTTCAAGAATAACCTTGTTAGCTGCTTCTGTCCACGCCGATATACTATAGCAGACCACTTGTTTATAGTCATCAACTTTGGTTCCTCAGAGTCAGTTGTCTTTATGCTGAAATTTTGGGAAAGACAAATTATGCAATGAAATGGTGTACATATAAACAACTTAAGTGTTTAGTTAACAAATGTTTATGTATATGTTGTCTCTGTAATAAACAAGGAAGCATAGTTAAACTATTTTCATATAAGTTGTTTTCATAAGATATCATTAAGTTGCAAAAAAAAGCATTATAAATTAGGCTTAAATGTGTTTTTGGCCAAGGATAAACTTTTGGTCCCTAATAGTTTTTTTAAACTTTTGTCATTAATAATTTTTTAGTATGGTCTTGAAAAGCCGTTGAATAGAATCAAGAAGAAAGAAATGATGGACGACTCAGTTTAGGTACCTGTACCCTTGAAAATAGACAATTATCCACTGTTGTTCCTGTCCCTAGTCTTCATAGTCTTAACAGTAGTCGTACTACTACATGCAATTTTTGTGGTAAATACGGTCATACTGAAGTTGTTTGTTTTCGAAAAGTGGGTTTTCCTTCTGGTGATGTTAAAACCTCAAAGTTTTCTTCTACTAGAAAAAATTGCACTTTTTGTAATCGTCTTGGCCACACTGTCGACACCTGTTATAAAAAGCATGGGTTTTCTCCTGGCTACAAATCCATCAATAGGACATCCCAAGCCAACAATATGTTTACTACTAACTCTTCTTTTGAGTCTTTTTCTAAAGAACAGGATGTAAAGGGGATTCAACTTACATCACAATAGTGTCAATTCCTGACCAACATTTTGGGTCAGCAAAACCTTGAGGATCCTGCCCCTCATGCTCAAATTAATCAAGTCGGAACCTTCTCGACGGACAAAATCACCAATACCGTGCAATCTTCAACGGGTAAGTTTTTCTCTTCACTATCTGCTATAAAAGAATCTTGGTTTGTTGATTCTGGTGCCACTGATCATGTTTGCCACAATTTGAGCGCTTTTACTACTTGGACTAAAATCAAACCTGTCTTAATTAGTCTTCCAAATGGTCAAACTGTTTATGCCACATATTCTGGTTTACTACACTTTTCGGCCAAGTTTTATTTGTCTGATGTGTTATATGTGCCTCATTTTCAATTAAACTTAATATCTGTTTCTAAACTCACACACCAACTTAAATGCACTTTAACTTTCACTTTAACTCACTGCATTATACAGGACAATCTCACCAAAGAGAGGATTGGTACAGTTGAAGCCACTGGTGGCTTGTACCCTGTCACTACCTTGCCTGCTTCTAGTCGCTCTAAACCACATAACTTTGCTCCTCTTATTAATTGTAATATCACGGACAAAACACTGTGGCACTATAGACTGGGGCACTCATCATGTATGTGACACTTGCAGTCGTGCAAAACAAAGAAAACTTCCTTTCACTTTAAGTACTACTGCTACCTCTGCTATTTTTGATCTTGTACACTTTGATATTTGGGGACCCTGTTCCATAACTTCTATTCAAGGTTTTCGTTATTTCTTAACTATTGTTGATGATTACTCGCGTTATACTTGGGTTATTTTGTTGCATAATAAATCTGAAGTACGTTCGCACATCATTAACTTCACTATTTTTGTTCAAAATCATTTCCAAACTAATATCAAAACATTCGTACTGACAATGGTGTTGAGTTTGCTATGTCCAGTTTTTATGCTTCAAAGGGAATTATACATCAAACATCTTGTGTTGAAACACCACAACAAAATGGCATTGTGGAACGTAAACATCAACACATACTAAATGTAACCAGGGCCTTACTTTTTCAAGCAAATCTTCCTCCTATTTCTTGGGAATTTGCTGTAAATCATGTTGTTTCCTTAATAAATTCTATTCCTACTCCATTACTTAATAACATCACTCCTCATGAACAATTGTTTGGAAAACCGTATGACATTTCTTTTTTAAAAGTGTTTGGTTGCCTATGTTATGCTAGTACCATTACTTCACATAGGAAGAAATTAGATGATAGATTTATCAAAGGTATTTTTCTTGGTTTCCCGCAAAATACAAAAGGTTATATTGTCTTAAATTTAAAGTTTCACCGCATAGAGATATCAAGACATGTAATGTTTCATGAAACCCATTTTCCATATAAATTGGATGGTGGCTTGCCAAGGGACCCCAACACTTTATCTCTTCCTATTTCTAACGCATATAATTCTGGTCTTGATTTTTTTTCTGATACTGCACCTCCTGCCGAGCCGTGTGCCTCTACTCCTGCATCTCTTGCCGAGCTGTGTGCCTCTACTCTGCACCCAATACTGCCCCTCCACCAGCCTTATTATCCTTTGATCTTCCAGCAAATAATGTCTCTGCTCATGCATCCAACACTGCACCTCCACCAGCATCATCACCTCCTGCACCTCCAGGAAGCACCTCACCCCAATCTACAAGAAGATCAACTCGTCCTCACCGACAACCTGCCTATCTTGCTGATTTCCAGACAGCAACCAACACTGTAAGTAGTAGATATCCTATTCATAAATACTTGTCTTACAATTCCTTATCTTCTAATTTTAGAAATATTATTTCCTCTATCAATTCTCATCCTGAACCTCGCACCTATACCGAAGCCTCCAAACATGCTTTTTGGCAATCTGCCATGCAAGTTGAGCTTCAAGCTCTTGCTGCTAACAATACTTGGTAACTTACCCCTCTCCCTCCAGGAAAGAAAACTATTGGTTGTAAATGGGTATATAAAATCAAATATCATTCTGATGGCACTGTTGAGCGCCACAAAGCTAGAGTTGTTGCCAAAGGGTTCACCCAAGTTGAAGGACTTGATTTCTTAGACACTTTTGCACCTGTTGCTAAACTCACTACCGTTCGCCTTCTCCTTGTTGTTGCCACTACCAAAAATTGGGTTTTAAAACAACTTGATGTCAATAATGCCTTTCTTCACGGTGATCTCCATGAAGAGGTATACATGACCCCCCCCCCCCACCTGGCCTCTCTCTTCCTTCTCCCCAGCATGTCTGCAAGCTTCAACGGTCTTTGTATGGTCTTCGTCAAGCTGGTCGTCAATGGTACGCAAAACTTTCTACTTTTCTTTTATCAAATAAGTACTCTATCTCTGTTGCTGACCACTCTCTTTTTCTTAAATATAATAATGATAAACTCACTGTTATTCTTGTTTATGTTGATGACTTGGTCTTAACTGGTGATGACACGGAGGAAATCAATACAATTACTGCATCCCTTCACCATCACTTCAAGATAAAAAATTTAGGTAATCTCACTTACTTTTTGGGACTGGAAATTGCTCGCAACAGTACTGGTCTTCATTTAAGTCAACGCAAGTATACTCTTGATCTCCTTCAAGAAACTGACATGCTTGACTCTGCACCTGTGGCCACTCCTATGACTCACACCTCCCGTCTCTCTCCCGACCAAGGCTCACCTCTCGATGCTGATGCCACTTCCCAGTACAGAAGACTCATTGGACGTCTAATTTACTTAACCAACACGCGACCAGACATTGCCTTCGCTGTCCACAATTTAAGCCAATTCATATCTGCACCCACAACTCATCATCAACAAGCTGTCTCCCGTCTTTTGCGTTACCTCAAAGGCACCCCTGGTGAAGGACTATATTTTTCTCACACTAGTTCACTTCACCTTTGTGGTTTTAGTGACTCTGACTGGGCAACATGACCTACCACACGCAAATCTGTCACTGGATATTCCATCTACTTAGGAGACTCCCTAATATCATGGAAATCAAAAAAACAGCCAACTATCTCCCGCAGCTCCTCTGAAGCCGAGTATAGAGCACTTGCCACCACCACATGTGAGCTACAATGGTTTTCTTACCTCCTTCAGGATTTACATCTTCCTCTCTCCCAGCCTGCAACCCTGTATTGTGACAACAAATCTGTCCTTCAAATAGCTTCCAATCAAGTTTTTCATGAACGAACCAAGCACATCGAAATTGATTGCCACCTAGTTCGTGAAAAACTTAACTCTGGTCTCCTCAAACTGCTGCCCATTACCTCTGCAATGCAAGTTGCTGACATATTCACCAAACCCCTTGCTTCCGCACAGTTCTCTACTCTCAAATCCAAGCTGGGTCTGACAAATATCTACTCCCCAGCTTGAGGAGGGGTGTTAACATATTTAATTTTCTATTGTAAATTATTGTGCTTTGTTTTTTTGGCCCAACTTTCCTTTTCTATTTTAGTTAGGTCTTAATCTTTCTCTTATATATACACCATGTATTTTACTCTTTAATACACAAGTGAATAAAAGTTTATTTTATATTTAGTTTTCTCTACAAGTAGGGTTTATCAAAACCTTTTTTTCATTACGATTACGTACAATTACGTACACTACATTAAAGCATCACATCAGGCAAGGAATATTCATCATCTTCATTTACTGTAATAGGTTGCATTGCTGGATATTAAAACGATTGTAAGGTTTATTTTGAACAACAATCGCTTCATCATCTCTTTACTTCCATGCGGCGGTGACGACAAATGTTGGCGGCAGCGATGATGATGGCTGGCGCCGACGGTGGTGGTCGCGATGGCTAACACTAGTGCCGGTGGTGGTGTGGGCGCTAGCGGAGAACATGAACCTTAAAATGGCCGCGTTAGGTCAAATAAATTTGGGGCAAAAACGTGTTGCGCTAGGTTACGGGGGATCAAGGACGCCTTCGGATGCAACGATGCATCGACCTGCGCAGCGTCACGGTACGATCCGCTCCAACACCGATCCGTCGGCCGAGTCACCTCGGTTTGGGTCCCAAACTCGCACGAGACAGTGATTTTGCGATTTTACTCGCGATTTCTACTACATTGCTTGTCACACCATATTGTATGGGATATTTATCAATGTTTAGTTGTTAAATAAATGTATTCTACATTTTTTTCACATTTATTTATGCATATACAATTGAATAGTATTTTCTACTTATCAATCCTATTTATATATCTAGTGTTAGAACAATTATGGATGAACAATCGGTACTACAATCACCAATGTGGTAAAGTTAATATTATTTTATTGGAGTTGTGGGGCCTGTGTTGAATATATTAAACATTGGTTGGCACTGTCTATTCAAACCTAACCTATACATTCTGTCTAGCATGTTCATTTATTCCTTGGTCTTGACATGTCATGATCAATTCTGTTACCGTAAAAAAACAGACAATCACTCACACTTGAATTTCTCTAAAGAAACACTCTTCATTGTAATTCTCTCTATTGTATTTCTTTCTATGGTGCATCTTACAAATGAGAGAGCATCCTTTTTATAGGCTTTAGGAAGCTCTTCTAGAAAGATCTACATTATGACCTTAAAATCCCACTAACAACATAATTAAAATTCCACTTCCAACTTTTGACCTTTCACCTATCCAAACCCTCATTCCATAATATTCTAGTAACTTCTAATTTTAAAATCCACAAACTAACATTTAAAGTTTATTCAACAAAACTCCCCCATAAACTTAAATGTTTCTACCATCCATCATGCCAATCATCTTCTTGTATTTGTCGAAAAGTACTTTCAGTAGCAGTTTTGTGAAGATATCCGCAACTTGATCCTGACTTGCCACATGCACTAATTTCACACTTCCTTTCTTCACATGATCACGGATAAAGTGAAAACGAACGTCAATGTGTTTGCTTCTTTCATGGTTCACTAGGTTCTTTGCCAACTCAATTGCTGATTTGTTGCCTTCATAAAAGAGTCAAGGTACTCCGAGTTGATTTTCATTGACATTGAAACAGTTTCATTCGTATCATTCATATTTATGACAGTGACTTCTTCAGGCTGCAACCAAAAAGTGGCTTCTTCAGGCTGCAACCAAAAAAATAACATTGCATTGTAAGAATTGGCCATTGCCTACCATTAACAAATAGCACAAACAAGAAAGATTGCTAAAAACTAATTGCGGGAACAAACAATAAAACCATCTCACATTGGGCACGTCAGTATTTTGCCTGCGGAATATATCTACAGATCCAAGACTTCCATTGCTAGAAAATTTTATTCCCTCCTCAGTGAGGGAAATCACAACTACAAATAGCAGATTTTATAGGCATCAAATAACAGATATCAGAAAAAAAAAACAAATAACAGATAACAGAAACAAAAAACAGATAACACATTAATTACCAATTTTGCCAAAGTCATTAATATGATAGATGATCCTATAAAATTCAGAGGATGGCATGTTAATAGTGGCTAGGTATTCCACATCCTTGGTCTCATCTTTATAACGTCGCGGGCTGAGATCCTCCTCGCTCATCTTAAATCTAAAAATTGTATTTCCCCTATAACAAAGACGTCAATTCATAATTCATTCGTCAGTCAAACGTATCAGGGCTTTCGTACGAATGTTAATTTCACAGTGTCGCAGCTGTCATTGGCTCTCATGATGATGATGTCATCATCATTCGCACAGTTCAGCAAAAATCAACAAAGTTGTAAGAATCCACATCCATGTCCATCTTCCTCTGGCAACTGTAGTGGTTAAACTCATTAGGTCCGACGAAAAGTGTGACGATTAAATTATCGGAATCTACAACCTGGAAGGATATTCCAGAAGAAGAGCACATGAAGCTGGCGTTATCGACGAAATTGTTGATGATAGCCGAAACCTTCTTCAAAATCAATCCTTTCACACGGAGTTTCTGTTGGGTCTATTAGTGTCTAAGTTCAAGAGGGGAGGGGTGAATTGAGCTTATAAAATTTTCGCAAGAGCACACAATTTTTCAGTATTCCAGAGGCAAAAAGAACAGATTGTTTTTACATGAAACAGATTGATTCTTCAGAGCAGTCTTAGCACAATTTGAATTTTGTTCAATGTAAAATTGTGATCAACAGAGAATTATGACAGAACCAGATCAGCTTAATATTGTGAGGATGAAGGATACAGCTATGCTTAGAAATCAACCAAAATTTACACAACACAAGATTTCAAGAAGTATGATCCTTTCTTAGGTTTTAATGAATGGTCAGTTTGTTCACAATTCACTTAAACCATTATATGCAGCAACCTTGTTTATGATCAGAAAACTTTAACAAATTAGGAAGAACAATTTTCGCTTAACCCAGAATTAACAGATTCAATTTCAAAAGAACAGATTTAGTTCTTGACAGAATTAAGCAAAAACCAGAAAAGAGTGCAGGGATGAGAATGCAAGATACACACGTTTTTATACTGGTTCACTCATACAGAGCTACATCCAGTCTCACCTTACCCCAAGGTGGAATTCACTAAAAACAGTGCCAATCACTTACAAACACAGCAGTTCTTGAACACTACAAGAACAACACACACAATGCTGAAAAACCCTATTTCAGCACACCTTGCACTCCAAGAAACCCTATCAAGGAGTGACTAACACTTATACCTTTACAAAACAGAATAAAGGAAAGATTACACCTGAAAAGAAGATGCAAGAACTCAAAACCAGTAGTTCAATTTGCTGCAGAACTGCACCAACACCTTCACCAAGATCAAAGGTTTCCTAGAACAAGCACACTTGAAAATCTCTTTGGAAAACCTTTCAAAAACTCTTTCAGTCCTTCTTCTCACATGGAAATTGTTTGATCTCTGTCAAAAGCGTAATTCCTCAGCACTTCTTCATGTGAGAGAGACTTTTCTTTATATAGAAAACAGTTTCTAACTTCTTTTCAAAAAACAGTTGAAAAGCAGTTATGAAAACAACAGATTCAGTTTTGAACTTAACAGATTTATTTTGTGAAAACTGCCAACTCAGCTTAACAGAAATAACTGTCTGAGTGGTACCTTTGGTGCCCTAACTAACTTGTGAAAAACCTTTCAGCAGACCAAAGAATAAACCTGTTCTTTCACAGTAAAACAGATTAAAGTATAACAAACAGGCCAGCTCAGCTTAACTGAAATAACGAACTGAGCTTTCCCTTGGTGTCTTAACAGAAATTTAGAAAAGCCTTTTAACAGAGAAGAAATAAACAGATTCTTTCTCCATAAAACAGATTTATTTGTGTACTGTTTTAAAACTGTTAAAAACATTTTAAAAAGCTTTTCAAAACTATTTAACAAAAGCCTTTTTAACAGAGAAGAAATAAACAGATTCTTTCTCCATAAAACAGATTTATTTGTGTACTGTTTTAAAACTGTTAAAAACATTTCAAAAGGCTTTTCAAAAACGATTTAACCACATCATGTGCTTGATCTAGACTTGGTTAGGCATCTAGGATAGGTTACACAGCAAAAGGCAATCATACACACTTACAAGCCTAATTACAAAAGAATCTAAAAACCTATTACAATCTTCAAAGCACTCAAGCCATTTTCTTCATCAAACACACATCAAGCCTTGGTAGGGAAGAAGCTTCCTCCAACTTCAACAATCTCCCCCTGTTTGATGGAGACAAATTCCCTTGCTTTGCACAGCTTTGAAGAAAGATCATGACCAAATCTGTACAGAACTATATACAAAGAAAACAGGTGTTAAAGCAGAACAACAGATTTAGAAATGATATACCTGCAGATTTAACATCTGAATTATATCAGCAGCCACTGTGAATATCATCTGCAGAACCTGTACCAGGCTATTCTTAGGTTGTTCTCTAGGCTATTCTTCTCCCCCTTTGGATTCATCAAACAGAATGGGAGCACAAAATACCACAGAAACAATAATAGCCATACATAACAGTTCAAATAAAACCAATAAACCATAGAGGTTCATTACAAATCACAAAACAACTAAAACCCAGTGCAGAAACAAAACAGTACAGATTAATTCCAAATTGTTCAACAACATATAAAAGATAAAGACTTAGGAATAGGATCACTTGTTGTTGTAATAGAGCTCAGCTAGTTGCACTTGAATTCCTTCAAGTTGATCATCCAAGTGTTGAAACCTGGCGTAAGTCATCTCATAATGTGCCTTCTGCTCATCTGTGAGTGTGTCCAGCCTGCTTAGCACCTGTCTTTCAAACATAGACAGAGGTTCACCTCTGTACTCAGGTGCCTCATATGCAACTATTGCATTCTGACTAGTGGCAGCAACATCTTCATGTTCAGCAGAATGTACTGGTGATTCGTCCATGTGTTGCACACCATCAGCATTTTCTTCTTCTTCATTTCCTTGTGGAGCAGCTTCTTGCTCAGCCCTTTGTCCAGCATTCCTTCTAAAAACCCAGCCATCTTCATCCTTATAGAATCCCATTTTCATGAGTGTGGAGTTATCTATTTCACTTGCAGCCTTAATAGAGTCATTCCTCTCATTGGTAGTGTCCACTTTAAAGTGATCAATTAGTTTTGACACAAATATTGCATAGGGAAGACGATAATCAGGTAGTCTTGCAGATTTTAGCATATGTTCAACCATAGTACTTACCCAATTTACCTTAAGCTGGTTCATGATGCAATACAGCAGTATCAAGTCTTCCTCATGAAGTACAGCATGATTACTTCCTCTAGGGGTAAGCTGCCAAGCAATTATATGAGCTAAGAGTCTAGGAATTAGAGTTAGGCTACCTGCGTGATACCTAGCTACTGGTTCAGTGGGATTCCTCACACAGCTTCTATAAAATTGCATTTTGTTGAATCCTTGAATTCCAGCAGTGTTTCCTTTGCTCACTTTCAGTCCTGAATATTTGATTCCACCCACACTGCTCCAGATTTCCCTAGTAATCTTCAACTTCACACCTTTCACATGGGAGACCAGATTTTTGCCATCTTGAACCAAGTTGCTGTAGAAAACTTTCACTAAATCTGGATATACATTTCCAGTCATCTCTAGAAAGTTCTTCAGTTTTTGATGCTTGAGCAAGGTTTTTGCTTCAGTCAGATTTTCTTCTCTCAGCCAAGAAAATTCCAGCACTTTGGGTGCATTGACTTGCTTCCTGCTTGTCTCATGGATGTACCTTGTCATTGCTTCAGAATCTCCAGCAAACCACTTCTCCAGAATGCCTTGGTTGCTGCTGGATTGCTCTTTGGATTTCTTCCTTCTGTGTGATGAGGATGCCATGCTCAATCTGTGTTTTCCTGCACCAGTTTATTAACATACAATTCTAGAGAAAAACAGCACAGATTATCACTCAGAACAGAAACGAAACCTGTGGTGAAGCAAGTGTGAATCTGGACAGCTTATAGCACAAATGAGAAAGTGTGAGAAAGAACTGATTTGAGCTAGGTGTTTATAGAGCTTAAATCAGTTTTTAGAAATCACCAATTGTAAAAGAAAATCACTTAAATCAGATTTCAGCAATTATGGATTAAAAAGAAAATCAATTTGATATGCTTCAGATTTTATTCCTGTGGTGCAGCAGATTCAGGTATTGATTTGTACAAGAATATATTGGAACCAGATTTTAATTTGATAAATCAAATCTGTTGCACTTACACACAATCCAATCAGTTGGGATACCCACAAGCTAATTGGCATAGGCCTGCTGGTTAATAACCGTAAAAGCAGTCAACAATAAAGTGAGAGAGAGAAAAATAAATCTTTCTCTTTCCTAGTCACAGCTGTGATTTCTGAAACAGGGAACGAAACATGTTAAAACATAAAACAACAGATTGAAATTTTCACTGCAGAGGATAATTCAAGCTAATAATACCCAATTCATTTAAAAGAAAGTGAAACCTGTCTTTAGCAAGTGGTTTAGTGAATAGATCAGCTAGTTGAAATTCAGTACCAATGAATTGTATATCACATGTTCCATTAGCTATATTTTCTCTTAGAAAGTGATGTCTAATTTCAATGTGCTTAGTCCTTGAGTGCATGACAGGATTCTTAGACAGATTTATGGCACTTGTATTATCACAATTTATAGGTATGTTATTTAACAGAATACCAAAATCACTTAGTTGTTGCCTTAGCCATAAGGTTTGAGCACAACAACTTCCAGCAGCTATGTATTCTGCTTCTGCTGTGGAGAGAGCTACACAAGCTTGCTTCTTGCAATGCCAAGAAATTAGACTTGATCCAAGCATGTGACAAGTCCCACTTGTGCTCTTCCTATCAACTTTGCAGCCTGCAAAATCAGAATCTGAAAAACCAATCAAATTCAAAGATACCTTGTTAGGATACCACAATCCAACATCTTTAGATCCTTGCAAATATTTCAGAATTCTCTTTGCTGCATTGTAGTGTGATTCCCTTGGATCAGATTGATATCTAGCACATAGACATACAACAAACATAATGTCAGGCCTGCTGGCAGTTAGATATAATAAGGAACCAATTAAACCCCTATATTTTGTTTGATCCACTGATTTTCCTGCAGAATCTTGATCCAGCTGACAACTTGTTGAAATAGGAGTGCTGATTGCTTTGCATTGGTTCATATCAAACTTCTTGAGTAGTTCCTTGCAGTATTTTTCTTGGCTTATGAAAATCCCATCCTTGAGTTGCTTAACTTGTAGACCAAGGAAGAAATTCATTTCTCCTAACATTGACATCTCAAACTCACTTTTCATGGTTTTCACAAAGTCTTCACACATCTCTTCATTTGTGGATCCAAAGATAATATCATCTACATAGACTTGCACAAGTATGACATCTTCACTTTTCTTCTTTAGAAAGAGAGTTTTATCTGAATTGCCACGGCTATAACCTTGAGACAGCAGAAATTCACTTAGCCTTTCATACCATTGCCTAGGTGCTTGCTTTAATCCATATAAGGCTTTCTTAAGCATGAACACATGTTCTGGATTCTTGTGATCTTCAAACCCTGGAGGCTGAGATACAAACACCTCTTCATTGATGTAGCCATTTAGAAATGCACTTTTGACATCCATTTGAAACAGCTTGAAGCCTTGTATGCTGGAAAATGCTAGAAGAAGTCTGACAGCTTCAAGACGTGCTACTGGTGCATAGGTTTCACCAAAATCAATACCTTCTTCTTGGTTATACCCTTTAGCAACCAGTCTTGCTTTATTCCTAGTGATAGCTCCATGTTCATCCATCTTATTCCTGTACACCCACTTGGTTCCTATGATGTTCATCTCATGCTTCCTTGGAACCAAAGTCCACACTTCATTGTATTCAAACTGGTTCAGCTCTTCCTGCATTGCTGTTATCCAATTGCTGTCTTGCAGTGCTTCTTCCAAGCTTTTAGGCTCAATCTGTGACACAAAAGCTACTGTTCTGCAGAAGTTATTGAGTGAATTCCTTGTTGAGATTCCTTTCTCAATTTTACCAATTACATTGTCAAGAGTGAGATCCCTTGGAGTCTTCCATTCTTTAGGCAGTCCTGCATTCACAGTAGATTCTTTGACAGAATTTGGATTAGTAGCATCAAGCTCACTAGACTGATTTTGTTGCATAATTGTTCTTAAATCATCCATACCAGGTTCATCCACAACAGATTTGGGCACAGAAAAATCTGTTTCATCAAACACAACATATATAGATTCTTCAACAGCAAGCAATCTTTTGTTATATACTCTATAAGCATGACCATTTATAGCATAATCAATATGTATTCCTTCATCTGATTTAGGATCAAACTTCCCCAGATTATCTTTACCATTATTTAAAACAAAGCATTTGCAGCCAAACACCCTAAGATGACTAATGCTAGGCTTCCTACCTTTATACAATTCATAGGGAGTTTTCTTAAGAAATGGTCTAATCAATGTTCTGTTAAGCACATAAGAAGCAGTATATACAGCATCAGCCCAAAAATATTTAGGTAAACCAGATTCATTTAGCATAGTCCTAGCTAACTCTTCTAGTGATCTATTCTTTCTTTCAACAACACCATTTTGTTGGGGTGTCCTAGGAGCAGAATAACTATGTATGATCCCATATTTTTCACAATATTTATCAAACTTTGCATTTTGAAATTCTCCCCCATGATCACTACGAATCTGTTTTATCCTATTTTCATTCTCATTATGCAGAACCTTTGCAAGTTTCTTAAAGGCTTTATATGCATCATTTTTAGAAGCAAGAAACAAAGTCCATGTATATCTTGAAAAGTCATCAACAATCACCAAAGCATAGTAATTTCCAGCTAAGCTAGCAGTCCTAGATGGTCCAAACAAGTCCATATGCAAAACATCCAAAGCTTTATTTGAAGAAACCATATCTTTTGATTTAAAAGAAGTTTTAATCTGTTTTCCCTTTACACAGGCATCACACAATCTGTTATTTTGAAACTTTATGTTTGGTAAACCAGAAACAAGTTCCTTAGATTTTAGCTTATTCAAGTGATTTGTGTGAATGTGAGCTAGTCTCCTATGCCACAGCCATGACTCATCATTTTTAGATAGCAAACACTCATTTTCAGAACAACTCTTTATAATATCTAGGAGATAAATGTTGTTTACCCTTTTTCCAGTGAACAACACCTTACCAGAATTTTCATTTGAAATTGTACAAGTATTTGCTTCGAAATTGACCTTGTATCCCTTGTCACACAGCTGGCTAATGCTTAGAAGACTATGTTTTAGCCCTTCAACATATAGGACATTCTCAATTGTAGTTGAGTCTTTAGTACCAACATCTCCTCTTCCAAGAATTTTTCCTCTATTGTTATCTCCATATGTGACATGCCCTTCAGCTTTGAGTTTCAGATTTATGAACTGAGTCACATCACCAGTCATGTGCTTTGAGCAGCCACTGTCTAGGTACCATTGGTTTCTCCTGCTGTTTTTCTGCAACAAAACAGATTTAGCATATATGGTACCCCTTTAGTCTAGGGTCCAGCATGATTAACACCTTTCCTTAGGAAGCCACTTGGCCAATCCTTTAGGAACAAGATATTTCCTAGCCTTACATGTTCTAGATACATGACCAGATTTCATACAATAAAAACATGTTGCAGTATGCATTGTTTTTGAATTACTAAAAGAGGAAAAACCTGTTTTGGAAGGAACAAAGAAATTGGACAGCTTTTTCACATTACCTTTCATTCCAGGATTAAATCCTAAACCATTTTTATTGAAAACAGCATTCTGTGAACCTAATAATGTTTCAAGATTTTCTCTTCCCTTAGTGAAATTTGAAAGTGTTTTCAACAAATACTCAACCTGTTTTTCCAGCTTTTTGCAATTATCACAAGTTTTAATTGATGCATGCAAACATGTCAATTCAAGACTAATTAATTCAGTTTTAGCTTTGTGCAGTTCTTCTTCAAGAGCTTTGACCTTTGGTTCAAGTACCTTATTTACTTTATTCAATCTGTTGCACATTACAGCCAACCTGTTTGCTTCATCATGAGTTTCCTTAAAGGCTAATAGCAGTTGATCATAGTTTTCAGAATCAGTGGAGAAAATACTTACTGAGTCAGAGTTGGATCCCTCATCATTCACCATGAAGCAAAGATTTGCTTTTTCACTTTCAGTTGAGGAATCATTGGATGAGGATACATCATTTTCTTCCCATGAGATATATGCTCTTCTACCTTTCCCTTTGTCACTCCTCTTGCTTGCTGATTTTTCTTTACTTTGATTGTTTGGACAATCAGCTTTTATATGACCTGGTTTACCACATCCAAAGCACGTGTAATTGGAAGAATTTGAATCAGTAGGTTGTTTGGAATACCTCTTTTTCTGCTGAGTTCTGTCACGGTTTTTCTTTCTAAGAAATCTGCTGAATTTCCTGGTGAGCAGACTCACAGTCTCATCATGTTCTGGATCACCTTCTTCCTCACTTGTATCATGTTCTATGGTAGTTTTCAGAGCAATTCCTTTGGCCTTCTTTTCCACTGTTTCTTGTTCTTTCAATCTTTTCAGCTCAATTTCATGTTCTATCAGCTTTCCAAAAAGTGCAGCAGTGGACATCTTGGATAAATCTCTGGATTCTGAGATTGCTGTTACCTTAGGCTGCCAGCTCCTATCAAGACATTTTAATACCTTAATGTTAAGCTCTTCCTTGTCAAAGACTTTACCAAGGCCAGTGAGGTGATTTACAATGTGTGTAAATCGTTTCTGCACATCTGCAATACTTTCTTCAGATTGCATTCTGAACAGCTCATACTCCTGAATGAGTGAGTGCTTCCTTGCCCGTTTCACATCATCAGTCCCTTCATGAGTCACCTCTAGTACATCCCACATCTCCTTTGCTGAGTTACATTGAGAGACTCTAAAGAACTCATCCATATTCAGTGCAGATGTGATGATATTCTTGGCTAAAGAATCATATTGGGCCTTTTTCTTCTCAGTTTCACTCCATTCAGACCAAGACTTCTTTATTGTTTCATCTTTGACAACCTGCATAGGTATAAAAGGTCCACTGACCACTGCATCCCAGATTCCCATGTCAATAGATTCCATAAAGATCTTCATCCTGATTTTCCAGAAAGCATAGTTAACACCACCAAACATAGGAGGTCTATTAATAGATGCACCTTCAGCAAAAGGCATTTTAAACTCAGACATCATACACACACTTGAGCAAAATACAAGCCCTAGCTCTTGATACCAATTGTTGGGTCTATTAGTGTCTAAGTTCAAGAGGGGAGGGGTGAATTGAGCTTATAAAATTTTCGCAAGAGCACACAATTTTTCAGTATTCCAGAGGCAAAAAGAACAGATTGTTTTTACATGAAACAGATTGATTCTTCAGAGCAGTCTTAGCACAATTTGAATTTTGTTCAATGTAAAATTGTGATCAACAGAGAATTATGACAGAACCAGATCAGCTTAATATTGTGAGGATGAAGGATACAGCTATGCTTAGAAATCAACCAAAATTTACACAACACAAGATTTCAAGAAGTATGATCCTTTCTTAGGTTTTAATGAATGGTCAGTTTGTTCACAATTCACTTAAACCATTATATGCAGCAACCTTGTTTATGATCAGAAAACTTTAACAAATTAGGAAGAACAGTTTTCGCTTAACCCAGAATTAACAGATTCAATTTCAAAAGAACAGATTTAGTTCTTGACAGAATTAAGCAAAAACCAGAAAAGAGTGCAGGGATGAGAATGCAAGATACACACGTTTTTATACTGGTTCACTCATACAGAGCTACATCCAGTCTCACCTTACCCCAAGGTGGAATTCACTAAAAACAGTGCCAATCACTTACAAACACAGCAGTTCTTGAACACTACAAGAACAACACACACAATGCTGAAAAACCCTATTTCAGCACACCTTGCACTCCAAGAAACCCTATCAAGGAGTGACTAACACTTATACCTTTACAAAACAGAATAAAGGAAAGATTACACCTGAAAAGAAGATGCAAGAACTCAAAACCAGTAGTTCAATTTGCTGCAGAACTGCACCAACACCTTCACCAAGATCAAAGGTTTCCTAGAACAAGCACACTTGAAAATCTCTTTGGAAAACCTTTCAAAAACTCTTTCAGTCCTTCTTCTCACATGGAAATTGTTTGATCTCTGTCAAAAGCGTAATTCCTCAGCACTTCTTCATGTGAGAGAGACTTTTCTTTATATAGAAAACAGTTTCTAACTTCTTTTCAAAAAACAGTTGAAAAGCAGTTATGAAAACAACAGATTCAGTTTTGAACTTAACAGATTTATTTTGTGAAAACTGCCAACTCAGCTTAACAGAAATAACTGTCTGAGTGGTACCTTTGGTGCCCTAACTAACTTGTGAAAAACCTTTCAGCAGACCAAAGAATAAACCTGTTCTTTCACAGTAAAACAGATTAAAGTATAACAAACAGGCCAGCTCAGCTTAACTGAAATAACGAACTGAGCTTTCCCTTGGTGTCTTAACAGAAATTTAGAAAAGCCTTTTAACAGAGAAGAAATAAACAGATTCTTTCTCCATAAAACAGATTTATTTGTGTACTGTTTTAAAACTGTTAAAAACATTTTAAAAAGCTTTTCAAAACTATTTAACAAAAGCCTTTTTAACAGAGAAGAAATAAACAGATTCTTTCTCCATAAAACAGATTTATTTGTGTACTGTTTTAAAACTGTTAAAAACATTTCAAAAGGCTTTTCAAAAACGATTTAACCACATCATGTGCTTGATCTAGACTTGGTTAGGCATCTAGGATAGGTTACACAGCAAAAGGCAATCATACACACTTACAAGCCTAATTACAAAAGAATCTAAAAACCTATTACAATCTTCAAAGCACTCAAGCCATTTTCTTCATCAAACACACATCAAGCCTTGGTAGGGAAGAAGCTTCCTCCAACTTCAACAATCTCCCCCTGTTTGATGGAGACAAATTCCCTTGCTTTGCACAGCTTTGAAGAAAGATCATGACCAAATCTGTACAGAACTATATACAAAGAAAACAGGTGTTAAAGCAGAACAACAGATTTAGAAATGATATACCTGCAGATTTAACATCTGAATTATATCAGCAGCCACTGTGAATATCATCTGCAGAACCTGTACCAGGCTATTCTTAGGTTGTTCTCTAGGCTATTCTTCTCCCCCTTTGGATTCATCAAACAGAATGGGAGCACAAAATACCACAGAAACAATAATAGCCATACATAACAGTTCAAATAAAACCAATAAACCATAGAGGTTCATTCCATACTCCAACATTTCAACAAAATACATTGAAGCCTTTCAATCTTATGCTTAACAGTTCTCCGGCAAAACCATCATTATAGGATAATACAAATAGTACTGATAAGATAAAGGACCTCGGGCACACTTGTAGTCCCCTGAGGCAGGTGGGAAATAAAACCTTACATATCGCATCTTAGCAGCCTCCTTAGCAGCCTCAGCCTCGGTGATCTTATATTCAACGAGAACCGACATCTCATTTAACAGAATGATAGAAACTGTTTTAGACAAGGTTGTTGCCTTCATAAAAGAGTCAAGGTATTCCGAGTTAATTTTCATTGACATTGAAACAGTTTCATTCGTATCATTCATATTTATGACAGTGACTTCTTCAGGCTGGAACCAAAAAGTGGCTTCTTCAGGCTGCAACCAAAAACATAACATTGCATTGTAAGAATTGGACATTGCCCACCATTAACAAATAGCACAAACAAGAAAGATTGCTAAAAACTAATTGCAGGAACAAAGAATAAAACCATCTCACATTGGGCACGTCAGTATTTTGCCTGCGGAATATATCTACAGATCCAAGACTTCCATTGCTGAAAAATTTTATTCCCTCCTCAATGAGGGAAATCACAACTACAAATAGCAGATTTTATAGGCATCAAATAACAGATAACAGAAAAAAAAAATAACAGATAACAGAAAAAGAAAACAAATAACAGAAAAAAAAACACATTAATTACCAATTTTGCCAAAGTCATTAATATGATAGATGATCCTATAAAATTCAGAGGATGGCATCTTAATAGTGGCTAGGTATTCCACATCCTTAGTCTCATCTTTATAACGTCGCGGGCTGAGATCCTCCTCGCTCATCTTAAATCTAAAAATTGTATTTCCCCTGTAACAAAGACGTCAATTCATAATTCATTCGTCAGTATCAAATGTTGTAAGAATAAAAGGGTGTTATTTTGACTTGTCTCACATTATCAAATGTTGTAAGAATGACTTGAAAATCAAATAAAAACGTGATAGTGAGATATCATTTCGACGATCCTTACACTATCAAACAATAAGAAGACATAAAGAAACCGTGAAATTATAGGAAAATTATGTAAAAATATGTTATGAGGTGTTATTCTTATGAGTCTCACACTATATATCATACCATGAAAAATGTGAACATCATATAGAAGTGTGATATGTAGTGTTATTCCAGCAATCCTTACACTATAATTAAGACCATGAAATGACACAAAGGTCATCTAGAAGCATGATAAGGGGTGTGGTTTTGTTTTGATGATTATATGCTGATAATACCATTTATCAAAATATTTATTTTTATAACTTTTCTATTGATTTTGTTTTAAGTAGGTAGTAACATAAACTTATTTCTAATTTTACTTGTGTAATTTTTTAAAAGTATATAAAATAATTTTTCTTGATAGTAATAAAATAATTAAAACATTTTTATTTTATGATTTTTCAATATTTTAATATTGAAAATAATTTCCCAATACTATTATTTTAATATTTTTTCATATTATATTTAATTTTAAATTTATTTTTTATTATATATTTATTTTTAAACTCATCACAAAATTTATAGAACTCTAAGAATTGTTAAACTATATTTTTTATAAAGATTACAATTGATGAATTCAAGTACTAATTCTTAAATTCGTTGCAACATTACACAACCTAATTCTTCGTTTTCTTGGAATTTTAATTATGCTTGCTTAAAATAGTTATAGTTTGTAATTCAAGTTTTTTACAATATAAAAAAGACAATTTTTTTAAGAAAATAGTTTGGGTTAGAATCAGAATTTGCTGTAATTTAAGCCTAAATTGTATAAATTCACCTAACTTTCACCAACACTTTCAACACCTAATCAACTCGACAGTATAGTTGGTAGGTACAAATATAGTTGGTCTACAAATGTAATTTATATTTAGTTTTATTAATAGCAAAAGAATATGTAAAACAAAAAATTTATATATAACGATAATTCATATTTTTTATATAACAACGTTATAACTTTCAATCTTATTATTTTAATATATTTTTATATCATTTAATTTCAAAACAAATATTAATATTGGAAAACATGATCAAACTCTTCTTTAGCAATATTTTTTTTACATAGAAGTCCGACAAATTAGCAATCTCTAAGTTTTGTTGAATACTAATGAGTAAATTCTGTTGAAGAAGAAGTGCACAGTAAACATTATTAAAAGAAATTTTATTCCAGTTTCGGAGTTTAATTTTCAACCTTTTTAACTTATGTTGCAAAATAAACATAGGACAACCGACAACCTTATTAGCCCAAAAATCATGAATAAACTTCAGACATAAAGTGTCCTAAAGCCACAGAGAAAAGAAACGAAAATTTGTTAACCTTACTCAAAGAATTACTAGCAAGACTAACAAAAATAGAGGAATGATCCAAATAGTTTTTAACAAGAACCTGATAAGTACAAGAATCTCATTCATCCATACACACTCAATTACATAAAGCCCTATCCAATCTTTTATGAATTTTATATAACTCTCTCCTTCTATTACACTAAGCATAACAAGATTCAGTAAAGAGTATACAAAACAAAAAAAAACTTTTTTTTTTCACTCTCTTGTATTCAATTGAGGATGATATATTGACAACATACTTCACTATATAACCTCTAATTGATGATATAAAAAAATTATATTTTTATCATTTCATAAAAAAATTGAAATTTTAGAAAAAAAAAAAAGTTGTAGAGTGTAACCAGGTTATATATATATATTTTATTTTTTTTCTATTCCAATTCTATTTAGTTGATTGATTGCATTTAATGTCAATCAGTTGATATCATAGTTATTTATTTTGGTTTATAGCTATCTTTGGATTGATGGTGTGCTATGATTCATTCATTTGTAGGGAAAGTTGGACCGGTTGGTTGTGGGCTACCTAATTTGTTTTTATTTTAGAAAATGTTTTCTGGAGTACACTTCATGAATTTGGTAAAAGGTGTTCCAGAAAATATAATCCAAAAATCATTTTAAAATAATAAAATTGTTTTTCTCAAAAATTGATAAAAGTTTTTCCTGTTGAGAAGCAGCAGAGAATAAAGCTGGTTCGGGTGACTCAAACCCTCAATTAAATATTTTTGTATTTTTGTTGGTAAAAATATGTATTTCTCTAATCCTCTTCATTTCATAGGTAAAGATTTAAAGGGAAAGTTACTTGATGGTGGTGTTTTTATTTTTTGTCATTTTTATTTATTTATGTAATAATATATATAATAATATATATATAATAACATCTTTTATTTTTATTATTTTTTATCATAATTATTATATTATGATATTCATATTTTATTCTATGTGCTTTTTCTTCATATTTTTTTCTTTATAAAAAATCTACATTTTAATCAATCAATATAAAAAGTTTCAAAATATATAAATAAATATAATAATAAATTTATATATATTAAAATAATATTATTTTATATTTCGATAATATTAAATAACACGTATTTTTCTAAAAATAATTGTTTATCAGTATCAAAATAACTTATTTAATTGTGCGAAAAATAATTTAACATGTTTCAATTAATTCAAATCTACGTAAAAATACATTATATTTTATTAATTAAATATTTTTAAATACAAAAATAAATTTGTAAAATTACATTTTACATTTTTAAACAAAAATAAAAAAATCTCATAATTATTTCATCACTCACAAACTATAAATTTTTTCATCACTCACAAACTATAAATTTTCTTCCTATTTCCATCCTCTTATATCTTAATCCACACGATCTCATTTTTTTCGAACTTTCTTTTCCCCTCCTCACAGATTCCTCACAGATTCACTCTCTGAAATGCTCCCACATAATCTCTTCAATCCACATACACACACTTAGAAAAGGTTTTAAGGTTGTGAATGAGATTATCGATATACCTATTCTGTCGGTCTTCATTCACAAACAAATCCTTCATCTCTTTAATTCTTTCTCTGTAGATCTTTCCCTCTTCTTCAACCACAACCAGTTTCAACGACTCAGCCACCGAGTCACTCGAGAACGATCCATCTTCTTCATCTCTGGGCACAGAATACCCCATCTTCTTCTCCTCCAACACTCGAGCATTTATCCCTTGATCTGACAAGAACGTTAACAGAACCAACGCTTTCTCGTTCTGAATACCCTCCACCACAGAGGTCCAACCGGAGTGAGTCAAGAACCCACCAACCGCCACGTGTTCCAATATCTTCAACTGCGGCGCCCAACTCCTGCACACAACCCCACGCGCCTTCGTTCGCTCCTCGAACCCTTCCGGCAACCGCAGCACATCTGGGTCAGACGGCCCGCGCTGAACCCTCAACACCCACAAAAAAGGAAGCTCCGATTTCTCCAAACCCAAAGCTATCTCCGTCACTTCTTCTTGCGTCGGTTTCGCTTCGCTCCCGAACGCCACGTACACGACTCTCCCACGCGCCTGCTTGTCCAACCACTCCTTCATCCACCGCCACGTCTCGTTGTCCTCGCTGCCGACAGGCGCCGTGCTGGGGAGCTGCCCTGCCGGGAGAACTGGCTTCCCGTAAATGTTCTCCAGCAGATGAAACCACTCCGGCTCGAACTCGGTGCAGCCTCGAACGACAGCGATATCGCAGTTCTGAATACTGGCACCGAAGCGGTACGTGTCGGAAACGCCGGTGTTGTTTTGGGCGGAGAGACTGTCGACGATTCGCATGATCTCGTAGTAACGGTAGGCGACGGTGGTGGGAAAAGTGACCCAGGGAGGAACAACGATGTACTCTTCAGGTTTTTGACGGGGTGAATCGTTGGCTGTGAGATAGGAAGGGGGTCCTATGAAACCCAGTACGGATGCAGTGAAAATGCTGTAAAAGGCGGTTTTGATGCCAAGTTTGGAAGCCACAGAAGCTGCCCAAAAGGGAACGAAGTCGTAGAAAAGCCAATCGGCTTTGGAAGATTCGAGAAAACGGGTGAAGGGTTGTTCCAAAGCATCGTAGGCTTTCTTCAGGTATTGAACGGCGTCGTAGGGGACGTCGGTGGTGGCCTCTGCGTTTTCTGGAAGGTTCTGGAGTTTGGGCAGTGGAAGCTTGACGAAGTTGATGAGTGTGGGTGAAAGTTTGGGGAGACGGTCTATGTTTCGTGGGGTGGATACGAAGCTCACACGGTGGCCCTTCTCAGCGATGAGCTTGGCTAGCTCAAGGTTTGGGATCATGTGTCCAAAGGCTAGCCATGGAAACATCACTATGTGAAGAACACTTTCCTTCTCTTGGAACATTTTTTCAGCTACTTCTTCCTTTTTCACTGGGAGTTACATTTTAACCAGAAACTAAGAGGATCATTTATAGCATTTCTGCAAGGAAAACTTTATTTTCAAATAGAAAATGATAATGATAAGTTATCAACTCTTATAATTGTATAAATCTCTTGTGATAGATTTAGAAATATATAGTAAAAGTTAAATTTATAATTAAATAATATGAAAAAGTATTAAAATAATAGTATTAGAAATTGTAATATAATGTATAAAAAATTGGAATTATTTTCTTTTCGAATGATAATACTCTTTAACAAACAATTATAATAATATAGTAATAATAATTAAAACCTTAGCATAAAAATAATAATTTACAAGATAGGGTTTAGGGTTTCAAATAATGCATTCTCACATGACATTTCAGTGGCAGTAGCTAGTGATGATTGGACAGTAATGATTGAAGAATCCGACAAGACAAATAAAATTAAAAAAATAGACACTTCTCACACTATGAATAGATTTATACATTAGGATTTAAATTGGTATTATATTTATAATATTTTTATGTTTATCAAATCCTAAAACAATAACGGATTAAATTCTATTTCTACTGATCAAATTAATTAATAAAATATTAATATTTAAGTCGTCGATGTAGTCATAAATTAGTAACTAGTCACCAATATCGTGATTAATAAAAGAAATCATTTAACAAGTGAATAATCGGTCGTTTATGTTCTTTATTTGTGTTTCTTGAATATTTAAAATAATATTTTACAATTACAATACATTAGGCAGTGGTGTATATATTTTAGGTTTATATGATTGATTGCGAATGAAAATATGAATAATGTAAACATGATTTGATTTATGTTAGCATATTTTCATAGTAGTAAGTATAAAAAAAAGCCACATCATGTTGCATAAATTTTCATAATAAATGTTTAACAATTTTTTAAAAAGATTTTTAGCAATTTCACAGTAATAAAATTGGATTCGAAATAAATCACAAAATATTGATTTTGTTTGCTTTAGATGTTATATTAACTTAAAACTAAACTAAATGAAATCATATTTTATTTTATTTTTATTTTTATTTGGGTAATTTTTTTATAAATGCTATTTGCATCATTGGTCTTCTTTTGTAACATTCTAGACCAACATTGGAACCTTTTTGTTATTCAGCATCAGACTCTAACGTGACGAATGACTCATACTTGGACATGTTAAAACGTGACAAAAGTATATTAACTTAATTTAATTACGAGAGTCATTTCAATAATTTTCATAATATAATAATCTAAATAATAATAATTTTCTTGAAGAGAAATACAAGGTGAAATTCAAAAATGGAAACCAACCATTAATAATAATAATAATTTTTAGCTGAAAAGAATCATGGGCTTTTACTTTATGAGAGGAGACAATTGTGTTTCCCTATTTTGTCTTTGTTTTATATGATCATATATATATTAGAAAACGCTGGTTTACAATTTAAAAGATGATATATATTAGAAAATTAACTTTCAATTTATATAAATTTTATAAAATCGATTTATAAAATAAAATTTATATTCTTTTAAATATTGTAAAATATTTTAATTTTAATGGATGGATCTCAAACAGTATATTAATTTTTTTACAATACACTGTTATACATAACTATTATTACTGATATTACAATGGGTCCATATTATTTTATAAGGACATGGATGTAGCAGTAAGCACAAATAAAGTCATTCATGGTGGGGTCAATATGGATGGATGATAATGAAAATAATGTAACATGTTTCTGTCCAAGGAACACGAGAAACATGTTTTTCTAAATATCGTGGGAAAAGAGATGTAATCAATATTTATTTTTGGCGTATTATTTATTAATTTATTTATTTTTCTTCTTTCACTCTTAATAAGTTAATATTTTTTCAAGTTAATAGTGGATGAATGAAATTTTGTAGGGATAATAATCTATTTACAACCCACAATTTTTATATAATTATATTATAATTTTTAATATTATTATTTAATTTTAAACTGATATTTTATTATATATTTATTTCTAAATTCATCACATAATAAAAATATTATATATAACTTCAAAAATTATCAAAAAGTATCATTTTCCATTTTTTATACATATATCCTTTTCCTGACACTTCTCATTGCAAGAACAACAATCATATAAATTTACACCCGTGACTCAATCTTTGTTTGTAGTCAGACAAATTGAATTTTGAACAGGGAAAGTTATATGTTATATTTCTTTAAAATAATTTATGTTCAAAATGATTTTACAATTATCTTTTTAATTTTTTAATTTTCACTCATTTCTTACAATTTTTTGTTCTTCTCTTCACTGTTACTATTTACATGCTTAACTTTTGAAAAAAACAAATAAGTTGATGACTGGAATTTGAAAGGAGGTGTGAATAGTCATGCTTTCTCATCAATGTCCCCTTCGTCTTTCTCTGGAGCTGGCCACCTGCGTTATGATCCTGTCTGAATTTAGTTATTTATTTTGTACTGAGTTAAAGTATTTTTCTCATATTTTATTATATATATATATATGTGTGTAATTTATTATATATTTGTAATTTCGTATAATTTAATAATTTTTGTTCTACAACTTTGAATAACTTTATTAATATGTAATTATATATTTATAATTTACTAATTCATTTTGTACTAATTTAAAGTAATTTATTAATATGTTATTATGTGTATGACTTGGATGACTGATTGTGTCATTTGTAGGTTACGAATTTCAAAGGCCTACTTAACAGAGACTCTTAAGGGCTGCTTCTTCCTGCACCTCCATACCTTCTTGTGCCACCCCCATAAATTTTTCTTATTCCAAAATTACCCTTTTCAATATTCTGGATTACATAATCTAAAAAATCTTTTTTTAGATTCAAAATTAGCTTCCGGATTATGTAATCCGAAAGTCTTTTGTGATTAGCTTCCGGATTACATAATCCGGAAGTCTTTTCTATACATAAGATTAGCTTCCAGATTATGTAATCCGAAAGTCTTTTTTTCAGATGTGTTATTAGCTTCCAGATTACATAATCCGGAAGTCTTTTCTAAATATGAAATTGACTTCCGAATTATGTAATCCAGATAAATTCCGGATTACATAATCCATAGGCTTATTATTTCAAATCCAAGGAGGTGAACAAAAAAAGGATAAAATGGTATTTTCATATTTAATAAGGGGGTGGCACAAGAAGGTATGGAGGTATAGGAAGAAAGAGTCCTCTTAAGACATATATCTCTTACTCCAAAACAAACAAGTTATGAAGGTTGTTTGGGAAGAGAATGAAAGATTATTCCATCCACGGCCACATGCGATATGGTAATGAGCCACGTGGAATTCGTCCATTCAAGTGTAAAAGACATGATACATGTTGCTAGATTTGAACACCTGCTGATCTTTAGAAATATATAGACATCGATCACTGATGAACATCTACAGAAAGCATGCTGAGAGAAAGATATACACATCTAAATATTTCAACTTGTACAGATTATTAGGAGGATCATTGAAATACTCAGAAGAATATTTACAAACCATGACAACTTTTCACTTTGTGTGGTAGTAAAAATATTACCTTGAAGTGGGTTAGTGGGCAAAACAATAATTTTTCATGCATTGTTTCTACTTTCTTCCGACATAAGATCCCAACTTAGACAAATCTGGAATCCAGAATGACAACTCAGATGATCCAGTAGCAAACATAAGACTTCCAGGAGCCCATTTTATTACAAGAGGTCCGGTATCAGAAGTTGCACTCCTCCAACTTGCAACCTAGACAAGGCAAAAAGAATTAACATCGCAGTGGTAAGTGCTATTCGTACTTATATTCACGAACGGAAAATACTATGTTAACCGAAGTAGATTTTGAAGCTAAACAACACATGCTAAATTTTTTTTTTCAGGCATAACCGCTTTAAGTATAATTAAAAAGTTCAAATTTCACACACAATTTGACAGGCTTCAAAATAGTATATTTTGTTATTTCTATCTACTTAATAAAACAGACTCAGGAGAGGAAAATAGAAAAATACTAAAGAATTATTAACAATTATAACTGGCTCTTATCCCATCAAAAGTGATGACTGGGTGTATACTGTAGCACACGTTAAGGAAAAAGGAGTCAGTTGTTGAAAAGAGATTAGTTGTCTGGTGATATCTAATGTCAAATAAAAAGAAAGAAGAAGTCCTGCAAAAACTCTTTTTTTATGTATTCTGAAAAGCCTATGTAGGAATAGATTCTCCTAGTCTAAAACTATATTTCAATTTTCTCTTTTACACTTTTCTGCAATCTATAGATATACTACTGTGTATATCAAATACTCACTCAATTCACTTAATCAAATATTCAAGCATAGCCATTTAGAGGTAATAAGTAATTTTATGTCAAAACTACTTTCAGTCCATTATTAACAGTTTGCAATTAGGAAATAAATGACTGAATTCACAATGAAAGAGTAGGACATTCTGAAAAATGAAACAGAAATATAAAGTTGAAAGCATATCATCCTGATTGGAGAAAAAATATATTAACAGTTATTAAATTGCAATCCAAACAAAAATGTGCGAAGAAAATATCTATGAAAAAAGAAAGGATATAGCTTATCATACTTCTTTGCCACTTCGAACACTCCATGCATAGATGCTTCCATCCCCAGAACCTGTCAAAGAATTCAAGTTAAGCATAACAAACCAGCACAGGCGGTAAGCAGCAACCAACAGGATCCCATAAGTAGGAAAAAATATTGAAAATGTGAGACAGAAAAACCACACCATGATGCATGCCTTTTAAAATAATCCAATACAAATCTTTCTTCCAAAACACTATTTCAGGCAAGAAATAACAGCGTAATAAAAAGTTAAATGTGCAAAAAATGTGTATACCAAATGAATAATGATCATAAATTCTTGGAATGATCTGAAAATGCTTACCAGATATTACAAACATTCCCTCTGGGCTGAAAGAAGCTTCTAATGTGGAGTTGCATGAGACAGGTGTGACATTATATGTGGATAACTACGAAAATATAACGAGAGAAAAATCAAGCATAAAACCTTTAAAAGCACAATAAATTAAGTGAAAGAACTACAAGGTAAAAAGTGGATTGGGTTAGCAAGGAGAGACACTAACAAGTGTGCCACGAAATGAATCAAGTACATGAATATGCCCATCTGCCGTTGTTAAAAGGATGAGACTCCCATCATTACTAAATTTCACAACATTTGCATCAGAAGTATCTCCCCCAACAGAAAATATCTCAAAGGGACCCTGTAGCAAGTGAAATTCACGACATTAGATTATTAGTGTATGTCACAATTAACATACAACAAAAGCCAAGCTTTATACATATTCATATTCTCATTTTGAATCTGCAAACCTTTTCATACTTGCGAGCATCAAACATTCTTATGAATCCTCCAAAGGCAACTGCAAAGACAAGCCCTTGATCGTCATATGATATAGCAGGCCTTCCTTGTACACGTAACAGTCCCTATTTATTTTTAAAGTAAGAATCCCCTATAAAATTTATATGATGTATTGTATAATAAACAAAAGGATATAGAATAAACAAGTACCAGTATGCACATGACACTACCTGACACTTTTCAGCCCTTTGATCCCATAGTAAAACAGTTCGATCTAGAGAACCAGATATAAAGCAGTCTTTCCGAGAGCACAAGCTTAGCGACACAACCCTGGGAAAAAATTATATTCTTTTATAATTATAAAATGGAATGAACTTGAGTAATGTATATTATGATATGAGATTTAAATGTATGAATTACAAAATGACAGATACCAAACCTGTCATGGTGACCTTTGAAATATCTCAAATACTTGTTATCATGTAATGATAGAAGCCGCAAAGATTCTGGATTAATTGAAATTTTTTATAATGGGTATACAAAATTTACTGACCATACCAAGATCATTGAAGATGAAAGCAAGAAACGTACCATCCCAACCATTTTTTGAAGAGTATATGACAGTTGTAGGATGAGATGTGAAGCAAACCAGGTCAACCCCATACTTCTTGCTATTAATTGTCTTCAAACATCTGACAACAAATATGTTGATGCATACATGGAGATCAGTTACAAAATCGGAAGAATGGCAAGAAATTTCAAAGAATCAAATAACATTACTATTAAGCTCTCTATTTACTCCATAATCCATGTTAACCATTTAGCTGTAAATGATGGAACAATTTGTAGCTGTCAAATTACATATGTCATTTAAAAATGCTAATAAACCCAATCAGTTAAAAGTATTTGTCACATCAAATCAAATAATGATGCAATCTTCTTAAATCATACTAGAGATGTAAATCGATAAGACGATGCAACAATTTCAGTAAACTTGAGGATAAAAAGAATGTATCTAACCATTCATTAAATTGTGTATATAATTAGAGCAATAGATAAAATGGGGCTTACGTCCCACTGGTAACCTCATACAGTCGAATGGATTCATCATCACTAGCAGTCACTAGATAACTGGATGCCCTGTGAAAGTCCAAGGAACTAATTCTACCATTCTGAAAAACACATGAGCACAAAAATTAAAGAAAAGAATACAATGAAAAAGAAATTTGAGGTTGCCGAATCCCAAAACATTAGAAACACTGCCCTAATCTAAAATAAGAACAGAAAATGTAATGGCAGAATTGCTGACATAGTCTTTGAAGGCCATTCCTACTTCCATACTCTGAAGAATTTCTTCACTGAGTTCCAAAGAGACCTTCTCTTCTCTCTCCGTTTGTGTCCCTAAGAACACTCAAAGCGTAAGAAAATCAAGGGGAAAGGAAAACATAACATAGAAAATCAATAAGAATTTTGAAATACCTCCCATCTTTTCGCTAACTTTTGAATTTTGTGACTGTGGCCGTTCAAAAATTGGAAGAAACCTTACACAGTTTTTGAATTGCGTGTGAAGTAACAGGGAGAACAGAAAATGGAAAGAAGCGTTCCCACACCCTCGAACCTAGTGAACTCGTAGTGGAGTTGTTCTTTAGTAGGTTCGGGTCAACTCGCCGAAACTCGCTCAACCTTGTGTAAAATCGCGAGTTCAGAAACCACACAGCGGGCTCGGTTGGACACTAGGAAAAAAAAAAAAACGCTTCTAGGGCCACGATTTATTACATTACTTTTATTATTAACATATCACCCAAAAAAATGCTATAAACTAGTTTTTTTTTTCACTAATCATATAAAGAATAGATATTTCAATGTACCTAAATTACATGTAAGAAACATGTTGAAAAAAAGTATAAGTAAAAGAAATAAGAATGTTAGGTTAAGTAGTGATATTGAATTAAAACGAATATAAAAATGTTAGAAATGAGGATATTTTATTGTTCATATGTGTAATTGTTCTTGTTATGACATTCATTCTAACAATAAGAGAATTTTTTTGTTTAGTTTGAAATAAATTGTTCCATCTTGTTATGGATAAGTATACTTAATAGTTTTTCCGATTCTTTATATCTCATGTGGGGATTAGAAATGAAACTTGAATTTTTTTACTTGAAGTCACTTTAACTTTGAATCAGAACACCAACATTACAAGCTTCATGTCAAACTTTTCATTTAACTTTTTTGAGCTTAAAGCAGCCTGAACCTCTTTAAGAGAGAGTCTCTTAAGAACACATCAACAACAATGTTTGATCCTCATAATAAATTTGAACACCAATATTCTTTAAATCAAGAATTAATTACTTAAATTCATTTAAATGTTCATTAATTGTTTTTTCACTTCTCATCTTATATGATTATATGAATACAATGTTTGTTTCAGATACATACAATTCACTATTACAAGCTCTTAAGCTTTGTCTATAGTCTCGTTGCAATCTTCTTCTTCAATGCTTACCTCAAAACCTTGTCACTAAGGCTAAAAAAATCATGTCTTAAACCTTCTCCAACAAAGTTTTTGTTTTTGTCGTGGTTGCATCAAACTTAATTAAATTCTCCTTCTAAAGCTTCAACTGGTAAAGATAGATGATTTTGAAACATCCAACAACATATATAACATCTAGTAACCTTAAAAAGATTTTACTAATTAAACCAATCTACATACTATAGATTCATAAATTTCATTAACTATTTTTTTAGAATAAATAAAGTGTCTTCTATTATCATTGCAACAAGTGATGTAATATCCTAATAGTTTTTTTGGGTAATGTTGTAATATACTATGTAGCTTACTATTAATTTAATACAAATTTCAATTCGTTGTCTTTCCATCCTTTAGATTTTATGGGTCACTTTCTTATTTATTTCATTCCAATCGTTCATTGAATTTAGTCCAAGAGTTGATTTCTTCAATGTATTTTAATTTCAATTGAATATTGTAAACCTACTTCTATAAAAGTCCTATTCAAAGAATTTGTTAAGTCTCAAAAAACTCATCTGGTCAATCTTATTATTGCTAGATTGGTCAATCTCAAAAAATGTGAGGCATATATGTGAATACTATATCATATTTCTGCGTGTTTTGTAGCCTTCGAAGTTTTGTTTTAGAAGGATTTGGACTCAGTCAATTATGTTTTTCTCATGGAATAGATTCATTAAAACAATATATATATATATATATTATGTATATATATATATATAGATGATTTAAAAATAATATTTGACTTTTAGTTTATATATATTTTTAGTTTTGGTTATTTTATTTAGTGTGATATTTTTTAATATAATGATTGTGTTTTAAATTCTATAATATTTTTAATTTTATTTTAGAGTAGTTTCTTTAAAAATATTTAAAGAAACTAAAAGCAAATTATCTACAGAATAACGATTATAAAATATATTTTAAAGAGTAAAACAAAATAAAATAAGTAAACTATTTTTAAAGATCACAATGAAATATGACAATTATTTATGGATTAAAAATATATTTAAATTTTTATTCTATTTATATTTTAATGGTTTTATAATAATATTTTATTTGATGTTATTGAAGCATTAACAATATAATTACTCTGAGAGATACTATCTGTCTAGTAAATTTTACAATTTTTAAAAAAATATATAATTAAATAATGATGTAATATTAAAGAGTGATAAACACAAAATATTATTGGATAAACTGTCATATAAGTTGTTGTATGAATACTATAAAAGTTCTAATTGGTAAAAAAAATGATTGTACACTGTTAATGAATAACAAATTATCATTCATATATCACTTTTAAGATCATTAGGGTAAAAACTACTAAAAACCATCTTATATTACTTTGTAAAGTGAAGTTAAATTTAAAGTTAATTTTAAAACATAATGTCAAAGTCCATTCACTTTAGATTATAAAATATAAGAACAAGATAGTCTCTTTGTTTTATATATAATATAAATATAAATATAATAAATATTAATCATTTCAAGAATTTATAATAATATTATATTTAATAAAAAGTTTACACCAATTTTATGATGAAATTCTTGTCTTCATTTTCTTTAAAATACTAAAATTTTAGCATTAGTTTTAATCTCTATTATAAAATTGTGAATAGATTTGTCTTATATCATTTTAGTCCTAATTATTAATTGAAAACCATTGGATATTTTTCAATCCATAATTATTAATTGAAGAGATTCCTAAAGTCTTACAAGGTGTAAGTCATAGCTCAAACAATATTTTAACTTTATGGTTTTGACAAATTCTACTTTGTGTGATGTTGTTGAAGGTAACATTATTTAGTAAATATCTAACGGGAATTGACTTCATTATTTACATATAACATTAATATAGATAGATTACAGTGCCTTGATTGTTTCCTCCAGTTGCAAGAATAAATTAATCTCGTTATTCACTCACGATTCTAGTGTACACTTATTTACAGCTTCCTATAAACCGCAATGCAATCAGAACTGCATTCATCTTTCATGTCCTCGTTCCATTTCCTGCTTCTATTTGAACAGAAGAGCTTCTTTTGGCCTTTTAAGAAGAGACAGAACTGTGGCTGCAATGTGTTTTGATGAAAGTCCTGCTTCTTCAACCTGATCCTGAGGTGATCCATGATCAATGTACCTATCAGGAAGCATCATTGCTCTCCACTGCAGCCAAACCAAAAGGGGTGATAATAGTCAGAACTGCACATGAAAGAATAATAATATGAAAATGACATCTTATAGAGAGCCACTTACCTTTAGAGGTCCATCTAGGATACCAGATAAGCTCAAGAATTGAGAAACATGTGATCCAAAACCACCAATAGACCCCTCTTCCACTGTGATTAGTATTTCATGCTCTTTAGCGAGTAGCCTGATGAGATCAGTATCCAATGGTTTGCAAAACCTGGCATCAGCAACTGTCACATTAACTCCTACTTCTTCTTTAAGCAATTCTGAAGCATGCATGCATTGTTGGACTACAGAACCATATCCCAAAATAGCAACTCTGCTGCCTTCCATCAGAATTCTGCCTTTTCCTATCTACACCACCAAAACAATTTCTCAGCATTTAAACAATTTCTACACCACCATAAGATTCAGTTTAGGATATACATGTTAGTCACTGATTCTCACCTCAAGTGGGGTTCCTTTGTTATTCAGTGGCAAAGTGGCTCCAATTCCATTTCCCCTTGGAAATCTGAAGCAGCTTGGTCTGTCATCTATAGTTGCTGCTGTTGCAACCATGTGCATCAGTTCAGCTTCATCAGAAGGAGCCATGACCACCATGTTGGGGAGGCAAGCCATGTAAGTGATGTCAAATGCTCCACAGTGGGTTGGTCCATCTGCTCCAACCAAACCAGCTCTATCCAGAGCAAAGCGGACAGGTAGCTTTTGAAGATCAACATCATGGACTACCTACATGCACAAATTAAATCACAGTCATCAGATTTTCTTATCACAGTTAATAACTTAAAAATAAACTTAAATTTGAACTATTTTGGACTATTTTTCATTGAACCATATTGGCTCACCTGATCATATCCACGTTGGAGGAATGATGAATAAATGGCACAAAAGGGCTTGAGGCCTTCAGCAGCTAAACCAGCAGCAAATGTAACAGCATGTTGTTCGGCTATGCCCACATCGAAACAGCGATCGGGAAACCTTTTCTGGAAATAATTTAAGCCGGTACCACCACCCATTGCTGCGTGAATGCCCACTATCTTGTTGTCTATTTCAGCTTCCTTTATCAGAGACTCAGCAAAGTACTGTGTGTATGAAAGTGTTGGGGATTTTGTCTTGAATTGCTGGCCTGTTTTTGGATCAAACTTAACAACTCCTGAAAGTATGACAGGGTAACTTTTGTATTAGATCTAAGAATTGATTTAAGAATTGATTTTACAATTTCCAAATTCTCATAGTGATTTATTAAGAAATATCCCTTTCTCACCGTGCATTCTATCAGCTGCTTTTTCTGCAGGGGGGTATCCCTTTCCTTTTTCTGTCACAATATGAATCAAAACCGGACCTGGAGCAGGAATTGCTTTGACTTTTTGAAAGATGGTGACTAGATCTTCAATGTTATGACCATCCACAGGACCTATGTAGTACAAGCCAAGTTCTTCAAATAATGTAGATCCAGAACCGCTGATCATGCCTCTTGCATACTCATCCACTTTGGCTGCAACCTGGTGTGTTTGTCCTCCTATTTGTTTCGTGATGCTCTTCAGAAATAAAATTGGATGAAATAAATGCCACATCTTATTGAAAATTTGACATGATCACTGAAATCATGGCGTTGGCTAAGAATATGATAAATTTAAGAGGCTTACTTTTGCAGCTTCTCTAAGTTGGCGGAATTCTGTACTCGCTTGAATTTTGCTCAAAGTACTGCTGAGGGCTCCAACAGGAGTTGCAGGGCCATCAAGTGTGGCAGTTGGTAAAGAGACTTGCTTGTTGTCATTCAGTATTACTATCATGTTAGAATCAAGGAACCCTGCATTGTTCATGGCCTCATAAGCTTGGCCTGCTGTCAATGCCCCATCTCCTATCACTGATATGATGCTGTTCTTCTTCCCCAGTAGATCACGTGCAACGGCCATGCCTATTAAATATTGAGAATTGTTGCTCAATCACTGAGATAAGTGCTTCTGCACATATATTTGATGAACATGTATTGATCTTAAAATATAAGAATCTCACCAAGACCAGCAGATATGCTTGTAGAACTGTGTCCAACCCCAAAAGCATCATGAACACTCTCATCCCTTTTAGGAAAACCTGCTAGCCCCGAAGTCTTCCTAATGGTGTGCATTCTGGATCTTCTACCTGTGAGAATCTTGTGTGGGTATGCCTGCAATTTGCTTACTTTTTAGACTCCCTTACACATAGCAAACACACCAAACATGATATAATGATGGAAACTTGTAGCAAATTTCTCTAAATGAAGAATATTTTTTTTTTTGCTTTTTAATTTCAATTAGAAAGCAAGAACAAACAAACAAGACGAAAGATTACCTGATGACCAACATCCCATATAATTTTGTCTTCAGGGGTGTTGAAAACATGGTGCAAAGCCACTGATAACTCCACCACTCCCAAGCTTGAGCTAAGATGCCCACCAGTGTTTGAAACACTGTGTACAATATCTGCCCTCAGCTCTGCTGCAAGTTGCTCAAGATCCTGACAAATACATGCGATGCTTTTCACAAACAAGCCAACAAAACTCAAAGAAAACAAAACTGCCGTGTCAGCCACAGAGAAGAACAAAAGATTCCTAGTTTGAAACCTGTGTGGAAAGATTCTTCATGTGAATTGGGTGGTTGACTGTGTCCAACAATGGTGTCTGTGGTTTCTCTCCTGAGTAATTGATCTTCCATCCGTCTTTGTCTTTCCTGATGATAGTCTTCTCCACGTCACCCGAGTCACTTGCTGAAACTCTGACGCAGAACTGAGAAGCACAATAATACATGAGCCATGTTTGCAGCATAAGTGAAAAAAGAATTGTGAAGTTGTTGTTAAGAAAAGGAAGATGAGTGATCCCTTAAGGAATAAAAAGACAGTATGATTGATTCACCAACCTTGTTTCTGCAGTGATAGTTGGCTTTGTGGGATGGGGAGAAAGAATAGTTTGGCTTAAGAAAGGTAGCAGCAGCAGAGAAGGCCATGGCTATTGAAAGAGATAGGAACTGTGAAACACAGATTATGAACCAAAGCTTCTTTCGCGGTGGTATTGCATTTAAACTCAATTCTGAACTACCTTTTATAGGGAGAACAATGCATAAACAAATAAAACCAAGTCTGAATAATTAATTTCATTTCCTTGTTAATTTGGTCTACAAATTCTTCTTTTCCACATTTGTCTAATACAACTTTCTTGTTTTCAGCATAAATAAAACAAGGGAAATGTTTTTCAACATACACATTCAACTTTCAATATCAGTTTTCTTTAAAACATTAATTGATTGGCTGAAATAATTTAACAAAACCTCTTTGGAAAATTAATAATCACTATTAACTGTAGAAGATATTTTAACCAATATGCTGTCTTTCTTTTTCTTAGATTTAGTGACAGTTCTTCACCATTTAAGAAATAAAAAAGACACAGTAGATAGGTAGAAGACATTAGAATATATTTCATGAAATATTAAATAAAATAAATAAATATACTTAGTGTCTTTGAAATATATAGCATATTACAATACTTGCCTTAAAATAAAGGAAAAGTTAATAAGAAAATGAAATTGGAAGCTTTAAAATTATTCATAAAAAAAGTCAATCCAAACATAAGGTATGCTGAAATGATCGGATCCAGTAGCAAAAGTTTTATTTTAAAAATATAATCATGTACGTCTTGTGCTGAAAATGTTGAATATTTTGTAAACATTGAATGTTGTTACTATCGTATTACATAAAATATTATATTTTATTAAGATAAAGATAGATATGAGAGTGTTGCTAAAAAAATTTATGTTTGGGACATAAAGAAAGAAGAAGAGGGACAAAGTAAAACAGTGAAATAAAAAAAAAATATTTTGTTGATACTGTGAACATAAAATAGCATACATTTGATATTATTTATAATAATATTTTTAAATTAAAAAAATATTAATTTATTAAAGTGTGAAGTATACGGCTTTAGTGTTGAAGGTATTAATATATCAGCATCCAATAAAAAAATTAACAATGTTGGAGATCTCACATTTTATTATATTTAAGTGAGTGCAAACCTCAACCCTATGAGCTGGTTTATGGGATTGAGTTAGACTTAAAGACCACTTCTTAATATGGTATTAGAGTCATCTCGAGCATTTCCTAACGAGTGTTTGTTAGGCTTATTAGAGTCATTTTATCATCCAGAAGTTTATTTGGACAATATAAATAACCTTCCGAATGTCAAGATTCGTAAGCAAACATAAATGAGTTCTGGATATTAAAATCCGTAAGCAAAAGTGTGAAAAGGGCAGAATGAAGTTTTAAAATTTTCCGAGTCAAAATTGATTGGGTGCAGGAAGCAATTGCCAAAAAAAACTGAAACCGAAATACATCTTTACATTTCCTTTTAATTTAGTTTTTAAACATTGAAAATATTTAATTTATCTTTTAAATATTTAAATCTTTCATCATGTGTTAATTTGTATACATTTAAGAACAAATTCGTATATTGATTTAGTGTTTTGAAATGGATTAAATAAGTGAATAGGTTCGGTAGTATATTAATTAGTGCTAAAATAAATATGTATATAAATGTTATTCTGTTTAGTTTACCTATTTGTTTGATGTATGACTCTAATTCTATTTAGTATATAACAAGTGACACTGTAGGTGAAAATGAGTGATTTGAAATGAATTAAATAAATTAATGAATTCATTTAATGCATTTGTAATAAAATGGATATGCATATAAATTTTATTCTTATTAGCTTACCCATTTTGTTTTTTTGTATAACTCTCACCAATAAATGTTTTGTTTCTAGTATAACTCTTACCAATAAATATTTTGTTTCTTGTATACTCTCACCTAGGATATAAACAAATGAATTTTTGGAGAAATATGTTTTAGGTTTAGGATTTAGAAAGATGGCTCCCTAAACCTAAACAGTGTACTTTGGTGATTTTATATATGTATATCTTATTTTATAGTATTTATTTTACATACAATAATTTTATAAACCTTTCATTGGATTATTATATTGATATATATATATATATATATATATATATATATATATATGTGTGTGTGTGTGAATATGGAAAACGATGTTGTGTAAGAAAGTAATCAGGGTGCTACATAATACATTAATTGTTTCAATTATCATCATTAAATAATGGAGTGATATTAAAGTTAACAATATTTTTATTGTATTATAATTAATTATTTTTACAATATTTATGTTTTTTTTTAAATATTTAGTAAAGTTCTTATTAAAATTAAAGCAATTTCCCACAACAAAAAATAGCTAGAAATTACTATACTTTATATCTAAATTCATGTGTTGTATTTGCATGTCATATAGTTGATATAAAAATATACCCAATGGGTTAATGGGTTAATTAAGGGATAAGTGTTGTGTAATTTTTTCAACAAATTGATGATATTTTTTATTAGAAACATTTCCAATTAATAATTTAAAATTTAAAATTAACAAAAAGAAATTGAATCTCATACAATGTTACCTTTCGTCTAAAATCTCATCTCTAGTCACCAATGCAAAAAAAACGACTCATGTCTTAATATTTATGTTAGTTAACATTCAGATTAACTTTTTTTTTTTAATCAGGAATAAGATTAACTTTTTTTTTAATCAGAAATAAAATTAACTTTTTAAATAAAAGCTTTCATGTTAGGACTATACAACTTAAGATATCAGTTAAGCTGACACCTCAAGTAACAACAATCATTTACCATCACATGAAAAAAGTATTATTAAACAAAAGAAAAAAGAAAGAAAATACAAAAAATACGGGATAAGACCAAAACTCATATGTTAAAAAAAACGATACATAGATAGACTATACCTATTCATAAAGAATTCTAATAACAGACAAGGTGGAAGTCTATTATACCAAATAAAAGGTTCTTTATAAAAAAAAATTTAAATTAACCAACTTATCATTACACGCATTTCCTTCCCAAAAAATACGGAATAAGATTAAGACATGACATGATATTGTAAACGAGCATTGATATCTTGAGACTAAATTTAAAAATTGGTGTTTTATTTATTTGACAGTATGACCCATACCAAATAATATTGATGTAGATTTAAACATTAAATTCTGATGTTTTATTTATTGGAATTAAATTATCTTAGTTTCTAGTACTAAATGTTTAAAAATATTTTAAATATATTGGGACCGAATTATTTTAGTTCTACACCTACAATTGGGTACACCTACTATTGGGTAATAATAGAAATTTTATAGATATTTCATTGATGGCTTTAAAACATATAATGGATGGTTGCTATACTTTTTATTTGTTTTAATAATTTTATTTAAATTTAATATTATATATATACACCCATTGTGTGAACCTTATTTCTTGATTTTGATATGGTACAAATGATTAAATATTATTCATTTTTATTAAATTTTGAATTGTTGGTTTGTATAATTTGAGAAATTATTTTTTATAGGTTGTTAGTGTGTAAAAATTAAGTTTAACCATATGTTTGATGAAATTTTCGTTCAAAATATTTCATGTAATTTTTCGAATGTATATTTGACTATAGTCAATTATAGTGTTAACACTCTACTATTATTTAAATATTTGATATAGAATTAAAAATTGGGAGTAAATTTCTTTGTGGGTGAAGATTTTTGTAAAAATAAACATTGATATTATCTGATTAGTTATCTAAATTTTAACTACCAATTATTTAAATTTTAGTATTGTTATATAAAACTTTAGTAATTAATTGAATTTTGATTTAAAAACTATTTATCAATAATAATTTTATTTTTTTTATTCGTCCAAACAACTTCACTTTATTCATATTTTCTTTTCAAATTCATTTCCTCAAATACACTTCTTAATCTAATCAAACATCAGGTATTAGAAAGTTTGAATGCAAATATATTTTTTATATGTTTAAGTTATTTTAAGATTGAACCAAATTGTTTGATGTTGATATAACACCAATCTTCTTTAATATATTTAGTTTTATTTTGTTCACATACTTTAAATAGTTTGGTATATTTGTACTTTATGTTGAAATAGACAATTTAATTATTATATTGTTTTTTCAAATTGTCTGGTTGTGGAATTGCATTATAAATTTTGAGTTCGTATCAAATTAATAGTTAATCAATGTAAAATGCACTTTTTATGTCGTTTTTTTTATGTCATGTGTTATTTTGATTGGCATTAAAAGGACCTAAAGAAAACCTATTTTCTATGTTTGTTCATGTTCTGGACTGACGTAAAATAATATTTTTATGTTATATGGGTAACTGAGATAAAAATAAGTTTCTTTTTATGTGACTCATATCTATTTTGTCAAAAAATTATTTGAACTTCACATATATATTTTCCCTGAAAAGGTAACTTTTTGTTGAAAACAAATATACTTTGGACAATGTAATGGTTGCTTCTGAAAGTAGAAATCGGATGCATTGGCTCTAAAAATTTATATATGTAATGTTTTTCATAGGGCTGAGTGAAACTATTTCTAATACTATGATGAAAGATATAGTTATTTGAATTAAACAAAAGAAACTAGAAAAAAAAAATAATTAGAAAGATTTTAATTAATTTGAAGTTGATTTGATTAATGTAATAAAATAATTTGATATATTAATATATTTTTAAAATAAATTTATAAAATATAAATTAAAGTTAGAATAAATTTCAAATTACAATGAAATATTATTATACAATTTAACAAATAAAAATGATATTTTAAAATAATAATGTAGGAAAATAGTAATATCTTGTTATAATTATATCATTTAATATTTACTCAGAGTACTCATCACAACTATATTTACATACATTTACATTTATCATTTTAAAAATTTTAAAATAATTTTTTCCTCTCTATATAAAATCAAAATACATATATACATAAACATGTCACAAGAAAAGGAAAATATACAAAATATACTAATCCGCCTATCTATGCTGAGGAAACTGTCATCGTGCAACATTTTCTGTTCTCGTGTACCACACGATAATCACAGTTGATAAATAATACATAGACCCCAAAAAACGATAAGTTGGAGTTTTAAAACAAAAACTTATACACACACATTTCAATCACATATCATTCATATACCCTAATAGATGCAATTTCAATTTAAATATTAACATTTATCATAACCAAGTGTCTAAACCTCAACCCAACTAACTATGAACCCCACATGCATCCAAGTTGCCCCAAACATGCAAAATTTCTTAAAATTGACTTAGGGAAATTGAGGACCTACTCCAATGAAGAGTTTGATCGGATAAACTTGTTATATTCTCCGTCAAAAATTCTATGATAAGCTTTGATCTTGAAAATGATGAACATATTTGACAGATTTTTAGAGAGAATGAAGAGAAGAAAATGAAAAAAATAATCTTATAGAGATGTTGGTTCTTTTCAAATGAAGTTTGAAAAATAACTTTTACTATTTATAAGTTTTACTCTTTAATAATAAAATATTCAAACATCCCAATTATACCAGTTATATTCTAAAAAATAATTATAGGTCTAAAAAATAAATGACCTTCCAAAACATTTAAACATTAAAATTTAAAGTAGTTAATTTTATTTTATTTATTATTTTAATTATTTATTGAAAAAACATAATTATTAATAATGGGTAAATAATCACTACAACTGTGATATTTTGTTTTTAGTACAATAAAAAAATTAAATATTAGTATAAGATTTATTTCTGTGAATTTTATTAATAGTTGAGATAATTTGAATATATATTTAGTCTTAGTTGCATGTATTTATTAAAGAAAAAAACTAATAATAATATGCAGTTAAACTTGAAAGAAGCATTTTACATTTTACTTTTTACTTTACTTTATAAATTTAAAACAGTTCCTCTAAAGTTAATTACATATTAATATTAATTTTTTCTTTAATAAACATAAGTGAGAATTAGTAAAAATTAAACATATATTCAATTATATTAATCATTAATAAATGAAAACAAAACTAACAAAATTATTATTATTATGTTAAGATTATATTTTTATTATATTAAAAATAAAAAATATTAATATTTATTATACTGAATTGAATATTTATTCTTTATAAAATATCAATGTATACCATCAATGATTTTGTATGTAATTTGATTTTGTGTATTTATTATTCATACTTCCTCACTATTCCCCACAGACACAGCGTTATGGACTATGAATAAAATGACCTTTCATTGAAAGTTGTTGGCTTCGTTTAAAATGTGTCTCAAATCTATAAAGGACAGATCCATGGTAGTTAGACACCCATATCCTCTCTCTTTTAAACAAAATTATTCAATTTTATCCAAATTCATTCATTTTTATAAAGATTATTTATATTCTAAGATTTTAAAAAAGAAAGAGTATATATATATATATATATATATAAAGTGTTTGCACGTATAATTCCTCTTTTGTTTATTTTTTCTATCAACATACAAGTTTATTTATATGCACGATTTTTTTTTAAATAAAAAATTTTGATATTAAGTTTCACAATATAATTTGACGAATTATATTAACACCTCAAATAATAACAATAATTTACTATCATATAAAAAAAATATTATTATAATTTATATATATATATATAAATATAATAACAATAATTTACTATTACATAAAATAAAATATTATTATTAAAATTTACATTATGCACTTGTTTTTTTTCACCCAGGAATGATTTTTTTTTTACTTTTTAATACAATATGCAGAAGTAGTATTGTCCGAAACGATTTTCATGTATCTTTTAAATATAAAGTTTGGTATTATACTATTTTTTTTTTTATAATGTCCTAGTGTACAATTTGATGGCGAGATATGATTGAAGTTCCGGCTTGCGTCTCCTATCTTGCATATACATGTATTCCATGTATTCTCTATTTCATCTGAAAAATGTACAAAAAAATTGGTCCCTTTGTGAAAAAAAATAAAAAATATTTTTGCTGTTGAAAAATTAAAATTTTAATTCTATTTCAATTCATTGAATTAAGATAAAAATATGAATTCAAGTATTAGTGTTGTTAGAAGGTTTGATTAAAAATAATTAAAATTTTGTTTTGTATCTATTTTTTTTTATATATGTATATAAATGAATTAGAGTATCTTATCAAAGTTTTGGTATAAAAAAATATTGTAATAAGATTACTATTTTTTTTAATGAGTATCTTATTGAAATCTATTTTTTATATTAATAAATTTTAAATATAAGACTTTGCTTAAAATTAAATTCATTGTTACTCTTAATATTAACCTTTTAGATGATTAAAATAAAATATTCATTCTTTTAGAATATTAAATTTAATTTTTTGAATAAAATAACATAAAGGTCACACTGCAATAATGAGTAACTGAGGTATGATTTTTTTGTTGAAAAAATAAAACAATTATTTTTTTATTTATGCGATCCAGCGGGCCAACCCGTCCCGTTGTTGGTCTACATGGACTACGAATTATGCGGACGGGTTAGCGAACTAAATCAATGACTTTAGCCTGCTCTTTTTGGTAGCGAGTTGTTGCACGCTTTGTCATCCCTAAGTTTGATGTAATTATTATAAAGTGTACTATACAATTATGAGGGATATCAGTTAACATCATTGATTGAAGATCTCTCAAATATAATTTTCACAAATATTTCTTAACACAAAACGATTAATGTAATTATGGTACAAAAATTCACTTGAAATTCCAAGGTTAACTCGAAAACATTCCTTAATCTCCACCTTGAGTGTCAGAATACAATCACGATCCTATACTAAATTCTTTAATATCCAAAATACAATACTAAAAAATTCTATTCCATTTTATACATTTATTTACAAGATTTTGAAGAAATGTTTTTATAAATGTATCTCAAAAGTGTGTACAAGACATTGTATTATCGCACTTTTCAATAAATTCAATAAACATAATTACAGTAACTTTTGTAACATACAGCTTTATTATTTTATAACAACTATTATCAATCAATTAGTTATCGAAGAATATTTTCTAAACACAATATTTATCATTTTCTTTTATTTCTTCTCTTATCATAATAGAAAAAGGGTTACGTTAGTATTTTTTTCCCTAAATTTTAGTACACTGTCTTATAATTTATATTTTATATTTTATATGATTTTATTTATTATATGAAAATAAAATAAAACTTTTTTCATGATATTATAATAAAAAATTTAATTATTTAAAATCAAACATTCTAAACATTTAAATTTTAATTGAATAAGTATGTGTAGTTATTTTTTCTAATATTCTATGTAGTCATTTATCTTAATCTAGTAGTTTTCCTGTTTCATTTTTTATTTTATTTTTTATAGACAAAATCTTCATTATAAATTTTGTATTATAACTTTGAAATATTATTAAAAAATATTTTTTATACAAGTGAAAATTTCATTGTATATTAATATGATAATATTAGAAATCATACTCGGTTTTGTAGATGCGAACTACGACATTACACTGTCAACATGTGATCTTCTATTTCCCAATGATGAAAGGTAATAATAATATTGGAACCCATGTAATGTGTTTCACGCGTTTCAAATGTTTTTTTAGTGTTAATATATAAAAATTTATAAAACTAATAATTATTTCAAAAAATTATAGCACACTTCACCAACAACTCAACATGGGTGGCCTTATCTCCTGACGTAACGCCATACATACATATAGTTAATGTATATGTATAAATGCATGTATATATATCGTATGTATATAGTTAATGGTATTTCTATTTTCCATTATTTTTATTTTTAAATCTATAGATAATAATATTTATAAAGTTTTATTAATCTTCCTTTTATAAGGATTTGGTTATAAATTATTTTATAATTAAATATTATATATTAAATTTGTGAATTTAGCGAACTAATTATAATATAAGCGATTTGATAAGTTAAGTATATAAATCCTAATATAAATATAAGAAAAGGGTGGTATTATAACACCATAAAACATACCCTTCACAAATCAATAAAATAATATTTTAATTATATATATATTTTTTTTAAAATGTTATAATTTGGTGTTAAGGGTAAATTTTTATTGTGTGTGGTGTCAAAGAAATCTTTTTAATAAAAAAAATGTGTATGTGTGTGTTATATGTGTATAAACTTCTGTTTTTAGTATGTTAAAATAACTGTGAAATGAGTTACAAGGTGTATAGTTTGCAGCCTACAAATTATGGATTGAATGCTCTCGTTGTTGCCTATGGTGAACATCTCATACTTGCATCTAAGTAGAGCCAACTTGTTTCGTTTTACCTATGTGACAAAGCCAAAATATCCAACATCTTCTTAGCACTTCGATTAACATCAACTTTAGAAATCTCTGCATCAGAAAGAGCATATATCAGAATATGGCTAGCTTTGGAATTCAACTGATATTTATATCTTTGATCTTCATACCAGGTATCATTCTCAATCACTTCTAGCAGGTCTATGTTGCTATGCTAAAGAAAAGTAATCATCTTAAGTTTCACATCTCATACTTCTTCTCACCCTTAAACATGGTTGGACAGTTGACAACTTGACCCTTTTAGAGTTAAATCGACCTTTGCCCACAAAGTTAATTCATCTCTATTTTTCTTTAATAAAATTTCGTATGTTATCAGTCATTGCTAAAACATATATTTTAGTATTATGGTCTTGACTACGCCTATTATGTTTTATGTCATTGATGACTAAATTATCTGTCAACATTATAGTTACCTTCTGCCTTGTTACTACCACATGCTGATATACATGAAAATTTTCTAACCAAGTTTGCTGAGGAGAGATTCCTAAAGTCTTACAACTTACAAGGTGTGTAAGTCATAGCTCAAACAATAATTTAACTTTATGGTTTTGACAAATCCTATTTGTGTGATGTTATTGAAGGTAACATTATTTAGTAAATATCTGGAGGGAATTGATTTTATATTGATAAGAAAGAGTAGTAGATGGTGTTCAAGTGGGGTAAGACCTGACCCTTCGTTATCAGAAAAATTGACTGCCAAATCCATCAACGTAAGAAAAAGATTGCTTATGCTTGATGGAAAATTAGGATGTTAATTACATATAACATTAATATATAGATAGATTACAATGCCTTGATTGTTTCCTCCAGTTGCAAGAATAAATTAATCTCGTTATTCACTCATGATTCTTGGTCTGACCTGAGAATCCAAAACAACAATTCAGTTTAGAGTTATTTACAGCTTCCTATAAACCGCAATGCCAACAGAACTGCATGCATCTTCCATGTCTCAGGTCAAGATCCTCATTCCATTTCCTGCTTCTATTTGAACAGAAGAGCTTCTTTTGGCCTTTTAAGAAGGGACATAACTGTTGCCGCAATGTGTTTTGATGAAAGCCCTGCTTCTTCAACCTGATCCTGAGGTGCTCCATGATCAATGTACCTATCAGGAAGCATCATTGCTCTCCACTGCAGCCAAACCAAAAGGGGTGATAGTCAGAACTGCACATGAAAGAATATTAATCTGAAAATGACATCATAGAGAGTCACTTACCTTTAGTGGTCCATCTAGGATACCAGATAAACTCAAGAATTGAGAAACATGTGATCCAAAACCACCAATAGAGCCCTCTTCCACTGTGATGAGTATTTCATGCTCTTTGGCGAGTAGCCTGATGAGATCAATATCCAAAGGTTTGCAAAACCTGGCATCAGCAACTGTCACATTAACGCCTACTTCTTCTTTAAGCAATTCTGAAGCATGCATGCATTGTTGGACTACAGAACCATATCCCAAAATAGCAACTCTGCTTCCCTCCGTCAGAATTCTGCCTTTTCCTATCTACACCACCAAAACAATTTCTCAGCATTTAAACAATTTCTACACCACCATAAGATTCAGTTTAGGATATACATGTTAGTCTCTGATTCTCACCTCAAGTGGGGTTCCTTTGTTATTCAGTGGCAAAGTGGCTCCAATTCCATTTCCCCTTGGAAATCTGAAGCAGCTTGGTCTGTCATCTATAGTTGCTGCTGTTGCAACCATGTGCATCAGTTCAGCTTCATCAGAAGGAGCCATGACCACCATGTTGGGGAGGCAAGCCATGTAAGTGATGTCAAATGCTCCACAGTGGGTTGGTCCATCTGCTCCAACCAAACCAGCTCTATCCAGAGCAAATCGGACAGGTAGCTTTTGAAGATCAACATCATGGACTACCTACATGCACAAATTAAATCACAGTCATCAGATTTTCTTATCACAGTTAATAACTTACAAATAAACTTAAATTTGAACTATTTTGGACTATTTTTCATTGAACCATATTGGCTCACCTGATCATATCCACGTTGGAGGAATGATGAATAAATGGCACAAAAGGGCTTGAGGCCTTCGGCAGCTAAACCAGCAGCAAATGTAACAGCATGTTGTTCGGCTATGCCCACATCGAAACAGCGATCGGGAAACCTTTTCTGGAAATAATTTAAGCCGGTACCACCACCCATTGCTGCGTGAATGCCCACTATCTTGTTGTCTATTTCAGCTTCCTTTATCAGAGACTCGGCAAAGTACTGTGTGTATGAAAGTGTTGGGGATTTTGTCTTGAATTGCTGGCCTGTTTTTGGATCAAACTTTACAACCCCTGAAAGTATGACAGGGTAACTTTTGTATTAGATCTAAGAATTGATTTTACAATTTCCAATTTCTCATAATGATTCATTATGAAATATCCCTTTCTCACCGTGCATTCTATCAGCTGCTTTTTCTGCTGGGGGGTATCCCTTCCCTTTTTCTGTCACAATATGAATCAAAACTGGACCTGGAGCAGGTATTGTTTTGACTTTTTGAAAGATTGTGACTAGATCTTCAATGTTATGACCATCCACAGGACCTATGTAGTACAAGCCAAGTTCTTCAAATAATGTAGATCCAGAACCGCTGATCATGCCTCTTGCATACTCATCCACTTTGGCTGCAACCTGGTGTGTTTGTCCTCCTATTTGTTTCGTGATGCTCTTCAACAATAAAATTGGAGTCAGATAAATGCCACAGCTTATTGAAAATTTGACATGATCACCGAGATCATGGCGTTGACTAAGAATATGATAAGTCTAAGAGGCTTACTTTTGCAGCTTCTCTAAGTTGGCGGAATTCTGTACTCGCTTGAATTTTGCTCAAAGTACTGCTGAGGGCTCCAACAGGAGTTGCAGGGCCATCAAGTGTGGCAGTTGGTAAAGAGACTTGCTTGTTGTCATTCAGTATTACTATCATGTTAGAATCAAGGAACCCTGCATTGTTCATGGCCTCATAAGCTTGGCCTGCTGTCAATGCCCCATCTCCTATCACTGATATGATGCTGTTCTTCTTCCCCAGTAGATCACGTGCAACGGCCATGCCTATTAAATATTGAGAATTGCTGCTCAATCACTGAGAGAAGTGCTTCTGCACATATATTTGATGAACATGAATTGATCTTAAAATATAAGAATCTCACCAAGACCAGCAGATATGCTTGTAGAACTGTGTCCAACCCCAAAAGCATCATGAACACTCTCATCCCTTTTAGGAAAACCTGCTAGCCCCGAAGTCTTCCTAATGGTGTGCATTCTGGATCTTCTACCTGTGAGAATCTTGTGTGGGTATGCCTGCAATTTTCTTAATTTTTAGACTCACTTACACATATCAAACACATCACACATGATGTAATTTGTTGCAAAATTCTCTAAATGAAGAATATATATATTTTTTCCTTTTTAATTTCAATTAGAAAGCAAGAACAAATAAAGAAGACGAAAGATTACCTGATGACCAACATCCCATATAATTTTGTCTTCAGGGGTGTCGAAAACATGATGCAAAGCCACTGATAACTCCACCACTCCCAAGCTTGAGCTAAGATGCCCACCAGTGTTTGAAACACTGTGTACAATATCTGCCCTCAGCTCTGCTGCAAGTTGCTCGAGATCCTGAAAAATACATGCAATGCTTTTCACCAACAACCCAACAAAACTCAAAGAAAACAAAACTGTAAGAAATATGTTGTGGCATGGCCTTTAGGCCTTAACAAATGATTCCTAGTTTGAAACCTGTGTGGAGAGATTCTTCATGTGAATTGGGTGGTTGACTGTGTCCAACAGTGGTGTCTGTGGCTTCTCTCCTGAGTAATTGATCTTCCACCCGTCTTTGTCTTTCTTGATGATAGTCTTCTCCACGTCACCCGAGTCACTTGCTGAAACTCTGACGCAGAACTGAGAAACACAATAATACATGAGCCATGTTTGCAGCATGAGTGAAAAAAAAGTTGTGAATTTGTTGTTAAGAAATGGAAGATGAGTGATCCCTTAAGGAATAAAAAGACAGTATGATTGATTCACCAACCTTGTTTCTGCAGTGATAGTTGGGTTTGTGGGATGGGGAGAAAGAATAGTTTGGTTTAAGAAAGGTAGCAGCAGCAGAGAAAGCCATGGCTATTGAAAGAGATGGGAACTGTGAAACACAGATTATGAACAAAAGCTACCTTCGCGGTGGTATTGCATTTAAACTGAATTCTTGAACTATCCTTTATAGAGAGAACAATGCATAAACAAACAAAACCTACCCTCAACAATTCATTTTATTTCCTTGTTTTTCTTGGTCTACAGATTCTGCTTTTCCACATTTCTTTATTACAACTTTCTTGTTTTCAGCAGAAACAAAACAGGGGAAAATATATATTCAACTTTCATTAATATCAATTATTCTTTTTAACACCTCAATTAATTTTAAATAAACCTTTTCAGAAAATTAATAATCGATTGGTTATTAATTGAGGAAAATATTTTAACAAATATTCTGTCTTTTGTTTCTCAGATTCAGTTATAGTTCTTCCCTTCATTACAATAATACAGATTAGTTTTTAAATTATCAAGATATTAATTCAAGATTGAAATAGTTATATTTGTAATAAAAAAAAGTAATGATACTTTAAATAAAAATTATTAAAAAAAGTTATTCATAATTTAAATTTGAAAATTAGATTATATAATATTAGCTTTCCTCACTTATTTCTATTATTTTTAAAATTTGAATAAAGAAAGATTAATAAATAATGAATTAATTTTTTTACAACTCATATTTTTTTGTGGTTTTTAGTTGACTGAATTTTATTTTATTTTAATAAATATTTTTACCAAGTAATTTCTTTAAAATAAAATCTTTTATTTTTAATTAAACAAAATAAAATATTATTAAATTTCAGATCACATAAATACAAATAAAATGAAAAAAATGCATTAGATATATAAATGGACTCGGCACATGATGCCAAATTTAAATAATGTACTAAAATAAAAAAATCTAAAAAAAATATACTAAAAATAGAAATGGAAAAACTTATAATATGAAAAAAAATATATATCAAACATCACGTCATTTTTAGTTATTTTTTCAAATAATTTATATAAACGGTCAATAGCCTAGTTGGCATAATTTATAGTTCCAATAAAACAAATTTATTGAAAGAAATAAAATAAAGTATTTATCTTGCTCTTAAACTATATACTAACACGTGGCATGTACAAAGTTGTTTTTTATTCACGATATGTCAACCGTTACCTGGGTAAAAGATTACTTTAACATCGAAAACCTAAACCACGTCCATTTTTGAACACCTATTATAATAATATTTTAATTAAAAATAAAATAAATATAATTAAAATATTAATTAATTGAATTTTTATCATCACTCATTTTTTTTTATTGGAATTGAAATCTGGTCTTCATGTAATAATGAAAACTATTTGCCTCTTAAAAATTGTATCAACCAAAACATCCTACTACTCAAATTATTATAATTTAATTAGTGATTTTGAGATCAAATATTAGGTATATAACTTGTATTAAATATTTAGAGAAAAAAATTTGTCCCTCATCTAATTGATTATAAAAAGACGACCTCTAATATAATTGATTATATATAAATTAAAGTTAAGTCCAACTTACTCAAATTTATGAAAAAGAAATTATATGACATTATTAGTAAAAATAACATTATTTTAAAAATATTTTTAAATGAGATAAATTAATAAAAAAAAGGAAATGATATGTAGAATCAATTGTTATAACAACTATACCATTATGTTAATTTATGTGATATTGCAATGTTCATGAAATTTCGATAAATAACTCATTTATGCTTGTTTAGAAATAATAATAAAATAAATATCTATTTGTATTTTCAAAATTAAATTGAATCAGCCCATAGGACTAAAAGACCAATAAATGGATTAAATAACTTAGTTGAAATAAACTGTAAAAATAGTTTAAAAGAATCGGTCAAAAATTTGAACAAATATTAGTTATTAAAAAGAAAAAAGTCAAAAACTAACAAAAATTTATTGAAAGATATATTAATACAAGATAAGAGGAGAAACTTTCAATGTATTTACCACAAATTTATTTTTTTAAATATGGTCCCAAATAATATGATGCAAGCATTTCTAGCAACCCATAAGTATTGATTTTAATTAACGTGACATATCTTCCAAATGATATAGAAGTATAGTTTTATTTTGGAGATTTGGATATAAAAAAACTTCAAAATATATTTATTTGAATTAAAAAAATTTATAAAACTATATTTTACTTTTAGCTTTTACTATTGTAATATGAGACTCGGACACTTCTTTTAAATGGGTTTATCCGTGACACGACACTCGTACGACACTTATCGGTGAAGTGTTCAATTCAAAAAAATATTTATTGGATTTTTGAAAATTTTAACACGGTTTTAACACAATTTTAAAAGGTATAAATACAATAATTTTCTAAAAACTCAAATTTATTGTATAAATTTTTATTATGATTATAAAAATAAGGAACAAATTCTTTTGAACCAGTCATGAAAAATATCTTTCTCCTTCCAAAAAACATACTTTTGCATATAATTTTTTTTTTTAATTTTGTATAATTTAAAATTATATAATATATAGATCCGTGTCTCCATGTCCTACATTTTAGAGATTATACGTATCTCCGCGTATCGTGTCAGTGTCCGTATCTGTATGGCATAATAAGCTCGTGATATTAATTTTTTTGATTTTATTTTGATTAATATCACTACTTTTGACAAGATTAAGCATGATAATATTTTCCCATTTGTAAGGCATAGCGAAATTTACGGGAAAAAGGAGGACCGTCTCAGGTCAATAGTTTGCACATTTGACTGTGACCTAGCATTGCATTGCATTGCAGCACACCATTTTAAAATCAATTAATATAACATTGTTTTAAATTAAAAAAGTAAAATAAACATAATTAAAATATTAATTTATTAAGTTATTAAATAAATATTTTTATTCTTCATCAGTGTCTTGTTTGGCACATCCTATTCAATTGACCATTCACAATTGCCTATTTTTACTGGTTCAACCTTTTCCATGCCTGCTTTTATTTTCCTCTTTCAGTGGACCGAATCGGACCGGTTTAATGATTAAACCGGTTGATTTTTTCAAATTATGATCTTTATAATTTTTCACATAAAAGACAATTTAATGTATGGTTGGAGATCTCACATCGACTAGAGATTAGAGTCTTCCATAGTATATAAGTGGGTGCAAACTTCACCTCATTGAGCCGGTTTTACGAGGTTGAGTTAGACTTAAAGTTCACTTCGTAATATGGTATCAGAGTCATTTTCGATCCTATCATAGCGAATATTTATTGAATTTATCAGACTATCATCCATAATATGTTATCCACGCACGAGCTGCTATATTTTATACGTGAGAAATCAAAACAAAATATTTTTTCTAGAGAAAAAAATTAACTTTATTATATATACAATAGAGATTGAAAGTATATTTAATTCTATTATAAGTTAGTATTAGTGTAGTGAATGGATAAAGAATGATTTTTTTTTAAATAAGTTATAAACTTTATTTTTGTTTATTTTATTATAGATTTTTATCTTTTTAGTTATCTAACTTTTTTAAAAAAATTTAAAATTTGATGTTATTTGATAATATTTAAAGTGATTTTTATTATTAATATAAATTTATAAACTATTTTTAAATTAATATTTAATTAGTTATCATTTAGGTATTAATATGATCATTAAGAGTTTGTTACATTACATTTACAAAAAAAAAACATAAAAGATTATCCCATGTTTTCTTATAGTGGTTTTATTTTTTGAATTAAAGAATCTCTCACTGATGTTTAAGAACAGTTCAAAATATTTCAGAAGAACAATATTTTTGTGATGAGATAATAGTAAGTTTATATTATAAAAGTTTGGCCATAACTTTTCTTATATTTCAATAGTAAGTTTATATTTCAAAATATGTTTTCTTATAGTAATTTTTGTGAAAATTAGGCCATAACTTTTTACCACAAGTTTAAAAATTATTACTGAAAAATATAGTAAAAATTAAAATTATTTGGTTGGAGAAAATTAAAAGAAAAGATCAATTGCACAGATATCTAGTTACATTAAATATTTAGCCCTCATTTGGTAGAAAGTGAAGAAATAAGGAAAAAAAATGGAAAAGATAAAATATGAAAAAAAGAAAGAAAATGAGAGCTGTTTAGTTTAAAATAAATTAAAAACATATTTTAATTATTTATATATTATTATTATCGTTATTATTATTATAAAATAAGATTTGAAAAATAAATTTATCCAACCAATCACATGTCTATAATCAATAATTTTTAAAACTGAAAATTATAAATGTTTTTATAAGTCATGTAGATTTTCTATGCTAGTGAGTCTTAACTATTGGTTGATATGTTTGTGTAATAAATATGTAATAAATTAGTAGGGTATAACTTGAAATCTTCATCTATTTGTAATGAATTTTTATGGTAATGGAACTAGGTTCACTTGTCGAAGTAACTTTATTAATATTTATTGTGTTTCTACACAGTAAAATTCATTTAAAAACCAAATAAATTAATATTTTAATTATATTTAATTTATTTTTTAATTAAAAATATTATTATAATAGGTTGTCAAAGTAGACGTTTTATACCTTTTTGTGTTAAACTAATATTATGGTTAGATAATGCAACTTACTTTGTAAGAGTTTAAACATTAACATCTAGGTTCTGATATTATCTATATATGTGAAAATCATAAATGTTCTTATCAGAACAGAGATGATCTTTTAAGATAGATTTTTCACTGTTAATCTTATGACTCAATATAGATTAACTTGTTCAAATAGTCCTATTAATACTTTATCATGCTTATATTACTACAAGAAAATGAAAATAACAAAATAAAATTCAATTTAAAAAAAAAATTATAATGATTAAATTAGAAATAATTTTAAAAATTTTAAAAAATAAAATTTAAATTAGTTTCTATTATTGATAAATAAATTTTAAATTGGTATATATTTTAACTATCAATTATTTAAATCTTAAATTTGATAAAAAAAAACTTATAACTAGATACTAATTTAGAAATTATTTATCAATAATAAAAATTAATTTAAAATCCAAATTTTTTTTTTAATTTTTAAAATATTTTTAATTTAATTATTATAATAATTAATTATTTTTTCTATGTAATTAGTTTTTATTTAATAATTTTATTGAATAAATGTAAATTAATTTATAAGAGTTAAAACATTAGGATCTGAGTAACTAGCACCATCTAGATATGCAGAAATCATAAATATTTTTACAGGAAAAACATTACTATCTAGGTAACTGACACCATTTATATATATGAACATAATAAATGTTTGTACAGAAAACTGAGATGATCCTATAAGATAGTAATTGCATAATATGAATAATGAATATATTAAAACATTATAAAAAAATAATATTTTAATAAATTGTTACCTAAAAGTACCTAATGGCTGAGATTTTCTGTATCTAAATAAATTTCTAAATTGTGTTATTGTTTATATCAAACCTATTGATTATTGATTTAAATTTCTCTTTTGTTTCTCTAAATCTAATATATCAATAATAAATCACTGGTAAATTTTATGTTGATATTTTAAATTGATATACAGTATCAAATAATTTTGACCTTTTATAATTTAGATCCATACATAAATATGAAAATTATGAGTTTTTTAATTAATTATTAACCGGAAGAACTTGATTAAACTATTGGAATGAATTTAAATCGAGGTTAGTCAAGCAATTCAACTTCGATGTAATAACATACTTTCCCTTTCACATAATAAATTAATTAATGTTATATCTAAAAAAAATTAGAAAATATGTGCTATTTTAACATTTCTATGTAAAATGAATAATAAGATAAACTCTAAATAGTAATAATTTATTGATAATTTAACATTTCAATATAAAATGAATAATAAGATAAATTCTAAAGAGTAGTAATTTATTGATAAATATATATTTATTAGTATCTTGAACCCTTTGATATGGAAAACATTTTTATACTAGACAACATTCTTAAATACAAAATAAAATTTTCTAGATTAAATATTCAACAAAACACATCATTTTTGTCTCTCTTTAAAAACCAATAAAAATACATTTTGATGTTCTTGAATCAAATTTTCTTCTGTTTGTTGACAAAGTGCTAGCATATCACAAAGATCCAAACACCTTTAATCCATTAAAATTTGATGCAGTTTTGTAAATCATCTCATGAGGAGAAGAATAATTTAAAACAGATGTTGAAAACATGTTTATAATATGCGCAACATATCACAAAATGTTACCAATAAATTTTGGGTATATGAAATTGTATCATGAGAGCTATTGCTACATTTAATATAGATCATGTTTCTTTTCAACTATACTATTTTGATGTGAAATATTGACTCATAATGTTTGATGCACTATCTCTTTGTTAACAAATAAATTAGTCATGAAAAATTCGGTCCCGTTATCATATTTTATTATTTTTATTGTTGTCTCAATTTGTGTTTGAACAAAAACCAACAAAATTTTTCAAAGTCTGGATCGATATCTAGAAATTCATGAATAAATTTAGAATTTCATGTAATGTACATTTTTATTTATTATTAATTTATATAAGAGTACTTCATTTCTATTTTTATTTGCTAGCTTCATTGGCTTCTTTGGAAATAAAAGGAATAATTAAATGATAAAATGGATGTTGATGTAATCATGTAAACCAAGAAGAGACAAGAGTTGAAATGCTGTTTTTCGAGGTTCTGCAAAGAAGAATCTGATTGCTGTGTTGGTGAAAACTAAAGAACAGAAGTGAACAAATACCCTACATTTTGTATTGTATTGAATAGGTATAATTTTGTGTCACACCAATGGCTTTATTGTTGGAGTATTCTAAATGAAGATTAAACCCAATTATAATGTTAGATTTTTGTGAAAGTCATATGAAACTGATAGGTTTGGCTTTGTTTCATTATCAAGAATAGACAGCAATGCCACTGTCACCACATCTTCCACTCTTGTTCATTTTTAACAAATTCAAAATATATAATTTTCTATCAGATACAAAGGTTTGATTTTTTTCATAAATAAGAATCATTAAAAAAATTTATCTTAAAAATTAAAAATAATTAATCATAAATTAAATACTATTTTAGATATTAAAAAAATTATTAATATTTAAATAATTTCTATAATAAATAAATAATTTTTAAATAAATATTTAATTAATTATCAATTTTTTTACCAACTTTATAATTAATTAGTTAGTAGCTACAACTTTAATAATTAATTAGATACCAATTTTGAAATTATTTATTAATAATATAATATAATTTAAATATTAATAATTTTTTAGTTTTTAAAATAATATCTAATTTAATTAATATACTATTTTAGTTTCTAAAATAAGTCTATATTTAATGATTTTTTTATAATAAATTTTCTGCTCATAGTTTTTCATTTATGAAAAATAATTACGACAAATTTTATAAATGGAGATATTTTATTTATATTACGAGATAAAATATTAACATTTTTAAAAATTAATTTTAATTTTTGAAAAAAATTATTATTGTATAAGCATATTTATACAAATTCACACAAAATGTTTGAATCTTCCATATACGAAGTATTCAAAATCAATGTTTAACAATGTAGCACAGACACCGACACAGACACATACACTGATACGACACGGACACGGACGAAGATACGTATAATCTCTAAAATGTATGACACGGGGACACGAATCTATATATTATATAATTATGAATTATATAAATTGACAATAAAGATTTATGTACACAAGTATGTTCCATATTATTTTCTGGAGCATAAAGATGTTTTTCATAACTGGTTCAAAATGATTTGTTTCTTATTTTTATAATTATAATAAAAATTTATACAATAAGTTTGAGTTTTTAGAAAATCAATGTATTTTTCCTTTTTAATAGTGTTAGAACCGTACTAGAATTGTCAAAAATCCAACAAATACTTTTTGAATTGGACACTTTACGGATACGTGTTCTACAAGTGTCATATGAGTGTCGGTGTCCGATACGAGTATTTGACACTGACACACCATTTAAGAGAAGTGTCTGAGCTTCATAGATACTTAATGAAAGTCTTGAATTACCAAAATAAAAAAACACAAATACCACTGGTTTAATAGATGATTGGTTTAATAGTTTTAAATTGTTTATACTGGTTTGAGCTGATGATCAATTAGGTCTTAACATAATCAATTAATCAGTCCTTATTACTCCTTCTGTAAAGAATCAATTATATTGTATCATATTCTTCAAATTGTGTTTTCATAAATAACTCATAACAAAATAATCTATTAATACTTAATATAATCAATTAGGTTATTTAAAAAAGCTCAAGATCAAGATCAAGGTTTGTGTTGGTGCTTGTTTTCTCTTTGTTAAAAATCTCTTAGGAATTCAATCAGAAACACATGATATATTTACTGTAATTGTACTATGCTTTTTATAAATTCTTTTGAGGATGCTTGAGAGAGTTTAGATTCATATATTAAATTGCATGCTTCACACGTGCTTTATGGTTATAATCTAAACATTATAAAATACTACACACAATCACTCTATGATTTAGTTCATTGATATTGGATCTAGAATAATTTGATTCGAAGGAATCTTATACAATTTTTTTTATCTTCTTATTACATTTTTAAATATTCTTTATCATTGTTTGATAAGTATCTTGTCTCGAAATTTAACTGTTGTAAGAAATATTTTTCAAAATGTGTAAATAGAAAACAAAATTTTAAAAATATCAATTCACCCCTCTTAACAGTGGAGAGTCCTTTTTCTAAAAATATATCTTACTTCAACACCCCCTATGTGTTGGAGATTCTAAGTGGGTGCAAACCTCACCTCATGAGCCGATTTTATGGGGTTGAGTTAGACTTAAAGTTCACTTTGTAATATGGTATCAGAGCCATTTTTGAGCTTATCTTAGTGAATGTTTGTTTGGCTTATCAGGTCACCTGCTATCGGACCACCCATAATATGTTATCCCACGCACGAGCTGTCACTCTCGGTATGAGGGGGTGTGTTGGAGATCCTAAGTGGGTGCAAACCTCACCTCATGAGCCGATTTTATGAGATTGAGTTAAGCTTAAAGTCCACTTTGTAATATAATTTTTAAAGAAAACAAAAATCCAAAAAAATTGAAAATTTTGTGATAAAAAATTTGGAAAAGTTGAGATAGAAAAAATTGAGAATGATATCACACAATGTTTAGTTAGTCCACGTGAATTCCAACTCATGATGAACGATTATTGAATCGTTTTAAAAATAGTTGGATTAATATATAATAGATGGAAGAGAAATAGCAGATAAAAGAAATGAAAATGCAGGTTTGTCTCCTTCAAGGAGCATCAAGAAATCGGCACATATCGCTGAGATTCTATATAAACTTTAGCAATGCTCTTTCTTTTGTCTTTTACTTTCTCAGAAATTATAATTAAATCTTGTTTCCACCATAATTGATTCTGAATCCGAAACATCCATTGCAGTCACTACAATGATATATACTTGTTCAGTTTTACTCACATCTTTTCCTTTCAATTTACTATTTTTTTATTTTTTTTACACTATAAATAATAAATAACTTACATCTGACACTGTTTATAATAATATAATAATATTTTTAAATTAAAAAATAAAATATTAATTTATTAAAGTGTGAAGTGTGAGGTGTTAATATATGAGATTTTTTTATTGTCTATCTTGTTGTTATGTACAAAACCATAAGATGTGAGGTGTTTTGTTAAGAAAAAACTATTCTAGTAGGTCGTGTATAGCTGTAAAAAGTCTGCTAGACAAAAATATATACCAACCTTAACCCACGGAATAATAATGGGAGAAGACATTCATGAAATCTACACATATATATATATAAAAACTACTAATTCATGTGTATCTTTCTTTCTTCAACTAAATTACTATTTTAATTTCAGACCAGGTAAAGTATCGGGGTTAATCTAAACAAAAATCTAAAAAATCTTAGCTTCTAAATCCTAAACCCTAAACCCTAAACTCTAAACCCTAAATCTAACTCAATCTTTTTAAAATAGTTTATAAGATAAGGTTTATATTCATTAATATATTATGAAATATTTTAATTATATGATTTCAATATATCAATAGAGTCGGAATGTCTCATTTTAGATAAATTTCTAATGAACGCACATCTTAACCATCTCCACATCATAATTTCTTTCTTGAAAATACTATGTTTCGATTACATCCCACATGATTCATAGTTCATCTTACTTATTAATGTTGAAGATGGATAAACCCATAAACCCAACGATTAAGATACCATTCAATCATCATAAATTTATACTTTTAAAATAGTTAAAAAATATCTCATTTAAAATCACAATTTGATAGGTAAAAACCAATATTTAACTTTAAAACACATATCACAATCAATTTAAATAGTCAACCACTTATCTGATTTTTTTAAACATCAAACCATTTTTTAATAATTGATTAGATTTTACTATAATTGAATATTGGTTTAATAGTTTAACATTATTTATACTTGTTTGAGCTGATAATAATTAGGTCCTAGCATAATTGATTAGTCCTCATTACTCATTGCGTAACTAATCAATTATATTGTATCATATTTTTCTAGTTATGTTTCTATAAATAAATTAGAACAAAATAATCGATTAATACTTAATATAATCTATTAGGTCATTTAAAAAAAAAAAATCTACAAAATTGTTTTAGAGGTTGTCTTGAAAAGATATTAATTGTTTGCATAACTACTACTTACAAACTAACATGAAACTCTCCGATAAGTGTTATAAACATTATAAAACCATATTGCTTGCTAAAAGCTCAAGATTATAAGGTGATTATAAGGTTTCTGGTAGTGTTTTCTCTTTGTTCAAAATCTCTTATAAATTCAATTAGACATACACTACCAGAAAATTATTAAATAGAAACAAATTTTAGTTAAAAAAAAAATTAATTAGTATAGTGACTAAATTAGAGACCATTTTAAAGATTAAAACAATTATTAGTTTCTATTATTGATAAATAGTTTCTAAATGATATCTAATTAGCTACCAAAGTTTTTGCTATCAAATTTAGAATCTAAATAAATGGTAGCTAATTAGATACCAATTTAGAAAATATTTGTCAACAATATAAACTAATTTAGAAATTAATAATTTTTTTAATCTCTAAAACAATATTTAATTTAGTCACTATAGTAACTAATTATTTTTTGTCTCTAAAATTGATTTTTATTTAATGATTTTTTTTAGTGATAATGATAACTTTCCAATTATTTTATGTTGTGTATAATGCATCTTGTTCATATATTTAATTTAATTGTACTATGTTTTTTTTATAATTTTTTTAGGATGCTCAAGAGAGTTTAGATTCATAATTAAATATGATTGCATGTTTCACACGTGCTTTACGGTTATAATGTAAACATTATAAAATAGTATACACAATCACTCTAAGATCTAGTTGATTGATATTGGATCTAATAATTTGATTTGAAGGAATCTTATACAATTTTTCTATCTTCTTATTTCATTTTTAAATATTCTTGATCATCGTTTGATAAGAATCTTGTCTCGAAATTTAATTGCTGTAAGAAATATTTTTCAAAATGTGTAAATAGAAAACAAAATTTTAAAAATATCAATTCACCCCTCTTAACAGTGGAGAGTCCTTTTTGCTAAAAAATCTATCTTACTTCCATTTCTATGTTTTTTTAAATATTTTTCTCTAGTTTATGTATGCTAAATAAAATCAATTGCTGTAAAAAAATTATATATAAAACTAGTTCATTTGAAAACAAAAAAAATTATATATGATCTGATACCGTATTACAAAGTGGACTCAACCCCATAAAATCAGTTCAAGAAGGTGAGGTTTGCACCCAATTATATATCATGAAAGGCTCTAATCTCTAGTCGATGTGAGATCTCCGTCCGTGTGTGTTAATTCTTAAAGAAAACAAAAATCCATTTGAAAAAATTGAGATGGAAAAATTGAAAATTTTGAGATAAAAATTTTGGAAAACTTGAGATAGAAAAATTTGAGAAAGATATCACAGATATGTTTAGTTAGTCCACGTGAATTCCAACTCATGATCAACTATTATTGAATCCTTTTAAAATTAGTTGGATTAATATATAATAGATGGAAGAGAAATAGCAGATAAAAGAAATGAAAAATGCAGCATGCACGAAGTGGAAGTTTGTCGTTTTGTATAAATAATTTATTTATTTATTTATTTTTCTTGCTTTCTAATAAAAAAAATTGTATAAAACCATAAGATGGGAGGTGTTTTGTTAAGAAAACTAATCTAATAGATCGTGTATAGCTGTAAACATAGATTTAGTCATCATCAACCAAACCTAAAAACACATGACCTAAAAAATTTACAATAAATTACAAGTCTATGATGTGATTTCTTTATTATGATTTAGACTAAGTGTGATTAAATATGAATTTATTAACATTTATATGCATTATCTCTGTATATATGCATGTTATGATGATATGTTTTGTGTAATTAATTCAATTTTATATATTTATTGTGTGACAGTGCATGGATCATGTGGTAAGTGACTATATTTTATTCCAAGTGTCAAAATATCAATCTTTACTTTAAAACTTTTATCATATATTATGTTTTGAGAACCTTCTAAGTACAAGGATATACGTTTTTTTAACAGTCACAATAAATTTATTGAATAAAAATCAATAAAAAAATAATTAACTATTATATTAATTAAATTATATATTATTTAAAGATTAAAAAATTATTAATATATAAAATAGTATCTAATTTGTGACTAATTATTATTTTTCTTTAGAATTGATTTATATTTAGTGATTTTTTTGTGTGTATAGAGATTTTGTATTTGTTAATAGTATTGTATTTGATTTTATAGGTAGTGTGATAGTTTTAAGCACAACGTTTCAATTATTAGTTAAAATTATGCTAATTTACTGAAATATAGGAACTTAGTAAAACTATTTGTTTAGGTATCTATATAAAAGTACATATATATATATATATTTATATATATTATTTTTATTTTATTGATAACATAGTTTTAGGGTATTTATAGTTTTAGTTTTTAATTTTTTTATTCATAAATAAAATGTTTCAAATATATATTTTAGTTTCAACTACTGTTAATCTTTTACTATACTTTTAATCAATTTTAAAATAAAGTGAAAATCAGTTTGTATAATTCTAAAAAAGATACACCTTGTATAAATAGATGGACTGAAGTAGTGATAATAGTTGGTACAATCCTACGTTATCGGAAATTAATAGAGATCTCAATTTTTTTATTTGAAAAATTATTGCACCAATTAAATATTATAAATGACTACTAAAAAATTATTAAATAAAAATTAATTTAAAAATAAAATAATAATAATAATAAATTAAATTAAATATTATTTTAGAAACTAACAAATTATTTTCTAAATTAGTTTTTATCATTGATAATTAATTTTTAAATTAATATTTAATTAATTATCAAGATTTTAGTTATTAATTATTTAAATTTTAAATTGATAGTTAAAATATTTGTAACTAAATAGATATAAATTTAAAAACTATTTATTAATAATAAAAACTAATTTAGATATTAATAATTTTTTAATCTCTAAAATAATATTTAATTTAATTAATAAAATAAATAAATAATTTTTATTTTTAAAATTAACTTTTATTTAATAATTTTTTTAGTTTTGGTATTATAAGACTTTGTAACGGGTCTTCAAGTACTTGTAAGATGCGTTAAGGACCGTCGTCTAACACATGTACTGACTTTTCTTCTTTACATTTCTTTGATAACAATAATACATGTAAAAACGCATACTATAAACAAAACTCATTTCAATGAAATTTTAATGTCACAGATAAAAACAATATGGAAATGTGATTATATAAAAATTAGTAAAATTAAATTATTACTAAAAAATAACTATAGAAATAAATATTTTTCATTAATTTTTACAATAGTATAATAACAAAGTACATACAAATAGCTATTATTATATTTTTATAAATAATAAAATTAATTATATTCATTTCTAATATCTATTGCTGATTAAAAAAATCTAATATCTATTATATTTTTGACATTTCATTTTAACCCTCACATCGTCATCTACAATAAAAAAAAATATATACACATTAAAATGACATAAATGATTAGAATACTTTTAAAAACAATATTTAAATAAATCTTAAAATGAAATACATATTAACACTTGTTTTGTACTTTTATTTCTCACACGAAGTCTTGAACTCAGAAAGAAAGAAAAAAACGTAAAATTGTGCGTTTGACTATCACGCATAGACTAATATATCAGGTTATAATAGTCAAAGGTGCAATGTTAATGTTAAGAAGTGTTGGTACAGAAAAATAATTGGACTTCCTTTAATATTTTTTTTTGAGAATTCTAATTGTTATATTATAGTGAGTAATTATAATTTTTAGATATATTATAGAAGTTTCAAATCTTGGTTTATTTTTCTTTCAAACATAGTATTAAATTCATTTAAAGTCTATTTTAATAAAAGTTTGTTAGACTTATCGTGTCACTTATTATCGAATCATCTATAACATATATTTTTCACATACGAGTTGGCAATCTCAGTGTAAGTGGATGTGTTGGAAATCCTACGTCGATTAAAAATTATTTTTATAAGTGAGTACAAATCTTATTTTATAAGTCGATTTTTTGAAGTAATGAAAAGTTTAAACTGCAATTCTTAATAGTGAATACGTTACTTCTATTCTCATCTTCAGAAGGTCAGAATAAATAAAAAAATTACAAATTTATTATCTTAAAATTTTGTTGGAAGACATTTGAGGAGTCTTCTTATTTGACTTAGCAGCATGCATTCAATGGTTTTGTTTGATGCTTTATATTATAAAACGTTTATATTCAAACTAGAATAACGAACACGTAAAAAGAAGTGAAGCGAGTCTAAAATTCCATTAGTTTATTAAATGGTGTTTCCAATATTGTGTCTGAATAACTGTAGTGGTCAATTGCTGAATAGAACCGCTCTCTACTTCAAAAGAGTCTGCTACACAAAAATATATCAGACATTCATGAAATCTACATATAAATAAAACTACTAATTCATCTCTATCTTTCTTTCTTCAACTAAATTACTATTTTAATTTCAGACCATGTAAAGTATTCAACTTAATCTATAAAAAAAAAATCTTTATATCATTATTTTAGCTCCTAAACTTAATCAGATATCGAAATATATTAATAATTTAAATTAATTATAACTAAACTTTATAAAATTAGTTTCTAAAATAAAATTTATATTCATTAATATATTATGAAATTTTTTAATTTCTAGTTGACGTTGAATTTTCTTCTGACACCGAAACCTCTGTCAACTCGTACGTGAGATTATATATTATAAGTGGTTTGATAGCCACTGGTTTAGTAAGTCTAATAAACTTTTGTTATAATAGACTCTGATACCATCTTAAGAAGTGAATTTTAAATCTAACTTAATCTTATAAAATTGACTTATAAGATGAGATTTACAGCTACTCATATATTATGAAATGTCATAATTTTCGGTCGACGTGAAATCTCCAATCAACTATTATCATGTTGGATAAAAACACGTGACATGTTATATTTTTATGAGAACTTTTTAAATTTTATTAATTTTTAGGGCTAAACGCATTTTTAGGATCAAAATCAGCTTATAAAATAAAGTTTATACTCATTAATATATTACAAAATGTTTTTATTTCTAGTTGGCATCCCTGTCGTGTAGAAACCTGTGAACTCATGCGTGAGATCACATATCATAAGTGATCCCATAGCGATTGGTATAATAAGTTCAACAAACTTTTGTTAAGATAGACTCTAAATGATTCTGCTATATTAAGACATAGACTTTAAATCTAAATCAACCTTATAAAACTAACTTATAAAGATAAAGTTTGCACCCACTTATATATTATGAAATGTGTCATAATCTCTAGTCGACGTGAAATCTTCAATCAACTATTATGATGTTTGATTAAAACAAGTGACATCTTATATTTTTATATGAGAACTTTTATAATTTTATTAATTTTTAGGGCTAAACGCATTCTTAAGACCAATTTGTTCATGTTTTAGATACTATATAACTTTTGTTTTCTTGCGCTTTTAGCCTCCTACGTGATAACAACACAGACATTGCTGACTGCATCAGCTTATTACAGAACAGCAAGATTTTGTCTTGAATCTGCAAAAGTTCTTGTCTGGTTTGGCTTCATCCATTACGGACTTATATTCGTTTAATCCGATTTAAGAAGAGTTTGATAATTAATAACATGTCTAATCTAACCTAAAAGTAAACTATACATTGGTCCAATTTATTCATCATTAGACCAAAAGAATTTAAGCGTCTGTTCCTTCTTTGACCAGACTTATTGCATGCATATATCTACACTTAGTCCACAACTGTTTTATAATTTTTCATCAAATATTTTCTTCCTTCATCTTCAACCTTCAGCAATATCTTACATTTTTCCACAACAATATTCTTTCAATATTATATATATGTATATGTTCTTCCTTCTTCTTCAACCTTTAGCAATATCTTATATATATGTTCTTCCTTGACCTTCAACCTTTAGCAATTGACAGATATATAATCTAATATATTTTGGTTTTGACAATTAGTCCAATTCAATTATGTACTGAAAACATAGACATTGTTATCACTTCAAACTTCAGCAGCCACTTGGATCAAACATGTCTCATGCGTGGCCTCTAGAATATGTACCAGGAAGGTGAATTTCTACGGAGAGAAGCTTTTTTCATATCAAAAAAATATTTTAATATTGCTGAAATTGTTTTATATCAGTTGAAATTTATGCAATCAGAGACTTAATTTAATATTTTGCTGATTGAAAAAGAATAGCCTGTAACTGATGTGATCCTCATTAATGTCAAAACTTAAAAGAAAAGTATTACGAAGTTGACTTTAAGCTTAATTCAATCTCATAAAACCAGTTCATGAAGTGAGGTTTGCATCCATTTATATACTATGAAAGACTCTAATCTCCTTCACACCGAGACTGTCAACTCGTGCGTGAGACTATATATTATGGGTGGTCCGATAGCGGCCCGATAGGCCCAACACAAACACTCATTAAGATAGGCTCGAAAGGACTCTGATACTATATTATGAAATTGACTTTAAGTTTAACTCAACCCTATAATACAGGCTCATGGAATGAGGTTTGCACTCACTTATATACTATGAAAGACTCTAATCTCTAGTCGATGTAGGATCTCCAACAAAAAAGAGTCAATTTTCAGACCACTTAATTGAGTTTCTTAGCTTTCATGGAGATAAGTTTTGTGTTTTGAATTAGCAAAAATTGTGTTAAAAATAAAACCATCAATGTAGACCCAAGATCGAGAGATTAATTTAATAATATAAATTTTCATGTAGATAAAATTTAATAGTAATCATGATTGAGTTATTTAATTTTCATTTGGATAAATTTAATTAGATAAGTTTCAGCGTCGAATTACACAAGATAAGTGTCTAATGGCCAACCATGTAGATAAATTTAATAATAGTGATTGACTAAGTTATTTAATATTGAATAGCACAACAATGGACTTTAGTAAAAAGATAAAGACTAAAATGTATTTTAATTTAATTTAACATACGATTGTGAAAGAATAACATATGGTATTCATTTTAAAATTTATATACACAGAAATTAGTCGTCAAAATACACAACATATAAAAACTACACATTTCATTAGCTAATAACATACACTGAAAATTCACATTTTATTTAGGAATTTAATAATTGTACATTTTTATCGGTGTAAAATAAAAAATTACAATTGATATGGTTTTTAGGATAATTAAAGTCAATAAAGATTTTAAAGCTTTACATTATCAATACATCTGTTATTTTTTTTATCTAATAATCAATCCTCATATAATGACATTTTTTAAATAGAATAACATTTTCTTCGATGAGGCCTTTTAGTAGCATTAGAAATTTTCAATATAATACTATCTTTGAATTTATATATAGGCAAAAATATATATTGTTATCGAGATAAATAATTTTATTTAAATTTATTGAATTTATATTTTTCATATTTGAACATGGTTAAATTGATCCATATAGAACTGAGTATAATAATAGTTCAAAATGTGATTGTCATGATTGTTGATGTTGTTTAAAATCTGGCTTATGATATGATGCATAGGGTGACTCATACTACTGTTTATAGTATAATAATTAATATTTTTCTATCTCTAAAATTATTTTTTATTTAATGATGATTAAATCTTCTTAGAAGAAACATTAACCACGAGAAAACCGTCAAATTACAATACCATATTTTAATTCTTCATAGATTGTTAAAATTCAAGAATCATGAGAACGACATAATCTTTTTCATCTTTTACCAAACACACCTTAAGAAGCTATTTTATAATATTAATTATAATTTTCATTTCTACTATTGTTCTGATAATTTAGAATTTAAAAAAATTGATAGAAATATGAAAATTTAACTAAACACCTTTCAATGTAAAAAAAAAAAAATCATTTTTAGTTATAATATTTCTAAAAATGTAATTCTTGAAACCATAATACTATATCTTGAAGTAAATGATAAAAAAAACCAATCATTTGGATTTCGAAACCTCTGTTATTAAAACTTAGAACTGGCCTAATATGAATACAACTTGAACACAAAGTAACTCATGGGCAAAGAAAACTCACCAAATATATGAATATTTGTCACTTTCAAATTATCATGGAAAATGTTTTGTTCATACTATATTGAGATTATTTAAATTAAAATTTTATACGAGTTCTTTGAATTTAAGGGCCAATATCAGAATATGATGGATTCCAAAAGAAACTTGTATTCTCAGTTGTTAAACTATATATTCTGTTATTAACATTGAGAAGTGACCTTATATGAATATAACTAAGCCAAAAAAGTAACTCAAGGCAAAGAAAACTGCCCAAATAATTAATATAAATATTTTGTCTTATTCTGAGATTATTATAAGAAGAATTGTTGGTCATAGTATACCAATCAATTTAAATTTTATACAACTTTCAACTCAAGGGGCAAAGTCAGAATATGATGGATACTAGTGATGTTTACGTAAACTTCAGATGGTGCAGTTCAAAATCCAATGGCTGCTTATTAGTTTATAATTACACGTTAAAAAAAATAATAATTCAAAAATAAAACTAGAAGAATTTGTTTGAACCTGTAGACTGGGGTGAGGTTAGAACAAATTAACAATTGATTTCTAAAATTTAATGTTGTAGATCCACTACAAGAAAATCATGAAATAGAAACCAATTGTTTAGACTAAAATAATTAGTTGCAATAGTAACTAAATTAGAGACCATTTTGAAAACTAAAATAAAAATTGGTTTCTAAATTAGTTTATATTATTTTCTATTATTGTTAAATAGTTTCTAAATTGGTCTCTAATTAGCAACCAAGATTTTAGAGACTAAATTTAGAAACTAAATAATTGGTAGATAAAACCTTGGTTGCTAATTAGATACCAATTTAAAAATTATTTAACAATAATAGAAAATAATATAAACTAATTTAGAAACCAATTTTTGTTTTAGTTTCTAAAATGATCTCTAATTTAGTTACTATTGCAACTAATTATTTTGGTTTCTAAAAATTGGTTTCTATTTGATAATTTTCTTGTAGTGATCTTTCATATATTAAGGATAAAATTAGTTTGTACTATATAAATAAAAGACAATTTTTATCTCATAAAATTGGTTTTATGAAAATAAATTTAATTTAAAATATATTTTTAAATATGATATTATTAAGAATATATTGTATTTGAGTGAGTCACTCGATATCGAGTAATCCTCACTTTAGTATACCAATTTTATGAAAAAAAATAGATTTAAAAATACCTTCATTCTTAATACTTGATTACGTCATGTATAATAATATATCAAAAGAGAAAGGAAAAGTGATCATATGAATCATATCGAAAGCATCTTTCACAAGATCTATGACCAAATCTAATATTTTACTATGCAAAGGAAAGAATTTCAACCAAGCAACAATAAGGGCTTAAGTATTTAGGCCCAAGATACTAAAATGATATTTTTTGTTGGCAGTTTCTTCCTGCACCTCTACATTTTTCTTCCTGCACCCCCACAAGGTTGTGCAAAGACAAAAGTGTTCCTATATAAATTGTACATTTTCTTTTGTATTCCAGATTATGAAATCTGGTAAATTTTCGGATTGGCACTTCCAGTAAATTTTCGGATTGGCGCATCCGGTAATCTCCTGGATTTATGCTTCCGGTAGTACATGAATGATAGTGTTAATCCAAAATTAAAAAAATGCAAAACATCCAAAAATGAAAAAACCATTCCGGATCCGCCAATCCGTAATTCAAAATATGCATTCTGGATTCAGAAATCTATAATTGAAAAAAAATCATTCTGGATCCACCAATCCATAATAGAAATTAGGCTTCCAGATTCAGCAATCCGAAAATCAATAATTTATGCAAACTTTATTTTTGGAACACCCCCTCATCCAAAATGCAACATGATTCACTTCCGGATTGATGAATCCGTAGCACAATACCAGATCCCAAAATTGTGGGGGTCAGTTTCGGAATTTACAAAATTGTGGGGGTGCAGGAAGAAAAATGTGGCGGTGCAGGAAGAAACTGCCTTTTTTGTTTATACAACGCTTTTCAGCAAGCGAAATTCTTTCTACACCCAATTTTTTAAACGTACACCCTATATATTTTTAAAAAATCCTTCATTCCAGAGATGACAATCTGAATTAAGAAAAAAATACATTTCAAATAAGTAAATCTGAAAACATATTCCAAAAAAAAGGTTTGTATCCATTTTTAACTTTATTTGAAAACATTTTTGTGGCGCAAGTTCAAATTTGGTTTAAATTTAATTGGGTGTTGTAAGTAATTGCCTTCCAAAAAAATAAACGACAGAGAAATATTTGAAGATTTTATTCCCTCCCAATCTCTACCTCATCAAAAGGATTGATTCAGAAGGAATTTCAGAAAATTAAAAACTTTTATTGTTATGCGTTGTGACATCATCAAATGTTAAAAAAAATAAAAATTATGAAATGTTAGATATTGTCTAGGGGGAAATAAAACGAACTATTTTTTTTTTTCTTTTTGGTCCTAAAATTTGGTTTTAATTTTTTTTTATGTAGATAATATGAATTCAGTGATTCTGATTTGATGATTATGACACCATTAACTAATATGTTTAATAAACAGTAAAGAGCCCATATTACATATCACTCACTAGAATTGTAATACCAGGTAACAATTTTTAAAAATACATATTATTTATTTACTGTAAATATAATACTAAAAATAATTTTAAAATGAAATAAAACCAAAAAAATGAAATTAATAAAGACCAACATAAAAATTCACCTCTTTTATATAGACTGCATACATATATTTCAAATCTTAAGAAAATGAAAACTAATTTTATTTTAAAATTAAAAATTAAAAATATATTTATGAGAATTAAAACACATAATCAAAACGAAATTACTAATATTAGACTCAAATATATATATATATATATATATATATATTTAATTTCTTTAAAATAAACAAGTTTCAATTTTATTTTTCTTTCATGAAAAATACATTTATAAAATGAATCATATTTATCAAGGGTTCATGGGCAACACCACCAATTTTAGCATTGTTTCTTCCTGCACATCCATATGTTCTTCTCGCACCTCCATAAAGTTTTGTATTTCCAAAAATATTCTTATGTAATATTTCAAATTACATAATTCAGAAGTCATTTTTCAAATTCATAATTAACTTATGGATTACATAATCCAGAAGTCTTTAGCTTCCAAATTATCCAAAAACTATTTTTCAAATGCGTATCTGGATTACATAATCCGGAAGCTACTCTCAAATTTAGATTTCCAGATTATATAATCCGGAATACCATTATGGAGTATATAATCCGAAATATATAATCTGAAATATGGGGTGACACAAAAAGAATAAAAAAATATTTTTCATGTTTTGTATGGGATGTCAGAAGAACATATGGAGGTTCAGGAAGAAACAGTCAAATTTTAGATGTTAGAATAAAAGTCATAAAAAGCAGAAAAATTGAAGAACTTACATGATATTTAAGTTCTAATTTTAAAAAGAGATGGGAAAAAGGAGAAATTTGTAATAAGCGTGAGAGATGAAGCTTATGATGAACTTGAATGAGAGCGTAGAAATAGAGAATCATGGATTCTTCGGTTGTAGCATGTACAAGAAAATTCCACCGGCAACTGAAACATTGAGTGACTCATATTCTCCAGCCATTGCAATGCTGACAAGTTCACAAAGCTGCAGGGATTTTTGTGAAAGGCCACTTCCTTCACTTCCTAAAACCAAACACAATGGTGTATCTGATAAGGAATCACAGAAGGTTGGAGAGAGTGAGCACACTGGCTTCACCAACTCTTCAAGCTCTGGATGTCCACCCAGCAACTTCATTTGAAATTCTTCTTTCAGAGACTCCAGATCATTCCAACTGCCACATACAACAGGGATCTGAAAGGAGGCACCTCGGCTAGCCCGAAGAGCTTTCTCATTCAATGGATCACAGCACCCGGGAAGAAGGAAAACTCCATCCTGTCACATTAAACTTTGAATATCAATTAAAATAAAAATTCTAGTTCTAATACTCCAACACACTCCCCTCACGTCGATAGTAACAGCTCGTGCGTAGGATAACATATTATGGATGGTCCAATAACGGTACCTGATAAGTCCAACAAACACTCACTAGGATAGATTCGAAATGGCTCAGATACCATATTAATAAGTGGACTTTAAGCCTAACTTAACCTCATAAAACCGGCTTATGAGGTGAGGTTTACATCCACTTATAAAAAATTAAATATCTTAATCTTTAGTCGATGTACGATCTCTAACAATTACAATTTCTAAAAAAATGAAATATTAACACTTTTTAATACTCTTTTTCAAACATTCTCTTTTAATTTGTTGAATGAAACAAAATATCATGTAACATGCTTAAACTTAAACAAGACAGGAAAGGAAACCTTAAGCAAAATAGAGAGATCAAACATTTGACATACTCGTAGTTGATGGACCTGGGCTATGTTTTAGATGTGCAGGCTTTCGATTTTGGGGGACAACACAACTCTTGTAGTCGAAGGAACCAAGGAGGAGGAGATGATTTAATGAAAAGCCATGGGTCTGTCAAAATATCTAGTGAGGTTGAAGGAGGCAAGAATTATGAGATTGGAAGGGAATCTCACTAGTAGTGTTAGTTGATAGTTGTGCATCACATAACATCATTTCACCACAAGCTGAAGCCTGCTCTCGATTTGTTGATCCTACCTGTTAATTTTGGGAATTCGATTGGGTGATAGATAAATCAATTTTCCTACTAATATTTGACATTGGGTCTTTTCTACAAGAAAACTTTCTTTACATCCAAATGCTTTCTGCCTTATGTTTTACTATGAGCATCCATCTGCATCCTACTACCCTTTTATCTTTTGGTTTGTTAACAATCTCCTAAGTTGAGTTTCTTTTTTAATGCATTCATTTCCTTTCTCTTGGTGTTAGTTCTACTATACATCATATGTGACTTCATCACATAGATCATGGGTGTCCCACAAAGACAAAAACGGTATTGACAAGAAGGGAGACTCCTCTGCTTCAAGTGCTCTCTTCCCCCAAAGTGTAGGGCATGCAAGAAAAAGATTTTATTTCATGAAATGTGACATTCATGGAGATAAAGGCTTGACAACTCTAAGGATGATAACATTCGTATCCATTTTTGTTGGATGGATAACTAAACACATTTTTAGGAACTCTAGGATATGGTTAAGATTATGAAAATGAACTAAAATAGCCCACCTTAAGACCTGACAAGGTAGACTTGACACTAGGGTAGAAGAGAAGAGAGAACAAACGACAGAGACTTAATAAGATTAACATCATTAAGACACGAGAGGGTAACCTATTAATGAAATATGTAGCAATTAATACAACTTTTCCCTACAGATATTTTTATCCTAATGACAACTATTTACAATAAGGCCTATTATCCTTTTCTTCTTTATCCCATGTTTTTGGGTTTGCTGTTTGTTGTATGTTGTGTGTTTGAGTGTATTACTTTCTGTTGACTTATTAAGAGTTATTAGTTATTTTTCTTCTTTATGCTATTATTTATGTATATGGATGCATATGAATATAAATTATGCATTCCAAAAAGGATTTTACGATCCATGTCAATCTTTTTACAGTCCTCGAGTTATAATCTTGAACCCACCCTTCTGGTCCTCAAGTTTGACAACAATGGGAGGATTTCCTATTGAAGAGAAAATTAAGTTGTAAATTTATTCCATGTTTGTTAATGCAAACAAAAGAATATGCCAATTAAAAGAATTATGAATGAGCATAACACTCTACAGGTTTGTTTGAAAAACATCAATTAAAACAAGTAAAACCTCAACACATGATACAGATTGGAAGGTAAGTATATATCAGGAACTTAGATGAGAAGATGTGTTGCCATTCCATGAAACTAGTGAAAGTTTAACATAGGAAACATATACCATAGATATAAAACAGGGTTAGAAAAGCACGCACAGAGGATCGGTAGAATGATATGAAAACATTGTTCCATGACCATATGCCCAGGGGAGATAATTCCTTACCCATCTGAAGGCCACAGCTGATCTGAGCAATGTACCGAGGTTGCCAGGATCCTGCAGAGAACAATTCTAAAATATCACTTACAGCACATGAAGTTTTTCAAACCAACAAGATTCTCACAATGTTTACACTTTGAAGAAACATTGACATACAAGAACGCATGACAAACAGATTATTCAAGCCCTTTCGGTAATTGAAGTCCATGGATATTCTACTTTCCTATGTCCTATATGCAGGATGAGGGGAGCAATGATTATGGAGAACTGGAGATGACTCTGAGCTTCTTTTGAGGAACATAAACTTGAAATTAATTTTATTATTTAGAATATAGACTATAGAGCTGTGGTTAATATTCTACCCAGAGCATGATATTTGATAAATTGTACAACCTAGTGTAATGAAGTAATTGAATTTTTTATGAAAACTTGGTAATTCAATTTAAGTATGTGGGGTTTCCTATAAGTATATAGGGCCTACATTAATCAGAAGTGCAAAAACTGAATGCGTAGAATAAGTGGCAATATTGAAAAAATAGATCAAACCAGGACATTGGTGTCACCTTCCACAAGAAAAATGATCAGGCGATAATTCAGAGACCCAAAATGGTAAAGTCAAGAAGTGACATTATGTATCACCTGAATCCCATCAAGGACTAAAATCCGATGAACAGATGGAAACCATTTCTGGTAGTTCTTTTGATCATTATCAACATTGAAAAAACTGGCAGGAATTTTCATAAGGGCAATTGCATCTAGAGAGTCAGTAGTTTGCAGCCCTGAAAGCTTTCTCATCACTACGGAGCTCACACGCACAATAGAAGCAGTGGATTTATCCAACCCATCAGGAATCTCAGCTTTGTCAGGAAGAATTAAACAATCCATTGAAACACTTTCATCTTGTAATGACTCTTGAAACCTGCGGATTTCTCTGCAAACAATACATATCATCACCCATGTAGTTTTATTCCATAATTTTAGTAAAACATGTCATCCATACTTTAATTGTGGAGAAAAAAATCATATAAAATAAGTTAAGTCCACCCTAACCATCTATAAAGCTAAAAGGGGTGAATCAAGTCATATGCTGTCTGAAATTGTAATTTTGCTCATATTGATGTGATATCCTAAAATGTAGACAAGAACACAAACAAGAAGATTCAGGCAAAAATTTAATTTCAGTACATTGTCTAATCAATGTTACTTTCAGGATTTGAACTCAACCGCATAGGTTTCCACTAATCATATTAATTTACAACTGTTTAAGATTAGTTAGGACAATGTAACTTGAAGCTTAGTAACTGTTACCAGCTGAATAACTAGTGAAAGCACAAGCATAAAATTTTATGTAAAGCTTTTCACAACAAGCTCTCTTTAGCTTATCTTTATTAATGAACAAACTAACACTATCTGAGATAAAATATTCAGCAAGTTGCAGAATGTTTCAACCAAACTCACTAATTTAATTTTTTCAAAGATTGGAATTTGGAAGGCCATGTAGCTTAAAAACCATATGCAACCAATAAAGATTTCTTTTTTTCAGGAAAATCATAAAAGGGTCACTGCCAAAGTACCTCAACCCACCAAAAGGAAACCCAGAAAAAGAGAATTCAGAGAAACGCAGAAGAAAATGATGAAACCTGATAGGGGTAGCGCCGACAACGAGAGCAGAAGCGTGAGCGCGGCGATAGGAAGAGGAGTTGCGGAGCTTGAGGCAGTGCTTCACAAATGGGTTAGAAGGACTAGTTATGAGCTTGGGTTTGTCGTCGTGAGAGGTTCCTTGTTGTTGTGGTGGTTGTTGCGGCGGTGGAGCTGCCGAAAGAGTTGGCTTAAAGCACCATATTTGATGTGTGTGAGGATATAAAATAGAAGCACATTGCATTTCGGTTTGTGACTTCTTCCACTGCTGCAGAAGGCTATGCTTGTGATATTATTATGCTCCTGGCTAAAGCTTCCAACATTTTGGGGAGAAAGTAAAACGATTTTATTGGCTAATGCTCTCTATTGAGTTTAGTTCTAGAGCATGGTTTTAGACCAAATTGGGGGCAATTTTTGTTCCTTTTAAAGTTGTGAAAATCGTATACGATATAATTATTTTAAATTAAAATTGTGAAATGAAATAATTATTTTTAATTAAATCAAAATTTATTTTTAATAAAATCTTGTTACTTTGTTACGATTTTTTTAATTTTAAAAAATAATATTACTTTAGAATCAATGGAGGATGGATTTTTATCGGAAATGAGCACTTTGAGAGTTTTTTTTTTTCTTCTTAACTTTGTAAAGATGGTACATGGTAGTGTAAGTTTTATTTACGTTTGTTTTAGACTAATTTTTATGGGTTATGTATTAGACGCAATAAAGTAAGGTGTAAATAGAAAAAGAGAGTTCAGTTAGAGTTACAATTGAGTATCCTTAAGCCCAATGCAACCCTAGGTTGTCTAGGGTTTCCAAAAAAACAAGCATGGAGTGACTAGGTGGAAGCATAGAACGTCCAAGCATGTCATGGGAATCATGAGGAGTCCACCTAAGCATGAAAGTCCACATGTCATCTTCTCAATGGAGAAAATTTTCTTCCAATGAAGAAATGTCATTTGTCAACTTTTAATTTGAGAAGATTTGTTCCAATAAGAGAAAGTCATTTGTGATCATGAGAGTTATGGAAAGAAGGTAAGTTGAGACAAAAATAAATTTGGTGTTTTTATATTAAGCTATGTGAATGAAAAAAATTGTGTTGTTTTTAAGAAAATAACACTGAACAATTATAATATAAATAATGAGTGAACAACACGCTCATAATTATATTAAGCCACGTGTCATTCATTTAATAATATATTTAAAAAAAAGTTAGGTAATTTTATTTTCTAAATTTCTTAGGAAGAAGACATATTTGATGTTTGTATGTAATAAAATTTCATTACTTTGAAGTAACAAAACACTTTAATATATTATAACTAAACAACTAGGTAACACTTAAAGGATGACGTATATCATTCCCTCAATCATATTTTTACAAATAAAAAGTATGTCAGGTAACATTTAGTTCTTAAAGTTTATAATAGAAACATATATAGATAAACAAGAATAAATTTGATTTTCATATATTAATAAATGCATATTGTGCTACTTTGAGAGAGAATAACACAAAACAACTATTGTACATTTTAAAAGTAACACATGTAATTGTTTTATGATACCTTTAAAGCAAACAACAAACTGTGTAACATCAATTTTTTGAAGTTAAGAAAGGAAGGTCAATAGATACAGAAATAAATTTAGTTTAGTACAAAGCATGTATTGGACATTTCAAAAGTAATGTATGTAATTTGCTTTATAATACTTTTCAAGCAAAACAATAATTTGTAAAACAACAACTTTCTAAAGTGAAAGAAGGCAGGTAGAGACAAAAAAATAAATTTGATATTCATACATAAAAAAATTGTGTTGCTTCAAGAGGATAATGTAGAATAATTATAGTACAAATCATGAGTGACGTATGTCATTCATTTAACTATATGTTTTCAAAATGAAAAAAATAAGTTAGGTGACATTTACTTTCTAAAATTTATGGGAAGAAGACATATTTAATGTTTATGTAATAAAATTTCATTATTTTGAAGTAACAATACACTTGAGTATATAGTTCATACATTCGAACTAAACAACTACATGTTAGGAGTGACCTATGTGATTCAAACAAAAAAGTACTTATATTCGAACTAAACAACTAAATGTTATAAGTGACGTATGTGATTCAAACAAAAAAACAAGTCATGCAACAATTACTTCCTAAAGTTTATGACAAAAACATATATAAATGAGAATAAATCGATTGTACGTATATTCGATCACATAAATGCATAATTGTCTCAATTTGAAAGAATAATGCAAAGTATTTATTGGACATTTCAAAAATAACATATGTCATTTGTTCCATTTCATGTTACCTTTCAAGCAAACAATAATTTTTTATAACATTTTTTTTTAAGTTATGAAAATAAAATAGATAGAGACAAAAATAAATTTGGTATTCATGTTGGTTACATAAATGCAAAATATTGTGTGTTTTTTTTAGAATAATACATAACTATTATATTAAATTTGACATATATTATTTGTTCCTTAATATGTTTTCAAAAAAAAAAAAATCATACAACATTTATTTTTTGAAAGTTTATGAAAATAAAATACATATTCGAGTTAGTTCGTATGTTACATCATATAATTGGATTACTATGAAAGGACAACACAATAATAATTGGATATTATTCAACGAATTTTTTTCAAACAAATAGTAAGTCATGTAATATCATTTCCTTCCAAAAGTTTATTAGAAAAAAATAGATAAAATAATATTAAATTTAGTGTTAAATGTAATACTTCACATAAATGTATAAAATTGTGTTGGTGTTGAGAGAATAATCATTGGACATTTTTAAAAAATTATATATTTCATTCAATCCATAATATATATTTCAAATAAATGGCTAGTCATGTTATTAACTTTATGAAGCTGAGAAGTAAAGGTGATAATAAATTTAAATAATTACATGTTAGGTCACTACATTTATTTACTAATTTCCTTAATTAGATTACTAATTTTAAGAGAATAAAATAATTAGTTGTTATAGTAACTAAATCAGAGACCATTTTAGAGACTAAAATTTTGTTTGATTTCTAAATTAGTCTTTATTATTGTTAAATGGTTTTTAAATTGCTATCTAATTAGCAACCAAGGTTTTTGCTACAAAATTTAGAATCTAAATAAGTGGTAGTTAAAATCTTGGTAGCTAATTAGATACCAATTTAAAAATTATTTATCAATAATAGAAATTAATTTAAAAACCAATAATTTTTTTAGTTTCTAAAATAGTATTTAATTTGGTCATTATGTAATTAATTATTTTTTATCTTTAAAATTGATTTCTATTCAATAATTTTCTTGTAGTGTAATAATAAAAACTAATTTAAATATCAATATTTTTTTAGCCTCTAAAATAATATCTAATTTAATCACTATAGAAAACTAATAATTTTTTATCAATAAAAATTGTTCTTATTTAATGATTTTTTAGTGTATTTTGTAAAAAAACTATTTTATGTTAATGTACTGTAGCTGTAAATTAAAGTCAAGGTTCATGTGAGCGTAAATCAAACCCAAGTTTCATGGTTCATGGACTATATAATTAGAAGGGGTTATATATTACAGGAGAAGGAGAAGAGAGAGAGAAGGAGAGAGAAGTGAACGGAAAATGGAAAGAAGCAGGTGGTGAATTGGTCACAAAGTGAAATGATGAATTTGGCGAGATCGTGGAGATTGTCTTGTCGGGTTTGAATATGCCTTGCTCCAAAACCCAGATCCAGTGGAAGAAGACAAATCTGTGACAGAGACGAAAGAAAGCGATGTTCTCCTTCTTCTTATGTTGTGGAAGGTGAAGGAAAGATAGAGAGATAGATGGGGTTCTTATCCAAGAAAAGAATAAGGGTGCGTTATTTTAGCTTGTTGTGCCCTGATGCATCATGATGATGATGTTTGCATGTCTGAAGCATGTTTCATACGTCTGCAGATGCTTGTCCTTCACGTTCAACACTCATAGTACATACACACACATAGCTTCTACGATGCTTGTGTAGAATCTTGATAAAAACCAAAACAACATAAAATAGAAGAATATATGTAAAATGATTAAGGAAAGAAGAATATGTGTTGTGGTCATACATATGATTGCTTGCAGTTGGGTAGTGGGGGGAAGAATCAAGTGATGAAAGATGGTGGGCCAGAAGTTATGAGAAGTTGAGAACACTGAGTTTATCTGGGACGTAGATAAATGCGTATGTCATGAGTTTCTTGCAGTTTTCTAAGTTGTAAAATGACACCACCAGAGTTCAACAACAAAAAGAAGAGTTTCTATCTGCAACTCTCACGTTAATCACGCACCTTCGTCTCAATGTTTTTAATTTATCTTTCTTGCCGTGACCCATCAGATTCAATCCTCATATGGAAACAAACAATTACACAAAACTTGTATACTTCTCAAGCCACTCATTCTAAAAGTACTTCGTACGTTCATGCACAAATATTTATTTATAAGACATGTTATTACTTATATATATATATATATATATATATATATATATTAGAGTATATTTAACAAATAATGATATATTATAAAAGCAATAAAATAAAATTTATTAATAGGGGAAAAGGGGATTTTATAATCAGAAAGGAAGTGTACGGAGAATTAAGAAATTATAAAAAGTAGGAAAAAGAAAAAGTCACCTATATATGCAGATTCAATTCAGAGAGGGAATATATTTGTTTTGATGGAAACCAAAGTGACCTTTCCTACTGAATCATGAGCAAAGGGAATGTTGCTAGATATAAGATTTATTAAGGCTTCTCGTGTTTTAGTTGTTTTTTTTATTATTTTAACATTGGTAAAATGAGGACACAAATCTCAATAATAGTATGACGTTAAGAACATAGCAAGACTTGCCCAGAAATTATTCAGAGATATGTAAGAGAATCTTAGACTTGTGTTTAGAACCGAAAGGAAAGACTCGTTTTCTTTATATGTGGAAACAATTTTGACTAAACAAGGTTACGCAACAGTTTTGAAAGTGTTGTATTTGCATGCTCACATAATATATAAACTAGATTAATATGATTTATGAAGGGATAAAAAAACAATGTGAATGTAGTGTTTTAAGCATTTGTGGGGTCTGTTTTTTCCGCTCAAATAGTGAAAGTGAGAAATAAAGATGACAGACCGGAAGCAAGGAAAAGCAATTCTTCAATTTGCTTTCTCTTTCCCATTCTATGACATGATGCAGAATTACAATGAGCGTTGATGCTCAGTGGCATTTAGCACGGATTTGAGGGCTCACTCTCCAAAAATCATAAAGCTACTAAACAAAAAAAAACGAACCTAAGCTTTAGATGACACAGTTTTCTCTCTCTAGCTCGTTCAAACGTTGACAGTGTTTCATTAAACATACTTTCAAACCACCCTTTTTCAGACACCAAATCACACCACAGTGTAACTAATTATTGCAAAAGAGCCAAGTAACATAGAAATATTGAGGAAAATTAATGTGTGTATGTATTTAGAAAGAGAGTGCAGGCTACAAACAGGGCCTTGATATTGCAGAGAAATTAACTATAGCAAAGGCCATGCCAGTCACTGCCACTATGTTGTGTTTTTTGTGTATTTTGCATTGATCAGTAACTGAAGGAACCTGAGACTCAGCTCTCTGATAATGGACACACAGTGACACGCTAAGACACTGGTATGAGTTGCTTCTTTTTTATTAACGGAAAAAAAAATAAAAATCATAGCATTAACGTTCCCAGATATTAATCAACAACCGTCCAAAAACCCTTCACGTATCCCACAAAAAATATCGAGGGAAACGGTAATCTTATCACCGACCTCTTGAGAAAATGCCATGTAAAGACAAAACTACAGTTCATCAAATTACTTCAGTTTAGAAACAATTAATTTCATTGTGAGCACATTTCTCGATTCTCTACAGCCCAATTTGTATCTCTTCTGTTGGAGTGCATATATATGTAATAAGCAATTAATGAACGAGATATCTCTAATATTCAATATATGTATGGATTGAAAACTGAGACAATTATATTGAACAAGAACTATTTCAATTGATATGTATATATATGAACACATAGTTATGTTCTTATAGTTCTTAAATTTAACTATTCTTTCTGTTACATATATGATATGAAGGAAACATGAAGAAGAAAACTAACTAAATAAGCAATTAAAAGATGCAACTAAGAGATTTTAGAGAATTATAGATTTGTCCTATGGCCTAATTATAACTTGTTCCTTTTCCTTGCAAGATTAAGAAAAGGTTTCTAAGTCCTCCTTGGTTAAATCTAGGGCAAAGCGGTGTATGGTTGGTGCTGCAAATCTCCCCAGGCAAGGGCACTAGACCAGTTGTTGTTTGGATCGTTGCTAATGTGGTTAACATTGGCAGCACCATTGCTTGTTGAAGGAGACACTGAGGGAAAGGAATTCCCGAAGAACCATTCGGTGGATGCTGCAGTAACTGTCTCCCCACTTGGGCCTCCATTTATGGAACTGACAGCTGGCAAGTTCTCTGGCTTCGAAGACGAAACCTTCTGATTCCCAAAACCATTCATCGCAACGCTTCTCTCGCCTTTCTGGCTGTCCCCACCGAACATCATTGTCGCCATGCGCTGCTGCTGCAGCTTCAGGTGCAAATCCTGGTTGATGTTGCTCAGCGACTCGATTGAAGAGGCCAGGCTGCTGTGAACGTTCATGGCTTCCATGGTCTGCAGGGTTTGCATTGCACTGTTCAGTGGATCAGACAGCGAGGCCCTTTCGGACCTACGTGGTGCCCAGAGGTCAGGGCTGGGCGGAACAAGACCCAAGAGAGGGTTCGAAACAGCAGCAGGGGGGTCTTGGAAGGCAGAGAAAGCAGAAAGAGAAGTGGTTGAAGATGACGCAACGTCCCCAAAGGAAGAGAACTGGTTGAAGGGGGGTGCTGGGAGGTGTTGTTGAGTGTTGAAAGTAGTGAGCCTGGAGGGAAAGGGCAACCCTCCGAGGTTAAAGTCAACGGAAGGTGGAACTGTGAGACCATGAAAATTGAAGTCTTTGGAGGAGGATGAAGAAGAGGAGGAAGAAGGTTTCACCTTTTTGTTCTTCCGGCAACCACCTCCTATTGGGACGTTCCGCAAGGCGCCACCGTTGGTCCAGTACCTCCTGCACGTCTTGCAGAAGTGCCTGGGCTGAGTTAGGCTGTAGTTGTTGTAGTAGCAGAACTTGGTGTTGGGTGAGTCACATCTGGGGCACTTGACACCTTGTTCGGGCGCTGGCCTGGTCGTTTTGCGGCCCTCAGTGACCTCATGGTCTTTGGGTGTTGGTGGCGGCATGCCTTCTGGTGGCACCATTGAAGAAAGAGAGAGAAAAAAGAAAGATAGGTATGTATGTAGCTATATAGAGAGGAAGAGGGAGAGGGAAAGGTTGAGCTTCAATTGAATGATTTCATGCAGGGTGGAAGAAGAAGAAGAAGAAGAAGGGGTTGAATGTTGATGGGTGCTTGTGATCCTCATCAAAGAGGGTGATTGAGAATTGGTAGATGATGTGTGTGTGAATGAGGTGGGTGAAGTGGGCTTTTTAAAGGTATCAGGCAATAGAGAAAGGCATAGGTTTAGACAAATGTATATGCAACGGAGGAGACAGATCTCACTAGAAACCGGATATCGTGTATATTGAGGAGAGAGAGAAAGTAGTAAACGAGAGAAACGTAGCAAGATGATGCAAACTGTTATGGCACTATAATGAGATCCACCATTTCTACTATAAACAAAAATTAGGCACAAGTTAAGGTTCATTTTAATGATGTGTATTGGGATTTGTTGAATAATATCAACACCCATAATACTATTACTACTATTACTTCCTCCCACAGTTTTTATATTACCACTCACTACTCTTCTCTTATCTTGTCTTTATTGGGAATATTTGCTGTAAAACTACCACTTAACAAACACTAATTATTGTAGTCAACCAGAACAATCCTCATGAGCTTAATCAAAATATGATAGCAGCTGTTTTATGAACAAGAACATCATTAATTAGGAGATAAGAAAAATAATTTTACTAATTTAGATCACAATACGACAATACACTTTCATCATCGTCATTTCGACATCATCGTCATTTCCAATTTTGAATATATACTTTAAAGAGAAATGATACTCTTGACAATCATGAAATTTCGAATGTATATTTTAATATAGAGAAATGATACTTTGAAAACCATAAAAGTCGTATACAACTTTTGATGTGATAGATTTAGATATAAATATATATAATAAAGAGTAAATTTGTAATTAAATTATATGGAAAAAATTAAAATAATAATATTGAGAGTTGTAATTAGGTTGTATAAAAAATATGGGTTGTCAATATATCATTATTCTTTAATAAAATATTCCATCTATTGATTTTTTTTAATTAACACAGATACCATTTAATAAATACTTGCAAAAAAATATTATTTTTAACCATTTTTATGCATGAAAAGAAATTAAGTTCTATTTCTCAAGGCAAGACATGTTTTATGGCTAAATGGGATATTCATTTATAATTAAAAATACAACAAAATGAAATTAAAAACGCGTGTTTGGATGGTAGGTAAAAAAAAGCTGTCTACGTTTTAATAATCATAACTAAATCTAATACAGCATGTTTTTACGTTTTTTTTTTATGAATTATAACGTAAAAATCAATCAAAACATGCGTTTCTAAATTGAAAACAAATACATATTATAAATCATTCCAAGTTCCAAATTAATAATCATATTTTATTGTATAATTAGTAACGCAGCTTTCTTTCTGAGGACCCAACTAAAGAAAAAAAAAACTTTTTGATCTCACTCCAAAATCTATGTCTAACAAACTTTCTGGTCGTCTTACATGCCCTTACTTTTTCATTTAAGTTACTTATACCTTGATTTTGACCCTTTTTGTTTCAATATATATAATTGGCAATTTTTGAGCCTCATATGTTTTCTGAGGGCCAAAAATATCACTCTTAACCATTTTATATATTGTTCAAAATTAATGTCTATAATTAAATTGAAGTGTACAACTCAACTTGTAGCAACACATAGGAATAGATTTTAGGCACTGTCAAATTTAAGGAATCAGTTTCAGTCTTTCATAAATAGTCTCAAACTCAACATTTGTTCTGTCTGAACCAATTTAGTGACAGATTGAAATAGTTGGTGATGTTTTTATATAAGTCACAAATTTTCTATTTATTATTTTTGTATTTTTTTTTCTTTACAGAGAAAGCTTATACATTCCTTGTAGTAAAATAATTTTCTTTTATTTCCCACCATGTACTGCTTTTTTATATTTAAAGCATTTATTTATCTAACTCATATATTTGTTCTTTTCTAAATTTGTTACTACATGATTCATCTTATTTATTACTTTCTTTTTTCTTCTTTAACCATGTCACTATGAAAAAATTATTAAATAAAAAATAATTTTAGAAATTAAAAATAATTAATTATTATATTGACTAAATTAGAAACTGTTTTAGAAATTAAAAAAAATTGGTTTTAAAATTAATTTTTATTATTGTTAAATAATTTCTAAATTAATATCTAATTAACAATCAAAGTTTTTGCTACCAAATTTAAGATCTAAATAATTGGTAGTTAAAATCTTGGTAGTTAATTAGATACTAATTTATAAACTATTTAACAAGAAATCAAACAAATTTTTAGTTTTTAAAATATTTCTAATTTAGTTAATATAACAACTAATTATTTTAGTTTATAAAATTAATTTATTTAATAATTTTTTTTAAGTGTTATTAATATTTGTTAAACATATGAAATTAATATGAAAATATTTTTTTATGTGAATAAGAAGTGAGCAACAGTGGGTGCTCTGCACACTGCCAGCACCTTGTCTATTTCTTTCCTTGAAACGTCCCTTTTAGAATTGAAGATTACTTTTTAACTTACTTTGAAGAACCCCAAAAAAGCTTACACGTGTTATATATATTACCTCACCCCATTAATCTATATTATTAACTCTTCAGTTAATTGTTGCAATGTGATCTTATTATGCTTCTTTATCAATCAATCATACAAAGTAATACAAGTTTTGTTATGCTAAAAGAAAGTGATTGATTGAACTAAAAGATACACTTAATCATATTTAAAAACTGAATTTATATATCTTTTAATTAATCCAATATCATAAATTAGTTTAGTAAAGTGAATTCCATCTTGTTAATATATTCTTTCATTGATTATTTTAAATATAGGATTAGAGAAAACCTGCATCACATGAAATCTAATAAATGATAGATTTTGAATCACTTATTATATTATCTTAATAACTACAGTTATATCTAATTCGGTATTATAAAACCAACTTATAATTTATATAGTATAATTTCATTTAATTTTTAATTGAGATACAATTTACAGCATCCATAATAATAATACATATAAAAAAAATTATTAAATAACAACTTATTATATTCATAATTAAATAAAAATTAATTTAGATATTAAAAACAATTATTTATTATATTGATTAAACTATATATTATTTTATAAATTAAAAAGTATTGATACATGTTTGATCATCTAAAGTTGGTTTTTATTTTTATTTTTTTATTTCTGATTAAAAAAATGAGAATCTTTGATTTTGGATCTTATAGTTGTTGTTTTGATTCTTTTGTTTCTTTCCTAGTTTCTCTATGTGATACTTTCTTAAAAGATATTAAAAATTTATGTTTTAACTAATATAAATTTGTAATTTTTTTTATATATGGATATTGACTTAGTCTCCATACTTGTTTTTTTTCTTTTTTAATAATATTTTTTCATGTAACAAAAAGATATCTTAATATAAAATTTTATTAAAAAATAAATTAATTTAATTAAATACTAATTTAGAATTTAAAATAATTTATATCTAAAATCTTGATATTATATACCAAATTTAAATATTATTTTATATAAATAATAATAATAAAAACTATTTCAAATATTAATATTTAAGTTTATAAAATAATATATAATTTAATTATTATAATAACTAAAAAAATTTCTTAAAATTAATTATTATTTAATATCTTTTTAATACAATAATACTACTAGTAGTAAAATAAAATAAAAACAACTAAGAAAATACAGTCCATCATCAATGGTAAGTGTTTCATTTTCTTAACGTCTTGAGTGATATTTATCAATATTTTTATAAAACAAATCCTTAATTACTTTTTAATCATACCCTGTTCATGATATTTAAACTTAAAAATATTAATTACATCTAAAGTCTTATCATAATTAATCAGGAAAACTAGTATTTTGTTATCAATAGGAATTTAGTTGTCAAATATTACTACATGAAAATTATTAAATAAAATCATTAAATAGAAAATAATGTAAAGATAAAAAATATTAGTCACTGTATTGACTAAATTATAGATTATTTTAGAAAAAAAAATGTTTTCTAAATTAATTTCTATTATTGCTAAATAGTTTCTAAATTATATCTAATTAAGCACAAAGTTTTTCTACCAAATTTATAATCTAAATAATTGATAGTTAAAACTTTGGTAGCTAAATTATTTATCAATAATAGAAACTAATTTTGAAATCATAAATTTTTTTAATCTCTAGAATGGTCAGTAATTTATAGCTACTAATTATTTTTTATCTTTAAAATTGATTTTATTTAATGATTTTCTTGTAGCATATTTTTGGTTCCTGAAATTTAAAATGAATATTTTTATTTTAAATTTTGATTTTTAAAATTTTTAAAATTGGAAAAACACTTTTAATTACTAAATATTAAACTGGAGAAAGTAAAGTAATTAAAAATTGTTTTAAATGACTAGAAAACACATTAAAGAAACTAAAACGTGATTTATTTTGAAATTGAAGAGAAAAAAGGTAAATTGATAATTGAGTGGAAATATTAATATAGAGAAAAAGAAAAAGGTTGAATTGATTTGGAAATCCAGTGTGGTTGATGTTTGTTTCTATATCTGTGTCTGACATAATAGAAGAAAGTACAGATGTGAAGGGTGGTGTAAGTGGAAAGATGCCAAATCTATAACAAGTGTTTAACGGTTGTGATGAAGCATTAATCTGTGTGTCTAAGTTGATAGAACACAGTACCTTTCTGTGAAGCAGAAGCAGGTTGAGATGCATGCATGCATGCATTCTGATGCCACGTTACATACTTTCACTAGCACACAACACATCAACCACCTATATCTTATCTCTACATAACATTAAATATTTCATTAATTAATTTATTGTTTATGCGTTACCAAATTAAATATTTATGTTTCGCTGAATACAAATAAGTAAAATATATCAGGCTATGCTGGGACATTTTCTTTAAATAACAAATTTTTTAAGATAGAAATGACATAATTTTTTTAAAATTTAAAATTATTTTATACATAAATTTATTACTTAAAAAAATATTAAATAGAAACTAATTTTAGAAAGAAAAAATAATAATTATATATTAAATAAATTAGATATTATTTTATAGACTAAAAAAATTATTGATATTTAAATTAGTTTTTATTATTAATAAAATTTATAAATTAATTTTTAAATAGTTATTAAGATTTTATGTACCAACTATTTTATATAGTTTTTAAATAGTTACAAAGATTTTATAGTGATTAACTCTTTTATATTATAAAGCTAATAGCTAAAACATGTATATGTATAGCTAATTAGATACTAATTTAAAAATTATTTATTAATAATATAAATTATTTTAGATATTAATAAATTTTTTAGTTTATGAAATAATATTTAATTTAGTCAATATAGTAATTAATTATATTTAGTCTCTAAAATTGATTTTATTTAATTATTTTTTATAGTCTATCTTTTTTTAAAAATATCTATATAAGTTTTTTTTAATTTATAAAGCAATTTAAAAAGAAATCTAAAAATTTTACAAAAAAAAAAATTATCCCAAAAAATTATTAAATATCAACTAATTAAGAGACAAAATAATTAATCATTATATTGATTAAGTTATATATAGGGTTTTATAGACTAAAAAATTATTAGCTACAAATTATTTTAGATTTTAAATTAGTTTTTAATTAAATTAGTGATTAATTTAGAATGTAAAGTAATTAGTAGTTAAAATCTTAATAGCTAATGTTAGACATCAATTTATAAACTATATTAAATATATTTATTAATAATAAAAACTATTTTAGATACCAATAATTTTTTAATTTATAAAATAGTATTTAACTTAGTGAAATGACTAATTATTATTTTTTAAAATAAATTGATATTTAATAATATTTTTTTGTAATATTCTAACATATTTGTAAAAAAATTGGCATAAAGTAGCAAGAGTTTCATGCCTTTCACTTTAAAGCTAGGTTTTAACATCGAAATCTTTTTTTCTAAACTTCAATAGTCATGTTGATATTATATAAAAGGGTTTTAAAATTAGGTTATTATATCTTAAATAAAGTTAAGTCATAAAATAAAATATATTTTTTTTATCTCGTGAAAGTCTTAAAAATAACATAACTACAAAATAAAATAAGTTTTTTTTTTATTTGCATGATGAAGTAAGAATGTGTATAAGTTTAAAAAATAATGTCACATAGTGTGATTCATAAAAATAATTTGCATTGGAGATGAAGTAAGAAAAGAGAAGAAACGGAAAAAAAAAATTAACTTAGGATAAATTGTGAGACATATCTATTAACAACTATACTCCTAGAATTGTTTTTCACGAAAAATATTCATGACCCAAACCAAAAATCTAGCGACAACGTGACAAAATTATTTTAGTTGCACGATCAATTATAAATAGTTATAACCATTAGAGTATAAGTATTCTTGTAGCCATATATTTTAATTATATATATAATATTTTTTAGAGAGTTTTAATTGTATAATTAAGTTTTGTTTATTTGATATTCTCATTAATGTCGACATTTTATAGGCGAATAAAAAATTATTACTTTGCAACTTTTGTAATTAATATTTTTTTACTCTCATGAAACTTCTATTTGAACCGATTACGAGACTAATTATCAAAGTTTTACCACACTTAAAATTCTTCAATGTATAAATAATTTAAAATATAAATATATTTTTATAAGTATACACATAAGTTTAAAGGAGGAGGCTTATTAATGTCTAATTTGAATGTGATTCTACCTTGATTTGTGTTGCGTTTACTGCTAGGATTAATGTTCCGTGAATATTTTTTAACTGATAAAATATTTTTCTTAATTACTGTGGCAAAATCAGGTTTAGGTTTACTCATATTTTTTGGAAAGAGAATACATGTGTTGATAAGTTAGTTAATTTAGAATGTATTCATAGAAAATCATTTTATTATTATAATAAGTTTTCATCTAGTCTGTTCTTAAAATTCTTTATGAATAGATATAGTATACTTATGTATCGTTTTTGTTAACATATCAGTTTTGTTGTAATCTTACCATTTTAATAATATTTTTTTTTATATGATGACAAATGATTGTTGTTACTTAAAGTGTCAGTCCTAACTGGAATATGAAGTTATATAATAATGTCTAACATAAAAACTTTTATATTTTATTTTTTTTTTACTTATAAATACAATTAGAGATTTAATTATTGACATTGTAAAAAATTGAGGGTCTTGAACTACGAACTCAATACGATCACTCACACCTACCTGGTGAAGGAAACTTCAATATGAGAAAACTTAAAGTGTCAGTCCTAATTGAGAAATAAAATTATATAATGATGTCTAACATTAAAACTTTTATAAAAAAAATATATTTGTTTTCACTTATAAATACAAATAAGGATTTAATTATTGACATTGTAAAAAATTCAGGATCTTGAACTATGAACTGAATACGATCACTCACACCTACCCTCACAGGATCACGCATACGTAAGAGCATCACATACGAACAAGCACTATCGTCTCTCACCAAACATTTATGCTACATATACGTAAGAATTGTATAAATGAAACATTTATGCTACATATACGTAAGAATTGTATAAATGAAATAAGTAGTTATTATAAAAGAACAAAAACATTTAATTGTAGGTATAAATTAAATTAAATTAAATTATTTGAGTATGTATAGGTTTTGTGATTTTGTTCCTTTTCAATTGAAGATGGTTTTAGCGTACATTTGAAATACGAGAATTGAGTGCGCAAGTACAAACAAAAGAAACAATGAAGATATTTGTCTATGGACCACAAAAAAACACAATTAATAGTGTTTCCATTTTGAGTATGAGAAATAGTATTCTCAGTGTCAATCTTAAAGTATTTTTTGTTTTAGAGGTTTCTATCACGAATTTGTCTTTAAAAACACCTTAGTGAATTTGAGAAGAAAAGTGTATTCAAAATTATCATTAACCTGAACTTCAATGGTACCGGAAGAAAGAGATTGGTCTGAGAAGAAGCTAGGTAGAGATGAAATGGAAGCACCGACCAAAGGTTGTGTGGGTTTGAAGAAACGTGCAGCGCCGTAGAAAACAGCTATGAGAGAGAGTGAGAGAGAGAGGAACACGTGAGAGGGGTGGTTGGATTCCCGTGAGAAGAAACGAAAAACCATGCCCATACCATACAGAGATTACATAGGAACAAGGTTAACTAACGTTACATTGTGTCACGAGCCACACTTTTCATCATCTACTTAATTATCTCTTCTCTTCAACCTATTCATCACATCTCAATTCAACCATGTTTAAATCCTCCTTTTTACCACCTATTTTTCTTCATTTTATTCATTCACCTTCACCATTTTCTAACATGCATCATTCATTTTTAAGCTTATTTCATGTAAGTGTTTGATAAAGGAAGTTCCAATTCTTACACAGACCAAGAAAAAGTGGCCTCTCTAAAATTATCATGTTTTTTTTTATGCGTTTTATTTTTTTTTTCTTTCTAGATGACATATTCTCTATTTTTGTGTTAAGAGTTATCTATCTGTATATTCTATCCGTATATTCGAATAATTGATCCAATACTCAAGAGATATATAAGAAATTTCTAAAATAAAAATCAATTTAAAAAAAAAAATTAGCTAAATTAGAGATATTTTAAAAATTAAAAAAATGTTAGTTTCTATTATTGTTAAATAGTTTTTAAATTGATATCTAATTAGCTATCAATGTTTTAATTACCAATTATTTAGATTTTAAATTTATTTTTAACTACCAATAATTTAATATATAATAAAAATATTATTTCTTAAAGTTCAAACTGCTTTGTTTGCTGAGTTTTATGGAGTTATACATGCTATGGAGGAAGTTCAAAAGATGAGGCTTACTAATGTCTGACTGGAATGTGATTCTGCTTTGGTTTGTGCTGCGTTTACTGCTAGGACAAATGTTCCTTGGATGCTTCGTAATCAATGGAATACTTGTCTTAATTAGCGTAGGAAAATTAGGTTTACGGTTACTCATATTTTTCGTGAAGGAAATGCGTGTGATGATAAGTTGGCTAATTTAGGATTTTTTCATAGAGAATCTTTTCTTTGGTATAATAGGCTTCCACCTTATTTGTTCTTAAAAATTCTTTATGAATAGGTATGGTCTACCTATGTATCGTTTTTGTTAACATATGAGTTTTGGTCTAGTCCCCCGTATTTTTGTATTTTCTTTCTTTTTTCTTTTGTTTAATAATAATTTTTTCATATGATGGTAAATGATTGTTGTTACTTGAGGTGTCAGCCTAGCTGAGATATTAAGTTGCATAGTGATACCTAACATGAAAACTTTTATTTTTAAAAAAAAATATTATTTGTTTTATAATTTTAATAAATAACAAATAATTATAATTGATCATATAGATATTATTTTATAAATACTGTTTTATAATGATTATTAATTTTATATTCTAAAAATTATTGTTTATATTTATATTATATTTATTGTTGTTATCTTATAAATATTTCTTAGATATTAAGAAATATTGATTAAATAAGTATCTTATGTTAAGAGTTGGATAAAAATATTTTTTAAAATTAGTCACCCCTCAGCTTACTTGTAGTTTGGTTGACTCAAGTTTAAAAAACAACAGACCCAACTTAATCTAATCCAATAAAATTTAAATGGATCAGATTTAAAATTAAATTAAATTCAATCCAATTAAGATCTCAAACTAAATTAGTCTATAGGCTATCTTATGACCAATTCTTCTAAATTCATCACAGAAATTAGAAATTAATTTTAATTTTGGATTAATATCTCATCCCCAATCCAAATGAAAACACATTTCTGTCGTGTCAAGAACATCCCAAATGAGTTTATTAGATATATTGCGGGTGCCACTGAGAAAGACTAGATCCATATTCAGGACAAAAAGTTACGTTTTATTTTTTTGCAATTTTAGTTAATTTGAGTTGAAAAAAGAAAAAGAAAAATATATTTGTGAACAGGTTATTTGATACACAGAATAAAAATAATAAAAGGGCAAACGCTAATAATCAATATTCTTTGATATTAAAAGTAAATTTTCTTTTTAGTATCCACATAACAAACTCTTCTAAAATTTGTAATGCATGCTTATAAACAAATTTTCTTTCAACATTGGGTGAAAAACCGGCCAACTCTATCCTTTTTTACACAATCCAGTAATTTTTTTTATTGTAGAATGAGTTGGGAAATTGTTGGATTTGTTTATTATTTTTTAACTTTTTTATTTTTTTATAATTTTTTAGAATTATTTATTTAATTATAGTGATTGGTATCACTTTTTAACAATAAATATAAAAGAAATAATAATAAAATTGAATTAAATTTTAACATTTTAATAAAACAAAATTTAATGTGTAACAAAATAAAGTAATCAAATGAATATTAAAGTTTTATATTTAGAATCACCAATTTGGATTTTTAAAACATGACAACTCTCTTCAGACAATTGCTTCTTGCACCCAATGAATTTTGACCTGCACCCAAGAAATTTTTAATTTCCAAAATTACCCTTTATTTCGAAATTAAAACATCTAAAATTAAAAAGTACATTCCAATAAAGAAAATGGGAAATTTAAAATAGATTTTTGTGTTCAGAAAATAAAATTTCAGAATAGAGTTGGAAAACTAAATTTCTATTATGGAAAATCAATTGTGGAATACAAAAAACAGTTTAGAAAAAAATTCCAGAAAACAAAATCCAAAAAAATTTAAAAAAGAAATTCCAAAAACAGGATTCCATAATCCAAATTCCAGAAATCCAAAATTTAGAAATACATTTCAGAATACTAAATATGGAATGTATTTTGATAAGCACTTCCCTCTTATTTAAAAACTAAAAAAACATATTTTTTTCATTTCACATAAAACATTGAGTTAGGTTCAATAACATCAGGTGCAAAAAGCAATTGTCCTCTCCTCAAAACCAGCATAAGTAAAGGAGAGTGGGCCGACAGCTTGACCCAAATGCCTCACTTATGAGGCAATTTCTCCCTGCACCATATCAATTCAAGATAAAAAAAAAATACAAAAATACTCCTTCTAAATGACGAAAACAACCTTACATAAAAGAGGGTGTAAATAAAAATTACTTTTAAAACCTTTTATCTGAAAATATTTTGGATTTTTTATTTTCATAACACATTTTTGAATTCTGGAATTTTTTTATCTAAAATGCATTTTTAATTTTGTATTCCAGATTTTTTTTGTCTTACATGTTAAAATTGATATATTGATATAGTGCAGGGAGAAAATGCCCACTTATTATCCAACGAATTAGTAGACTAAGCAGTGAGACTAATATGAGTTAACATGTTCAAAAAATTATTTCGTTTGCCATTGAGACTTGTAATTATCAATTATATAATATTCGTTGAGAAGATATGTTTCTTAATCACCAACAAATGCCAACCTCCTCAGATTACAAACAGAAACAACATAAATACTATGTTTAAGCAATGACTCTATTCTTTGGTGCATGCAACATGGTTGATGAAAATATCAAGAGCTTCATAGTGTGTTGCCAATGTCAATAACAAATCGATATTTCACATCTGCTTTCACCAGACGCTCCATTGCCTTGTTCAAATAATCAATAGGAATAACCTCAATATCAGGCTTTACATCGTGTTTGGCAGCAAAATTAATCATTTCTTGCGTCTCCTTTATTCCTCCAATGCAACTCCCAGCTACCATCTTTCTCGCTGCCAATATATACAATTCATGTTTTCATTGTAACAATATTCATGAAATCATGATTATAAAATTAATACATGCATGTTTGGAAAAGTTATTTGTATACATACCTACAACTAAAGGAAAGGCAGATAGCTCCAAAGGCTTATCAGGTAAACCAACAATGACAAGCTTCCCATGAGTCTTCAACAATTCAAGCAGAGGGAGCAGAGGATGAACTGCAGAAACTGTGTCTATTATACCATCCAAGGTGCCCTTTGCAGCCTAAATCCAAAAATACCCATTAGAACTTTAGCAAACTAAACCATCTTTCAAATTTCAAAATAATACAAAGCAGATTTTAAACCATACTACTTGTTAGGCTTTTGCAATTCACTTCTGATAAGTAGTACTAGACACAGACTTCTGATAAAAAAAATTGTTGAGTATGCACAACTTTAATTAAGATGAAATTTAGTTTTAGTGAAGTACCAACACAAGTTTAATTGTTTTTATTCTACACTGAAATCGGACACCACACACAACTTCTGTTTAAACTAGATTTCATCTTAATTAAAGTTCAACATATTCAACACAATTTCAAGCCCTCTTCCAAATCGTGTTCTGCATCACCACTGCTTATGAGACACAACTCACCCATGATAGTAAATAGTTGTACTAGTTTGGAGCAAATACCCTACTTGTTAATATATGATTTTGGTTTGAAAATAGATTTTGTAAAATAATATAGAAGGGCTAGAAAAGGGTAAGTACCTGCATTTGATCTTGCTCTCGACTGACCACAAATGAGTCAGCTCCAAGATGCTCAATGGCTTCCTTCCTTTTGTTGGGAGATGTGCTGATTACAGTGACCTTAGCCCCAAAAGATTTGGCAAACTTCACAGCCATATGGCCAACACCACCAAGACCAACAACACCCACATGTAGATCTGGCTTTGCAAGTCCAAAATATAAGAGAGGGCTATAGACAGTGATCCCAGCACATAAAAGAGGAGCAGCAGCCTCAAGAGGTAGGCCATCAGGAATGCTGATCACAAAGTGTTCATCTACAACCACCATATCAGAGTACCCTCCTTGTGTGATGCTTCCATCAATATCCTTCGATCCATACGTCAGAACCATTCCTTGACAGTAATTCTCAAGATTCTCACCACAGCTTTTGCATGATCTACATGATTGAACCATGCACCCCACACCCACCTTCTCACCCACTTTGAACTTTCCAACTTTGCTTCCTACCTCTATCACTTCACCTGCAATCTCGTGCCTACGTTTTTGGTACTCAAATTAGAAACAATCTAATTAACATTTCCTTTTCATCTTTTCAAATCATACTATGAACTATTTATGTCAACAAAGTTACAGAACTCTTTCTTGTTTCAGAAATTTGTGTTTGAAGCTTGTTGAAACAGAGTTAAAAAAGTGGAGGAAGCATTAGCATACCCTGGTACGAGTGGATAAAAAGATTGACCCCAATCACTCTTTGCATTATGGAGATCACTGTGGCATACACCGCAGAACAACACTTTGATTGCTACATCTTTGTCTCCTGTTTCCCTACCCCATTAGAAAAGAGAACATGAGAAGCATGAAACATTTTTGAAGTTGGAAAATTGAAGAGGTTGAAATGAGTACCTTCTGGTGAAGTTGAAGGGGGAGAGAACCCCAGATGTGTCTCTAGCTGCCCATCCAATAGCCTTCCTTGCATGCTCCAGTCCTGGTGTAACAGCCATTTGAATGTGTTCTACTCAATTCTGAAGGAACACAATGATCACGGGTGTAACTCTTATAGGCACTCAAAGATGAGATATGTGATTCACAATGCTTCACCTATTCAATTATTAATACGAAAAGTGCTCACTGTGTTTCGCTTTTCATGTCTTTTTTGGAAAATGTTTCTTGGAAACTCTCAAAAGAGATATCATATAATATTACTGTTGCCAGTGAAAATTATACATGTTCCAATATATAAAGAAGAAGAGAAGGGTGACGTTTTGTTGACACTCGAAAAACATATTATAATAATATTTTTAAATTAAAAAATAAAATAAAATAATAATAAAATAATTTATTATAATGTGAAGTGTTGTTTTCATTGTTACTGTTGAGGGTGGAACCTATAAAGAAAGAGACTCTACATTTAAAGTTATACATATTAGCATATTTTGTGATCTAACACTATATTAGAGCATAATTGAAGAAGATTATACAACCAAATTGACAAATTGAAGGTCGTCTATTATAAGAAAATTATTAAATGAAAATTAATTTTAAAGGTTAAAATAATTAGTTATTATTTGATTAAATTAAAAACTATTTTATAAAAAAAATTATTAATATTTAAAGTAGTTTATATTTTAATAAAAATTATAAAATAATTTTAAATTGATATTTAACTATTAGTTATTTATTATTTTATATTTTAAATTAATTTTTATTAATATTTTTAAACACTAATTTAAAATTAAAATATTAATTACTAAAAATTAGATAACTAATTTAAATACTAATTAAAAATATTTTAAACTTTTTATTGATAATAAAATAATATTAAATTTAATTAATATAGTAATGAATTATTTTTGTTTTTAAATTTATTTATTATTTAATAGTTTATTTTAGTGTTGGTATGCATCACTTAGTGTTTATTTCATAGCAATTGAGAATCTGGTATGTTTGGAAGTGAAGAATTAATTGTTGGTGTTTCTAAGTGACTCATAATAGAGATGTTGGGTAGATGAAACAGTTGTTGGGAGGTAATAATTGTTTCATAGGAATATTGTTTATATAAACTATTTTTTTAATTATACAAATATGTATTTATAAGGGCCATAGAAAAAACATATATGAATCATTATTCTGGTTTTTCTTAAGCATACTTTCCACGTTTTCATTCCCAGCTCATAAAAAGAAAAGAAAAACGTTTTCATTCCCACATATATCAAGGGAAGAGTAACTAAGAAAAACAGGAAAAAAAATCAATTATTTGTATTAGGAAAAAAAGTGTAAATATAATAAAAGTGTATATGAGAAGATTTATATCAAAAAATAAAAATAATGTAATAAAGTATTTTATATTAAAATTTGAATATAACTATATATATTTAAAAAACCTATTTTCTTATCAATTTGGTATCTTTTAAAAATAATTGTGGAATTTTCGATATGAAAATGTGGTTTGATACTTGTGGATACTCCGTTAAAGATTTTTGTGAAATTTTAAATAAAATCATTTCAAAATTTTAAAATATAAATTAAAGTAAAAAGTAATTTTAAAGTACAATAAACAAGGGTGAGACAGAAAAAGAAAGTGTAGATTTCTTTTACTTGGTATTAAATCATGTATCCAAAACAATAGTTTCTATGCCTATTCATCTTTAGTAAAAACAAGTAAATAAGTACCAATAAATAAAATAATAATATTTTAATAACTTTTACTTTATATTTAACTTGGTAGAAATTTTATTCTAATAATATAATATTTAAAACGTAAGTTATGAATTTAAATATTTATAGTATTATATTATTATAATTAGTTCTGGAGCAATGATATTAAAAAATAACTTTATTGAAAGAAACAAAGTATTACAGTTCATCCTCGAAAATTTAAAAGTTTTATGTAGGTTAGAATTTTGTGAGGTGCGTGGTCCACACTTGCTCAGAAAAATGTTATTCTCTGCTGCAATGCATGCACGTGTTTTTCGAGGCTAGATAATCAGTTGATTCAAAGACGCAACTATAACGAGTGGATCAAAATTAATAATCTTATTATCTAATTTATTTATTGTATAATATTAAACAAAAACTCAGTTAGGCATGTAAGGGGAGATGAATGTTTTTAGATGCTTTGCATGAAAGAAGAAAAAGTTACATAAGCATTTATAAATTTACATTTTTATCTTTTATATATAATAAAAAATAATTTAAATTACTTAATTTTATTTGATTTTATTTCATGTAAACTATAAATATTCAAAAAATATTTAATATATTCATAATGAAAATAAAAAATACTTATATACCTTAAAATATAAATATATTTATAATAAAAAAATATTAGTATAATAACAAAAGTAATTATCATTTATTTCTTATTTTTATACACAAAGTTAAATTTATAATCTTATAATTTACACAATTAAAAATAATTTAAAATATTTTTACAACCATTAAATTACTCACATATTTCAATAAACTTTCTTCACACATTTACTCTAACATATCTCAATCCAAACACCCTCAACTTTCTTCACACTTTCTTCTCAAATCTTCACATTTTCACTTCCCCACACCCTCAATTTTTTACTTCCTAATCCAAAGCATTAAGGGTGAGAATACTTTTCACTTATTTTTTTTAAATAAAAGTTTTTGTGTTAGACATCACTATGCAACTTAAGATCTCGGTTAAGCTAACACTTCAAGTAACAAAAAAATTATTTGTCATCACATGAAAAAAATATTATTAAAGAAAGAAAAAAGAAAGAAAATACAAAAAATACGGGAATAGACCAAAAATCATATGTTAATAAAAACGATATATAGGTAGACTATACCTATTCATAAAGAATTTTAAGAACAAACAAGATGGAAGCATATAATATCAATGAAAAGATTCTCTATGAATAAATCCTAAATTAGTCAACTTATCAGCACACACACTTCCTTCACGAAAAGTATGAGTAACCCTAAACCTAATTTTCTTACAGTAATTAAGACAAGTATTTCATCGATTACGAAACATCCAGTGAACATTTGTCATAGCAGTAAACGCACAAAAAGTTCCAATAAATTCTCTCATACTCCCACGAAAAATACCTCCACAAGTAACAAGACCAGGATATCCCTAGCAGTCTCATCAATGTTAACTTTAACCCAGCCTGATGAAGAAAACTTCCATATGAGGACGTAGAACTTATTCATAGATTAATAATTTAAGAATTGTTCTTGTTAAAAGTAATATGTTTATTTTTTAATCTAATCAAAATGCAATGATAGTATTTTTTTTTTCACTATTTAAGAGATGATTAATTATTTGTTTTTGTTAGGGTATTTTCTAAAGTTTAGATAATCGTATCAATATATCAATTATTAGTATAATGGTATAATGTAAGACTTCCAATGATTCATAAGTACTTAATATTTTGTAAAAGGATATATTTGATTCAGACGAAAAAAAGAAAAAGATGAAAATTGACAAAAATGAAAAAATAAATAAAAATCAAATTATTACTTGTTTAATAAATTAATAAAACTATTTTAAAACTTTAATTTAATTGATTTAGGGGATAAATTATTTGAATTGTATTATAACTATTATATCCTTCACTTTATATAATAAAAACAAAAATTCCTAGGAGTAAAAAGTAACTTTCTATATTTTAAAATTTTGTATTTGTTGTCCTTCATCCTTTTTTTTCTAAAATATTTTATTCTTCTTATGACCTTTATTTTTATTGATGTTTTTATCAATAAAGTATGAGTTTTTGTTTGAATTAACATTTTACTCGATTGGGTGAAGATTAAAAAAATAAAGAAAGGAAAAACTAATAAAAAGACAGACTATTTAAATTGAGAGTAATGAGTAAAAATAAGTAAAATAAAATTTATAATATATATATAATTAATGTGTAAGGATTAAAAAATAGTTTTATATTAAATTATATAATTAAAATAGTATCTTAATATTTTATTATTAATATCAAAAAATTAGTTATTTATGTTTTATTTTAAAAGAACAAATTTTTTAAAGAACTTCTTTTCTATGTTTTTTTTCTAGATTTTTTATCAGGTCTTTAGGTCACTTTTGGATTTCAATGATTAGAGTAAAGTTATTTTTATCAAAATTTTGTTTAGAATAAGTTCTTTTATGGTCCGTTAGACGAGAATTTCCTTCATCAGGTTGGGTTAAAATTAACATTGATGGGGCTGCTAGAAGATATCCTGATCTTGTTACTTGTGGAGTTATTTTTCGTGGGAGTATATTGGAGCTTTTTCTGCGTTTCTTGAAGTTCATATTGTTCTGGTTGCTGAGTTTTATGAGATTATACATGCTTTGGAGGAAGCTAAAAAAATGCAACTTACTAATGCCTAGCTGGAATGTGATTCTGCTTTGGGTTGAGCTGTGTTTCCTGTTAGGACCAATGTACCTTGGATTCTTCATAATCGATGATTGTCTTAATTACTGTGGAAAAATCAGGTTTAGGGTTACTCATATTTTTTCGTGAAGGGAATGCGTGTGCTGATTTAGGGTTTTAGTAATATATTCAGATCATTGATGAAGATCATTTATCCTTATTTTTTTTAGGAGTTAAAAATATTTATGAGTACTCATACTTTTAATGAGGTAAGAGAAACTAGTTTTAAAGAATAGTTGATGGGTTAGTTAGAAGGGAATAGGAATACTCATATGCATTACACAAAGATGACTACAAACCAAAAAAATACTCATTTATATCTTGCAATGTTGGCCTATTTAATATAACACAGACATTATTTACATGTATTGTCGTTGTGTATCCACTTTTTTAAATATTATCTATAATAATATATATTATAAGTTTATAATAATGATATTTTTTTCAATTAATATATAGTAAATTTATAAATATTAGACATATAATAAGTGTCCAAAATTATAAATTTTTTAATTAATTTTAATTTACTTATCACAAAAAAACTGTTGGTAGTTGTCAATATAAAAAATGGGTAGCAAATAGTATAAATATTGGACCAAACATGTGGGCTAATATTGTTTAAGAAAGCTGATGGTGGAAATATGAAAAAGGAAGTGCCGAATAACAAAAATGCAGGACAAAATAAGTTGGCCCGGATTTTAAGAAACTGATGAATGCATAACAAACTCGAGTGGCAAATAGCAGAAAGGCTGGGCTAGTCTAATGGGCCCAGGCTCTTTGGGAAAAAAGCAAAAGGGGTACGTATATAAGAAATTTGGGCCACAAAGCAAAATGGGCCTGATTGTAAAACAAACAACCATGACTTTCTAAATCCTACGTATTCTCCCAAATCAATGGCAAACGACACTGTACCATGTATATCCCAAACCTTTTGCGCATGACAACATACTTCATTAACATGAAAAGCAAATAAAAGCCATAAAGCATCAAAGAAATTACTGCAAATAAATCAACATAAAAAAACATTCCATAATATATAAATTAAGTATAAATTTAAATTTTATTTTTACACATTACTTGACTAAATATAAAAACATTTCATAATATAATACTTAATTAAAACTAAAGAAATTTTATAATATAATACTTAATTAAATATCAAGACATTTTTATAATATATTGAATGTAAACCTAGGTTTTACAAAATTATTTGTAAAGAAAATGAAAGAATTAAAAAGAAACCAGGAAATAAGAATTGTATCATAATCTCGATAAGCATTAACCTTTAAATATTTAAATTTGCAACAAAGTCTAAATACATCCCTAAATATAATTATTAATGACGTAATATATATTAAGATAGCAACTACATCAATCCCATTCACTGGCTAAATCCAAAAGCACACAGTAAAACTTCCAATGAAACTAAATATGGAGTGGACAACATAGGCAAGATCCTTATTTAAAGCAAAAGGGATGATGAAAATATTAAGAACTTGACTTGAGTGTGTTGCCAATGTCAATAACAAATCGATATTTGACATCTGATTTGAGGAGACGCTCCATTGCTGTGTTTACATAATCAATAGGAATAATCTCAATATCAGGCTTTATATCGTATTTGGCAGCATAATTAATCATTTCTTGAGTCTCCTTAATTCCTCCAATGCAACTCCCAGCTACACTCTTTCTATCTGCAACCCAAATGCAATATTTACTTCTTTTCATTGCAACAATGTTCACAATCATTATCAAAATTAGTAGTTAATTTGAATTCAGTTGCATGCATACCTAGTAAAGGAAAGATGGGTAGTTCCAAAGGCTTATCAGGTAGACCAACTATCACAATTTTCCCTTGACTCTTCAGCAAATTAATCAGAGGGAGCAGAGGATGCACTGCAGAAACTGTGTCTATGATACCATCCAGGGTGCCCTTTGCAGCCTAAGTAGAAAAATGACCATTAGAAAGAAACTGTTCCTCACAGATACAAAAATTAAAGTAATGCAAAACAGAATTTAAACCATACTATTTATTGATACATAATCTATGTAACATAAATGATTATGATTTGGGTTTGATAACAGTTTTATACAAGAATTATGGAAAGGTTCGAAAGGGTAAATACCTCCATCTCATCTTGATTACGACTGATGAGAAATGAGTCAGCTCCAAGATGCTCAATGGCTTCCTTCTTTTTGTTGGGAGATGTGCTGATTACAGTGACCTTAGCCCCAAAAGCTTTGGCAAACTTCACAGCCATATGGCCAACACCACCAAGACCAACAACACCCACATGCAGATCTGGCTTTGCAAGTCCAAAATATAAGAGAGGGCTATAGACAGTGATCCCAGCACATAAGAGAGGAGCAGCAGCCTCAAGAGGTAAGCCATCAGGAATGCTGATCACAAAGTGTTCATCTACAACCACCATATCAGAATACCCTCCTTGTGTGATGCTTCCATCGATATCCTTCGATCCATACGTCAGAACCAATTTTGAACAGAAATTCTCAAGATTATCACTACAGTTGCCGCATGACCTACAGGATTGAACCATGCACCCCACACCCACCTTCTCTCCCACCTTGAACTTCTCTACCTTGCTTCCTACCTCTATCACCTCACCTGCAATCTCGTGCCTACGTTTTGGTGCACAAATTATAATACAATTTATCATTAACACTAGTAGACTTGTATAATTTGTCATCCATAAACAATAACATTATCTAATGACTATCAAAAAGTGACTATAAGAAATCTTGTTTCTTCTGGGGACCATCCAATGACTCTCATTTTCAGTCTTTGCACCCATTTGAGTTGTAGCTTAGCCATTTTCTTTCACATTTTGAAATCATACTAAAATTTGTTTACATAAATAATTTACAGAACTCTTTCTTGTTTCAGAAGGCAGAAAATTTGGCGCTTGAAGTTGGTGGAAAAATAGTAAAAAAGCTGAGGAACCATACCCGGGTACGAGTGGATAAAAGGATTGGCCCCATTCACTCTTTGCATTATGGAGGTCTGTGTGACATATACCGCAGAATAACACTTTGATTGCTACATCTTTGTCTCCTGTTTCCCTACCCCATTAGAAAAGAGAAGATGAGAAGCATGAAAGATTTTTGAAGTTGAGGAATTGAAGAGGTTGAAATGAGTACCTTCTGGTGAAGTTGAAGGGGGAGAGAACCCCAGATGTGTCTCTAGCTGCCCAGCCAAAAGCCTTCCTTGAATGCTCGAGTCCTGGTGTAACAGCCATTTGAATGAGTTACCCTGAAAAATTGTGAAGAAAGTGAAGCAGCATGGTGCAACTTAAAGGCACCAGAGACCCAATCATTAATTATGAAGCACGTGCGTGGGGGACACACCTTTCTTTTCTTTCTCTTTTACTACGTGTTTGTTGAGAGGGTGAAGATTATAATTTTACATATATCTCTTTTATAAAATTATATAAAAATGAATGCAAATCTAATTTCGTCAATAATTTTATGAACATTTTATAGTATTGAATTAGACTTACTTTATTTATAATATGATATTAAAGTTATTTCAAACTTATTCTAGTGAATATTTATTTAATTTATAAAATAATTCGTATAATATGTTATCTCACTTATAAACTGTTAAAAGATGTGTTAAAAGAAGATTTCGCATTAAAATTTAGAATAAATAATACAAAGATGGAAGAACATCAACATCAAAAGATTTTTTTTTATGAGCATTAAATTTGGTCTCAATTCCAACGAGTTGGACTTTACTGTTAACTACATCATCATTGAGAAGTGTGTGGAAGTGAAGAAGTATTGTGTTTATTCCACAAGTTTCTAAAGATGGTGATGTTAGGTATAGACATTATTAAAAGGTCTTATCTTTAAAATTATAGAATTTTAATTTAAAAATATATATTTTTAAGATTTACAAAAAATATCAATAAATAGAAACTCGTATAGACAATTCTCGTGTGTTTTTAGTTAGGCACGTGATTCATTGAGACGCGAAGATGATAAACTTGTTCAAAATGATAAATTTTAGGTAGTAGAAAAGAAAACAACGACATTATTCTTCATATAAAGAGAAAAGAGCAAAAGAGTGAAAAGTAGAAAAAAATTGTAATTAGTTTAATATATAGAAAAGTTACAAAAAAATTATTTATAAAATAACAAACTTATTGTTATTATAATAACTAATTTTAATTAAATAATAATTATAATTTTATTTTATTAATATCTTATTATTATTGTATTATTTATAAATTATTATTTATATGTTATTATAATCTTGAAAATTATCTTTATGTACTCGTGATGAGACTCGAATACTCCTCTTAAATGACGAATCCGTGTCGAACATATGACACTGATACTCGTAGAACATGTTTCGGTGAATTATCAATTCTAAAAATATTTGTTTAACACAATTTTTAAAAATATATATATATATATATATATATATATATTTTTCTAAAAACTCAAATTTATTTTATAAATATTTAATAAAATTATAAAAATAAGGAACAAATCATTTTGAATCAGCAATAAAAACATCTTTTTATAAAAAAAATTAAAAAATACTTATACACATAAATTTTTATTATTAATTTATATAATTAATAATTATATAATATATATAGATTCGTATTTTCATATTTTAAATTTTAGAGATTATACATATTTTTATATTCATATACTATATACTATCATTGATAATCTATCGTACCCAAGTTTTCTTCTTTTGTAGTCAAATCATTGTATTATCCACAATAATTTTAATTAAATGAATAAAAAAATATAAAGAATAGTGTTAGAGTGTTTGTTTCTAGTTCCTTCTCCGGATTTCCATGAGTTGCTTTGACCTGAGGGTAGGGATGTGATTATGAATGTTGTGAGGTGAGTACACTAAGATTGCTCATAACTTCTTACTGGTGCATTCATATTTGTCATTGACCGGTAAGTTGATTTACCAAACACCTACAATTTCTACCTGCTACATCACAAAATAACTTCTTGTAAAATATTACAGAAAATAACTTTTTGTGGAAGGGTGGAAATATTTTTCATTTATTCGTAAACTAATATTTAAAATTAAATGCTTGGTTAAAAATAGATGTTTGCTTTTTAATTTAATCAAAATACAATGATAATATTTTTTACACTTTTAACTACTTTCAGCAAATTAATTATTCATTTTTTGTTTAATTACTTTCTAAATTTTACATAATCATATCAAATTATTAATACAACTTCGTAGGAAGTACTTCCACTTGTTTCTGTAACAGTATAAAATTATATATCATACCAGTGGATAATATATGTAAAATTAATCAATATATATATGTATTAAGTATATATATATGTTTTATAATCATTATTACATTTTTTACATATATATACACCTTACTTCTTCACTTTTTAACACTTTTTAATGTTTTTAATGTTCTGTAAAATTATATTTACTTACGCATATATAGTGTCTTACTTGATAAATCCTAACCTTACATATTATTACTTTTCATATATTTATAAATCTTATGTTTTGCATTTAATTTTTTACAAAAATTACTTCGGAGATAATTATATACTTTTACAATTAAATAAAATATTATTTTTATTTAAAAATATTAGTTTTCAAATTTTAATCTTTTTGTAATTTTTATTATTTCAATATTTTTAAAACACTAGTTTTTTTTCTTTTTTTTATAGTTTTCAAAATTTAAAATATTACTTTTGACATTCATTATATTTTTTAAAACTTTATTTATTTATTGAAAACATTTTCCCCCTCCCTCTGTTGTCACTCTAACTTTATTGATCCCTCTGTCATCACACTGTGTCAATGTAAAATTACCTTTATACAAACACACACAAAAAAATAAAAAAATTCATTAAACTAACACTTTTAAAGTTTTTACAAACTCATAGTATACTACACTGTATTTTCCCTAGTCTAATGTCTTGTTGATCTAAGGTACAAGAAAAGACACTTTGTGTGTGTAAATCAAACATTCAATTGAATCTAAGTAGGTCTTTTGCTCCATTAAGTCCTTCTATGCTTCAGGTCTTTCCAAACGGATGTAATCATACATAATGGCTTGGAAAGGACTTGTAACTTTTGGTTGCCTCAGATAAATGGTGTTCACTCCTTCCACTAATACATTGCTTCTTACTTCAACACTGTAAGGCCAATACAATCCATGGATGCCATGTCTTGCTACGGCATTATCTTGACCTATTGATCCAGTAGAAAAGTGTGGAGGACGATCCAAAGGGTTATTGAACCTAATCTAATAACACATATAACATAATGTTAGTCAAATAGCTTCATACCAAACTCAACAACTATGAACACACACTCATGATATCTCAACTTACCACCAGCTTAGAACGTGTAGCTGAGGCCAAGGCCAGTCGCAATGTGTAGCTGCCTCTCATAACAAATGGGAGATGGAATTTAATCTCCCATGCTGTTGGCTGAAATGTGTTGTTTCCTATTTTCCTACATTTTGAGTCAAAGTGTAAATTAAATCTCAACAATCAATAGCTATGCATAGTTATTTGATCAATAAAATTATTACATTGGTTACCTGGGAACCTGAGCATAAAACCAATCTCTGCTATAATCATTCACATCAACATTGTAAGTGAGGTCCTCATTTGGATATAACTCATTGTAGCGGTTCCATAATCCATATTGTCTGAAACTGTTTGTGGGAAAATTAATGTTAAGAGAAACTGAAGATGGTATGCAGATCAAAATCAAAAGCTTAAGCAGTTGTTCATTGAGTTTTGGACTAACTTGTGTAATGGTTTCCCAATGTATAATCGGTTTATGAGGTTAGGATAAGGATTTGGAACGTGGAACTCTGCAGCAGAGCGATCTGGGATGCCAATTTCCCACACAGTTGGTCCATTTCTTGGAGGATTGTATATGAGTGAACCTAATTGGATAATGCATCCTATGATACAGAGTACAAATATGTTAGTGAGAATAATCTGGTACCTAACAATCTTATGTGAAATTGGTGAAAAGTTATGTACCTGGTGTTATGGTTATGATAGTGCTATATTTATAGTCTCCAAAAATACCAGGAATCCATGCATATAAATTGTAGTCTCCTGGTACAATATTTTCAATTGTGAAGTTGCCAACTTTATCAGCTCGAGACCAGAATTGGTAACCCTGTAAGAAGTGGGAAGAGCACATGTTTTTAGTGTCTCATTTGTTAGCTTTTGTTTTCTTACATTTTAGATAGATTTTGTTTTCTTACATTTTAGATAGATTATACATATGTTCGTGGATAGATTATACGTATATTCATGTTTATGTCTGTATCAGAATCAGAGTGTCTGTGTTATATATTGGAACATGATAGAAAATAGAAATACCTTGCTTTGTCTTTCCCATGATCCCACATCTCCGGGCAGAGCCAAACCAATATAAGCATTGTGGCCATATACAAATTTCCCTCCTTTAATGTGTCTGGTGGTAAAGGCAAGCAACATTAATCTTTGATATCAGAAAAGATTACAAAATGAAATATAATTTCATGAACATGTACCTGTCTTGAACAAGTAATCGTCCTTCCACTCTTCCCCGTTTATTGGCTGGGACAAAATCCTCTGACTTAGGAAAATCATAAGGCCATCTATTGACTTCCTCAGATAGCTACGTGAATAAAAAGAAATCATCAATCACATTAACCTCTAATATAAGCACATCTTTAATGTGATATTTAAGTGTTGTTAGTTGTAGTACCTGTAGTACAGCATCACTCCAGAGGACTTGCTCTGAGCCATGAACTCCAGAAACTGAATTGAGATAAGCAAAAACAGGACCATAAACTTTCTTGAAGGGTTCCCCTTCGTGTAATCTCATGGTCACTTCCTTCCCAGCGTAGTGAGTGGTATGAAGTATCTAGACATAAATAAAATCATCAAATTATATATGAAGCTGCAATAAGCACAAAAGGATAATGATAGAAATCATCAAGTAGTTCATGCATACGAATAACTATTATTCTTTGTTGTGGATTTGAGTTAAACAAGATATGAGTTTTGAACTTACATTAAGGGTGACAGGGCCAACATGAGAAGTGAGGCCTTGCCTAATTGGACCACCACTACGAAACTCATTACTTGGTGTGATCATCCAAAAGCCAACTGAGTTATTAGTCTTGGAGTCCAAGTTAATCCACCCATGAACTTTATTGTCTTTGTTAGCACAAGAGTATTGATATTTGTCATCAACCTGATCATAGCCGAATCAAAAACAACATAATAATAAAAAAAATATCACTTTTAAGATCAAAATTAACTTTTTTATAAAAAATATGAAAAGGGTTTTTGAAAAAAGTAGAAAGGGTACCTCTCCTTGAAGTTCAGGGTTACTGGGATGGGTGATTAGAACAGCTTCAGGATAAGCAAGGGGTTGCCCTGTAGATCTATCTTCTGCTGTTGGCATGAGTCGCTGCCTATCATCTGCTATAGCCATGTAGTGGAACCTGTGCAGGTGAGATTTTAAGATTATGATTATAAAGAATATGTTCATATGTATATTCATGGCACTGCTTTTCTACTTACCTGTCCCTTTGCAGCTTGAAAACAATCCTAATGTGATCAATCTCCGTTGCAGGAAAATCTTCAGGATGCTCAAATATACCATATATGTATAATCCTGAACTACCTCTTCGTAAAATATATCTGCAAAATTGGACCATTTCATACCTCGTACATTCACACAAATTAAACTATTTTTAAATAGTTCAGAAAAACCTAAACAAAATTACCTTTTGTCTATGTTTAAAGGGAGAGTTGAGCTGTCCCTGTTCCACGTTCTGGAAAAAGAAAGTTCTACTTCATTCCCATTTGCCTCTATAACTGAAAATCTACTCCCTTCAATTCTGCAGATCCAACACATATATACTTAAATACTCATCATTCATTATGTTATTATCAAATCTATGATGACATCATGAACTCATAAATTTATATATATGAATGTAGAGAAAGGCTTACCCCAAAAGTTTTGAAGGGGTTCCTGGTGCATTCCACACAATGTCAAAATACCTGCAAAGATGAAGGACTTTAATTATTTGTGTAAGTTAAATAAAAGCTTAATTTCATTCTTGCTTTGGATTTTGAAAAACACATATTAAAAAATTGACTTTAAGTTTAATTCAACTTTATAAAACCGGTTTAGCAGGTGAGGTTTGTATCCTCAAATATACTATGTGGATGTCCTAATCTGTTAATGTGAGATCTCCAACACACCTCATTGAGACTGTCAACTCATGCGCGATATTACATATTGTGAGTGGTTGATAAGACCAACAAACAATTGCCAAGATAAATTCAAAATGACTATAATATCATATTAAGAAGTGGACTTTGAGTCTAATTCAACCTCTTAAAACTGATTTATGAGATGAGATTTACACCGATTTATATACTATAAAATGCTCTAATATCTAATCGAAGTAGAATCTCGGATAGCTAAACTTAGTAATTAGTAACTGAATATAGTTAAAGACGCCATAGACATGCCCTCTGTTATTAAATTTGTTGCGACCTTCAAGCACATTGCTTATTCCATTGTATGAAATTCCAAGGATAATGCCCTCAGGATTTGAGAAAGTTACACGAACGATGCCATTCTGCACTGTGATCTAAGAACAACGCAATCCAAAATAAATTGATTAAAGTTGCCGAATTTCGTTACAGTTCAAGTAATTGAAGGAATTTTAACACTTCAAATTGGAAATTTTAATACCTGCTTGTTATCTATATGCAGTTTAACTTCAGGATCATTAAATTTTACTTCAGAACTTTTGAACTCTCTTAAACTCCTGCAATTGCAAAGATAAAGTTGAGTGAACAAATCAGCAAAATAAAACCATCAATGTCATCTCATTATCTGAGAACACTTATAGCACTCATAAAATCATTAAATAAGAACTTATGATTATTTTGTATGTCCAAGGTTATTTTAAAAGAAGAATCAATTGCATAATTGATAATTTTGTAACAAAATTATAAAAACTAAAAGTAATTTCTTTTATAATTTAGTCTGTTCTTCAAACTTATATAAATTAAATAACTTTTTATTGATATAAAATTATATATAAAATTCTATTTAATATATATTGAGACCCCTTTTCTCTCAAAATTGGTATTAAAAAAACAAATATTATGGAAGAGATGGCAAGTTTTTATTGAAAAACATGTTAATAGTTAGTGTTTTAATTTGTGTTTTTTTTAAGGTATTGAGTTTAAAGCTTCATATATTTTTAGAGAGGTAATAACAATGTTTGCCTTCTAGTTTTTGTTTAGATTTTTTTCTATAATAAATATAAACTCTCATTGTATTGTTTTGGAAGGTTCTTTTTTGTTAGATCTTTATTTTATATTTATTTGCATGAGACTGATGAAATCTCCTATTTTTATTTCTTTTCTTCCTTTCTTAGATTTATGGATATTTTTCTATGTGATGCTTGAAATATGTGTGTCAATCTAACTGAAATGTCATATTTTATCTTAAATGTCTATCATGAGTTTTATAAAAAAATGGATAAAATATTTTTTTTATCTTTTGTATTCTTATCCTAAATTGACTTTCGTCTCTAATTCAAATTTTATACCTCCTTGATATTTGTAGTTAAGAAACTATTAAAATGTGTTATTATTAGCTTTTCTTTTTACATTATAAACAAATTTTCAGTATGAACTAAGGATTCATTTAATAGTTTTCTTTTTACAAATAAAATAAATCAAAAGTCTAAATTTTAGATTGAAAAAAAAAAATTTGTGTTATGGTAAAAACACATGTAACCCAAAAAAAATTGTATGCACCAAAAGAAAACACAAAATGAAATATAGAGACTATTAGGTTAAAAAAATATAAAATATTATAGTAAGAGAAAAACCTTGAGGCACAGGCATTGAGTAAGAAGCAGAAATGTATTATTCCCCATAATAGGAGAAAACCACTTTTCTTTGTGAAAACCATCATTTTTATCTTAATCTCAAACCTACAAATCCAACCAGATGCTCCAATTTAATAAAGAAAGAACCTTGCAAAAAGTTGTACTAGGGTTGGATATATATATATACACTGTAGTAGAGATCAGTTAAGATTTTCTTTCTCTCAAAAAAGATATTATTTTATATATCTAAATATATCAATCTTTTTAAGATAATAACTAAACAACCATCGTTATCAGTAATGTATTATCATCAATAATAACTAATAGATTAGTTAGTAATTTATTAAAAAGATATAGTTTCATAATAATTAGATAATCATATAATTGAATTCAAGATGTGTTGCATCAATCTGGATACGAATAATAACTAATACGGTTGGTTAGTAATTTTTATTTTATTTTATAGAAATTAGATAATCATATAATTGAATTCAAATTGTGTTGAATTCATATGAATTTATTTATTCAATTAATAAAAGTATATTTTTTTAAAGTATAAATTATATATATTAAAAGGTAAAAAATATTACATATATAATCGTTATTTCTAAAATTCAATTTTTTTAAAATTCAAAATTTCAATTTTAAATAAATAATTATTATATTTATTATATTTTAATATTATAAAGGATAAAATTGAAAAATGAAATCTGTAAAAAAAATCTTCTTTACATATATTGTTATAGATAATAATTTTAATTTTACTAAATTAATGTATGACATAAATTAATAAATATTATTATAAATTTTACTATATATAAATTTATTTGTTAAATTATTACCATAACTGAGTATATTCTATATATTAATTATTATATATATATTATCGTTATTTCTAAAACTGGTAAGAAATTGAGTTTTTTTGTTTTCTTTTTCAAAATCAAAATTTTATAAATTTTTAAAAATTCAAATATTATTAAATTATAAAATTATTTTTATTAAATAATTATATAAGTAAATCATTTTTTTTAAAAAATTGTATGTAATTTCTTTATTGTGTACGTGGTTTTTTTTTATTAGAAATACTTATTTGAATTTGATTTTTTTTATTTAAAATGGTATGAAATTGGGTTTTTGTGATTTTTTTTTTAAATTTAAAATTTTCTAATTTTTTTAAAATTCATTTTTAATTTAAAATAAATTCATTAAATTTGTTATATTTTAATAATATAAAGAATAAATTTTGAAGACTATTTGTACACCAAAAAGGATATTTTTTTATATATATTGTCATAGATTAGGTAATATATTCTATATTTTTCATTTTCGCTCCAAAATTTATTAATTATTAACAATCATGCGCTCGACATCTCTTTTAACTTATATTTTTAAAAAACTATAATAATTTAATTATATGAGTGAAAGGTTAATTTATTTTATTTTAAAATGAATCAAATTTCTCTTGCATTATATATTTGAATTCTCATGAGAATATTATGAAGAGTTTTTCCTAAATACAGATATTTTAGTTATTATCACTTCCGTTAGGTCCTAGTCTGACATTGGACATTTAATTTTTTTTTTTCAAATATATTTTTTAATTTGATCAGCTATTAACAAAGTAAATCATTTTAAATATTTTTTTTATCTTTATATATATATAAATTTTATTTACTTATAAGATTATTATTTATTATCTTAAAAGTAGTTACTTTTTTATATTTGAAATACATAGTTTTGATATTTAAAAAGTTGTTATCACGTGGTCGCGTTTTTAGCACGACCCTTTCTTTTTTCTTTTTTACATTCTTAAAAAGAAGAAATACCAATTTTATAACTTATCTTAATAATATATACTAGTATTTTGAATTAAAATCTAAAAAAAATTATTAAAATATTGATTTATTGATTGTTAAGAAATAGATTTTGTTATTGTCTCTCTTCTCATACAAATTGATGGTTGCTTTTTTCTTTTGCTCTCTCACCTACCTCTTCCTTTTCTCCTTTTTCTTTCCTTTCTCCAATTAAAGGATTCTCTGTGTTGCATTGCATAGTAGTTTCTTTGTTGCATAAAAGAAAACACCTTTTTAATTATTGGTTGTTTTAAATTAAAATGAACAATTTATTCTTATATTAGTTACTTCTTTTTAGCTACGCACTCTTCTTACTAACTCTAAAGCCTTATTTTACTTTTGGTATTTTTGGTTTTGGTATCTTTTATAGTTGTGGGTGTACGTGGAGGAGGAAATCTTAAATCCAAAGACAGTGTAAAAGATCAAAGAATTCAAGAAAATGGCTAAAGTCTATGTATGTACGTGGGTGAGAGATAATCATGATAATCATATCAATGTCAATGGAGGTCGTTCTAGACGGATATAATCATACATTACTCCTTGAAAAGGATTCCTTGCTCTTGATTGCTTCAGATAGATGGTGTTTGTTCCTTTCAAAATTCGATCACTTGGTACATTAATGCTGAACAACCTATGCAATCCATGCAAACCATGCCTTGCTATGGCACTATCTCCTCCTATTTTCCCACTTGCAAAGTCTGGAGGATCAGCTCCAGGGTCATTGAAACGAACCTAATATCATTCAAAATCATTATCAACCCATGCTCTTACCACAAAATTGCTTAATCATGTCAAATTGCACACTATGTATGTACCTGCAGGTCAGCATCATTGGTACATGCCAATGCCAGTTGCAATGTGTAGTTTCCTCTTACTATTTGATCTGGATGTTCAAATATAATCTGCCATGTCGTTGGCTGGTATGTCTTATTTCCTGCGTTTCTGCATAAATTTGATGTAAGTGAGATCGTCAAATTTCATGATATCTAATAATTTTGTGCGAGCAAGTTTTTCATTTACTATTTAAGGATGATTTCTAAGTGATCAAGTGTCATTTTTCAACGCTACACAGACATAATACACTAAAGTTACCTTGTAACGTGAGCATAAAACCAATCCTTGTTATAATTGCTAACACCAACAGTGTAAACAAGATCATCATTTGGATATAAATCAGTGTAACGTTCCCACAACCCGTATTGCCTAAACCTGTCAAAAGTGGAGAAGGTGAAAAATTAGAAGAGTGGGAGACAGAAGAAGCAACTGTTAATTAATAAAGTAATGAGTTTTGGATTACTTGTCACTGTGCTGTTCGTTGTATAATTTGTTCATGAGCGTAGGGTAAGGGTCTGGTACATAGAATTCTGCAGCCGTGCGATCTGGGAACCCAATTTCCCATATGGTTGGTCCACTTCTTGGTGGAACATACACAAGTGAATCCAATGTGATCACTCCTCCTAGAGGTTCAAACAAGTAATTGTTCAGTTGGGCAAGTCATAACTAATTTTGGTCTGAACCCCACAAGAAAATCGGGGAAGAAAATTCTACCCTTTGAGACGGTGATTGTAACATTGTATCTGTAATCACCAATGAAGCCAGGAACCCATGCATACAAATTGTAGTCACCGGGAACAATATTATTAATCAGGAAAAAACCCTTTGTATCGGCTTGAGTCCAGAACTGATAGCCCTGTCAACACCATAAAATTAAAATCAAGTCCATTTTTAGAGCCTAACTAAAACAATTAAAGAAACTACATCAGTGACACCAGGTCCAAATATACCTTGCTTTCTGTTTGCCATGACCCTGTATCTCCAGGCAAAGCTAGACCAACGTAAGCATTGTTAGCATACAGAAGTCTACCTCCTCTGAAGTAACTGGTGAAGCAAGAAATAAAAAGAACATTAGCCTCTTTTATAGGTAGTAAGAAACTAAAGAAATAAAATGTGGTACAAAGCATTGGCAAATACCTATCTTTCACTAGTAATCTTCCCAAAACTATTCCCCTCTGACTGGGTGGAACGAAATCTTCTGATTTAGGAAATTCATAAGGCCAATTTCTGACTTCTTTGGCTTGCTGATTGGCAACAGAAGAAAATGAAATCATGTGTCATGAGACAAGAGCTTTAGTAACCTTTGATAAATAAGCAGAGATGGGTGGTGTTAGGGGTAGCTGGTACCTGCTGCACAGCGTCTGACCAGAGGGATAGTGTTCCATCCTCGCGTGAAGCAGAGTTAACGTAGGCGAACACAGGGCCGAAAACCTTTTTATAAGCCTCCCCTTCTTGAAAGGCCATGGTTACCTCCTTCCCAGCATAATGAGTGCTCACAAACATCTACACACATTTCTATTCTAATTACAGACATATGTTTGATACTCATATATTAGTTGTGTTTTTACATTTTAAATATGAAAAATGTTTTACAGAAAAATCATGTAGCACTAACTAATATTTATCTTAAAAATAATCTTTAGTAGGACATACCTGGAGGGTAATGGGGCCAACATGTGAAGTAAGGTCTTGCTTGATGGGCCCAGCATTGCGGAACTCGTTACTTGGGGTTATCATCCAGAAACCCACGGGTGCATTGCCATCATCACTCACCCATCCATGAACAGTGTTGTCCTTGTTTTCACATGAGTACTGGTATTTGTCATCCACCTGAACCCAACACAAAAACCAGCATTTCTTCAATCACGGGCATTTTAACTTTTAACCAACAGAGGAAAAACGCCAAACAAATATTGGCATATACAAGCATAAAAAATGAGTTTTTGATAAAAGGGAGACAAATTTTGTCCTTTATCGCAAAATGAGATAGCTTTTTTAAAGGGAAAATTATGTTTTGACTACTCATAGAATTATATACAATTTTAATCTAATAAATTTATAAATAAATATATATAATAAAGAATAAGTTTAAAATTAAATAATATAAAAAATATTTAAATAATAATATTAGAACTTATAATGTATATAAAAAAATGTAAATTATTAATATATCATTAATATTCAGCGTGTTAGTTTAAAGTGTACGACTTTTACAACTTTAAAAACACAACCTAGTTTGGTAACAAGGAACCAGTTTGGTAAAAAACCTCATTAAAAAATGTGCTGCATACCTCTCCTCTGAATTCAGGGTTGACTGGTCTGGTTAATAGAACTGCTTCAGGGTATGCCAAGATTTGACCAGTTTCTCTATCTCTCTTCGTTGGCATCTTTCTTTGCCTATCATCCGCCATTGCCATATAGTTGAACCTGTGCCGTTCATTTTTCCATTAGTACACCAGTTGCATTGCATCTTCTGTCCCTTTCAGAATGTTTAGTTACCCAAATTTACTATTTTACTCCACTCTAATTTTAACCATATTTTCATCTTACATGCAGAAAGAGTCCACAGGAGGATTAAATTAAAATAAATGGAGAGATTTAAGAAGCAAGAGAAAGTAAAGTGCGTGTATTACCTGGATTTCTTGAGTTTGAAAACGATCCTAATTTGGTCAATCTCCACCGCAGGCCATCCTTCAGGGCGATCAAATATTGCATATGAATAAAATCCAGAATCACCACTTCGCAAAATGTATCTGCGTATAAGAGTTTGTTCGGTGTAACGCTAATTAGCTTATATAAACATACACATAGCTGTTATTAACATGTTCTGTTCTAACATGGTACCACCAGAGACTATGTATGACTATAACTTATAATCCACCTAATGTCAATGTTCATGGGGACACTTGAGCCATTCATGGATGATGTCCATGTTCTTGAAAATGAAAGCTCAACCATATTCTCGTCAGCTGCTATAACAGAAAAATTTGTCCCGACGATTCTGCAGAATGGTTCCAATTATAAATTAGTCTCGTGAATCAATAATTTCATACATGATAATAATGAAGAAGACGCAGAATTATACCTTTGAAAATTACTAGACTTTCCTGGCGTATTCCAAACCACGTCCAGGTACCTAGAAACAAGTATGATGCATTAGTTCCTTTGACTTTATGCCAAACTTGATAAAGTTGAATTTGTTGAGAAGTAGGTAAATACCCTCTATCTTGTTCTTCGTTTTCATCTGCGAGTATATTGTTAATTCCTTTATATGACATTTGAAGAATGTAACCCTCCGGTCTTGAAAATTTGACAGAAACAATACCATTGTCAACCACCAACTGAAAAAGTGAAAGTCCAAGGTCAAAAACGATGCACACGTTTCGGACCAAACCCACAAAATCTAATTAACCTGTGAAGGAGTTAAATTAACTCTTGGAAAAAGCCAGCTGGCATCACCTGTTGACGCTTCTTTGTATTCAGAATCACCGTAGAATTAGAAGATGTCCATTGCGAGGGGTTGCTCTCCCTCAGCGTTCTTCTGGAGATGAAGGGCATGCACGCAAATAAAAATCTTATAAACACAAAGCGAAACAAACCATTGTTATGGACTATTGTTTGGGTTTGAAACAGGGCAACGTTAAAAAAAACAAGGAACAAATGTATTAATGCCTGCAATTAAGTTAAATTCCTTAATATCTATTCCTATGCTTTGAACAGAACACGGAATATTTCATTACTGTTGTTGATGCAGAATAAAAGTACAAATATTGGAGTTGAAGAGAATCAATTTTTTTATTGAAGTGGCTACCTTTTCATTACCATAAACCTTAAAGTAATGCACTGATCTCATAAGGGGAAAAAAAGTGAACATAAGAATAACAAATAGATTTAACTTAAAAAACCTATTGAGGACATAAAATTCTAAAAGGATGCATGTGATAAGAAAGGGGACACACAAGACAAAGAAACCGTGACTCTTTCTGCTCATACCACATTCTCTCTCCTCATTTGTTTATTTTAACTTGTAATGCTATTTTTTTAACAATAAAAAGTATGAGGTATCTGAATATCCTTATTGTGAGAAAATATGAGTAAATATGTATAGAAGTGTGATGTTGAATATGGTTACCCTTTTTAAATTACTTTTCATAGAAAGAATGAAAACAACTACATCAAACTTAGAATGTTTTCTTTTCCTTTCCTTTGAATACTTTCATCTGGTTTGGTTGCTTTCTCTCTGACACAAACGTAAGAGGGAAGGAGATAAAATGCAGAATTGGCATAGACCAAAATGAGAAGCAAAAGAAGAGTAGATTAGAACAGAACCTAAATGATGTCTTCTCAGAAGAGGCACCGAGTAAGAAAACCAACCGAAGAGTCAATCCTAACCAGCAAAGCAAGAAAAATCGTTTGCTCCTCTTTCTCACCACCCTCCCCTTCATCTCTTAACAATTTGAACCTGCAAAAACAAACATTACCTTCAGTTCTAAACAGCTTCATGCAAGGCCTCGTATAAACAAATGAAAAACAATGCCAAAACGAACTTGTTAAAATTGCAAAAAACTAAGCTCTCATGAGAAAGAGAAATTTGAAAGAAATGGAGGCACGAACCTTCAGAATGAGAAATGTATTAAAACAATGGGAGATGGCCAACAGAGCAATATTCCGAGCGTTTTTTTTCCTCGGAATAGTTTCTCTAATGCTGTTATCTCCGTTTTGTTATTCTCCTTGGAAGCTTTAAAAAATGTGCTATCATTTGCACAATGACAACTGAATGGCCTTATATATATCTATATATATAATCAATGGCCAACTCTAACTTCTCTTTCATGTTAAAAAAAAATCCTTTTTTTTATTATAGTTTTTATTGCTAAAATGGGTTTGGTAAACCCCAGCCCCTCAGTTTCCACAATTTCACATTAAGGAAGTCTTCACTTTGGGGTACAACAGTCTTTCAAAAACCTATCATAGGTTAAATTATTTAAATATTTTTTTTATAAAAAAAATAATAAATAAATATAAATAACTTAATAGAAGAACCAGAATAAAAAAAAGAGAAGATGTTATTCCACATTCTATTCTAACCTTCCAACAGAAATTATCAATAAATTTTTACTCTAAAAAAGTAATTAAAAAGTTTATCATTAACAACAGAATCAATCAGAGTATATCGTCACAACAAACTCCAATATACATATAAATATATATACATATAAATATAAATATAAATGGCTTACCAAATAAACTTAACATGATACCATTGAAATTATGTATATATGCCTACATTAGACTGAATAATATCTATTTTTTCATTTTTTTATAATTATAAAAATTTATTTTTGGATATCTGTATTGTCCTTAGAAGCAAGTTGTGAAGTGATTGTTTAAAGGTAAAAACATAATTTCCAATAAGAATCCCAGCAGAGATGTAATCATGTTCCATGAAACAAAAACATTGACGATGAATGACTAGCCAAAATTGACCAAAGATGTTCAGTTATTGTAAATAAAATATGTTTGGGTTAATGAAGTTGTTTGTGCAGTTATACCAAATTGTTGACAAAAACAGAAACTTGATTGATATTAGACATGCCCAGAAGAACGTTTACTGTGATCATAATCCTTCTGGTAAATGGGGGGTGTTTGGTGTGTACCTAATCCTTAATGTCAGAAATTCATTTCAGGATAATGGAAGAGGGTTCAAAGTTTCAGAAAATGCTAAAAAGGTAAGCAAAAGTCATTCTGAAGCTGAGAAAAATGGTTATTTAGAAGGCCTTCTGAACAAAGTTGGCAACCAAATCCACCTTCAAGTGATGGTGCCCTTTTACATGTGTGAATGGCACCCACTATTCCCTGTTGGGCACGGTTTACCAACAAAAGCTCATCCCGTGATGCCTTTTTCTTCATGCCACTGTTCAATTCTCAACACTATCTTTCTTCTTTCTGGGGGGATTCCTAGGACTAGCAGGTTCTATAAGTAAAATACATCATTTCAAAAGTGGACCTTTATTTAGTTTTTCATATATTCCATCCTAAATTCCATTCAAAAGATTAATGTTTCCAAATAATTCAAAAAAATCAAAACATTGTCCATATCAATTCATATGTGCTCATGAATTGAAAGTTAAGTGTATTAATGTTTGAAGCTTTAGTATAAATTGTTCAAAACTCTTCTGAACATTGTTAGAACTCATGTATTGTTTAGAAGAAATAAATAAAAAATGTTTTAATATAGTCTCACATCTCGTTTAGGAGTTGAGGTTAAGAGTAATTTATATACTCCTTCAATCTACTGAGACATTTTTTAAAGACAAAACATAGAACACAAAACTTCAAAACGAATAATACTCAAATGTATTTTATTAAGAAGTAAACTTTAAGTCTAACTTAACCTCTTAAAACCAGTTTATGAGGTGAGGTTTGCACCCACATAAGATAACATATTATGGATGGTCCGATAAAGATCACATATACAAATGTATCTTATTAAGAAATAAATTTTAAACTTAAGTGAACTTCATAAAACAACTTATGAGATAAGATTTGCACTCATTTATAATATAAAATTTCTTAAAACTAATCAACATAGATGTTATTTATTTATTTATTTATTTATTTATTTATTTATATATATAATGGAGTAATTAACAGAGTTGGAATGGAGTAATTAACAAGAACACCAACTACAAAATAAATATATTAAGGGACCAGATGGCATTTTTTGGTGTGCTCTAGGATGCTGAGCCACTTAGCAGTTAGCACACGACATGAAACTTTTGTCTCTAAAGAAATTAATATTGAGCGATAGATTTGTGTTTGGTGGATTAAAGGTTCAGTTTTTGGACTATGCACGAAGCCATTCCTATAATGGAAGGAAATGATGGTTTCATACTTCGAGAGAGCTGTATATAATTTTTTATATAATTAATTTATATATAAATATATATAATAAAAAGTAATTTTATAATTAAATAATATAAACAAATATTAAAATAATAATATTAAGAATTGTAATGTGTTTAGTTAGTATATCATTATAAAAAAATATGAATGAAAGAGTCATTAGTTTAAAAAGTTTGCTTCTTACATAAAAAAATAGATTAGGCAATTTTTTTTCAAATTTAACAAAATTGATAGATTTATTTTTTAATTTATAAAATAGATAGTTTATATTTAAGTCAAAATAAAATAATTGCGTTTTCAAAACACGATTTTTACAACTAAAATAAAATTATATTTTAAGAACAACTTTTATTTATTTATTTATTATTAAAGAAGTAGTATATTATATATGATTTTTATTTTATTCTTAAAAGTGATATTTTTTAAAAATTATATAAAGGCCATATATAACACATTTTTTAAAAAAATAGAAAATAAACGAAATTGTATTTTCAAAATAAATTTTTTATTTTAATGTAAAAATTATATTTTGAGAATAAGACTTCTTATTTTTAAAATCGTAATTTTTAAATATGATTTAACTACTTTTTAAAATTTATCGATTTTAATAAATTTAAAAAAGAATTGCCGCTAATGTAAAGACCGAAAATGTTTATCATTTGTATTTCTTTCGTACTTATATTTATTATATAGTCTTTGCTGTTCAGGACATTTTTTGAAAACAAATATTCCGTTAAGTTGAAAATTTTACATAAATTATAGTTGAGATAAATAATAATTTATATATATTATTAGGACATTTTTTTCTGATAAAAAAAAGAAGGTAAGTGTAATTTTACAAATTATCCAAAATAGAGGTAAGTTTTTTATTTAAAAAAGAAATTCAAAACTGTAACTTGGTGCAATTAAATTTTTAAAAGTTTAGATCAGTTCAATTTTTAAAAAATTCAATTTAACTTTTTTAAATTGTAAAAACAGTTTAGTTCAATTCAAATGAAATATATTTCAAGTTTGAGAAAAATATTTATAGTTTAGATCAATTCAGATTTTTTTTCAGTCCTAATTAACACATTCACTTATTCATATTACCAAAAATTTTAGTTGATTCAAATAAAAATAGAATACAATTAACCATCAAGGAACTCACCTAAATTAAGATTCTATTAAACTTATCTTAGTTTATTTTCTGTCTTCTCCTCCTCAAAGATATGATCTTATTGTAAAAAAAAATACACCATCAGTCCACAAGTGTAGAAAATATAAAAAATTTAAGATTTTAGAGAGACAAAATTTATAATAATAAAAATTATTTTAAGCATATTTATTATTTTTAAAAAAAAACATTTTCTTTCTCAACGGTGTTTTATACAATTTGTTTTGTCACAATTTTGTTTTGAGGCATCAAGTGTAATCTGTTCCACCTTTTTGTGACTTTTGTTAATTTTAGCAACTAACAACTTTGACATTCTCTTCTTTGTCGTAGTCTCCCCGTAATATGAATATTTACTACTTTATCATCATCATCATAATACATCCAAATTTGAATACTCTATCTCGATACCAGTCATCTTAGAAAAAATGAATAATGATAAAAGAATTTAAAACATTTTAAATAATTGCAAATAAATAAATAAAAATAACTTTCAAAATAAAATAATATATATATATATGACGAATGCCTTTAAATAAAAATTAAAAAATTCACGACGTTGTTGTACACGACCTGATCATCAAATTAATCATGCTTTCAAAGAATTTTAAGGAATAAACTAATTTTTTTGTCTTTGGTGTAGATATAAAATAGGTACTTGCGGAAGCAATTAACACAGCAAATAGAATAATGACACTGAAAATTTTTAACTTAAGAAACCTTATTCAACTTTGAGAAATAAAAATTTACGAGACTTAGTATTGCCCTGGGTTGCGGTGGCTTTCATAAGCTTCATTAAATACCATAGGTTAATAACATAGGTCACATCAACCAAGATTTGAACCCAAGTCCTTCCAATAAGGAGGGAAGGGTTAACCACTAAACCAGAGAAGTTCTTTGGTCATATTATCATTTTTTTTTACTTATTATTAACATAATTTAATATATATTAACATTATTAATATTATATTAACATTATTATTAATATTATATTAACATTATTATTAATATTATATTAACATTATTATTAATATTATATTAACATTATTATTAATATTATATTAACATTATTATTAATATTATATTAACATTATTATTAATATTATATTAACATTATTATTAATATTATATTAACATTATTATTAATATTATATTAACATTATTATTAATATTATATTAACATTATTATTAATATTATATTAACATTATTATTAATATTATTATTATAATTAATATTATATTCATATTATTAATATTATTCATATTATTAATATTATTCATATTATTAATATTTATTAATATTATTCATATTATTAATATTTATTAATATTATTCATATTATTAATATTATTACTATTATTATTATTAATATTATTATAAATATTATTATTAATATTATTATAAATATTATTATTAATATTATTATAAATATTATTATTAATATTATTATAAATATTATTATTAATATTATTATAATGAATAGTTTCCAGTGTATGATTCTTCAAAATTTGATACTGCAAATGTAACCAAAAAATAAATTATGATGATGTATATATGTGATAAGTTAATGTCACTTCACACACAACTTATTTTTACTTATTGAAATTCATAAAAACAATCTTTAAGAATTGAATAATAATTTCAATTAATGAAGTGCCTTCTAACTTCAATTAATGAATCAACCTCTAAGACCTAAGTTCAAAGCATATTTAAATATGTATACCAGTTTAGGCTAAACTCACTAAAAAATTTAATTATATCTATTTATTAAGAATTGAGAAAATATATTTTATTGATGTTTTACAATAAATTTTTGACACTTAAAAAAAATTAAAAAACTCTATTATTTTGATGAGATTTTAGAATAAATATTTAGAATTTAATGAAGGTTTTAAAATAAACCTTTGGAAATTAACGAAGGTTAAAAAAATCTTTGTTATTTTATGGAGGTTTTAAAATAAACCTTTGTAAATTAACAAAGGTTAAAAAAACCTTCGTTATTTTGTGGAGGTTTTAAAATAAACCTTTGGAAATTAACGAAAGTTAAAAAAACCTTCGTTATTTTGCGGAGGTTTTAAAATAAACCTTTGGAAATTAATAAAGGTTAAAATAACCTCTGTTATTTTACTGAGGTTTTAGAATAAACCTTTGGAATTTAGCTAAGGTTAAAAAACCTCCGTTATTTTGTTGAGGTTTTAGAAAAAACCTCCATTAATTAAATCAATTCCTAAGGTTATATTAACCTCCACTAAATAACCTCTATTAAAACCTTTTTTTCTTGTAGTGTAAATTAAGGATTTTTCAGAAAAAAACTAAGTTTAATTAATTATTGGAGACTTTTTACAAATCTCTTTCAAGATGGTGAATTTGCTATAAATTTTGCGCTTTCGTTCTGACATCTAAGTTTAATTAATTAAAGACAGTGATTTTGTAATATTTATTTTATAAACAATGAAAAAATAAAAATAAATTAAAACATTTGAGGGATGCTCGAAACTCTTATGAAAAATCTAACCTAAAGTTAGTGTTTTTTTATAAACATAAATAACAATAAGAAAAAAGAAATTCTACAAAATTTGAGAAAAACCAATATAAAAAACATTATCCTCCCGATAGTGATGTACTACAACCTGCCAAACAATATGAGAAAATTCAAACCATCCCTTTAAAATCAAACCCAAAAAAACTCCTATAAACCCAACCTTCACTTACCTCACTACAAAATCCAAAACTATACTATTAAAATATGCATCACATCACCTACGTTTTGGGCTTTCATTACTTTCTCTTTAAGGGGGTGGTGTTTCATAAAAGATATTAACGATAATGTAAGATTTTAAGACTTATGTTATCTATCTATTATTTATTACATCTTATAAAGTTCTTATTAGATAGTATTGTTTATAATTCCTTTCAAAAATACTAAAAAACAGAGTAATTATGTAGGCCTAATAGTATTTGTACCCCAAATATTTAAATTCAACATATACTATTTGAATTTCAAAATATATTTCTAGGAAAAAAATTAAAAATATATTTCTCCATTACAAAATATCCCGAATATATCAACTGGAAATTTTCATAAAACATTGACACGTTTTTAAGTTTTTAAGTATATTTTCTTTGACCAGATATATGAGATGAATAATGAAGTGCAAATTCTTTGACCATAAAAAGCCATTTTGACAATAAACTATTTGGTCTTTCCTGATTCGTAATAATTAGCTGCTTGTATTAAGGTGATCTAATGATATTTCAAAGAATAGAACTCAGAATAAATTGTACAAAAAGAAGGATTGAAATAGAGTTGATTAATTGTATGAAAAGAATCTGTTTTTAGCTAATTTAAGTAGAAAATAAAGTAAAGTGAATACATTCTATAATTAAATAAAACAAAAAAAATGATACATTTTAAACCAGAAAAATTAAGGGTTTGATTCTTAAAAAATGTAAACAAGTTTTGAAAATAAATGTTTTGAACATTTTTTTTTAAATATAAAAAATAGGTTGGGTTTGTTTTGATTCCAACAGTATTAATCAGATATCCGTTGAATTTAAAAAAAAATATTGGATGAATCATTTATCATCCAATAAAATTAAAATGGATAGATCTACTTGTTAATTAATTGAATGGATCAAGGAGAAAATATACTATTAGATTTTACACACCAAGTAAAAATAATATGAAGCTGAAGTCAAAAATCATGATATGTTGAAGGAATAAATCATGAATATACTTTGAACTGTTGAAAGATGGATAGCTAATAAATAAAGGAAAGTTAGGATAATCTAGAGCCTTAAGAACAAAGACCTAGCAATTCATTGGTCAGGATTAAGATCTTAAACAACCATTACTATAAAAAATGAGATTTTGTAGAAATAGTTAATGGGAAGAGAATAATTGGGTTGAAAATGTTATCGGTTTGAAAAATCTTGGAATACATTTATTTTCTCTAACCTATTATTACTTATGGAGAAAAGGTAGCTATGATCGTTATGAATTATTAGGTTTTGATATTCAAGGACAAATTGCTTTTGGGAAGGAAGAAGTGCAACATAATAAAATTATAAATATCAAATAAGGTTATGATAATTGGTTAAGGATGTGTTTGATTTTATTAATTATAGTTTTTCATTGCAATATAATTAATTGTAAATGATATGTTACTAGGTGATTTTTACAACAATTTAGACACATATCCATAATATTGAAGGAAAAAAAATACATAACACACAATCACGAATCAACTTCATAAAATAAACAACACATGATTTAACGTGATTCGATCGTCCATTTGCAACTTACAGACAACTAATTAAGTTTTTATTTTATTTGTTACAATTTTATTACAAACACAAAGATCTCTTAAACAGAGATTATAGATAAACACAATAATTAAGCACACTTACCTGAGGTCTAGTCAATCCAGTCCGATTGGTCATGTTTTCACCTTCAACAAATATAAGTGGAAATGAAAAAGAAAGAATTATAATATAAATTAGAAGAAAAGAAAAAGGGAGAAAGAAAAAAAAAAAGGAATATATTAAGAAGAAAAAAAGGATATGAGAAATTAGAGTTACAGTGTCTTCAAAGGTCAACTCCATAGCATTGTTGATGTGAGTGTTTCTTCTTTTTTAGGGGTGTTTTAATGTTTCTGTTTATGTATCAAAGGATAAGCTTACAAGAAAAATACTAAGAGAAAAGACACACATTGTTTTAATGTGAAAAATAAAAATGTCAGTTGTTTGGGAAAGTGACAAATTTGTTATGCATAGGCAACATAACATAACATGTGGCCCTTAATAAGCGATCCAAACGGAGAAAAATTAGGAAAAAGAGAGGAATTTGCGACTAAGTCATAACGGTAGTGCGTCCAAATGAAACATTGTTGAGTGTAGCCAACGAAAATATCAAAAGCTTATTCAAAAACACTTTAAAAACAACTTTTTGTTAAGTGTCTAGACAAAGTCTTACAAAGATATACGTTCTCATGCGATTAACAACACATAAAAGTTGTTTATTTTTTTAAAAAATAATCTTTTAATAGAAATCAAATTAATTATGGTAAATCAACTACTTGTTATGAATGAAAAAACGTGATTACAAAAAGAAACCTACTAAAGATGATTAATCATATGGTATGACAAAAATGAGTTATCTGTAAAACATATACACATTTTATAAACAAAAAAGTATGATACAAGTTAAGTTTATCACAAAAATTACATAACATAACAAATTTCTATCGCGCTAAGTGTTTGCAATAAATATTAAAACAGAGGAAACAAATTTTCATCAAAAACTTATATTTGGAAAAGTGAGGTGAACTTAACAAGAACAAGAGCAACTTTAATACAGATTTAGTGCTTCATGTTAGGCCCAAAAGATTGGTGCTTTTGTCCCAGAAAATACTGTGGTCCATTGTGAGTCATAAGAAGCAGAGTATGTGTTTGAGATAATGACACTGCAAACTGGTATATGACCCTATGGCAAGTAAACGAAAAAGTCAGCCACCAAACACCAACTACTTGCTTAATCTTCTGCTGCTGTGACTCAGTTTTGCTTATGACGCAATATACATGGTTTGAAATTTTCATAACACAACTAAAGGAACCAAGTTATGCCATTGCACAATTGAAATACATGATATCTACCTAAAAGCTAAATAATTTCATTGCAATAGTGGAGAGTTTCCAGACCCTGTAGACATTGACGAGTATGTGGACGATTCTTTGGTTGTGCCTGTGACGAGAGATGAAGTGTAGGAGAATTGGCTTATATCAATGGGAGGTGCAAAGTACATTGGCACTGGCAACTTGGATGGAAGACTTGGCAAAGGGGCTTCAAAGTTAAGCACACTTATTACTTGCCTAATGGAGGGCCTCATGGTATGATCAGGGTGACAACACCACAACCCCACAACCATCAAGCATTCCATTTGCTGCTCTTCAAATTCCAAGTTCAATTTCTCATCAGCTGCTTCTAGTAGTTTCCCTTTTCCATAGAGGTTCCACACCCACTCCACAAGCCTAACTTTACCAGGCTCTTCTCTCACCTCAACTGGTTTTCTACCACATGTGATCTCAAGTGCCACAACACCAAAGCTGTACACATCAGATTCCTTGCTTGATTTCCCTGTGGTCACACACTCAGGGGCTAGGTACCCCATGGTGCCTGCCAAAACAGTGGTTTGTGAACCTACCTCATGGTCTACCAGCCTTGCAAGACCAAAGTCACCAAGTTTGGCATTGAAATTAGCATCCAACATTATATTACTTGACTTAATATCTCTATGGACCACACACTGTTCCCACTCTTCATGAAGATAAAGAAGGGCAGATGCCAAACCTAAGGCCACCTTGTATCTCACCACCCAAGAAAGCATGACTCTATTTCCAAAAAGATGAGAATCAAGGCTTCCATTAGGCATGAATTCATAAACAAGAAGGAGCTCACTCTGTTCATGGCACCACCCTAAGAGTTGAACCAGGTTTCTGTGTCTCAGACGGCTGATAACTCTCACTTCTGATATGTACTCCTTTTTCCCTTGCTTTGACCCTTTGGAAACCCTCTTCACTGCCACTTCAAGGTTGGAATTCACTATCAAACCTTTGTAAACTCCTCCAAACCCTCCTTGTCCTAGTTTCCCTTCTTCAGCAAAGTTGTTGGTTGCGTTGCTTAGTTCCCGGTAGCTGAACCTCTTTGGACCAGTCCCTCTCTCAAACTCATCATCTATAGAAGCATCAACATCAATGATGTCCTCGCTTACACCCCTTAGTCTATTTCTCCTTCTCCAGAAGGTAAACCATAATAGACCCACAAGACCAACTAAACAACCCAAACCAACACTGATACCAACCACTAAGCCAACCTTGGATTTTTTCCTACCATCCCCATCCAAGGTTGAACTGAATGACCAAAGCAAAATGTTGTGTATCTCAACCCATGTACCCGTTGCAGCAGAAAACCCTATTCTAACAAACTCTGGCAATACGTCCCTGAAATCAATAACGTAAGAAACACTAGAACTGCCATTGAAGGTTGGATTCTCAGCATATGTAAGAAAAACAGAGAGATTTTTGGATGTGGAGTTGTACCATACCCAAGCATTAGCAACAGACCCATTCTTAATGCTGCTCCTCCAACTCACGTTTGCAACTGATTGAATGGAATTTACATTGATCCCTACGTGATCTGAGCTCGGATCCCATTCGTTCTTGAAACTGTCGAACTCAACTGCCACCAACTGATTTTTCTTAGTGTCGAATGCAGAATCCGGGCTGAACAGGCCAAGGAACCCACCAGCAGAGTTGTTGGGAATGGAAGAATCAAACGGTGCAAGGAAGAAGGCCAAGCCATCACCAACAATTGACTCGTTCACAGCTTTTATGACAAAAGAGAAATGGGTTGTGAAATCGGTGAGCTTCTTTGTTTTTTGATCCCAAAGCCTCACTGGTTGTGAATACGAGGCTCGACCAACGCTGTCTGTGACGGGGCCATCGAGTTGGTTCTTCGTGAGCTGAAGAACACCGTTTGAGGGAAAAGCATCACCCGCGAAGTCTATTTGGTTGTTCAAGTTTGACTGCTGGAAGCTGGAAAAGTTGAAGGAAACGGACTCAACAGTGTTATGGAACAGAGTGAAGAAGATGAAGATACATATGAAGAAAGGTGTTTGTTTTTGGGTTTGATTACTGCATGAAGAAGAGGTGAAGAAAGCCATGGCAAAGAACAAGAGTTTGATGGTGTTGAAACCAAGAATATAGCGAGCTATATGCATCAACGAATTCAAAGTTTATTGATTAAGTTAGTAGAATAATAACGATGACAAGAACATGTTTTGAACTATTCCTAAGTAGGTATTTGATTGATTAAAAATACGTTGCTTTCACTAATTAATTACTAATACAAGAACATACATACTCTTAGACTTTTTCTGGAGGAATCGTTCTGGAAAACATCTTGTGAGAAATTTCACTCTTTGTCTCTTCCCCGATCTAGGGATAACCAACCATAAACATTTATATCATCCTTTTACATATAAATTAAAATAATGATAAATAAAAGGGTTTTAAGAATTATTTTATTTTTTTTAATTTTTTTTCAATTGAGGATTGATTTAGTGATTAGTAAAGTATGAAAATTGTAAGTAAGTAGTTCAGGTGTTGAGCAGATTGACCTTGATCTCTTTCGGTGTAAGGGTTGGGAGACTCCTGAAGTATATGTATAAGGGTTGGAACACCCTTGAAGTGTCTATAAGAGTTGGGAGAGAATGTCTCATTTTATTTTATTTATTAAAAAAATAATTACTTTTAAAAATAAAAGTATAATTTTAAGTGGCTTTCTTTGATGAATTTTTTTATTATATTTTTCTTATACTTTTTAAAATTGAATTTTAATATTATTAAAAAGAGCAATTATTAAAAAATGATTTTATGTTATAATATAAAACATATTATAAATCTAAACCTAAAATATAAATTGTATGCTTATATTTTTCATTATAATAATTATAATGTATATATTTAAAACTATTTATTTATACAAATTTATAATTATATAAGCAAACATTCACATTATTGTCAATAAATAAAATTATAATTTATGAGTAAACAAAAATCAACGTTATTTGGTCAATTACTTAATAATTATATTGGTTCGAAACTAAGTAAAAGATATAAAGATTAAACTAAATGATTGAGGGTATGTTTATGAAATGGTCAAAGAAATAATATATAGAGATGGAGGTTATAGTTAAAATTGGTTAATTAAATTTGAAGGGGACATGGAAAATATCTTAGCATGTGTCTTTTTGCAAACTACGCCAAATGGATTTTCGACAAATATAGAATAGACATCAGTGTTGTTATTAAAAGCAATTGGATAATTGTTTATATATTATATATTGAATATTTTTTTAATTTAGGGTGACAAAAATAATTTAATTTGTACTGAGTTTCTGGTGCCAAAAACGATCATGTAAGAGAAATAGTAAAAGTGTTCATGTTTGTGTTCACCAATATTATTGATTTTTTTAAAATTTATTTTTTATTCCTAGTAATTTATTTTTCTTACACTTTATAATTCTTGCATTACTTCAATGCGAAGTAGTATTTTATGTTCATACTTTGTAAACATTCTCATTGATCTCACACTTTATTGTTTTATTTTTAAGATTAACTGTTTTTTAAAATATGTCTAGATGGTTAGCATAAACAAAAAGAACCCCATAAAAAAGTAATTTATTTTTGTTTGAATTACTTCATTTCTCACTATCATTTTTTTTTATTGAAAACAAAATTACACATTTGGTAGAACTCCATGTTTTCTACAATTTTTTGTAAAATACTTAATTTGACTAATTTTGAATGTATTAAAATGTGTGTTTATATTGTATATGAGATTGCAAACACTATAAGTATTTTTCCAAGTGTGTCATCCACAAGTGTAAGCCTAAGTGTAAATGCTAAATGCACATGAAGTGCCAATACTAATTGTGTTCCATATGACTATTACTACAACATCTCCATTAAATCAAGTCACCTCAAGATGAACCTTATGTAAGTATTACTATTAAAGCAAAGAATTTGATGTCTAGAAATAAATTAAACCATAGAATTTGTTAATGAAAGATATCCACATGTAATACCACCTAACCTACATCAAAATCACAAGGAATGCCACCATGGCTACATCAAGCTCTCAAATGAGAAATCATTGAAAAACTAGGTCATATCAATTAGATATAGATAAAGATTTCTCTTATCCATTTTTTTATAATAAAATTATTTAATAAAAACAATTTTAAAAATAAAAAACAATTAGTTATCATATTATTTAAATTATATATTATTTCAAAGACAAAAAAAAATTATTGATATCTAAGTAATTTTTATTATTAATAAAATTTATAAACTAGTTTCTAAATTGGTATTTAATTAGCTAACAATTTTTTTATATATTTTTTTATGTAATTTTATGTTTAAGATTTTTTTTTTTTAATCTTTGACATTTACATTAAATTATTAAAATTTAAAAATTAAATTTACTTCACACAAATATTTTTAATGCAATGAATATGTTTACTAGAATTAATTTTATTCTATATTTAAAGTTCCATAAAAGTGAGCAATAATAGGAAAGTAGACGGGGATTGAGATTATAAAACAGTCAAAGGAAAAACATTATGATTTTTTCATCAGTTGATTGAATGAATATATCATCATTCAATCATCTAAACAAAATTGAATTGACCAAACATGCGTAAGTCAAAGATAAACGATCTCATTAATGAAACATGTATCCACTAATTTATTCAATACCTTACACGTCTCTATGTGTCTACTCATGAGGTTTTAAGTCTTTTAACTCTTGAATCATGTGTCTAAGAGATTGTTTAGAAAACTAAACAAGAGTTTAATTAAAGACAAAATTGAGTTATCAACACACGTTAAAAAATAATTTATAAAACACCAATAAAACTCAGAAAACACCAAATATTTAGCACAATAAGATATAATAAGATATTGAATAACAAAAATTTAATTGAACGGAATCTTAAAATTCATTGTGAAATTACAAGAGAATCAACTCAAAGAGTTTTAGCCTATGAGGAGGCAAAATGAAAAGATTATGAAGAAAAAAATAAAAAAACTAAGAAAACCATAATGCTCTCTTCTTCATCTGCCACTGTGAAACTTGATTTATATTACTCTTTTATTTGCACAAAATCGAATTCAAAATTTGTTTCATGATGGTGTTTACCAATTATGAAATAATTCCTTTCTTTGTTTCAATTTATCAATTATATATATTCTTTCCTAAGCAATTGCAGATCTTGTTCTTGCTTCTTTTCCAAATATTTTGTTCTCAAACTCGATTCATATTTGCGCATTAATTATAATTAAACTTAGCACTATTGTGATAGATATTTGAAAAAGGTTTACTTAAATAATATCTTCGAAAGAGGTTTGCTCTATTTGTTGTGCATTTAACATGGGATTTTAATTTCAGAAATTTGAGAGAATATCCCTCTAAAAGATTTGATTCCAATTATGTTTATGAGATATTGCAGATTTTATTCTCTCATTCTTTAACTTAATTTTTGTTTCCCATTTTGATTTAAGAAAACAACTTGAACTTTTGTGTGTTTCGATCCACTCGCAGTGATGGACTTCATTCAACCTGTATAGTCAGACGCTAATATCAATTTGTCTAGTTAGACGCTTATATTAGTCTCTCTAGTCAGACCCTTATAACATCTAGTTAGACCGTCTGTTTTAAAAATATTACACCGTCTACTATGACTAAAATACAAGATTAACTGACAGTGTGAATGAAATTATGCTCATCAATTTAAATTAAGAGTATAGGTAGAAAATAACTTATAAAAAAATAATTTGTTTTAACCAAAAAAATTGTTTCCAAACAAATTTTACATTTCACAAATTGAAATACTTATATACAATTGAAATGCTAATACACGAATATATGGAAGTTTACAAGAAGACTTTTAATTGGGTTATTAAGATTTTAAATTCTAAAATCTCCTTTTTTTATTGATCTTTTTATATGTGAATTTTCTTTTCTGGAATAAAAGTGGTACATGGCCAAGCAATCATATGATTGTTAAAAAATATAATTTCACATCTTCTACTTTCATTTGACAAACACTTTCTCGATTATTTTAATACACACGCCGTTGACCTAATCCAAGACATCCATCAAAAAGTTTCCAGTACTGGCCTGCATTTTTATTTTATGTTTGAAAAGTTTTTATGGAAACCCAAATAATATATATATATATATATATATATATATATATATATATATATTATTAATTGAATGAGACATGAGTAACAAGACAGATTATCCATTGTCAAATTAAGAAATAACTCACTAAGACAATAACAAGAAACAATTTGTGAAAGTTAAGGATGACGATAACCAAAACAAATAAATCTAGTGCCGGCTCTTTTTCTCTGAATATTTTTAAATAATAAAATGTAATGAAGTTGTTTTCTCATAGAAGCACGTTTGCAAAAGTTGTGTACCTTTTCTAAAACTCAGAATTGAATATCTTTGAGCAGTTTTTTTCATGAGTATTTTTTGAAAAAAAAAAGTAAAGGAGAAAAAACCAAACAATTTTTAGAGTTAAAATTTAATTTTTATAAACTTTTTATTATAAAATTTATTCATAAGTTAATTTTAACTTATGAAAAAAAATCCTTTTTTGTTTAAATATAGCCTTATTTTTATATACAGCCATGTGACCAGTTACTTATATATTTATTAGACCAGTTATATCATCAATAAATATAATCTTATTTGAAAGGATAAGACCACTTCAAAATTTGAAATCACTTGTGAAGATGAAACAATTTTATATTAATACAAAATATCTATTAGTTCTTGTATGATTAAATTTCTACCCAAAAATTATGATGGATTTCTTTTCAATAAAATATATTTTTTAGTAGAAATTAGTGATCAATTTTTTATGATTTACTTTGAAGTTACGAGGTGTTGAATATAAAAATAGATGCATTCGTTATACGCTATTTACACAATCAAGGCGATTTTATTTGAATCAATACCATTCCAATACTGAGTGTGGAGATTAAGTACGGTTCTTTTATGATTGGGCTATTTTTTTCTATTTTTTTCTTTTTTACGGTCTGTTTCAAAAAAATTATAAAAATGGTGCTTGTGCTAATTTGACACGACTTCATATGTGAAAGTCGTGTCAATTTGGCACGACTTTGTCCACTTCATATTTTTTATATAATTTTAAAATAAATATATATTATAATTATTTAATTATAATTATAATTATAAGTTATGGAATATTTGAAATTAAATTGATGAATAATTTTTTTCGAAGGAATAAATACAAAGATAAAGAAAATTAGGAAATTAATAATCAAATTTGCAATTGAATTTTATTATTAAACTTGTCTGTGTGGACATGACATTCAATTCTATAATGTGCACATCTTTTTAGCTTATTTGAAATTGAATCATCCACAAAAACAATTCTCTATTTATTTTTCAAATACAATAACACTTCTCAAATAAATATATTACGTTACCGTCAATCATGATCCATACACGATTATCTATTTTTTTTATTGCTTAAAACTAACATCTTTGAAAAATTATGTATCAAATTAATTTTAAATATTACATAACTCACTACTCAATATTAAAAAAAAGACGTGAACAAAATCGTGCCAAATTGGCACGACTTCAAGTTGACGTGACAGATTCAAGTTGACGTGTCAAAATCGTGTCAATTTGGTACGACTTCTGCTTATGAAATTGTGTCAAGTTGACACAATTTACCCATTTTTATAATTTTTTTAAAACGGACCTCATTTTAGTAAAAAGGCAAAACAAAACCCCGAGAAAAAAACCATGAAGTACCTTTTAAAAAAACAATTTCTGCAGCTCGCGTCTCCGGTATCTCCAGTTCGCGCCGCTCGCGTTTCGCTCTCCGTTCGTTATCGTGGTCACTTCTGCAGTCGCCGTTTTCGTGCTCGCCGTCATTGCGGTCGCCGCTCTCTGCCAATGATGACGCCCTCCTCCTCCACAACCTTTGATCTCTATTCATCCATCATAAAGTTAGATTCCTCACCCCTAACTATTTTCATTCAGGAAAATATCCTTTGATAACCTATGGAATATGGAAGTTGTATACAATTTTTTATTTAATGGATTTAAAAATAAATATATATATATAGGATAAATTTTAAATTAAATGATATAAAAAAATATTAAAATAATAAGATTAGAGTTGAAAGTTGTAATATAGTTATATGAAAAATGTGGATTGTCATCATTAACCTTTTATTCCTATGGTTAGTTCCTAGTTTCTTTCACATTCCTATGGTTCCTAAGAGAAGTTCCTAGTTTCTTACAACGTTTACCTTTGTTTTAAAATCTTCTTTTTTATTGTCACTCGTAGACTTTTTAAGAATTGTGTTGTTAATCATGTTTTTAGGTTTTCTGTGTTTGCGTGTTTTTCTATAAATTGCTATCATTCTTCCAAATTTGGATATTGGGTTCCATGATGGGGTGGTTTTCTGTCTAATGAAAAATTTCAAGAAAATGATACCTCATTCTACATATTTGTTCCAGTCACAATCAATGTGAATGAGAATCAATGTTAACGAGACACATTCTATATCATTTTTTGTGCCACAACTAAACTATACATGTCGATTCTCCTCATCAGCATATAAGCTATGTCAGTAACTAATATGTTAATTGCTAATTTAACTTATTTTTATAAATCAACATTGCCATAGTTGTATAACTGAAACCGCCCTACCATTCATACATCTTTCCAAAATATCTCTTGGATAGATTATAGTAAATAGATATTTAATTATTGAAGCTGTTTATAAACTAAATGTAGTGTAACAATTTACGTGCAGTAGTAATCAAATTGTAGACAAGTTTGGCACTCCTTAAAACTGGGCAGAGGCACTTCTGATGAAACTGAATTTGATTTAAAATATGAATGACCTTATTGAGAATAAAGTGGAGAAAGGTAAGTTATTAGGAACTTAACAATAAGCAATAAGAAAAAGAGCATCGAGCATAAGGGAGAAATTCTAATAGAACGCAGAATTGAAGGTCCAAGAAAGAATGTTGTGTATTTCAACCAGTCGTCCCGTGGCACCGGAGAATCCAACCCTAACCCATTGTGGAAGAACAGTCCTCAAATCAATCACAAAAGAGAGACTAGTCTCATTCACACTGCTTCCAGGGTATCTCACAACCACGTCTAAACGTTTCTCCACAGCCTCATAGCTCACACTGGCGTATGCAACAAGCGCGTTCCCTGCACTGTCAGTTTCCCATTTCTCCGTTGTGACGGAGGCAATGGAGTTAACATCAATGCCTACATGGGCAGAGGGAGGGTCCCAGGGGTTCCCACTGAAGGAGTCAAATTCCACAGCCACTATTTCATTCTGGTATACGTTTAGGGCAGACTCAGGGCTGAAAAGTCCAAGGAATCCACCACTTGAATTGCTTGGGATGTTCGAGTTGAACGGAGCCAGGAAGAAGGCAATGCCGTCTGCCAAGAGCCCAGGAGCGTTTGGCGCAACAACAAAGGAGAAGGTTGTGGTGAAGGCTGCGAGCTTCCCAGTTTCGGGATCCCAAAGGTGGATGGGTGCAGCAAAGGAGGCTCTGCCAGCGTTGTTGGGTGTGACAGGTGTCAGCTTTATCACCCCTTCTGAAACATAGGCATCACCTTCCAGGGTAATGCCATTTGTGTAAGACCCAAAACTGGAGAATGAGAAAGAAGCTGACTTCACGTTTTGGGTGAGTCCAAGGAAGGAAATGATGATAGTGAAAACAGATATTTGAGTTCTCGAGTTCATGGCCATGGCTGTGAAGTACTGTGATGATAGATTCATGAAATGATCCGCTTTATATAGAGGTTGCAGAGAAAGAGTAAGATCAAAAATGAAGAGAGAAAGAAAGGGCAAAAAGTTGATGAAAATTATGGAGGCAGGCCTGCGCCCACGAAATGTTCATTTTCATATTAAGAAGTCAAATGACTTGCATAGTACACATTAGACGGTGTTTGGAAAAGTGAAGGTGATTAATACAATGTTATGCTCATATAATTTATATATTAAATCATTTAATTAAAAAAATAAAATTAGTTCTACTAGTGTAATTTAAATTTTAAAATATTAATTTACTGTTTACTTTTTAGAATTAAAATTATTAATTCTTCTTGCTTATTGAACTAAATCTAAAATAATTTGAAATCGAAATGAGGTCGGACTAATATTTTTTACACTTTAACAACAACCCATTTTAAGATTTATAAATAATAAAATTTTCACTCAACAAAATCCACTCTATATTAACATTAATTTGAGTACTGGTAATATAAGTTTTTGCATAAAAAAAATCTTATATCAGTTAAAAATATGCATTTGTATAATATATCATATTATAGTAGTAAAGATTCACAATATCTACATTATAATATTTACGTTAGTATTATTTACATATATTTTTTAAAAATAAAAAAGAATAAATAGAACTTCTCAAAATTTCATCTGATTAAAAATAATTTTTTTAAAGTACTTTTTATATATTAATTCATGTATAGATTAATTTTATTTTATAGTAATGTGTGATCAAAACATAAAGGTGAAAAATCCTAGGAATGCTTTATACGTATATCGCCAAAGATTTCATTACTTTTGACCCCTAGCAGTTGTCCTAAATATATGTCATTCTTAGATCACTACAAAAGCAAAAAGTCTTACATATTTATTCATTTATCATAAATAAACATTTACCTAAATGAGTAAAAAAAATGTCTATAGCTAATGATAAAATCGAACTAGAAGAAAATTATTCAGCAAGAAAAGAAAACATAACTTTAAAAATATTCAACCCTGATAAAAAAATAAAAGAGACATATAAATCAAGAAAAGTCTAATTATCTACTCTGTTAAAAATATTATAAAAACTACTTAAATTTCAAAAATCAATATCTCTACAACTATTAATTAAGTATATATATAAGTGGTTTAACACATCAAACAGAGAATGAGATTCAAAATCAAACATTATCTTAAACTAAGAAAAATACTTCAGAATAATCTAACAGGAATGGTATACCATTACTGTTAAATATTACTCAGAAATAACTTATTGAAGTCAAAAAACTTCTTCCTTGTTCTAATCACCCTTCCTTGTATGGTGCAAACTATGCAAATCATTTGGCCACTTCCACTGGTACACAATTTAATGAATTGCATTTTCTGATCTCACCAAAACCTCTTATCTAAACCCTAAACACTATACCATTCTCCATGCCATGGCTGCTCTGTCCAACGCAAAGTCCGTTTTCTTGCTCCTGATCCCCATCCTAATGCGGCATCGCAGTTCAGACACTTCTTTCAATTTCCCCAATTTTTCAGGGCCATACGCTCACACCCTCTTAACCTTCCAAGGCGATGCCTTTGCATCAAGGGGTGTCATACAACCAACACAAGTCCTCAATAACGGCACCATCGTGCTCCACAGTGCCGGCAGAGCCACCTATGCTCTACCCGTCCGTCTTTGGGATGCAGAAACCGGCAAGACGGCAAGCTTCACCACCACCTTCACTTTTCAGATACTCAATGCTGCAAATTTAGGTTTTGGAGATGGGATCTCTTTCTTCATTGCGCCGTTCCACTCTGAGATGCCCCGTGATGCAGTTGGTGGATACCTCGGACTTTTCAGTCCCCGCAGTGCTCTCAGAAACACCATTGGAAACGCAATAGTTGCCGTTGAGTTCGACATGCACAAAAATGAATGGGACCCTCCTGTTCCCCACATAGGCATTGATGTTAACTCCATTGCTTCTGTAAGAACAGTTGCCTGGAAAAATACACAACTTGGGATTGCAACAATATCTGCTACTGTTGCGTATGATCCTGTGTCACAAAATTTGAGCGCGGTTGTGAGTAACGACGGACCTAGTATTGGGCATGTGATTGACTTGACGACCGTTCTGCCGGAATGGGTCAGCGTTGGGTTCTCCGGTGCCACGGGAAAGGTGATTGAACTGCACAAGATTCTATCTTGGACTTTCAGCTCTACCTTCGATTAGGAATATGCCCTCTGCTAATGATGCTGATCACCCATACTTTTTTTTTTCTATTGACAAAAAAAAAATAGAATAAATGTGATTTACTTGGTCTAACTCTTATACCCACAAAAAGAGACATAAAATTTCTATAGCACATACAAATAAATTCATATAATATAATATGGATACGAAGATACATATATAATTCTAATGTTGGATACGGATACATATCTATATTATATAATTAGAGTAGTGATAATTTCACACTCAATGCTTTAAATTACATCTATATTATGCCTATTATTTTACAAAAATACCTCTATCACATAATAATCCGACACTTAAAAGAAGGTGTAATTTGGAGCAAAGAAAAAATGGGGTGTGAAAAAATCATTTTTCATAATTAAGAATTATAAAAATTGACAATAAATATTTATGTGTACATGCTTCAATTTTTTTTAAACATTGGTTCAAAAGATTTTGTTCCTTATTTTTATAATTATAATAAAAATTTATACAATAAATTTGAGTTTTTAAAAAATTAATATATTTCTCATTTTTAAAATTGTATTATGTATTGGTACGACCGGACGACCCAGTGAGTCGGCCAGCACGGACCAAATCAACGCCCAAGCTATCGTGAGAAGGTCACGTGACAACACGTGGTCAATCGACCCTTAACGTTGAGTCAAGGGTTGACCAAATCAGCAAGGTTAACCTGTGGTTAAGGGTTGCTTAAACACGAGCCAATTCCCTAATCCGGCCTACTAATGAAAGTCCATTAAGGTAATATAAATAGTACGCATTTCAAAGAGAAAGATACGTCATTATCTACCTGAGTGTTAACACCCGACTGACTTGAGCGTTGGAGTGTCTTCTGCTGATACCCTTCCTGCCTGTGAAGCCAGACGACCGAGAGGAGGAAAGGTGTAAACAGGAAACTTAGAGCGTCATAGACGACCGAAGGTGAAAGCTGAAGTAATCGTTCTCTAGGTTCCAAACCCGTTTGAGAACATATTAGAACTATGCTGAAATTATTAAAAATTTAATAAATATTTTTTGAATTAAACACTTCACTCCGATAAGTGTCATATACCATACAAGTGTTGCGTATGTTCGGAGGTTAAAAGGTAGCATAAAAAAAAAAAAACCAACTTAATGGTCCGTAAGAAAACCCCAAACTAATGATATTTCGATTCAAAATCTGTTTTTTTCTTATACTTGAATGTGAACAACGAACTTCAACTTATTGTAACTTTTTATTGTGTGTGTGAAGCGGTGCAAGTAAGCACGTTTTTATGTTTTTTTTATGAAGTCGTATCCACGTGTATGTGTTTGGTCGACTTTTTAATGAAGTCATATAAGATTTTTGTGGGTTTTTTTCTCAGTTAGAAAGCTTTAAAAACAATATAAATGTCATGATTAAGTCTTCCGATTAAAATATTTTAGTTAGATGATGAAATTAATTTAGACTCAATTTTCAATCATTGCTGCTTTATAAGCTATTTTACACTTGTTATAAACTATTTTATAAGCTATTTTACACTTGTTAGTTTACTTTAAGAAAATTAATGTTATATATAATAGTGTTTAAAAATAAAAGTTTAGGTTAAAAATATGAAGAAAAAAAAACTAAAATATTTTATTTTTTTAAAATAAAAGCTTTCATGTTAAGCATCTGTGCAACTTAAGATCTCAGTTAGGTTTTACACTGACACCTCAACTACTTTTAATTTGAACTCATGACCCTTTAATAAGAAATTTATCACTTCCCTATAACACTTATGTTATGTTATTTGTAGTGACAAATAGCTAAAATATTAAAAGTAAGTATATTTAGTTAAGAAAGGTATAATTTTTAAAGTAGACGTAGTATTTATAAAAAAAAGGAGAAAATAGTTTACAATAAATAAATAGTTTAAAAAATTAATAATAGTTAGATTAAAATAGAATGTAAAAAAGTAATACTTATAAGTTTGAAAGCTATAAGAAAAAAGAGAATAAAAAACTAACGTTTTAAAAATATTTAAATGATACAAAATTAAAATATGATAAAAATTAGTAAAAAAATATTTTTTAATTTTAAAAAAATTATTTAATTGTAAAAATATATAATTATCACCAAAGTTATTTTGTAAGAAATTAAATGCAAAATATAAGGTTTATAAAATATATGAAAATTATTAAAATTAATAATATGTAAAGTTAGGTTTATAAAACTTATCTAGTAAGAAATTATGAATGAATAAGTAAATATAATTTTGCAAAACATTGAAAAAGTTAAGAAATAAGGTGTATAGATATGTAAAAAAATTAATAATGATTATAAAAAATTAGAAAATAAAAAAATAACTTTTAAAAATATTGAAATAATAAAAAATACAAAAATGATGAAAATAAAATAAATGTCTAAGTAAATATAATTTTTCAAAACGTGAAGAACTAAGTATTGGACATCAAGGGTCCAAGTTGTGTTTGATGAATTCTAGTGAGTTTGTGTAGTATTTGTTTTTTTTTTGTCTTGTTTATGTGATTTATCTTTTGCTCTATAACTTGGAACGAACTCGATCAACTTGACTTAACGTAACTTGCATTATGCTTTGTTGTACTTACCTAGATTGACCTAGGTTTTGTCTAACCCAACTTGACTTAAGCTTGACTCAGCCCGACCTATCTTGTCTTAGATCCAACTTAGTCTAATTTGACTTAAGTCTAGATTGGCGTAACTTGATATGGATTTGACCGAATTCGGCTTGACTTGATCGTCATCTAGTTCAACTTTATCCTAGAATAACCTAGCTTGGCTCAACCTTACATGACTTGAAAACCTAGTTTGACTTTACATGAGTTAGTCTAATTTATATCAATTTATACCGGATTTATATCTAATTTATATTAAATCCAAATCAAATTAATTAGATTGATTTAAAATCCAAAATTATGAATTTGAACAAAATATGAATTTAAATTTTAAATAAATCCATTCAAATATTTAAAATAATATAAATTTAAATAATTATAAATTGAATTTGAAAGATTTGTTTTTCTTCACCTCTAGAGTTAACTTTGAATTCTAAAATTTACTTGAGACATTCACCTCTTGTCTTGCATTCCAACTTTGGAAGTATCAGTCACCTCTTTATTAGTTGTTGCCATGAGCGGCACAAATGTTAATCTAACTAACATTCAGATGAATATTCTTTCGTATGTAGTCTATATTAGGATGAAATTTTTAATAATTATTTCTTTATAAAATAAAAAAAAATTATACAGGAATTAATATATATAAAAAGTACTTTAAATTTGTGCATAAAATTTTGAGAAATTCTTTTATTTTTTTAAATATATAAAGAATTTGTCAAAACATAATCTTCTTGTAGTTTGATTTTATCATCGTTAGCTATAGACAATTTTTTACTCATTTGGGTAAATATTTATTCATGATAAATAAATAAATATGTAAGACTTTTTGCTTTTGTAGTGATCCAAGAATGCCATATATTTAGGACAACCGCTAGGGGTCAAAAGTAATAAAATCTTTGGAGATATACGTATAAAGCATTCCTAGGATTTTTCACCTTTATGTTTTCACCACACATTACTATAAAATAAAATTAATTTATACATGAATTAATATATAAAAAGTACTTTGAATTTTTTATTTTTAATTACATAAAATTTTGAGAAGTTCTATTTAATCTTTTTTATTTTTAAAAAATATATGTTTACACTAACGTAAATTATAATGTAGATCTTGTGAATCTTTACTACTATAATATGATATATTATACTAACGCATATTTTGACTGATATAAGATTTTTTTTTATGCAAGACTTTATACTAGTACTCAAATCAATATTAATAAAGTACATTAAAATTAATATAAATAAAGGTTAATATAAATATAGAGTGGATTTTGTTGAGTGAAAAATTTATTATTTATAAATCTTAAAATGGGTTTGTGGTTGTGGGATGTAATTTCACACAACAAACAAATTAAAGTGTAAAAATAATATTAGGTAATAATACATTCATATTATAACTCTTAATACTATTATTTTAATATTTTTTATATCATTTAATTTCAAACTTATTTTTTATTATATATATTTATTTTTAAACACGTCACAATCAAGAGTTGTATACAATTTCATAAAGAGATAAAGTATCATTTTTCAAATTCCGACTCATTTCGATTTCTAATATTTTTAGATCTACTTCAATTAGCAACACAATATATTCTCTGGTAAAAGAAGAAATTAGTAATTTTAATTCCAAAAGTAAAAGGTAAATTCATATTTTAAAATTTAAATTATACTAGTAGAACTAATTTTAATTTTTTAATTAAATGGTTTAATATAAATTATATCAACATAGCATTGTATTTATCACCTTCACTTTTCCAAACACCGTCTAATGTATCCTATGCAAGTCATTTGGCTTCTTAATATGATTATGAACATCTGGTAGACGCAGGCCTGCCCCCATCATTTTCATCAACTTTTTTGCCCTTTCTTTCTCTCTTCATTTTTCATCTTACTCTCTCTCTATATAAAGCAGAACATTGCCATATCATCACATCATACACTTCTCTAACTAGAACTACCAATAAACTAAGTTTCCAAGTGATATTTGAGGTGTGAATCATGGCTAAAAGACAAACTCCATTTCTCCTTCTCATGATTTGCTTCTGTTTTGTGTTGGCCAAGTCAGATTCAGTTTCGTTCAGCTTCTCGAATTTCGAGACAGGAACAGAGTACGACATTGGTTTCCTTGGCGATGCTCGTGCCCTAGACGGTGCAATACAATTGACTAGACGAGACAGTGGACCATACGGCACTCCCATCATTCGCAAACACAGTGTTGGTCGTGCTGTTTACATTCCACCAATCCGTGTCTGGGACAAAACCACAGGGAAACTTGCAGACTTCGAAACAACGTTCTCCTTTGTCGTTGATTCTGCCGGCTCAGAAATCCACGCCGATGGCTTCTCCTTCTTCATCTTACCCTTCGATGCTGACCCCAGCATTCCCAGAAATTCATCTGGGGGATACCTCGGACTCTTCAGTCCCAAAACTGCTTTCAACGCCTACAAAAACCAGATTGTGGCCGTTGAGTTTGACAGCTTCGGAAACGAATGGGATCCGAAGCCTGTTGCCATTGCTCCTCATCTTGGTCTTGACATCAACTCTCTTGAATCTGTTGAGACCGTAGATTGGCCTATTAACTCAGTTCCTCAAGGTTCGATTGGAAGAGCTAGCATTCTCTACAATTCAGAGAGCAAAGAGTTGAGTGTGGGTGTTACGTATGCTACTGAACCCATCACTGTTGTTCAGTTCTCGAAAACCATTGATCTCAGGGGTGTTCTGCCGGAATGGGTGAGAATTGGGTTCTCTGCTGCCACTGGTGATAGCGTTGAGACCCATGATATTCTCTCTTGGAGCTTCGTTTCACGTATCTAGGGAGACCCACATCTTCTAAAGACAATAATCATCTGTGATCAGAGGGCTATAACTCTACCTCCTCTGAAGACATTCTCTTGAATTCTGAATTGTTAGTGTTTTATGGATTTTGTTTCAGTGTTCGTGTTTTTCTTATATAAGTCCAACCTTGGTGTTATAAATCAATAATCGTGGTTTTTACTTTCTTAATTTTCGTATATGTTTTGGTACTACATTTTCTGTAATAAATCACAACAAAAATTCATACATACGCTCACACTATTTGGAATACTACAGAACACATCCTTAAAACTTACTCAATTAACTAACTTATACTAAAAATATTTATAAACATTCAATTGATGAAAGTTTAACTTGTAATCGGTTTTCCATATACAATGAAATTCCTCCAAAGAAAGAAAATATATGAACATATGTTATTTCTTTTTATAAAAACTTTCATGTTAAACATCATTATCTAACTTGATATCTTGGTTACATTGATACCTCAAATAACAACAATCATTTGTCACCACATGAAAAAAAATATGGGGAATCTCATATGTTAACAAGAACGATACATAGATAGATTATACATATTTATAAATAATTTTAAGAACAAACTAGATGAAAACCTAATATATCAATGAAATGATTATCTATAAATAAACCATAAATTAGTCAATTTATCAAAACACACATTCTTTTTACGAAAAATATGAGTAATCATAAAAAAAAAAGTTAAATGATATCTTTCTAAATCAAATAACAAAACACTTTTTAATACTAAAAATATTAAATTGAAATAAACTATTCTTTTTAAAATAAAATAAGAATATATACTTATATAAATAATTGTAGAATTTTTATTACATATCAACACTTTACAAAGTTAATTTTTTTTATCAATAATAAAAGAATATAATAAAATACTAGAACCTATATTATAAAAAAAAAAAAAAATCTATGCCCGGTCAAAGAATTCCATCCAGCACATCACACTTAAGCCTGATGGTTCCTTTTACATATACTAAAAACGATTTGTAAACCATAATAGGCTGTAAAGATATATAGTAGCTAATTCTTAGGATGTTTTGTGGAAAAACATTGTTTCCTAACAATAAATGACATATGTTGCTCATTCTTCTAAAATTTGTCAAACTAACGTAAATTATAATAATGTGGATATTGTGAATCTTTACTACTATAATATGATGTAGTATATACTAATGCATACTTTGACTGATATAAGATTTTTTTATGCCAGAATTTATATTATCAGTACTGAAATTAATGTTAATAAAGTACATCATTTAATACAAATAAAGGTTAATATAGAGTGGAATTTTGTTGAGTGAAAATTTTATTATTTATAAATCTTAAAATGGGTTGTGGTTGTGGGATGTAATTTGATCCCATAACAAATTAAAGAATATTAGTCCGACCTCATTTCGATTTCAAATATTTTTATATTTAGTTCAATAAGCAGCACAATATTTTTTCCGCTTTAAGAAGAAATTAGTAATTTTAATTCCAAAAAGTAAACAGTAAAATTCATATTTTAAATTACACTAGTAGAACTAATTTTATTTTTTTTAATTAATTGATTTAATATATAAATTATATGAGCATAACATTGTAGTAATCACCTTCAGTTTTCCAAACACCGTCTAATGTGTCCTATGCATAGCATTTGGCTTCTTAATATGAAAATGAACATTCGGTGGGCGCAGGCCTGCCTCAATCGTTTTCATCAATTTTTTTGCCCTTTCTTTCTCTCTTCATTTTTGATCTTACTCTTTCTCTGCAACCTCTATATAAAGCGGATCATTTTATGAATCTATCATCACAGTACTTCACAGCCATGGCCATGAACTCGAGAACTCAAATATCTGTTTTCACTATCATCATTTCCTTCCTTGGACTCACCCAAAACGTGAAGTCAGCTTCTTTCTCATTCTCCAGTTTTGGGTCTTACACAAATGGCATTACCCTGGAAGGTGATGCCCATGTTTCAGAAGGGGTGATAAAGCTGACACCTGTCACACCCAACAACGCTGGCAGAGCCTCCTTTGCTGCACCCATCCACCTTTGGGATGCCAAAACTGGGAAGCTGGCAGGCTTCAACACAACCTTCTCCTTTGTTGTTGCGCCAAACGCTCCTGGGCTCTTGGCAGACGGCATTGCCTTCTTCCTGGCTCCGTTCAACTCGAACATCCCAAGCAATTCAAGTGGTGGATTCCTTGGACTTTTCAGCCCTGAGTCTGCCCTAAACGTATACCAGAATGAAATAGTGGCTGTGGAATTTGACTCCTTCAGTGGGAACCCCTGGGACCCTCCCTCTGCCCATGTAGGCATTGATGTTAACTCCATTGCCTCCGTCACAACGGAGAAATGGGAAACTGACAGTGCAGGGAACGCGCTTGTTGCATATGCCAGTGTGAGTTATGAGCCTCTGGAGAAACGTTTAGACGTGGTTGTAAGATACCCTGGAAGCAGTGTGAATGAGACTAGTCTCTCCTTTGTGATTGATTTGAGGACTGTTCTTCCACAATGGGTTAGGGTTGGATTCTCCGGTGCCACGGGACAACTGGTTGAAATTCACAACATTCTTTCTTGGACCTTCACTTCTGCCTTCTATTAGAATTTCTCCCTTATGCTCGATGCTCTTTTTCTTATTGCTTATTGTTAAGTTCCTAATAACTTACCTTTCTCCACTTTATTCTCAATAAGATCATTCATATTTTGAATGAAATTCAGTTTCATCAGAAGTGCCTCTGCCCAGTTTTAAGGAGTGCCAAACTTGTCTACAATTTGATCTGCTACTGCACGTATATTGTTACACATGGTTAATAATTACATTTAATTTATATAGAACTCAAGTAATTAAATATCTATTTACTATTATCTTTCCAAGAGATATTTTGGAAGGATGTAGGAATGATAGTGAGGTTTCAGTTATACAATTATGTTAATGTTGATCTAAAAAATAAGTTAAATTATCATATTAGTTATTAGTATTGACATAGCTTATATGCTGATGAGGAAGATGCACATGTACAGAGATTCATAGACCCAGAATCATTCAATATATTAAGAATAAGACAATTAAGTAAAATAAAATAAAAATAAGTGTTAAATATGTTTGTCATCTCTTATACAAAATTATTTTTCGTTTTTAGTGCTTCAAATTTTATATCATAACTATATGTAGTATGAAATTTTAGGTTATAAATATTTATAGTACGAAAATGATTGAAATGAGTCATGTGAAATGATTATTAATTGTTTTTAGATTTCGTTGTTGTTATACAGATATCTACTATAACTCTGTTTAATGAATTAATGAAGTGAAACGCAAATTGAATCAATTTCAATAGGTTAATGAAGTAGAACTCAAATTGAATCAATTTTACATGAAACTTATTTCAATCATTTTCATACCGCAAAGATATGGATGATTGAAGTTTAGATAAAAATAAAAAATAATATTAATAAAAAACAATATTGTGTTATAATAAAAAAAAACAGATGATGTTATTTTATAAGTGAGAGAGGATAATTGGTTTAAATATACAACATAGACTCAAATGGGGGAATAAAAAAAGTTGTGTGCCCCTATGATAAATGGGGGAATAAACAGTATTCTAAACCCTAAACACATTATCAACCACCAAATTTTCACATTAGCAGCAAGATTCAAACTAGCTCTCGTAGGATATTAATCCAATTCTTACGAATTAAACCAACTTTAGCTGGCATGAAATTAGCAAAACCAAAAAATAATCCCATAATTTAAAAAATGTTAATAATTTAGTGTATCCTTATATGTTATTTATCACTATTAATTGATTCATTAAGTGGTGGCCACCTTACAAGTTCATTTGGACTAAACTTGCTAATGCCACGTCCCTCTTCAATTACCATGCATATTTACCACATCAGTGCATTCTAGTACTAAAATGCAACAAATCAGAATGTGTTTGCTAAGATTTTAAGAAACTTTAACTTAATCCTAAATTTGCATCTTTGAAATATAAACCCGTTTTACTAGCTCAAATGTTTTGTACTCAAGTGTATAGAAGCAGAAAACATTAAATGGAACTAAGTGTAAAAAATCTGAAAACATGTTTTTATATGCTGGAATAATTGTAGATGTTAATGATGTAGGCAAGTTGATTGTTTTTTTGTTTTTTTTTTTTTGTCTCTATTTTCATATCTGAATTAAGTTTTAAATGTAGTAAATAAGAATCCTTCATATTTTAAATATTAAATGCTTTTATAAATCAAAAGCTGGAATAGCTCAGTTGGTTAGAGCGTGTGGCTGTTAACCACAAGGTCGGAGGTTCAAGCCCTCCTTCTAGCGTTTTATATTTTATTTTATTTTTGCTTTTCTTTCTTAACTTTTTGCCTTGTGATTATATTTTAATTGTCATATTAGAAAGTGATGAAAAACAATCAAATGCTTCTCTTTTAATCAAAAAATTATTACATTAATAAAAAATGAGAGTTTGTTCATATCTTAGTTGAATACATTGATGGCAAGTGGCAAAATCTGTTTCAAACATTTGAATAACCCTATCACCTTTCATTCATGTCCCAACAATCAATTTGTGGCCAAGAAACCCTACTTCTGGATTGGCCTTTCAAGGCCTATATTATTTCCAATATCTCAATTTTCATGTTTTTTTTTCTGAATATTACCTCATCCTACACTAATTCTAAATATATAATTAATAAAATTTAAGTTTAACGTCATGGTCTAAAACATTGCCATTCATTATAAATATTCATAAATAAATATGATTTTTAAATACTATAATAGAATAACACTCGTTAAATGTCATATATGTTAGCCATTAATGCAACAGCCTCTTTCATTTCTCCAATTTTGTAATATTTTTATATAATATATTTATGCGATATTATTATTATTTTAAAAAATAGCGAAAGGTGGGTCCCTCGCCGTGGCGCCAAGCGAAAAACCGATTGAGAGCGGATTGGGATAACAAGGCATCGAACGAGTTCATCTTCACAAACACACACACTCTGTATCTCTCTGTGTGCAAAATGGCGATGGCAATGGCGCTTCGCAGGCTTTCCTCTTCAACTGATAAGCCTCTGCGCTCTCTCTTCAATGCCGGTTCCATCTACTTCAAGGTCCACTCTCTCTCCCTCTCTTCTTCTTGCTCTTAATCGCTTCTCGTAATCTCAACCCTTCTTCTTTTACGCTTTTGCAGTCTTCTTTGCCTGACGAAGCTGTCTACGACAAGGAGCGACCCGGAATTACAGTGAGTCCATTTTTAAGATATAACTGATTTCACTTTCTAGAAGTATCCATTTTCATTATTTCATGAAGAAAAAAATGCGACTCTGCAGTGGCCCAAGCAGTTGAATGCTCCACTGGAGGCTGTTGATCCTGAGATTGCTAATATCATTGAGCTTGAGAAAGCTAGGCAATGGAAGGTATGAATATAATTATTTTATGGTCATGTGTGAGTGTGTGGTGTTTCCTCGTTAATTTAGGATTGAAACTTTTTTGTATCATTATAAGTTATGGATTATGATGTATAGTGTATATTTTGACTTTTTTATTTTTTTATTTCTGGGTGAACTCTGAAGGGGTTGGAACTGATACCCTCAGAAAATTTCACTTCTCTGTCTGTCATGCAAGCGGTTGGGTCTGTGATGACCAACAAATACAGTGAGGGGTATCCCGGTGCAAGATATTATGGTGGAAATGAGTATGTCTCTCTCTCAACTTTTGCATCTACAAAATTTCATAATCAGGCTCCTCTGAAGTGACTAACTAGAGAGTAAACCAAGAAATTTTAGGTCAGGACAAAATAATTTATATTCAGTGCACATGCACAATAGAGAAGAGTGTTAGCAACAACTATACATCCTCTTTAAAATTTGTAAGTGAAACTGAGTATAGTCCATAATTTTTATGATTTTTTATCAATTTCAATTAATTGTGTATAGTCAATCTTTTAAAATTTATTTTTCTTTACATGGTTTTTTTCTCTTACAATTTTATTATATATATATTATCATTAATTTCCTTAATGACTAGTTTTTATTGAAAAATCTGAATGAACTGACTTTTTATTTAGTGGGATTTCCGTTTCTAACCATATTTTCTTTATTCACGTTACTCGAATTTAAAACTTTTATCATGAGACCAGTGCCCCTGAGAAATGACTTGTTCATATACAAATTATGATTTTTTTTAGAAGATTAACAGTTAATTTGCTTATCAGGAGTATAACTTATTATATCTTTACTTGTTTTGAAATAATCAAACCCGACTTGATAACTCATCATGAGCACAATAATGTATATATAGTTGTTGGCAATTGGGATTTCATTCTACACCGAATGCAAATTTGAAAACTTGTGGATCTTTCCTCTTCAGGTATATTGACATGGCTGAAACACTGTGCCAGAAGCGTGCCCTTGAAGCGTTTAGATTGGATCCCGCTAAATGGGGAGGTAAACTCACAAAGACGACGAAAAGATAGCCGCACAACCTGTTTTCTATTTTTTGGGCTTTAGCAGAATGCACTACTTTTCTTTTCTTGTTATTAGCATGCAAGGGAATGTGTCTATTAGTTGCGACCTGTTATTGTTTTTGAGCCATGGTAATAATTTTTCTACGGAACTCTGAACTGTTTTATACATGCTAAGGTTGAATTCAAACTAGGTTTCTAGAGGTTGCAGTTTAACATGGGCTTTGCTGGTTAAATTTTGAAATGATCACCCAGGAGCTTTCTTGATGCTCAATGAATTCATTGAAAGTATTAGGTGTTTGCTTAAGTCTTCTGATATGTGATTCAACCCATTTAAATTGCAGTGAACGTGCAGCCTCTGTCTGGGTCTCCCTCAAACTTTCATGTTTACACTGCATTGCTAAAACCCCATGAGAGAATCATGGCACTCGATCTCCCTCATGGAGGCCATCTTTCTCATGGATATCAGGTACTTTGAAGTTTGAACCTCCACCATCTTTTCATCATAATTTATTAACTAGCCATACATATATAATACTTTTTTTAAATATTTAACTATTTTTATTTTTATTTGAGTCATTGCGTAAACCGTTGACTTGTGGCAACCTTTCGTTTAAGAATCAAATATATTGTTTACGTTTTCCAGACAAGCTCTCTTAATTATTTTTAAATTCATGCTGGAAGTTCTCTCAAATCTCAATTCATTTAGTGTCTTCATTTACAACTAATATTGCTACTACTACTATGCAGACTGATACCAAAAAGATATCTGCAGTCTCCATTTTTTTTGAGACAATGCCATATAGATTGGACGAAAGTACAGGATACATCGACTATGACCAGGTATAGTTGCAGGGTATATTTCTTCATGGTTGGGGTACTGTTGGTTACATTTCATAGATATATTCGTGTCACCTTTTATGCCATCTCAAGGATTTTGTTTTGTGAAAATCTTGAAATTCAGTTGGAGAAAACGGCTATACTCTTCAGGCCAAAATTAATTGTTGCTGGAGCCAGTGCTTATGCACGCCTGTATGATTACGCACGTATACGCAAGGTAACATGCATGCACAAGTATATAGTGTTGAGTGATTTTATAAATAGATTGTATGTTATATAATGTTTTATATCTTTTACTTGGAAAGATTGCATGGAAGTCCCAACCTTAAATTCTTGAAACATGTTACAGGTTTGCGATAAACAGAAAGCTATATTATTGGCAGATATGGCTCACATCAGTGGATTGGTTGCAGCTGGAGTTATCCCATCACCTTTTGATTATGCAGATGTAGTTACTACCACAACTCACAAGTCACTTCGGGGACCAAGAGGAGCTATGATATTCTTCAGGAAAGGAGTTAAAGAAATTAACAAACAAGGAAAAGAGGTACATTCCTAGGCTAATTTAATTTGACATTTTTTTTCATTTTGATTTCTATAGTCTTAAATTTCAGTTTCATCCATAGGATAGTTTGTATTGTTTCCAACTTGAACTGATGTAAATTCATAACAGTAATTCTTCTTTTAATTTGAAGGTACTCTACGACTATGAGGACAAAATCAACCAAGCTGTTTTCCCTGGACTGCAAGGTGGCCCTCACAACCACACTATTACTGGTTTAGCTGTTGCATTGAAGCAGGTAAATAAGTGGAGAACGTCGCATTTTTACTCTTACCAGTATAGTGACAGACTGAGATGGAAGGGCTGTGTCACTGTCTGTTTTTCTTCATATTTTTGTATCCACTTACAGTTACCAATGAAAAAAAAAATAGTAAGATTTTTCTCGTTACTTTATGCAATCCACAGAAACTACAACATATGTCAAATGGGTGGGGTGAATAAGTCATAAAATGGACATTTGTTTGTAGCTTTAAAAGAGTAACCAAAAACGGTTCCCCGTGCAACGACTTGGAAAGCGGATTCTCTGGAGCCATAACTTCTTTTTAACTTAGTAAAATAATTGACATTGTGGGATGTTAGTATGTATTCTGCATATGTTTATCTAATGATCGTGTATATCTCTTTCTCTTTGTGGTTGTGAATGCAGGCTACAACTCCAGAATATAGAGCATATCAAGAGCAAGTTCTCAGCAACAGCTCAAAATTTGCACAGGTACCTTATGAAAGAGATCCTCCTTTTCTTTCTTATTTTTTATCTTAATCCGCAAAGTGGTTACAAATTGCCTTTTCATATCCAATAAATTAACCTGTACATAACACTGAAATAATAATGTGTTTCAGGCTCTGGGTGAGAGGGGCTATGAGCTTGTTTCTGGTGGAACTGACAATCATCTAGTTTTAGTGAATCTGAAAAATAAGGTAATGGTATTCTGCTTTGGCATTTCTTCTAAGCTTTATTGACTCCGAACGAGAAATCGTCACTTCTATACTGCTCTTTGCTTGTGCAATAGTCATAAAAACTGACCTCAGTCTTACATTTGTGGTTTCATTATGGAGAAATTTGGTAAAATAAGCAGTAATTTATTTGAATCTTAGGGGTCAGTAAAATAGACCATTTTTTTTTAAATGTGCAGGGTATCGATGGCTCCAGAGTTGAGAAGGTGTTGGAAGCAGTTCATATTGCAGCTAATAAAAACACTGTTCCTGGAGATGTGTCTGCTATGGTTCCTGGTGGCATCAGGATGGGTACAAGCTCTTTGTTGTTTGTATTACTATTTCATGTCTTCAGTCACTTAAAGGATCTCTTTTGTGGAATTCAGGAACCCCTGCTCTTACCTCTAGAGGATTTGCTGAGGAGGATTTTGTTAAGGTAGCAGAGTTTTTTGATGCAGCTGTAAAGTTGGCTTTGAAGGTCAAAGCAGAGAGCCAAGGTTCGTAGATCTTCATTATGCTTCCTTAATTTGCGTTTGTTTCTTTATCTGGACACGGCTGAAATAAAGCTTTTTAAGCTCATTCTGTTGGCTTGTTAGGTGCATACTAAGCTAATATGTGGTTGCTGTTGAACTTTTCTAATCAGGAACGAAACTGAAGGACTTCTTGGCCACAATTCAGTCATCTTCTTCCATTCAATCAGAGATAGCAAAACTCCGCCATGATGTTGAGGAGTATGCTAAACAATTTCCAACCATTGGTTTTGAAAAAGCAACCATGAAGTACAAGAATTGAGAGAAGAAAAATTCCACCAGGTATGTGTTTTTCTTTACTCATTTTCTCATTATTTTATTCATTTTCGTTTATTTGTTGTTAAGGTCATATAAGTTATAACACAAGAGGTGGTTGGACACAACTGAAAGGTGGTGCACTACGGACTTTGTTCTTCTGTCATTCAAATAACTTGTGTAATTACATTTCATTTCAAGTTGTCCACTCAAAGCTACAATTTATAGGAAAAGAAAAGCAAAGTGATGCCAATAGTTGTCATTAATCTCTGATAAATTTAAAAACTGATTTAAATGAGTGATACAGGAAAGTTTCTACTGTTTTACATTTCTAGCATTGAATTTTATCATCTAGGACATTCATAGTCTGATGTTCTCTAACAGATGTTAGTTTGCCATAGTCTGATATTCTCTAACAGATGTTAATTTGCATTGTGACAGGTCATTCAATGGTCTTACTGGAAAAGCAATTCAACATGATCAGTTTTCCTGATTCATGGTAGTAGAGGACCACAACATATGCTTTAAAAAAACGACAAAAGCCTTTGTATGTATGAATCTAGAAAATCTCGATCACTATCTTATTGAAATGTATAGATACATATGTAATAAAGGCTTCAAATACCAAATTTCCTGAACAACCTATCCCTTTAATGGGATTACTACCGATCATAAGAAGTGATTGTATCTTCTAAAAAGTCAATTAGCCTCCTCCCTTGCATAGAATCTCTCTGAATGCTGATGTTAATTCTTTTATCACCTTTATTAGATTCATTAAAATATGCAAGCAGTTATGGCAACCTGTCTTCAGGAGCCGCAAATATAAACAAACTTGAAAGTAGACTTTATAGATCCTAAAGAGACGCATTCATGTAAGTGGAGGAAACATCTTATTCCTCACATGATAATAGTATAGCTTGACCAAACATCATTTTATTTATTTTCTTTCAGGTTTTTGTTTGAGATTTAAAGTTATTCCGAAGGTAATATATTAGCAATTTTGTAGGATACAGGAAAACACAAAACAGGCTTGAAAAAACATCATTTTATTTTATTTTTTAATGATTTTATTTGAGATTTCAAGTATTCCCGTTTCATAGGTTGTGTTAAGTCAGTTTTTTGTGAAGTGCAGGAAAACACCGAACGGGATTGATTCGTATTTTCAAAAAAAATCTTTAATTTTTTTTAAGTAAATTGGTTTGTGAAGTGAAACAAGGAAACTAACTAAAAAGAACAGATCATTGTTTTTAAATGCTTTCATATATGTAGAGAGTTTCTTGTGACCTAGTTAGAAACAAACAAATAATTTCTTGTGAAGGTACAAAATAAATAATCTCCAAAATGAGTTTAAGAATAATTTGTCTTACATTATACCAACCAATACTTCAAACACAAATCATTTGTCTTACACTACACCCGACAATACTTCAAAGCCAAAACATGGAAACATGGCTGTGAATTCACTATTATTAACTGACAGAAGTCCCAAAATGTGAAGAATGATATCAAAACATAGTATACACTGGTTGAGATGCAAGATGATAGGAAATCTTTTTATTATTTGTGGATAATGCTAAGGAGGACTTGTTTTTTTTTAGTATTTACTACAGTAACTATTTATTTTTATTTTTAAGATTAATTTTTAGTTTCCATTTTTTCTTAGGTTTAAAGTTATGATGGTAACCGAGAATTCATTTATAAGCTAAAGTTTTTATGTAAATATTTGAGTGATTTTCTTTTCAAATTAAACCTCTCTAAAAGGTTCCAAAGGATGTCAATAACATTGATGTTATTGAGACGTCACTTTGTATATAAATTTTACCAATGTTCTAATTATAACTTGGAGAAGCTTATAATTAGAATATTGTGAGATTAAAATAAACTTGTGAGGGTATTTATGTAATTATACTTCAATGATATAGTGCATGTTGCAAATGAAAAGGAAGCAAAAGTCTCAATAAAACATGATATTATTTGGATAAATAAAATGAAGTATACTTTGGTTCATACCTTTTTCTTTTCGTGTATATTAATTATAAAAAGTCAATTTTAATCCTTTTAAAATTGTTAAATATAATTTTAAATGAAATATAATTTCACATTTTTAAATAATCTCAGCATTCATGCACTTTCATACTCCTTCTAGTTGCACCTTTTGAGAGATAGTTTCATCCACCTCCATACATTTTTCTTTCCATGTAACTCCATATTAATTATAAAAAGTCAGTTTTAACCATTTTAAAATTGTTAAATAATTCTAAATGAAACATAATCTCACATTTTTAAATAATCTCAACACTCATGTACCTTCATACCTCCTTTCTAACCGCAACGTTTGATAAATAAGTTCCATCATTTGCCTATTTTAATTTACTTTATAAGATAAATCTGCATTTACCTGAGGGTGTGAGTCTCTTGTAGTTAAAAGTTTTTCTTATTATTAAAAAATTAAAAGAATGCACCACACTTTCCATCTTATTAAAAAAAAAAAAAGGTACTGTTTAAAATAAATATGATGGTGCACAAAGAAGAAATGGAGATACAAGAGAATTTCCTTAAACAAAAATGTCCCCGAAGAGTCTTATCTTTGAAGCATATTTTGCAACAATTTTTTTAGTTTTTTAATTAATTAGGAGAAAAACTGTGCTTATAAGCACCATTTTAATTATTATTTTTTTGAAATTATGTTAAAAAATGCGAGTTTATTTATTTTTTATTTTTTTAATGCCAAAAATATGTATTTAAGTATAATTTTAATTTCTTTTATATTTTACTTAAAATTGTGCCTTTCTTATAAATATAAAAAATATAAAATATTATAAAGAATGGTTTAAAGGAGGATTTTAGGATTGCATGTTTTATTTATCTGTTAAAATTACAAAAATTACAACTAAAAATGTTAAAAAATAATTCACAATACAATACTGTAAGAGAGAAAAATTAATACAGAATTTTCAATGGATAGTTTATATTATAGACATATATTTTTTATAGGTAAATTTTATAATTATGGAAAAGACTCAGTCTTTTGGAAGGAACACTCACGGATAATTAGTAAATTTGGGTGATCAATAATATAAAATTTCCCATTAATATAGAGTTAGTGAAAATATCAAATACAGAGGGATAAATAAATATGACTGGGAAAAAGTAAATATTCATGTATTCATGATGATAGAGCATTAGAATTTTTAATAGTGTTACTTTTGGGTCCAAACTGAATCAATCCCCTTGGTCTCATCAGATCCATGGTCACAACCTAACTCCTCATCGAATAGCCAAGGTAACACTTCTTCTGTCTTTCGATTGAAACAGTTCATACACAAATTAGGGTTTACTTTTTAAGATACCTTCGATTTCTGTTTTTGGTGTCTCCACATCAGTCAATTGCTTGCCATTGGTGCTTCTTCTGATCCGGAGTCGCTTGCGTCCTTGTTGTCTAATTTCTCTGTCACTGTGCCCACATTGTTCTTGGTTTCTGGTTTTTTAGTTTCCCGGTTTAATATATATAATATATGTGTAAAATTTGTATAACGGGTTAGGAATAAAAGAATTTTGTTTGTTCATATATTACCATTAGAATCCTGTACCACCATTTTTTTTTAGTTTACACGCTTCTTTATCAGCTTCAAAGACATCATATTTTGTGTTGATTTAGTTGCTGACTTGACCTTCCAAAGTTGTTTGGTTTCCAAGCCTGCCTTCATTTTTTACCCAAAAAAACTAAAGGTAGGGCCTAATATGTTGCTTTATAGTTTGACATTTTTTTTCTCCAGGGCATTGATTTGGTGAATAAGATTACTAATTTCTTTTTTTGGTTATTTGTGTACTTTGTCTTTCTGTTGATAGCTTCAGTTTTCTTTTGGTTGGTAATGTTGTTATAGTTCTGGCTGCAACATAAGATCTTGTTTTATTAACATGGATTGATTCCACATATAAGAAGTGTAATTATCTTTCTTCATTATTATGGATTTTGCAAATGGGATAGTTATTTCGATCGAAAGTAGTAAGAGAAGCAAAGCTTTGGAATGGGTCATGGTTCAGCCCAGGGGAAAAGATTAATATGTATGTGCAATCCAAACTGTAGGAAAAGCTTCTATAGTTTATTCAGACTGAAGGTATAGTGGTGTCATTCTCCTAATAGGATGACTTTAAACTCGGAATTTTAAGTTTGCTGTTAGGAGAGCCAAACCACAGAAGCTAGTCATTGCAGTAGGATAGCCCATAATCTCGTGGGATAGCCATAGTTGTGGATTTAGTGACCGAGAGTTTTTCCTTTGATAGATAGTTTGTGAAACTACATGTTTCCTTGTGCTATTATGTTATTTGAAATTTTCTGTTTTCGAAATAAAATAATGTTGATTTTCTTGGTTCATGATACACATTTCTGTGTAATATTCTTTTTTTTTGTAAAAATGACAGCTGCTATTATGACGTGATTTAGACTTGAGCATGGGCAGTGTTGATACTTTGATCAAACAAAATCAAAGAAGGGTATTAATTATCAAAGGTGTGAAATTTGCACCTTGTGTTAGACCTAGTAATGCATTTGAAGTAAAATGCTCTTCCTGTTGTCAATAGAGTGTAACATGTTATTTGACTAATGAATTTCTGTTTTATAATTTCAATGTAAGGCCCTCCATTTCTATCCGTTACCCTATTTATAACGAACATGACTCATGTGAACATGTTTATGCCTTTGTAGTTTATAAGTTGTGGGAAAGAAGCAACCAATTTCATCCAAAGCTCAGTTGACAGTTGCATTGTTTGAGATAGAAGATGCTTCCAAGGGAATTATTGACCAGATTCATTCAAAAATCCTCCACTGTTTCTCCTTTCCAATTCAATCAACAGGCATACTATTTTATTTTTGCTGCTCTAATGTTCTGTTCTGTTTCAAAATCTATGCTTATCTCAAGGGTTTGGAAATTTTGCAGAGAGCATTGCATAGCAGGAATAAGAAAGCATTGGAGCTCATTGCTAAAGGCTGGAATGCTTTGAAGGAGGTTGATAGAGTAATAGATTATTGCGAGCTCAATGATAAGCGCCTCATTCCTCTTCTCAGGGTAATGAATGTTTTATCCACCTATAGCTATTTGCTTCTTATTTGAGATTTCATACAAGAAAAACGAATAAGTTACTTATTTGAGGTACAATGTTAGACAGCTAAGGATAATTTTGAGCTTGCTTTGGAAGCTGATAACACCAATACCCATGCTAGGTATTGGTTGTCCAGATTGCATATGAAGTACCATGTTCCAGGAGCTAATAAAGCTGTGTAAGTGAATTCTTTCTCCTCATCTTATATTTCTCTTCCTGCTCCTGATATACTCCATTAAGTGCAGAATTCCTATGCCACAGAATTCTATTTCTATTATTTATTTTAAATTAATAAGCATGGAACCCATGATTCCCTAGAAAATTGTTCGTTCAAGTCGGGCTACTTTACAATGTGAACTTAGCTGAGTAGCAAACCACAAGGACTAAGTAGACATTAGATTTGGAAAGGAACAGCTAAATACATTTACAAATCTCATTTTGCATAGTATAATGAAACAGTTTTTGAGAAATTCTCATGATTTTTTCTTTTTGTCATCAATGATGAATGACCTCCCCTTTTGAGGTTTTATTATTTAATTTTCTTTATCATTTTTTAAACAGTTTTGTTGACTGTGTAGTATACCTATCCACTGACCAATGATGACTATTTTGAGTTGTTTTGTGCTTGGTTGTTTTACTGAAGACACGTAAAAAATACTACCAATTCTACCTACCATGAATTCATGATCGGATTTTCCCTTTCCCCCATGCAAACAGAGGGGCAGCGTTATTGGTAGAAGCAGCAGAAATGGGTGATGCCGATGCACAGTATGCATTGGGCTGTCATTTAAGAGTTGAGGTGAGGGCACTCTTAACCTTTATATTGTGATGAAATCAAATAAGTATATACATAGCAAGCTTTGCTAACTGAGTTTATGATTATAATCATTTGTCGATGCTTCCTTGAATCACTTAACGAACGACTACCATTAATTTACTATTAGTTTCTTGTTTATTTTCTTTTCTGATTATGAAGCACCACTTCTTTAATTTACTTCACAGATCTGATATTGATACATATGAGACAAAATCATGTATAAGATGAGACAAAACCCTTAATGAACCAAAAATAGAAATTGTCCTCCTTCTGGATAATTTCTAGAAAGGACTGTGATTGATACTATTCCTATTTGTTTTTAATAATATTCAAGAAGTATTTCTCAAATTGGATCTACAAAAGTGGAATTATATATTAATGTTTTATGAATTTTTATACATATTTATATATTTACTCATCTTATATATATAGTATTCTATATATTTGTAGAATAATTAGCCCCGTATCAAATACATATCAGATACATATAGTCTTTATTCGTCATATATATATATATATATATACATTTGTTTGTATGTAGTATGTATGCATAGTTTGTTTTGTGTGTTTGTGTTAAATTTCTACGAAGTACAGTAGGAAATTTCTACCATGTAATCTTCTTCACTCTCGAATGAGTTTTTCCATATTTACATTATTGGATACATTGCGAAGTATGAAGATGCAGAGAACTCTTTAGTTTTTTTTTTACTAAAATATTTTCTTAAAAATATAATTTGGGAGACAGAATGATTATGTCTACTCTGATCAACAAGCATTTTATTATTTGGAGAAAGCTGTCGACCAGGTACGTGACTTTATGGAAGGTGTCTTCTTACCATGATTTAAGAATGCTCATCTAAACCTTACCTGGACTATGCTATGTTCTAGTTGCATCCAGGTGCTCTATACCTTTTGGGTGCTGTATATTTGACAGGCGACTGTGTCAAGAAAGATATTGCTTCTGCTTTGTGGTGTTTCCACAGAGCATCTGAGAAGGTAATAAGAAACAAAATATACCAATAAATCAAACTTAAGCTACTGGTCTTCGATAAAATGCTTGCATCTGGTTCTTTTCACTACTGTTGTTTTCTTTATGCTCTTTTCTCATCTGTCTGGTCAATTAGACTTTGAGTTCAACGTATATTGGAATTCAGATATCATTTGATCTTATATGCTGTTATGGTTAGTTAATTTGGTTCACACACTTGAATTTAGAGATGACCAAAACTCAGCGAGCTTCATCTTAGCTGAAGTATATGTATATATATAAAATATCAAAGAAGAAGAAGGGTACACAGCCTATGTTCCTTAACCTGAAGCTAGGTACACCTCAAAACACCTTTTACAAAACCTGGACAACAAAATAGTTATTGCAACACGCTCCTTCAAGCTTGAGCATATAAATTGTATGCCTTTCGCTTACAAAATAGATTTTAACCTTACAAACCGACTTTATAAAGTGAGGTTTACATATTATTATTTGACTATATCTCTAGTTGATAATGAGATCTCTAACACACACTCTCACACATCGAGAAGTGGACATCTTGAGCATGAAATAGTGGGGGACCCGATACTGGGTAACATGTAGGCCCAACAAATTTTAGATACCATCTTAGAAAATGAACGGTCAATGTTGTGGTTGATAAGTGCTCGACTAAAATGCAATGATACGATACATGTACCAGATGCACGTATCTAACACAGTGATTTGTTTGTTTCATCTTAGAAAATATAGGATATGATACATTCAAATATGTTTATAGTATGTATATGCATATATATAATTATAAAAATAAAATAAATGCTATTGTAATTTTTTTAAAACCATATTAAAATTGAAAATCATTATTAAATATGATCCAAATTAATCTTTCAAAACTCTAACGTGTATACAAATTATAGTTTTATACGAACAAGTGATGAGAGTGAGAGTTGCCTGTATCAACATTTATCAACACTTGTTTTTTAATTAAGTGGTACTCAACATTTATCAGCATATTAGTATATGTTTCTCGTGATTAGGCTTTACCTAGCTAATGACTGTGTATTTAATTGCTTCAGAACGATCTACAACGATAATACATCCTCTTTTAGTCAATTTTAGCACTTAATGTTGCACTTTAAAAGTTTTATTATTCGAAGAGAAAAATTGCACCTGAATATATTGTCCTTGAAAATTGTGTGGCCCTCTTAATCTAGAAAAGTTCAACCCAAATAGAGGTTTATTGCCTTTGTGCCATTTGCACGTGAAAACAAGTGTTTACCTGCTTTTTTCAAGAGTTTTCTTAGGTTTCTGGTTTTACTCATGTAGGGCCATGCTGGAGCAGCTATAGCATATGGATCTCTTCTTCTTAAAGGTAACCTTTATCATTCTATGTTACTCTCCACTTCCGATCCCCCAATTATGTGGTTTATATATCATTGTTACAGTCGACCTTATGGTCGTAGTAAGAACATAATTTTTATTTCTAATTTTTTACACCATGACTAATAATTTTCATTTTATTTAAACCGCTTCATTCAATTTTTCTTCTTCTATCTTTAGTTCAATTCTTATACTACAAACTATTCTAATAACAAATGTTACAATGCCAACATTTTTTTACCCTTAAATTATTTTTTATTTGTTCCTTGTCTTAAACCAATTCCATTTTAATCTAAACATGTTTAATTAAATATTTTCAATTTCTTTCTTTATAATATAAAATTACACTTTATATTTTCACTCATTGCATTCTTTTAAATCCTTCCAAAATTTTATTCCACTAAAAATTTTAAATTTTCTTCTATTTTTACATTTTCTACAAACCCCAATTATATTCCCCTTACCTAGAAATAAAGAATAATAGACGAGAAAAGATAACAAGTAAACAATAAAATTGAATGTTCAGTTCTATAGGAAATAGAAATTAGAAAAAAAATTGAAAATTTTATAATTTGATTGAAATAAGAAATAAATTGTATGTTTGGATAATATAATTCCCATTATATCCTTTCACTTTATACAACAATACAATATAATTTTTTACATTTTTTAATCTTTGCCCAACTTCTTCCACTCTATCTATCTTCTCTTCCAGACTAAATTTAAGTGATATTTGTTCATTATCCCCACCAAACATGGAATGAGTGTTGAGTCTATAATATAAAGCAGCCGCAGAACATGTAGAATGTCCATATAAATGTATCTCGCGAAAAAGTAGTTTTTACGAGTAAGTAAAAAACATAGGTTGTTGATATACAATTAAGTAGTGTCAAATACGTTATAGAAATAATTGACTGATTTCCTTTAAATACGTGTTGTTCCGTGCAAAGAGGAGATTTAGGATTTACATACTGAACATCAATAATATTAAAGCTGCAATGTGATTTTTTTTTCCAGTGTGTTGACGGAGGGAGATTTCTTTTTAAATACAAGTTCATGTTAATTTATTTTGTATGTACTATCTTTTTGAAGAGAAATTTTAACAATTTCTCACAGTTTAAGTAATATAGATGCTACTTTTTTAACAATAAAGATAGGGGGAAAGGGCTATGACTCATAATTGAAGACGGAAAACCACAATAGTGGTAGTGGTGAAGAAGCTCGCACAAACACATCACACAAAACCCAGAAATTAAAAACTAAAAATTGAATGTGTTCGCTCCCCTCAAGATTTTCACAAATTTAGGATACAATTAGAGAAGGATAAAGTTGAAAACCAGTTAATTAATGTCTTCATGTGTTTTATAAAGTGACAATTTCCAATTTGAGATTGATTTATGGAGTACCTATGAACCTGTTTGCATTTTAATCTGTCACATAGAAGCAAGGAATTTTAGATATTCTTATTACTTTCTTTGTAGTGACAGAAGTTGTGCAAAAAGCTGGTTTTTTATGCTAGCTTCTCTTCAGTTGCACACAACTTTTCATTATCCTGTATAGTGGTACTGATAAAAGAAAATATTGTGGGTCAGGTGTTGAGGTTCCAGAATCGTTAATAAAGTTCAGTTTGAAGAGAGGTGCAGCAGCTCATAGACGAGGGAAGAGTAAGGGAAGTCTTGCAATTGAGCCTGTAGAGATGGCAAGAGAAAAGTTTCAAATAGCAGCAAAAGCAGGGTGTGAGCTTGGATTCAAATGGCTTGCAAGGTTAGAGGAGGAAGAGAGACGAGCACTCACTGAAGGACATTGACATGAGATTGAGAAGTGTTGTGCTTTTTGTAGCACAACCTCGTACCAATGATATCATTATGTATCTAGTTATTGATTAAAAACAATAAAGCAGATTTTGAGAGATAGTTATTAATTTATAAAAAAATATTTTACTACATTGAATCACTCAAAGTTTTCATTTAATTTTTTTAATTTAAACAGCAGATTTTAATATATATTTTTAAAGACTTAATTAATTTTTTAAGAATAAAAGTAATATAATCGATATAAAATATGAATATTTATTACTTAAATAGAAAATTTATAAATAGAAAAAGTTAATTATTTAAGCTTTTTTAGAAATCACCAAGACTCTAAAACATTTTCTCTATACCTTACATGGGAGTTTATCTTAGGAATTTTATAAATAAAATTATTTTAAAAAAATTTAAGAAAAAATAATAAATATATATAAATCACCAACACTCTAAAACATTTTCTCTACATCTTAGGAATCTTAAAAAAAATATTTTAAAAAATTATAGGAAAAAAATATAAATATATATAATGTTTGTATGTAATAATATTAAAATATTTACTAATTAATGTAACTGTTAAAAAGAAATGTTATATATTTCGTTTCCTTCATTTCTTTTCTACTCTCAAATCTAGTATGAATAGAAAAGAAAGAAAGAAATTGGAGAAAAAGAAATGTCCCAAAAGCGGTTTTTGGATATTGTGGGCGCTTTCTGCTGTTTTAATTATAATGATTTGTACCACACCATCACCTCTCCATAACTAGAAAATGGTAGAACCTATGTCTAAGCTTCTATTCTTACTCATCACTCAAAATGTCTAAGCTTCTATCTCATGGATGTCTACTTAAGGAAGTTCGAAGATAAAATCATAATCAGTCAATTAATTATCAGATAAAATCACTCTACTTACCGATTAAAGAAATCATTTATTTATAGTGATTGTTGTTGGACTTTAATTTGATTGGACTGATTATATTTTGGATCTATTTATTAAACTTTAATACAATATTATTTTATTATATTATTTATTTATATTATTTTAATTTTTAGGTCTGATCAGTATACTATTTAACATAATTTATTTATTTTAATAAATTTTTTAAATTTTTATTTATTTTGATAATTGACGTATAAAATTTCACTCGTTAAAAAATCCGATTGAAATATCATTTAAGTGCGGTTCAAATTTTTTTTGTGACTTTCTTTTTTGTCTTTGTATCTCTCTGACATCCATTTCATTCTTCCTTTTTATATTCTGTTTATCTCTGTTACTAAAGTTTATTGTAAGCACTTGTGAATGTGGTAATATAAAAACAATATATATAGTTAAAAAAATGTCTTATAAATAGAAGAATACAAAAATTTAAAATCAATGTCTATATTTGTCATTTTATACTTATAAGCTACCTTAATGGATTAATAGTTTTAAGATAACAACGTTTTTTTCATTTTTAGCTAATTTTTACATTAATTTAATTAAATATAACTGTATTTTTTTTATAGAATTGAATTAGATTTAAAAGTTTACTTCTTAATATATATATTTTTTTAAAAAAATAAAAAAAATAAGTTAAACTAGTTAGAACTTTTTCCAACAGCAATGATAGTCGATATTGAGGTGGGTGATTAAAAATATAAAAGTGAGTAGTAACAGATAACACACCTTTCTTTGACCTTTTCTAATCTTCAATTATCTTGAATTATCCATTGACATGAAAGGTTCTAAGAAAAGCTTAGGGTAGTACAAGGGACCAATCTAAAATAATAGTCCAAAGAGTGTTCTCGTGAGTCGTAAGAAACTTAAAAATAGCTTGAATTTTGATTTTTAGGAAAGGAAATGATGAAGGTGTATGACCCCAAAGCTGAAATCTCCTTTGAGAGCAGCACGTGAAAAGCCTTAGCAACTCATTATTCTGCTTTTTTTCTTCCCCCAACAACAACCATGCCCTTTCACATCACGTCATTCCCACCACCCAATCAACCATCTCCTCTCCTCTCATCAAATCACCCTCAAAAGGGAATCATCAACTCGTTCACTAACTTTGCAAATGCAAACCCTTTTCATCCACTTCATTAACAACATTTTTCTTTCTATAACATCCTCTTCAACCAATCAACTAATCAAATTTATTAATAACAAAATTTAAAGTTTAATTTAACTTTATTAAACTAATTTATAAGATGATTCACGTCGAAAGTGACAGTTCGTGCGTGGGATTATATATTATGAGTGGTCCGATAACGATCCGATAACAGGTGACACGATAGGTCCAACATAAACACTCGTTAGAATAGGTTCGAAATAGCTCTGATACCATATTACAGAGTGAACTTTAAGCCTAACTCAATCCCATAAAACCGGCTCATAGAGTTGAGATTTGCATCCACTTATATACAATAAAAAACTCTAATCTCTAATTAATATAAAATCTCCAACAGAAATAGGTTTGAAATTATCCTGATTCCATAAATAAAACTATCCTAACACATCGTCGTCTATATGACAATATTGAAGAGACTATAGATGTGGATCTCCAACATAATCTGTATTCTTGTGCATGATATCAGACATGGACACTTCACCGACTCTTGCTTTAGATTAGAACCTATGTAGTTCTAAGAAATTGTATTTTGTTAGATGTCACGTAATTTGGTAAGAAATATGGATATGATAAACGAAAGTGAGAAGGTTGATTGGCATTATGTTTGGTTTTGTAAACAATGATTAGCGTGTGATTGAAATGAGTTAATGATTTGGTCACATGCATTGAGTGAGTGGTTGATATTGAAGGAAGGTTTGGGCCATGGAAACAGTGTTATTACTGTTACAGCGACAGGTGAATAATTGGAAAAGGCTCGTCATCATGATTTCACCACATTCACATGTTCCCTACCTTCTCTCCTTCAAGCTATTGCACAAAATCTACACCCATCATGCATGCACATTATATATCATATCTTATAAACTTCTCCCCGTGTAATAATAATAATATATATTTTGTATCATATAGTACTTACGAAATTCATGTCTGCCTCGGGAGATGGGTAAAAATTGCAGATGGTTGAGGCAAATTATGTGAAATTTTCCGAACCTTAAAAACTGTGTTGGAGAGGAAGATGATGAGGTGAGGATGGGTTCTGGTACCATTGTTGCCAGCTCAAATGAGCTTAGAGTGTTGCACCAAAAAAGAACCTTAGGGTGCAATCATAAAAGACTGAATTTTTCCAACACCACCATTGTTTTACTAGCTAACAGAATAAATAAACAAGTGAAAGATATGAGAATAGTGTAAAAATAAAAATAAATGTTTCGTTGAAAAAAATCAAAATGAATTTTTAAGATTATTTTATGTTATACCATAAAACCGGAATCCCGAATGATCGGCCACTTAGATTGTTGTCTTGTTTTCAGTTCAACGAAAATCAGCGTCCACGCCATATCGAGACAAGAATGCTAACCTTAATTATAGAGATAGCAAAACAAGATTAACATCTACTGGACTTGATTAGATCATTATAACAGGATAAAAGAATAAATGATGATGTTATTCTGAATATTGGATTTAAAGAGAAGACAAGAAAAATTTGATAAGGAGCATCCGAATAAATTATAAATAAAATATTATTATTAGTTATTAGGATACAAATGGTATAGATAAGCTAAGCCAACTCACTATAAAAAAATAATGAAATAAAAACTAATTTTTAAAAATCAAAATAATTAGTTGTAATAGTAACTAAATTAAAGACCATTTTAAAAATTAAAAGAAAAATGGTTCTAAATTAGTTTCTATTATTGTTAAATAATTTTTAAATTGGTATCTAATTAACAATCAAAGTGTTTGCTACCAAATTTAAAAACTAAATAATTGATAGTTAAAACTTTGGTTGACCAATTTAGAAATTAATTAACAATAATATAAACTAATTTAGAAACATTTTTTTTAGTTTTTAAAATTGTCTCTAATTTAGTTACTATTGCAACTAATTATTTTGGTATTTAAAAATTATTTTTTATTTCATAATTTTCTTATAGTGACTTAATGGATTATGCTTGAATAGACGAGGTGGATTATTTCTATTCAAGTATCATCGTTAAAAATTATTATAAAATTTTAATAAAAAATTATATTTTACAACAACTTGAAGATTATTTTAAAAAACTAATATTTAAATTATTTTATTTTATTTATAATTTTGGTTATTAATTTTAGTATAATAATAAAGTATTGACGATTATGTTAAATATGTCATACATAATCTATTATTTATAAATAATTTAATTCATATTGTCATTTATTCGATAAATTTGTAAAATATTAACGTGTCGCTTGTATATTCCTCTTTCATAAGCCATATTCTTCACCTTTCTTTTGTTTTTCAAAACCACCACAATATTTGCTTAAAGAAAGAGAAGTTTCATCTCATATCAGTTTCTCTCATTCAAATTAATCATTAGAACTATATATGCATACAATAAAATAAGTTCATTTTGAAAAATGTTTTTACATAGTCTTATACAAAATTAATCTTTTTTTTTTTCTTCTCTATCTCTCGGACTCTGATATCTTGGATTTTCGGCTGCTGGATCTACTGGATTGGACTCAGTTATGTGGACTTAGACTGGTTTTTGGTTACTGGATGTAAGCTATCACCTAGCTGCTTGGTCAAGTTCAACTCTGGACTTTTAGGCTCAGGTGTTCCGATAATAAAATCATCATCAGTTTGTTCAATTATCAAATAAAAAACACTCACCTATTTATAATGTTTGTTGTTGGGCTTTTACTTTTCACATATTGCACTTATTAAATATATCTTTTAAGTGTTTTTAACTTATTTATTAAATTTTATACAATATTATTTTATTCTATTATTTATTTATATTATTTTAATTTTTAATATGCTGACACCTCACGACCTAGTAAATATCTTTTCATTATAAGATATTTTTTTATATTTTACAAGATTTTTCTAGCTAATATTTTTTGAAATTTTCAAAATCCGAGAAAACTCATTTTTTTACTAGTTTTTATGATGTTTCTTAAATCAACCTTTTATGCTTTGAAAACTTCACAATTTTGAAGAAACTAAAATACATTAAATAAAAATTAATTTCAATTTAAATTAATTTATTAATTAAAAAAACTAAAGAAGGAAATTTAAATTTATTTAATTTGAATTATTTAGATAGATTAATTTAATTACTATAAAATATATAAAAAATTATTAGATAATATTTATCAATTAAAAATATGACTCAGTAATACTTTTCAATGATTTTTGTCAATTGTTATTAAAAGATATTATTTTCAGTTAATATTACTCACAACTACTTTGCTTGACATTGGTTGATTTATTTTTTAATCAACTTTGGACAAAAAATAATAGTGGTGGTTTTGATCTAAAATTAAATCCTATAGGAATAAAAAAAAACTATTAAAACCATATTGAATATGGATCAAGAGATGATCATGGGCTGCATTGCTAAAAAGAAAGTAAATAATGTCAATAGAAAAATAACTTTTATTAAATTCATCTAAAAAAATCGTGAACATTGAGTTTGTAAAATAGGCTCATTAACATTGATAAAAAAAAATATTAGGTAGGATCCTCTAAATTATAGAGAGAAAATAAAAAATTGTGTGATGAGAGAAAGAAATAAGAGTTTTTTTAAATGAAAAGAAGTTAAAGACAATAAAGGACGACAATAAAGAGTTTTTTTACATAATTTTTTTAAACTAAAATCATGAGGTTTGATAACAATTTCAGTATAACTTTTAATCTAAAATAAAAATCTTCTTAATGAATAACGACATGAGAAAAAGAGAAATCATAATATATATATATATATATATATAATTGATAAGACTTTCATACACTAAAAACATGTTTAGTTTGCTCGTAGCTCTCCCAAAATCGTGTATTTTTTTTATAACAATAATTTTTTAGTTATGCTAATGAAATGTTTGGTGCGACAAGTATTCAACATCATGAAATAAGTATATAGTAAAAAAATTTAAGACAATATAAAAATATTATTATTATGAGAGTGCGGGTTGAATATTTTACATTGGCTAATAAATATACTTTTAATTATGTAAAATATATAGTAAGTTGATTTTGGTTTTAATTCTCACTCCTTTTTACATTTTATAAAATTTGAAATTATTGGTTTTAGCTGTTTTAAAATGAATAATAATGTTGGTTTTTGGTCGATGTGAAATATTTATTATTTTGAAATTTAGAATTGAAAGGAAATTGAATTACTAATAGTAAAAAATTATGGGTACTCTGAGGCATTATTTAAAGTGTTTTTAAGTTGGGAAAACAATATTGGTTGGTAAGGTCACAGTCTGAGACTGTGTTCCCTCTGCAGCAGAGAAAGAAGAGAAGGGAAGAAAAAATGGAGCTTTCTCAGCTTGGTTTCCTTGATGAATTGGTAGCTCCAAGAAGAGATACATGGAATGCTTTCTCCACTGGTTTCTTGGACCTGTTGTCTAATGGTTGGACTTTTGATACTTTTCTTGAGAACCCATCTTTGGCCACCTCAAACTCTCTATTTGGTGCATTTTCAGCACCATTAGACCGCAGATCTGAATGCCCTTTCATCAATGATGTACCACCATACCCATTTGCAGATGGCTTTGCAATGCCATTGCCAGAGCTTCACCCTGGGAACGATGATCCCCCACCTCCACTCCCACCCACAATGGAGGATAAAGAGATTGCCTTTCATGACAACAACAACAACAGCAACAACTTTGAAGAAACCAAGGGTGTCTGCAAAGTTGAGGAACAGGGCTCAGAAATTCCACTCTTCAACATAGGCATGTCTGATGATGGAGAGAGAAAACCCAAGACCAAAAAGCTAGAGGGGCAGCCCTCAAAGAATCTCATGGCAGAAAGGAGGAGAAGAAAGCGTCTCAATGACCGTCTTTCCATGCTTAGGTCAATAGTCCCCAAAATCAGCAAGGTGATTTCCAAAAGAAAGTCTTTTGCTTTTTTTAAACCCTGACTTTTCCCTGTCTGAATCAGTGTAAATGAAATTGGAATTCTCATGTTTGGCTTACATCCATAACATAACCCGTACTTGGTTTTTTTGTTTTGTTTTTTTCTTCTTGATTTGCTGTGTAACACACTGAATTGAGCAATATCAACTTTAACAGATGGACAGAACCTCTATTCTTGGGGATACTATAGACTATATGAAAGAGCTTTTGGAAAGGATTGGTAAGTTGCAAGAGGAAGAGGTGGAAGGGGGCACAAGTCAGATTAATCTGTTGGGCATTTCAAAGGAACAAATCAAGCCAAATGAAGCAATGGTAAGAAACTCCCCCAAGGTACTCTACCAAACCAAACCAAACCAAACCAAACCCCATGACTTAAAGCATAATCACAGACCCAGTTTCTAAACAAATGTATTTGCAGTTTGATGTTGAAAGGAGAGACCAAGACACTAGGATCAGCATTTGCTGTGCCACAAAGCCTGGATTGCTACTATCAACCGTCAATACATTAGAAGCATTAGGCCTTGAGATTCAGCAATGTGTTGTAAGCAGCTTCAATGACTTTTCAATGGAAGCATCTTGTTCTGAGGTTTGTATCCTATTTGGTCCTTACAATCTTAATTACATGCTTGAAACTCTACCAGAAACTTACTCTTTTCATGGTCATAGGTAGGTGATCAGAGAAATTGCATTGGCCCCGAGGAGATAAAACAATCACTATTCAGAAATGCAGGGTTTGTTGGGAAATGTCTCTAGGAGGAGAAAGATGGAAAATTGATAAAACAATTTGCAGATGGTGTTAAAGAAGCAACTTTCTTTCTTTAGTTTGTAATCCATGGAATTAGGGAAGTAGAAGTTTTAGTGAGATTCAAAATAAGTTGGCTTTGATTGACGATTTCCTTCTTAAAGCCTCACCCTGTGTTTTAACATATATACTGGGGGGCTATCCTTTAGTACAACATGCTGCAATTTCACCTTTTGGAAAAAAGTGTGTTCTTTTATAATGAAGAAGAATCATTGCAAAGCCCACAATTAAGTGGAATCAATAACATGGTAACGTGATTTTTGCTGTGACTCTAATGCTAAGTCAACCATAAAGTAAAGCCCATTACAAACCAACAATCATACTATGGTTACTGTTTTGGTAAGTATTCATTTCCTCTTGATTTCTGGTGAAGTATTTAGGTTTGTTTTTCATATATGACCATGATCACTTATTTTGTTTCTTTTCTTTTGGCTACATTATAATCCATCCATTACTGGTTTGTGGTCAAATAATTAGTTTCAACAATCGAAGCTCCTGTTTGGATATATTAACTCTTAATAAGTACTAATGAAATAAAAAATAAACGGAAATAAAGTGAATTATACTTTTCTATAGGTAAAATCAAGAAGTAAAGAAAGGTGCTGAACATTCTACATGTTGCCATGTAGATTCTCCTCTACCAAAAGCTTGAAACCGCAGCTGAAGCTTCTACTGCAACATGTGAATCTGCGTAACATAGAGGTTAGGAAGATAACATAAAAGGTCTCGTACCTGCATATTAGTACACAGTTATTGCCGTAAAAACAACTTTGCGAGCATTCAAACTGCAACGTATGTAGACATGGAGTTGTTCATAAATCAGTGTTCAAAGGAAAACATCAATAATTAGTAATACATTTTTAATTACTGTACCTAATAATAAAGGGTCTGTCTATATTCTTAATCTTACCTAATAATAAAGGGTCTAGGTTCATAGTAATAATATAAATAAGTAGATATTTTAAAAATCAGGAATGTTATCATTTAATACTAAATAGAAAAATATTATTTTCACACTCACTTTTTGCATAGTTCTAAATTACACTTTTCAAATGATAGAGGTTATGAAATGTAAAAGAGTATTTTTGTCATTTAAAGAGGTGTAATTTGGAGCAAGAGGAGTCAAATTACCATTGTTCATACTAAATATACTGAATGTTGAATACTAAAATCTCACTTGAAAGTTAGATTACTTTATCGGTACCAAAATCTCACTTGAAAGTTAGAGTACTTCAGTACTTTTTTTGGGTATCATCTGAATCTGGAGTCCACAACCTTAACCCTAACTAACTGAGAAGAAAGATAATTATTCTTTTAATTTCAACTGTTTGAGTATAAAAGAAAAGGTTTTCATATTGAAATATGAAGAAGGAAGGGGTAGAAGGTAAGGCAAATGGCAGTGCAGAAACATTTATGGTGAAATGGGGTGTTGGCAATGCTGCAATGAACAAAAGTCCAATTTTAGCGCCATTCTGGTTTTGTCTGTTTGTCTAGCCACGTAAGCTTTCACGTGACTTGTTTGCAGCTTTGGTGTAGTTCTTTTCAGCCAGCCAAGTTGATATTAAAAAACTATAAAATGAGACACACAAAGTAACCTCTCTTCAAAATTTCACAAACCCAGAGGGACTCATTCACCATCAATATCTCTTTCAGTATTGGAAATGAAGAAAAATTCAGTCAATGTATTTTACATGTCAATAAACGCTTCTATGTTTTAAGAATTTTGTAAAACTTTTATTTTAATAGATTTATTTTAAATTCAAATCTACATTTTTGGATTTTAAATCCAATTCATTTAATTAATTTGAATTGAATATTTTTTTTTGCATTTTGAAAATCCTAAATCAAAGTCAGTTTAGGGTTTATGATTTATTCTAAGTAAGATAGGCATGTTGTTTCTTTGTTCCATGTAAGTATGACTCAAGTCAAGTTTGACTCCAGTGCCAAAGTCAAGTTGGACTAGACAAATTAGGTTGGGCCAAATCATAACCAAGTTAAACTAGATAAGGTCAAGCCCAACCTTAAGTTGGATCAAGCTAAAGTCAAGTTGGGTTAGTTAAATTTGGATTGATTGGTTTCAAGTCAAATTAGGCTTGAAAAAATGGGGTAGCCTAGCCACATTAGATCTAACCCATTAAAAATGGGTGAGTCAGACTAATTCGCCAAGGTTATACGGAATGAAATTAGTAACCCGTACTGTCAAAGGGTGAGCTAGCTAGCTAAAAATGCAAGGAAGAACAATAAATTTGAATCAAACTTTAATACTCTAATCAAAACTACCCCAAATATGTAAATTTCCCCATTATCTCACTACAAATATATATTGACTAATTGAACTTCACCTTGAATTAACAGAAGAGAATCTTACTATCATAATTAAAGGAAATGAAAAATGGATGTTGATCTATTTTTATAAATTCCTTATGCGACTTGGTTGGTACTTTGAATGATCGATTGTTGCTTGCTAACCCTACACAAATAAATCCCAAACAGAAGAAAACAGAAGAGGGAGGTTGAGGTCAAAAGCTGTCTTGTTGGTCTTCTTGAGCCTCTTCTTCTTAGATTTGCCACAATGCGACAAAGTTTTGAGCGGAGCTTGACCTCTCAGAAATACCCAACCAAATAACATTAAGGTGTCTTTTGATATCTATTTGTTTGTTATATGTTGGAGATCTCACGTCAACTAGAGATAAAGACATTTCATTTCAAAGTATATATGTGGTGCAAATCTCACTTTATAAACCAGTTTTATGAGATTGAGTTAGATTTAAAGTCTACTTCTTAATATATTATCAAAGTCATTTAGAGTCTATTCTAACAAGAGTTTGTTGACATTATCATGCCACACAGTATATATGTGAGTGCAAATCTCACCTTATAAATCGATTTTATGAGATTGAATTAGGCTTAAAGTTTCCTTCTTAATATATTAGAAAAATCTAACTTCTTTCTATATAGGCTAATATGTTTTAGACTTCTAAGATCCATTTTCACATTTCTTTATCCATGTTAAACCTTCTTAACAGCTGACACGTGTCTTTGTAAATTCTTTTCTGAATTCAGGTTTCACAGATTGCGCATAACACCTAGGTCTCTCGACATCCTTGCTAGAGGTTCTCAAAGTAGCAAAATGAACATGGAACTTAACCACATGTGATCACATTAGAAAGATGTCAAACTCAAGGAATTTGATTATGGCTAGAGTTTTCTTCCTTACCAAACTTTAGTAAAACGAGAAGACCATGTCATGTTGACACTTTACACTCAATGACTTCAAATCTCTAGCGATGATTAATGAATCCAAAATATCACGAGACTTGTTAAATACTTACTATAAACAGAAGTTCATGGGACTCAAAACGCATTGCTCTTGCTCTTGTTGGTGCACTTAAAGATGAACCTTTTCCTCTGAATTCAACTAAACCAAGTAGTTGAAGTGTTCTCTTTGGAACTAAGCATAGGGTGAAAATCCCTCTGTTGCCACCTTCATCGTCTGAATCAACTAAAACCTGTGCTGCTGCTGCTTTTCCTGCCAAAACCAAGGATGAAGCTTTCTTATATTGTTGAAAGTTACTGTTCCCTCCCCAATAACCCTCTATCACCTTCACTCAATTTCCTTAGCTTTTGTCACACTTGCAAGAAGCATCCTGAGCAGAAAAGGGACATTTTAGGCTCATTTCCAATTCCAATGCTTCCTAGTGATACAATAATCAAACATAATTTACTCTTATTTTCATGTGGATTGTGGGTTGTTTTTTTGTAGAGGAGAGAAAGCTTTCTGCAGCAACGAATGTCATCATCAAGAGATGGTGCTAGATCGAGCAGGAGTTTCAGAATTTGAAAATTACTAATGGTTATTTTTTAGTTCCACACCACAGTCTGAAAGTGATAGTTTATGATGGGATGGGATAAGCAGCTACTCCCAAATCACTATTCTTGTTAGAATTTCTAGATAATATTTTGGCAAAGTCACAAACACTACTGTGCTGCCATAGACACTATTGTAGCCACACGGTAAGTGTTCAAACACACAAACATCACCTTTCCCTAGGATCACAAAATAAAGAAAATCTTAGAATTATGAAACCATATATTATAACTGGTCCGACGTGTTGCAAGTTCTTAAACGTGTTTATCTTGTCCACTTAATTTAAAATCTAAATGGATAATTCGGCTCAAATAATAACAGATCTAATGAATGCGAAAGAAGTTGGTCTGTCAAATACATTAAAAGGTAACAAGAAATAAAAAAACAACTAAACGTATAATTGAATCAGTTAATTATAGTCATTTGAATATAAACAACGAGAGACAATACTTTGCTTATCAACACCCTTGTATTAACAGATTATTTGGTAGTTACTAATTGCTAAAGAAGAATTTACTAGTGTTATAAAAGGGTCTCAAGACCCTGAAAAAAGGTAAGTGTCATTCCATATATTGCACATTATACTCAAATTTATATGTTCTCATTAATTATTGTTGGAGTCGGAGTTTTGTCAATAGGTGAAGCTCTCCTTACTCTGAACTTTAAGTATCTCAAGGTAGCAGCACCAAAAAGTTGACGCAGAAGACTCGATCCAAGTCTGCCAACGAGAATAATAACAAAAATATCAAAACCTATATTACAAAATTTTTGAGAAATAAACTTGATATGAATCACTTGCGAGTCACAAATTCTGCAAGAAAAAGAGCAGATTGAGAGTGACGAGAGAAAGGAAAGGAAGAACATAGAGATTAAGCAGAGTGCAGAGTGATTGCAAAGTGCGGAGCAGCAGAGCAAGCAAGTGGAATTTCAAAGTTATAGGTTAAATACTCATTTTTTCTGCGTTACTTTATAGTTTATATAAGCAGCATGGAGATCCCTATAAAAGAACATTTCGGCAAGCACATTCTCAATGATATTCTATTTCTATTAAAAGGAATCAGATATGACCAAAATAAAACAAGAATACATATATCCTTATAAAGTATAATCTAAACTCCAAAGTATGACTGATAACTGTTATGAAAGTACATGCTTGAGTAAGATAAAATGGCTTAAGAGCACAGAGCTTACCAGGAGTAAGATAAAATGCCTAAAAGGGAAATGCACTTTGAAGAGACTCAATTATTGAACATTCCTAATCTTTTGAAGCAAATATAAATTTTGGACGTTATGCATTGATATGATGGAGCAAAATATGAAATTCGTTGTTACTTTTTCCACTGTATTTGAGTTCCTCATATAAAATAGAATATGAACTCCAAGAATATAAGCAAGAACATCTATTCTAGAACTGTGCAATCCTCTACTACATAAGATGAAGTTTCCATGATTCCTGTGTAAATCTTCCCTAACTCTCTGTAGATTTCATTTGATTGTTGATGAGTAACATCATCACAGCAAATGTATGAAACTGTTTATATGGTTCCATCTTAATAAGTTGATCAGCAGCTTCCCTTCCAAGTTCTGCATATCCATACATCTTACAAGAACTCAAGAAAGAGCTTCATACATAGTTAGGATCATAGGGCATTTCTTGCATTAAACCCTTTGCCTTATTCAAATTTCCGTTTCTAGCATACAGATTAATCAAGGAAGCATATTGATCAATATCAGGCTACATGCCATAGTTTGTTGTCATTTTGTTGAAGCATTCCACCTCTTTCTCAAGAAATCCTACATGATTACAGGCTGTTAAGACAGTAGTACAGCAGATATGACTTACTTCTAACACATTACACAAAGTGACTAAATTGTACATAAGAGAAATTGTGAGTTTGCATGATCCTAGGTTTAATTCAAAATTATAGAAAAGATTACAAAAAGTTATAGAAATCAAACTTCATTATAACTCAACTTTTCATACTTATATAAATGGACAATCAGAAAGGATCATCTAATTCTTAAAAAAATTGTTAATAGTATGTGTGGTAGAGAATTTTAGTAATTGAGATCAATATTGTTTACTAAAAAAATTATTAATTTATCGATGAAAAATGATCAACAGTTGTATTTTTCATTATTAATAGATTTTATCGATTGATTTTATTAATGGATAAAATTATTGACGGAATTTTTTTTATTGATAATTATGAAGACATTTAACTGAAAATATGAAAAATAAATAAAAAATTATAATATTTTTCATATCTGTAGGTAAAATTCGTTGATAATTGAACGCAAATCAATATTCATCAATAACTAGACGTCAATTTTATTCATCAATAAAATTCGTCAATAAACTCCATAATATTAAAATAAATATAATTATAATAATAATTAAGATAATAAAAAAAATACAAATAATTATGATAATAATACAAATAATTTTAAAAATTTATACATTCTATTTTTTCTTTTTGTATATTTATGTTTCTTTTTTACAAATCCACCTCATATACTTATCTTTATTTTGCCTTCACTCTTTCTTTGACTATTCATCCAAATTTAACACTTTTGTAATAAAAATGTTAGTAGAACCTCGACTTGTAAGTTTTGTAAAACATTTATGTTCTTTTCCACTTATATTATTTTCATTCTTCCATCTTTCTATCCAAACACTATTTAATTATATTCCACTCCATGGTCAGATAGAAACGCCAAACAATGCATGCTCTTACAATAATTTGATTAGGTTAAAGAGTGAAAATAATATAATTTCATAAGAGGATATGGACGATTTAAGTAGTTAGTGTATCCGCATATTATTTTTGCCAATATCCGAATTCGGAATCTACTAGGTATAAACCTTTTTATCTTATATATTATAAAGTGCATATGATTATTAAAAAATTCGTCATTTGTTAGCTTGTTTGAACATTTTTTATTATTATGATTCTTAATATTATTTAGGAGATGAAATTAAAGATAGTTTAAATACACATTTCTCTCTTAGATTATTGAAACCTTATAGATTATTGAAACGTTTTTTTAAGAATAAAATCATGATGAAGTACTGATTTCCAAAACAGGCAATATCTCAAATTAATAATTGACTCTAACAATACTATCTCTCGAACTTAAAGTTGGAACCTATGTAGCATAGACACTGACACAAACACTGATACGATACAGAGATACGTAAAATCTCTAAAATGTAGGATACAGATCTATATATTATATAATTATGAATTATATAAATTGACAATAAAAATTTATGTGCACAAGTATGTTTCAGATTATTTTTTGGAGTAGAAAGATGTTTTTCATGACTGGTTCACAATGATTTGTTTCTTATTTTTATAATCATAATAACAATTTATACAATAAAATTTGAATTTTTAGAAAATTAATGTATTTTTCCTTTTTAAAATTGTGTTAGAACTGTATTAGAATTCTCATAAATTTAACAAATACTTTTTGAATTAGACACTTCAGGGATACATGTTATACGAGTGTCAGTGTTCAATACGAGTATCGGACACCGACACACTATTTAAGAAGAGTATATGAGGTTCATAAGTTGGAACACTTAATTTTCTTTTTTTTAATTTTTTTTTTTAATATTATGAAAGAAACACATTTGGTTTAGGCAGATAATGTTGACTTATTAGAGGAGTCGTATCGGAATAAACTGAGGAATATATTCCGCTTATTCTGGAAAAGGCATATGCTGAGTTTCTGAAATACTGCTCTGATGATGATAGTTTTGATTTCAACTTCTTTTTGCTTCATTTTATTAAAGAAACTTTTTATTATATATATATTACTCACTTTTTTAAATTTTAATTGGGAATAATTTCATAAACGTCATTGGTGTGACGAAAAATCAATGACAACGTTATGAATGACTACTTTTATATAAATATGTAGTAGCATTAATAATTTTCATGCTGTAAAGTTCGTTATCATTTAAGTATATATAATACATTTATTAGCTTTTATAATATCTATTTAAAACTATTTAAAACTCGCATATTCCTTTTAATGGAGTTAAACAAAAGCTAATTTCACTCCTTCACAAGTGTAATAGCTATAAGAAAATAGTTGTCGAAGATTAATGATATTTTTTTAATTTAAACGAACTATATAATAATTATTGTTTTTAATCATCGTCATAGAAAATATATGTATATGACAACTCTTGTTCGTATCTATCCTAAAATGACTATTGTTCACGAAATAAATTTTATGACCTTCTTTAATCAAATTGTCTTATTTCTGCTGATATCTTCGTTTGTTTCTTCACATTAATTTGGTGCGTTGGAACCCTAACCTATCCTATATTTTATAATCTATTAAATTTTTCATATTTGCATAATGATCAAACTAGTATGTATGTTCTAAATTTTTAATTTTTAAGATATAATTAAGCTAAAATAAGAATACGGTAGACTTTTCTTTTATATATTACTACATAAAGACATATGCAACAATTTGCATATGGTTTTTTTTTTATTCAATTTTTACAGTGATAGAAATTTAACATACATACAAAAAATAGTTTTGAATGTGTCGAAATTGAAAAACAAAAATTAATATATAAAAGCAAAATGATGAATTGATTAAACAACCTTTTTTTCTGGTTTGAGTTTCTCTTCTTCTTCTTTTTCAAGTTTTTCTCTTTTTCCATTGATAGTTTTGGGATAGAAGAGACTGATTGAAAATGAAGTGAAGAGGGTAATTGAAAATTGAGGTTATTTTATTTCATATATGAAAAAATGAAATATATTAAATAAGGGTAGAATAAAAAAAATTATGTACATAAAAAATGGTTATGGTGGAGAATCTCCTTTGTATATAGGTATAGATTATAGATGATTATTATTAGATACCAATTTATAAACTATTTAAAAATAATAGAAACTAATTTATAAACTAATTTTTTTTTAGTTTCTAAAATGGTCTATAATTTAGTTACTATAGTAACTAATTATTTTTTGTATCTAAAAATTGGTTTTTATTTCATGATTTTCTTGTAGTGTAAGATGAAACAAACTACATTAAAATAAAAACGTATATATTTATATATAGTTATAAATTATAGATTAATATCTTTGCTATTTAACAAATATTTTGCTTTTGTTGTCCTTGAACAGGATCTTTAAGCCATGATATGATCTTGCTTTGCTTTGAGTTGTATACTTGTCATGGTCATAAATTTTCTTTTTACTTATATATTAAGCAACTATTATAACTCTACTAACTTAATGAATTGAATAGTAAAGATTCAATTAAAAAATATAAAATTTTAAATACTTAATAAATAAATAAATAAAAGATTAATTAAAAATACCTAGATTGATTAGAGAACTAAGATAAGTTATGTTAGCTAATATTTTTTTATTACATGATAGCTGTTTACTTATAGTATTCCAATGAAGTAGAATTACGACTTGCCTAATTAGTCATCTTAATGATTAACTGGGATGAGCATGAAGATAGCAAAAGATTCGGAGGCGCTGTTTGGATATTATAATTAAATGATAGGAAAAGTATTAACCACTCTTTTTGTCTTAACATGAGGTTAAAGTGGGGAGAAAACAGAAATTGACTTATAATATATATGATGTATAATAGAATAATGTGTAGCACTAAGCTATAAGCAATAAGCAAAAGAAGAAAAGCAAAGTTGTTACCTGAAAATCCACTGAAGATAAGACCCCACTACTTAAATCAAAAAATGGTTCCCATAAGTGATTTTGGAATCATGAATCCGTACGCTCCCAATCAAACATTTTCACCTGAGTGTCCCATTCTTCTTGTAGTACTTGTGGTGAAGACAAAGCACACATGAGATCCATTATCTTTGGGAGTTTCACAAACTATAATTATATATACTCTCACTCAATGCCATCACATGGACAAATAAACAACTTCTGAGAAGAAGACCAAGCAAAAGGGCCAACAACATCATTGGTGGTTTTAGCAGCAAACTTGTGTTAAGAAGATTCAAAACAATAATGATCTCAAAGTGTATGATAATTGAAGCATAAAAACATAATATGAATTAAGAAGAATTAAAAATAAGCACCTACCACTCGTGTCACACATTTTCAAACTATATTATATTTCGCTCCATGTGATTTTCTACATGTTGAGTTTTAGTTCCTGATATGACAACAAAGTGTTTGGAAAGGGGAAAAAACTTAGAGTTTATATATAAATAATGAAAGCAATGGAGTTGTGCTTTTTGAAATATCACTAAAATTACAACCATTGATTCCACATGAAAAAAATCACCACTAAAGAAAGGGAAAATGTTATAAAAATTGAGATGAATGAAGAGAGAATATAAATAGAGGGAGACGAAGAAAAAAATTAGTCACTTTTTTTATCTCTTTTACAAACAAAATTTCTTAACACTATGTTTGATTGCGGGAAGAGAAATAAAGAAAAAAAAATAGATAAATTAAGAAAAGAAAATTAAATAAGAATAAAATTATGTATTAAATTGTTTGTTGGAGAAAAATAAGTGAAATATAAAGGAAAATGTTTTGTTTAATTGATTTGGTGGAAGTTAAATTAGTTTGTGTTCTTGAAGGAGACTGAAACCAAGAGAACGATTACTTGCTTTTTCGGTCGGTTGGTTGGTCTTCTACTACTCCCTCTCTTCTCATATCACTTTTCTTGCTTTACTTTTACTCCTTTGCTTGTTGTTCATGTAAACTTTAAGTTTGGATGGTATTTGTAAAAGACACTCTGACGCTTGAGTGAAATCTTGATATTTGGTGTTATTAGTACTAAATGATGACATATCTTACTCTCAAAATTTATGCATATTTATATTATTATCATGAACCTTTTGTTATTTGGTGTTATTAGTACTAAATGATGACATATCTTACTCTCAGAATTTTGAATCGTGATTAGGAATGTATTATCTAATATTTAATCACTGATTAATCTTATTAATATCCTGTTTAGACATAATGAATTTAATCGTGTTAACCTCACCGTCCAGCTATTCTACCGATAGAGTTTAATTTTATAATTTCCTTGTATCCTGCTTTGTGATTGGAATTAAAGAGTTGAAAGTTTGAATGGACCACACAAAAAAAACGTAAAAAAGATAGTAAGGTAAGGAAGGATAATAAGGTAGCTGAAGAAGATGACAATAAGAATTAAGTTTTCATGTGACTCTTAACACTGCATAATAAAGAAGAGGACCACACATTACACACCACTCCTTCACAGATTTATTCCCTCTGTTCATTTATTTGTTATCCCCTTTATACTTCATTCCGTCTGAAGAAAGATATCCGAAACAAGACTGAATAGGTAGAGGGAATTAAATCTGATTCCTTTCCAGGAAAGTGTTGTTGGGTGTGAACAAGGATCTTCTCTTAAGGCGCATTATCTGTGATGAGAGGGTAAGTGATGGAGGATGGGGACACGTTGGGTCCATTCATGAGCTAAAGGAAAAGGCCTTGTACTCGCAACAATCACGGAAAGGTACACCTTTTTCAACTATGGTACCAGTCACATATTCTTGGCTATTCCTAACAAGGAAAGGCTAATTCATAACGAGGAAAGGTTAATTCACACTACTGAGTTATAAACTACATGTTGAAGTCACAGTGAAGTTAGGTCATGACAACCAATATGCATCATTCTTTGTGGGTCATCAATCATGTTTTCCAATTACTTTTGTTTTGCTTTCTTTCGTATCTTCAAAACTAATGACTTTGGACTCGACAACATTCTCCACTTCTCAAATTGAGGCACTAGTTTTACACCTTTAAAAGCTCTCCTTTTCATACCACTTCTGCTCTACTACTCATATTTCAAGCACCTCATGTATCAGTTTTCACATTTTTCTGAGGGTGCTTTCAAACAACTGTATTCACAGCAGAATGCATTACCCACAGAGCAAGTCTCATTTGGCTCTGTGGTGGCGCATGCTTTCTTGGATCACTCGCATTCACTAAAATGATCATGTGGGCATGTTTTCTTCGTTGGACTGAGAAATATAGTGGCATCAAATCAGTATATGATCATGTTAAAAGATCAAATTGGCAAGGAAAATAAATCATTACTTCAGATCCTCTCACCAAAAGAACCATGTATGATCTTCATAAATAGAAGGCTAAATGAGTATAGTCGAATTGGGTGCAAATCTTAGTGCCTGATTTGAAGAATATATGGTCTTTATGCTTTAGACCACACAGACAAACGCCTTCGAAAATTAGGTTGTACGTTCCTATCAAGAGCTTGATTTTTCAAGAACTTTACCAACCAATATATATATTATATTGTGATATTTTTCATTTTTTTCTATAGCTGTTCACAGAAAGTCCAGAACAAAAAATAAAATAGATCCCAGGTTTTCTCTTGTTTTATTGAGGATAAAGTGAACTAAAACCTCCGCATTATAAAAAGAGATTGCTTTAACAAATAAAATCTTCAATTGAAATTGACTATAGTTGATACCTAAATATCTTTCACACACAAAAAAAAACAATTGTGCTCAACATCTGCTACTTTCTTTTTCATGTCAAAATCAAGAAGAGGAAGAGCCAACCAAATTGGATTTTGTTTCTCCTTAACAGTTTACACACTACAGAAAGATGGACTAAATCAAAAGAAATGGTCCTCAAAATCTACGAATAAACCTGCAAAGCTATCTACCCCTTATTCTCTCTTTTTTTCCATTATGTTTTCTTACATTAATGAATATACATTGGCACAAGAAATGGTGGCAACAAGCAAGCACAAAGAGCCAAGATTTTGAACTCAGGTTGCGTTTGTATCTTCAGTATTGCGAAATCTTGACCCCTTGTAACAACCTCGGAGGAAGCTAATTACAGATACAAAGGGACCGGTAGCTGCGGCGGTTTGGGAGGCTGCTTCTCCAATTCCACGGTGACAACGATGTTGTCTGGCCTTGAAGGCTGGCACGGACACGGCATGGCTATGAACTTGGGCACATCATCCCCCGGCATCAACACTGGCAAGCTCTGTCCCCTGTTCTGCCGCAATTCCTAATGAAAACAAAAAGGGTAAGAGAAAAAAACAAACTTTGGTAAAGAAAACGAATTGGGTGTTGCTTAAAAGGGTGGAGAGGTACCGTGGGGGGTTTAGATTTGGTGGGATCGGAATGCATTTGGGGATCGGACTGAGATTGAGATTGAGATTGACGAACGGAGCGGAGCCTATCCCAGTGGTAGCAGCAAGAGAGGACGCCACTGAGGGTGAAGATGATGATCAAGAGAAGGGCAGTGCCCAAGGGGAAGCCAAGGGAGGGTCGAGAAGCGTCGACGTGTGGCGGCGGCGAAAGATCCGGGGTGTCCATGATGCGGTGGTGATGTGGTGGTGGTCACACTCATGTGTGAGGAAGGGAAGAGAAGAGAAGAAGAGGGTATTGTGAGGAGAATGTGAAGAGGGTGATATATAAAGAGGAAGAAGAATGAAGAATGGAAGGGAGAGAGGCAAATTGAAGTTGGTAACTGAGGAGTGAAGTCACGTTGAGTCTTGCCCATAGTACGGAACAATTGTGGGGACCACTCTTTCTGTTTTATTTACGTTGTTGTTCGGTGGGTGTTACCAAGCCGCGACGCCTCGATAATGTACAGTGCTTTCTTTCTTTTTTCTTACTCTCCAATTTCCAATTTCCTTTCCTAAACACTCTCAAATTTTCTATTAAAACTATATAAGCTTTCAAATTAAATTTTCTATATTAAGCTATTAACATATAGTTATCGATGTTAATATTTTATGTTCAATGTATATTTTCATTTAAAATTTTAAAGTAGCGTCAAAAATTAAAACAACAGAAAGTGGAAGCGAAGAAGAAACGAGTTCAAGTTTAAGTTTTTGATATTTTGTGTGGTTGTGAATGTTGTTTGGAATTCATACATCAAATCAAATGGATTGGAATTTTATTATACCTAAAAGAAAATCATCAAATAGAAACCAATTTTTAGAAACCAAAATAATTAGTTGCTATAGTGACTAAATTAGAGATCATTTTAGAAACTAAATAAACTTTTGGTTTCTAAATTAGTTTCTATTATTATTAGTTGGTTTTATCTAATTAGCAACCAAGGTTTTTGCTACCAAATTTAGAAACTAATTATTTTGCTTTCTAAAAATTGGTTTCTATTTAATAATTTTCTTCATTTAGAAAAAAATAATAATAAGTTACATAAAGGAGTATGGGTTCATCGTTTGGTTAAAAATACATTAATGAAATCGTGTTTAACTAAGTAGAAGTGAATGCAAGTAAAATATTTTTTTAGTTCAAGTGATTGTAGAAGAGTTTTGATTGTAGACTTAATTAGAGTTTTATTTGCATTAAATGGAAGTTTAATATTTTCAATGCAGAACAATTAGAGAGTTTGATTGGTATTGAATGAGTTAGACTTGAATGGATACTCCAGATACACACTTGATCTTTTTTTTTTCATTTTTTTTTTCTGACAACAATTTGTAGGGTTGATTTTAATCAAATGAAAACCACAACTTTATTAGAAAACAAAATGCGGATTCCCTACTTATAAATACATGTTTATATAATTAAAACTTATAATAATAAATATTTTTAAATAATAATTTATCTTGTCATCAAATATATATGTATTTTCACTATATTTATATCTATGATAAATAAGTAATAATGTGATATATTGTTATTGTAAATATTAATAATTTATTTTAACAAATATTGAAATTTAAGTTTGAAGTAAAAATATTAAAACTGTTTTGATTTATTATATTTACGTGAATAAATGATACAGAATAACTTAATTATCAACAACACTGTTTTTTAGTTCTATTTTTTTTAAAACAAAAAGCTTCAAAAATAAAGAATTTAAGGATGAAGTTGAGAAATCAAGACTACTTCCATCATTATAATAAAAGTATAACATATTCTTATTAGGAAAGTGAAGTCCACTGCTTTATAAGAAAAAAATATTTAAATGAAAGTAAATATGTGAGGGAGTGAAGATATAAGAAAGAATACATTCTTACACATCTATTTTTTCAAGGGTTCCTACATGTCATTCATCTATATCCTAATATAATTATATATATATATATATTAATATTGGAGTGCAAATGGATAGGAAATGAATAATATATAAACAAGAAAATCATTCAAACATATTGTGTTAAGATCACATTGAATGTATGATGTCAAGTCTACTTTCATAATATATATGTGTGATATTCTAACCTCATCTTATTAGCAAGAAAATTAGGGTAGAAAACACTCTTACTCGTGACTCATTAATAGTTATCTATAGATATATGCATTTATATATAAAAATTAAGTATTAAATTAGTTGTAATTTGGATTCAATACTACCACAAATACTTTATAATAATTTCAAAACTATATGTTCCCAGAAAATTTCGCAGTTACTAAAATATATTTATAGTATAAAACGGTAAGATAAGAAAACATCAATGTGTTTTGTTCAGTGGAAACTATACATTTTTTTACTTTAATGCGTAGTGTCCATGCATGAACAGTTGAATACATTAAATATAGTGAATACATAGATTAGATAATATTGAATATTGACAGTAAAACTAATCTAAGATATTGTTTTCGATTAGTATCTATGGACAGTTGGAAATATTGAAATTATTGAACACATACATTCGAAAGAATGAATATATTAAAAGTGAGAATAATGAATTGAAATGTTTGACTAATATATAGATTAGAAATTATAGTAAAGAGTAATGTTTTGCGTGGAGTAAGATGGAAAGGTCCTTAAGTCAAGGAGGGAAATAGTATAAAAAGAGATTATTAATTGAAGAGGGAAGATTGAAATGGGAAATTTGACCAAAATAATAAAAAAGAAAGATGAAAGAGAGTGGGAGGCAAGAAAATGGAGGGAAGATGAAGGTAGAAGATAAAATGGAAAGAAGAAATATGCGGCTATTCGAATGCATGAAAGGCTGCATGCTTATTGCCATAAATGGCTTCCACCATTTGTATCTGTGCCCTATCCCTTCCCAATTTTATCACCTGCATGCCCTTTCATTTTTATATACACTCAACATTTGAAACCCTGCTATCTCATTTTCCAAACATATGAACTTACTCAACTTCATTTTATTCATTTTTCAGGTTAAATATATTTTGTTTTTACTATAACACCTTTAAATCATTTAGACGTTTATATTTATAATACGAAAATAATTAAAATAAGTATTTATATATGTGAAATTGTGAAATAATGGCCAGAGTCTAATCAGGTTGTGAAATAGTTTTAATGTCGATATCTAAAGTTAATGATTATGAACTTATCAGCTTCATTAACTTATGTCTGAGGAATTAAACTGTGAGTTCATGAACCAAACTCAATAATATGGTGAAAATATACCTGATATCGATCTTTATAAATTATAAAAGAATATTTCATCTACTCCTCACAAAAAAGAAGAAAACGTTCATTACAGAGAGACTGAATACATGGAATTGTAATTAATTTAAAAATATGAAGGAAGAGGAATAACTACTTATTTAAGAAAAAAAAACTAAACAAGAAAAAAAACAATTTGATTAAAAACACTAAACTAAATATTCTAGTTAGAGGACTAAAATAAAAATATTGTTACAAACACCTAAATTGTCTATAAGTTTAAAATAAAAATAATTTTATATTACAACAATAAAGGATAAAACCTAAAAACATATTTAATCATAAATTGTGCTACATAAAACCATGGGTTACCACCCATTTATTCACTCCATTATTAAAAAAGTTATATATATTTACCTGTGATTTTGTGCATGAGTAAAAATTCCAAGTCAATGACATGTCTCTTGTTCTTTCACAGAATATGACACGTATATTTGCAGTCCTGATTCTCAACACAAAACATTATCACTACTAGAATAATAAATTGATAGGTAACTATCAGAGTGAAAGGGAAAGGTTGAAGCATCACTAAATACACAGTTTTTGTCATCATAATTTTGACGTGAACATTCTTCTAAACCTCTCAATCTTCATGTTTAATTAAGTTTTCTCACCTTACATCTCATCAATATTTCAATCTCTCAACTTTTAAGTTTTCTTTTACCTCATTGACTCAATATATCTCTGTGTTTAATTAAGTCTTCTCATTTCATCTACTTAATACACTGAAGGATTACTTATCCATACTTTTGTGGGTGGTCCAAAATCAGTTATAATTATTTTAAATTTCTTGCAAGATAAAATAAACTTTTTGAAGTTTGTTCTTATCTACAAATAACTGTTAACTGGATATCTAGGGTAATAGGATTTGGTAGAAAGTGATTTCAAGAAATTCAGACAAGAAATTAATGTGTCCATCCACTAACAGTGGGGACCATATTGTATCCATTTCTTCTATGAATAACTTGGAGACCAAGTTAAAAAAACTCAATATATAATAAATTGAGTAAAACACAATAGTTTAAATATTAATTTTATATATTGATTTAAGTTTAAATATCATTTTTTGGCACAATTTTTTCTACAGTTAATTATGTTGAATGTAAAAAGAATTTACATTTATTCAACCAAATAATGTTACAAGTTCTCTTCAGTCACCATTTTACTAACAAACATACAAACTCAATGAAACAAATCTCACCGATTTTGTCTGTCTGTCGGTTTTGTTTTTTACTAATAATGTCTGAAACTCTTTTAATGTGTTGGAGATAAAAATAAATGTTATTTGTAAGAAGGTAATTGGTAAATGAGTAGATATAGATTACGTGTTGAGGTAACATGAAGTTATAATGTTAGGTGTTATAAGGAGATGCATAGTGTGTACATAAATGCTGACGAGGACTTTCAAGTATCCGAATTGAGGTTATCAATTTGGATTTTACCAAATTTCTCATCATTATTTTGTAAATTTGTAAATTTTCAGAATAATGAGTCATCGATTTGTCACCATCGTTAAATTTGTTTAACTACTGTACTAAGAATATAATAATTCAACTAAAATAAAAAATAAAGAAAAAAATTAAAAATAGATAGTGATATAACTTTATTAAAGAAAAAATACAATATTTTTTATAAACTCAAAAAGAAAACATTAACATTCTCTTGAAAGTAAAAATAAAAATATTACTAATAAGAAAACTTAAATAAAAAAAACTATTTGTCTTTGATTGGTTTTTCTGTTATTGAAAAAACAATATTTTAATATGGTTTAACAAAACATTGTAGCTTTTATTAAAGAAAAGTAAGAATCAACATCAAATTTGTCTGATGTGGGACCTTTTTTTACTCAAATGTACTTCTATCAAGAAAAAAAAAGCTAAATGATGGTGGAGAAGGTAGTTATGGACCACTTGGGCTTACAAAATCTCGTTTAACATTTCCTTGCAACAAATAACTAATTGCAAAAACTGAAATATTAACAATGTGATAAACGAGAATTGTACTTGACATTTATTAATTCCTTCAAATAAAATCAAAGAATAATTATATTGTTCATAATAATAACATTAAATTGTGATTCAAAAAATTTTTATCTCTAAAAATGTTTCAAGTTCAATTTTTATTTCTCAATTAAAATGTTTTACTTTTATTTCCTATTTTCAAATTACATTATATATGACCAATCAGTGCTAATTACACTTTACTAACTCATTAATTATGCACCAATTTCAATGTTAATTTCTATTTAGGATAAAATCAAACAACTTCATAGCTGAGTTTTGTTATGATATTAGTGACAAACACATTAGTCAAATAATTTTTTTCTACTCTTTCAAATATATTGAAATGTCATTAAACAAATTAAATTGGTGTGTAGAGGTGGATGGTGAAGAGAGGCGTGTGAAATTCAGAAACTTATTTGGGTGCTTTGGAAGTTCCTAGATCCAAGTTTTTTTGACTTTGGAGCACTTGCTTGTTTGGTTCCATCATTTTCTCTAAAAGCTTGGTTATTACATATGTATTCTTCCTAAGTATTGAACAGGTTAAAAGTCAGCACTTAATTTTGTTTTTGGATGATAATAATATAGTAAAATGGACGTAACTGGCAAAACAAAAAGAGTCATAAAACCGGCTCATAAGGTTAGAAATCTCTATCACACCTCCTCATGTCGATAATGATAAATAGAAGCCCGTGCGAGGGATAACATATTATAGGTGGTGACCTGATAAACTCAACAAATACTTACTATGATAGAATCGAAATGGCTCTGATACCATATTAAGAAGTGGATTTTAAGCCTAACTCAACCCCATAAAATCGGCTCATGGGATTTTTAGTCGATGTGTGATCTTCATCACAAATTTATGTATGGATTTCTTTAAGTAGTTAAAGAATTTAGAAAATACAATTAAAATATTGTTTAATTTATATTTTAATTATCCAAAATTAGGTTATGACACTTGTGGAATCATTATCTAATAATTAATCTCTTTTAGTTTATGAATTGTGCCTTTTTAATTACCCCAACCTCCAATGCTTACAAGCTGAGGGTTTTGTCCATTGCTGCAACAGAGTTGCATGTGTTTCTTTCTTCACCCCTACATTTTTCTCCTCCCACACCCTATTGTTAATTCACAAAATTAACCTCAGACTTCTTAAAAACCTTAGGCCAGCGCAAACCTTCCTCCATCTTCTATGTGATATTCCAGCAATTTCTTTCTGCACCTCTAAAACTTACGAAACATCCCTTGTTATGGAATCATTTTTTTCTGTTATGAATTATTGATTATGGAATTCATTTTTAGTATTCTGAATCACCTATTCCAGAATGTATTCTAGAACCCAATTTCCAAAAAGCATCACACTCCTATAAATATCCAAAATTATAAAGGATAATTTCGGTATTTCATAAAATGTAGGGGTGCATGAAGAAGAAGCACCCCAGAGTTGCCAGAATCCACAAGGCCCAGACTCGCCAAACATTTTTCACATTCCAAACCTCACTATGGCAAAAATTTATTTTCCTGGACCAACTTTTATTATTATAAAATTGTTAAATATTTTTTTATAAAATAAATTTTTGAGTCAAATATAAAAAAATATGATGGGAATTATTCTTTTATAATCGTTATTCAATTCCTAATTTAAGATTTCTTTTATATCTATAAATAAATTATATAATCTTATCGCTAAAGTTTTTGAGATCTTATTATTTTTTTTAACAATTTGAGATCTTATTATTATTTTAACATATATGAATATATTGTAACTAAAATATAATTAAATTATATAAATATTTAAAAACATATTTATATAAATTTGTGAGTTATTAAATTTAAATATAATGAATCATTTATGTTTAATTTGATTTGATTTTTTATTTTCGTTATAAATTAAACAGTTCGCTTTATGAAAAGAAAGAGATTAAAACATATAAACAAATTTTGGCTTTCAATTTTCTAATTATTTTTAGGTTTTTTTTTTCACTGGTTTGATTTTAAATACTCCGCAGAGATAGAATGTGTTATTTATTTCCTAAACTTTTTTTTCTTCAGCAATTTCCTAAACTTGTATTTGATTTTAAATTGAAGATACGGTTATTTATCATTTGACAAAATATTTTACTTCAATATTGTTTTATTTTAATGTACCAGAACTTGTTATGCCTATATTCATGACTAATTTTTTATACGTTGTCTAATAATTTGGAAGAATTCATTCTAAAGAATTTTTTTCTTCAAATATTTTAAACATATGACAAATTGATAAATTAACTGATGACATATGCTTTTTAATTTAATTAAATTCTTATTAAAAAAATTAGTACTCTTATTTGATTTTTAAAGTTGTATAGTATGATGATTGATATGTATGTTATAATTTAGCCCTCTAAAACTATTCACTCATAGAGGATTTCAGTGAAATTTTACATACCAAAGGAAAACGACATCACAAGAGGAGTTTCATAACTAGGGTTTCCACCAACATCATACTTCATCACTACAATTAGTAAATTTCTCTTTAAAAATAAGAAATACTAATAATATACTCTTTACTATAAAATGAATATTATTATGATTTTCAAATTACGAGATTTATTAAATTGATAATAAGGCCCAATTCATTTCATGTGATATAAAATGTGAACTGATAGGAATTTGTAGAACCCCAATCCAATTTTGACAAGTAAAACAAACATATATTTTAAAATTAAATAACAAATTATATTATTATTGCCTTAAATTTTTAGGATATCTTACGTTTTTAGTGTATTTTTTGTTTTGTTTTAGAAAACAACTATATACAGGTGATTTGAGTATAATGATTAAGATGAATTAATTATTTTTCTTGGTGTGAGGTTAGTGTTAAAGACTATTATAGGCATGACAACTTTTTAATAGGAATGGAAGTATCATCATAACTTTTTGATAAAGAAAACAAGTAGAATAGAAGAAAATGGTAAAAAAAAATATCCTTAAGATGGTGAAGACTTATGGAGTTAGAAGACGAATAACACCACCTTAAGATGGAAAGAACTTCATCTTCACGATAAGATTTAAGTAAAAAGAATTTTTTTTCTCTAAAAAAAACTTTTAAAAATTCTCTCAATTAATTCAATATCTACAACTTGTTTACAATCATTATAGTTTTCATGTGCTCACATGAAATTACTACATTAAAAAAATGAAATAAAACTGTAAAAACTGAGAGTCTTACACTAAAAAAATCATTAAATAAAAATTAATTTTAGAGACTAAAAATAGTTAGTCACTGTGTTAACTAAATTAAATACTATTTTAGAAATTATAAAAATTATTGGTATCTAAATTAATTTTTATTGTTAATAAAAATTATAAATTAGTTTCTAAAGTGGTATTTAATTAGTTACTAAGATTTTAGTTGCTAATTAGATTCTAAAGTTGGTTGCTAAAATCTTGGTAGCTAATTAGATACCAATTTAGAAACTAATTTATAAATTTTATGAATAATAAAAACTACTTTAGATATCAATAATTTTTTTTAGTCTCTAGTATTTAATTTAGTTAATATACTGACTAATTATTTTTTTTTCTAAAATTAATTTCTATTTAATGATTTTATTACAGTGTTATAAATAAATAAAAAATGCAGCAAGAGAAAACAAAACTGCTTTTATTTTATTGTCAAAACAAAGTAGTGAGATGACCGAGAGAGAAAAAGGAAGGAAAAAAGAAAATAGATGGAATGAGTAAAATGTTATTTTTCATTAATTATATTTAATTGTCTTTGATGCCTATATAAAAGAAAAAATATCACGTGTTCACTTATGTTAAGACTTATTGTGTTGGTGAAAAATTTAAAAGACAAGAAGATAGAAGCATTTGAATTTCAAAATATAAAAAAGTAATGACGAATAATAAAGTAATTTTGGTAAAAAGTTGAAGTATATATTCCATGACATAGTCATGTTTTCTTTAGTTCCTTGTATGTTTTCCTTGCTCTTCATTTGATTAAGATTTTGATGGATAAAATTGGACTTGGTTATTTTCCTTCCAATGTTCCCACTCCTAGATTTATAGGGCTTAACATACTCAAATACAAAATTATCATTTAAAGTAAATTATAGTTAATAAATAACCATTTTATTTATTTAAAACTAATTAAAATATTTTTTTCATGCACTCATCACACTCTCACTCTAGATATTATCACAACAAAACACACATTAATCAATATAGAAAACTATAAGGGGTCATTAAGTGTATCTCTAACTCAATGACTTTGAGATAACATTTCATGCTTGACGTTGAAAGATTTTGGATTAAGCAAATCACACTACTTACATACTAAAATCCAACTTATTAGAAAAATTTACCATTTAACTTTCAATACCAGAATATTCGCTAAAGCTACTTTATATGTAAACATCCTTTTATTTCTCATCACTTATTTTCTTAGTTTACGTAATTAATAATGTCAAAATATTTCATTTCATTATCTTAAATGTCATTTAAATAATGTCAAAATATCATTTAAATATTTCATTCTCTTAATAATGTAAAAATATTATACATTATTCAAGTAATAATAACAAAAATAATTATGATAAATAATAATAATTTATGATAATAGTAATATTAATAATTTTATTTTATATTAGTATATATTTAAAATGAAAATACTAATTTAATAATTTGTTGTAATAATAATATAATAAGAAAAAAAATCTTAAGATGACCAAAATATTTTTTTTAGTGGTGAATTGTAGTTATATTTATGAAACTTGACTTGAATCACCTACAACACCAAAATGTTAATAATAATTTTAAAAATATTAATAAATAATAATAATAATGATACTTATAAATGGATGTTTGATTGTTACTTTTTTTGTTAGATTTTTTTCACTGTGATAATCATCATTTTATATGTAGTATTAATATCTATTAATTATAAATCTTCACTGATATGAAATTTAAAATTTGTTTGAAAGAAAAAAAAATAATGATTTTTTGATTGAAAAAGAAGAGGACTGGTAAGGATTACATTAAAGGAAAATAACATAAACTCATTGTTTCTACCTACCCAAAAATGGGAGATACTTTAAAAATTAATTTATTTATTTATTCAGACTCAATTAAAAAACGTAACCTATCATTTATTTGACTGAGACATAATTAGTAAAGTAATATATATTTTTTAAACATATAAGTAAATTAAAATAAAAAAAAGTGAGTCAAATTGTCCACAAGTTTGATCAAATTCCATAAAATTCAACAAGAATGCCTTTTTGATAAACTCTGCACATACTTGTCTGGTCTTTTGCAAACACAAGATGGAGAAAATCAAACATGAAATATATTATATTTAATTTTAGCACTTTATTATATTAACACATATTTTAAATTACATTATCAGTATTATTAAAAAAATATTCTAACATCAATTTTAGAAGCTTTCTGCTCCAGGTAACCAATATCTCATCTTTAGTCAATTTATTTGATACATGCATGTTAACTAAAATAATAAAAAAATATTATATTTTGAAAAAGTGAAACAATATTATGAAAGTGAAAAAAGAAAAAAAAAAGTAATGATGGAAAAAGAATATATTAAGGAGGAAGGAGGAGGGTGGGGTCAGGAACCGGCAAAACCAGTTATATTCTTACTTTGTTGTCCCCCAACAAACACCCACTTCACTCTTTTCTCTTTCTTTTTCTCTCCTTTCACTCAACCTTTTTATAATCTTTTCCCTCATTTAATAATCTTTGACCATCTTATTCACATTCTCACTGCAATTCTACACAAACCTCTCACCTTTCTACTCATCTTTTCACATTCTCACTTCATTTTATAATACGTAAATAACTAAAAATCTTAAATAATTTTATAAAAGTAAAGTAAATTTAAATATATTCGATAATATATTTCATACAGACACTAATACGAAACGGAGACACTAATACGAAACGGAGAGAAAATCGGAAATACATATATTTGTTGGAGAATTAGAGGAGTGAGGGTAGGTACGATTTGTTGGTAAGCAGAGGCAGTGGTGAGTGATTAGTGGGGTTTTGGTCGTGTGTTTGTTGGTTGTTTGAGGTGAATGAAGAATCCTTTGGAAATATTTGTTGTCTGATATTTGTGAAGTGTTTGGGTTAGTGAGTTGAGTGTTACTGAATTCAATTATACACTTTTTCAGTGCCCAATCTGTTGAAGGTTATGTTATGGGCGAAGATTGTGGTTTGCTTCCTCCATAGAGTGCAGTAATGATTTCATGTCAGTAAATCACTCTCTCATGTCTTCTCCTGCTTCTTTTCTTTTCTGCATGCTTCATCCTTCAAATATCTACACAGTCTTAATCATCATCATTCATCATGCTTCACTACTCAAATTCATTTCACTCTACAAATATTTACTCAAATTCATTTCACTATAACAATATTTTATAATATAAGATTAAGTTAGATTCAAATCTTATTTTAATAATTTTAACAATTTTTTTCTATTTTTTTCTCATAAAATAACACGACATAAATAAACATTAATTAATGAGTAGTTAATTAAAGAAAATAGAAGTGAGGGTGTGATTATTAGCTTCTGGAAAAAGCGACAAGGTATTAATTTATTCCTGTTTCTCTTGTCTCGGTCCAAAGTTCTACACTCAATGCTTTTCATTTCTCCCTCTTAATCAATCATAACCATAGTCCTACGTGTTTCCTCTTCTTAAATATACTTTTTTACTTCTTTTATGTTTCACAATTTATTTTATTTAGTCTCTTATTTTATAAAAAAAACAATTTTACTATTTATATTTTTAAAGTGATTCACAATGACTTTTTATTGTTTAAAATTAATATGATGTAAGAAAAAAAAGAAATACATTTGAAGAAAAAAGAGAGGAAGTAGTTAATGAATTTAATTTTAAATGCTGTGGAAATTAAAACATATTTTAAACTTCTTTAAAAATGTGAAAGATTAAATTAAAATTTTTTAACAGATAAGGACCGAATTGATTAAAATTTTTAAAATAAAAGATCATTTGTATGGTTTATTCTTTTTAATATTTAATTCATGTTGATTTTGATTTAAAATTTTCCTAATTTATTTTCTGTTTATTAAATTTCAAAACTAATATTGTTTGCCTTTGTTTTTTTTTAAATCCTCTAATTTTAGTTCTTATATAACCTAACCCTTTTTTCTTCCACAAGTAAGGATTAATGATATATTTCGTATTGAATTTTTAAAGAAGTGAACAAAATAAATGACAGAAATGAGTAAAAATTAAAAAGTGGTATATGATTTTTTTAAAATTTGTTAAGAAATTTAAAGGTAGAAAACATGCATACAACAACTTTTCTATATTTTTCAGGAAATATAAATCAAAACTAATTTTTTAAAAGTTAGAATTTAAACTAAAATTTATATTTTTATGAACGATAAATATATTTAACGGTTCAATATTTAATTTTATCTTTTTTTTATATTGAACTTTAAACCATTTTTAAAATATTCTTTTGTAGATAAATTAATTTGAAAAAGTTTTAAAAACTATTTTACAATTATAGTTTTTGTGAAAAATAAATTATGCTTAAGAAAAAAATTAAAAATTGAAACCAAAGAATGATTGAACTCTTTCTTGGTAGGTTGATTTGTTTTTCTCTCCTTTCTCTCGAATTCGGATGATATCGATAAAAGATACTCTGATGTTTAAGTAAAACTTCAGCACTCGACACTCAATGTATTTAATACTAGATGATGTCGTATATAATTCTTATGATTTGTGTTTATTTATATAATTTATTTTAAATCTTTATTATTGGACCTGATTAAAAATTTAATTTATAATTAAAAATATATTACTTAATATTTAATATTTAATTAATCTTGTTAATTTTATGCTTGAGTGTAATAGTTTTTATCCATTTTAATATGTTCCGAGAGTCAAAACAGTCGTACCCGACCGAAAACACTAAATTAAATTGCACACAAAATAACTTTTTCATCATGGGTGAATATGCATATAATATTAAATTAAATAAGGAAATAAGATAACAAACTAACACAATTGAAAAGCATTACAATAATGACATGTTCTGAATCATTTTTATTATTCTTATTTTCGATTGTGGTCCTGCAATTTTAAAAATACTCGAGTTTTGTCTCTGTAATACTTGATTTAGAATAAATGATGATGTTTCGGGTAGAATGTCATGTCATTGACTTATGAAAATTGTCACCTCTTAAGTTTAGGGATTCTATCTAAAATGTAATTAATGAACTATGAAAGTAAAAAAAATGTTATATTTATGAAACAAAAATAAAACAATTTCTTGGTAAGGTTTATGTGGAGAGAGGTTAAAGTCAAAAGCTTTAAGGTTTTTGTTCCCACGAAAGGGTCAAACTTCTAATTTAGGAGTAACCAAATGTAGGACATAGGATAAATGTTTGATTCAGATACAGCTACGCGAATGCGATGTATTAATGATGGTGAAACCTAAAAACTGAAAAAGCGTTATTAAAAAGTAACTTTATTTTCTGAAAAATAAAATTATCAATAAATTTTTTAAATATTTGATGGTAATATTAGAGTGAGGCTAAAAAGAAAATTTCCATTAAGTTAATTAATTAATTAAATAATGGGTTAGCGACAGGAGGTGTTTGGCTTTATCGGCGCTGTCTACTTTATTTATTTATTTAGTTTTGAATTAATTAATTAATTAATGGTAAAAGAAGGGTTCATTTAATTTGTGTGTGATGTGTGCAGAATGCACACTCCAAAGCTTTTGTTGGTTTGTGGTTAATGGAAGGGCCTTGAGCTTTTCTTTCTCTGTCTCTCTTTTCTTTAGGTTTCACTCTCAACACACTCTTTCTCTTTCTCTTCCTCTCTGCAACAACAATCTCTCTTCTTCATTCTCCCAATCTCCATTTCCACAGGTGCGTGCGCCCCTGCTTCACTTTTCTATTCCATTTGTCTTTTCTCTCTCTCTTTTTATTTTTATTTTTTTCATTTTCGCTCCATTTTTAATTTCTTTCTTTCCTGTTTCGGATAGAATGCGTGTCTTTTCTCTCTTTTTTTTCTTTTCTTTATATCTATATTTTTATTTATTTATTTTCAATTTCTCAAATGTTCGTTCACAGCACTCCGTAGCTGCCTCTGCCTGTGATTACCTTTTTTTTTTGTTGGAAAAATGGAATTGTTTTGGAAGGTTTCGTGAAAAATGGATCTGATTTAACCAATACACTTTTTTTTTCTTTATATATATTTTTTCAATTTCTCAGGTATTCATTTTCCTCGCTTTTTTTGTTTTTATCTTTGATAAAAGTTTGAGCTCTGCAGCATATATGTATAAAAGTTTCAGCAAAAATAAAATAAAAAGGAGGAAAATGAAAGGTTGACTACGGTCTTAGTCTACAATTTTTCAGTTTTTTAGTTTTCATTTATTGAATAGCTTGTTTCTACTAAATGCTACTCAGATGATCCATATGCTTTGTTGGGTTTTTTGTGAAAGAAAATATACAAATTTTCTTGGCGTTTTCTATTTCGCTTGTGATGTAGCTTCTGTAATGGATGGGTTATGGTGGAGTGAGAGGTTAGGTTTTCATTTTCGGAGTGAGAAGGGGGTCAAGATATTTCTTTAGTTGACTATTGTAGCAATTTAGCATTGTTTTCGTTTGGTTACTGAAATAAGTTTTTGGTCTTTGTTTTATTTTCTAAATGATCAGTGGTGGCCATAGAAAACTCATTCAAGGTTTTTTTGGTTGCATTGTTCAGATTTTTTTTTTTTTTTTTATTAAAAGGATGCTTTCAATAACTTTGTTTTATTCGAAGTAATTTTTTGATAATGTTTGATTTAAAGTTCTCATTAATTAGATCGAGTCCACAAAATTATATAAATTAAAAATTTAATGGATACTTAATCATTTCACTTTGTTTTATTGTGTAATACGCTATTTATGATATATGCGAAATAGTAACTTTTTTATTATGCATCTGCAAATGTCTTATTCATATAAAGTTTTATGCTCACAATAATGTCCATGGTTTAATGGTGGAATTGATAAAATTTATTAGAGGTAAAAGTTACTAGAAGTGGCATTTTACTAAGTTTAACACCTGGTGTAATTCTATATTCGGTGTGCGTAATAAACACACACATACATTAATATAAGGACACTTTCAATAACATTTTTTGTGAAATTTATTTCATTTATTAACTTGCGTCCATTGGAGTTTCATAAACTTTACTTTAACAGATAGGGTGTGGTATGCCTTCTTCAATCGAAGTAAATGTTTACATAATTGAATGTTTGGGTATGTAAGATTTGGTATGCATGAGCATTTGGATTATGTATCATTTGATTAAAACATTTAGAGTTGTAAAATCTACATGCTATAAAATCATACTTAGTGGACAGAATATCCTAAAGTTATTCATGATTTTGTGTAGCTTATCTTTCTGGCAATCTGTCAAGTGAATTGTGGTTTCTAATGGTTTTGTTCGATACAGTTCGTAAATTTGGAGTCTGATGTCTCCGCCTCTGTTGGTTACTGAAGATGAAGGGCAGAGCAATGCCTCGATGGTAGCGTCTGCATCTTCACCATCCATGGAATGTTTCTCCCCACATGAGGCTAGATTCAAAGAACGCAATTACCTGGGATTCTCAGATTGCTCTTCGGTGGAAAGTTCTACTGTCCCGAGCTTGTCTAATGAGAAAAAGAACCTGAATTTGAAGGCTACTGAGTTGAGGCTGGGCCTTCCTGGATCCCAGTCACCTGAAAGGAATCCGGATCTTTTCCCATTGACCTCATCAAAACTTGACGAGAAACCACTGTTCCCCTTGCTTCCTACAAAGGATGGAATCTTCGCATTGTCCCAGAAAACTGTGGTCTCGGGCAATAAAAGGGGTTTTGCTGACACAATGGACACTGAGGTGAAATTTTTTCCTTTTAACAAAGTTAAATAAATGTTTCGTACTACTTCTGATTCTGATTCTTCACAATCTATGTTGTTTGGGGAAGTTTCCTGGAAATGCAGGGATAAACATGATGCTATCACCTAAACCTTCTGGGATTCAGCCAACCACAGTGAAAGAACTACCAAGCAAGGTGTTACAGGAACGTCCTTGTGCAGCAAATGGAACTGGCCTTAACCATACAGGAGCTTCTATCAGTGGCAGTGCACCTGCTTCTAAGTAAGTGGAACTTGCTAGATCAATGATCTATAATCTTCAGGAGAATCTTGAAGTTGGACAAAAGACCTCAAAAGTTTTATTCCATACATTTCGAATTATGCTAATTAGTTCATATCTGTGATAGGGCACAAGTTGTTGGTTGGCCTCCTATAAGATCATTTAGGAAAAACTCATTGGCCACCACTTCAAAGAACAATGATGAAGTAGATGGAAAACCAGGTCCAGCCGCTCTGTTTGTGAAGGTCAGCATGGATGGTGCTCCCTATCTGAGGAAGGTAGATCTGAGAAATTATACAACATACCAAGAACTGTCTTCTGCCCTTGAGAAGATGTTCAGCTGTTTCACTCTAGGTGATATGTTACAGACTTACAGCCTTGATTTGTTTGAGCAAATTTTTTATTGCTAATTATTCTTGACATTTTATTGGTCACTTTTCTTCCATTCTAAAATGTATCTTTTGAATGAGTTCATCATTTATGACATGTCTGTAATACCAGGTCAATGTGGTTCCCATGGAGTGCCAGGAAGAGAAATGTTGAGTGAGAGCAAGCTGAAGGACCTCCTGCATGGTTCGGAATATGTACTTACTTATGAAGATAAAGATGGTGACTGGATGCTTGTTGGAGATGTACCGTGGGAGTAAGTTTTGAACCTTTTGTGGCTCTAACAATCTTTGCATTTTGAACTTCTCGTTTTATTCTTTTGATAATTATGGGAGATGTACCCTGGGAGTTCTCGTTGCATTCTTTTAATAATTATGGGAAATGTACCCTCGGAGTAAGTTTCTGAACCTTGTCTTAGCTATAACAATCTTTGTGTTTTCAACTTCTGAAATTATTCTTTTAATGAGTTATATTTGTTTCTATATCAATCGGGCAAGGTGCTTTGACAAATTTATGAAGTGATAAATTATTCTTGAATCAGTGGTATGTTATGTTGCCACCGACTCCAATTGTTAAGGAATTATCCACCTGAAAAATTTCGTTTTCTAAATTTCTGCTTCCTAGTCATAAGGACTGTAAAACATCTCATATGTTAATTTTTTTCTCATGTTTTCCTTTAATTACAATTGTTGTCTTTCGTGGAATTTTCGTTAAACTTAATATCTAGAGTGATTTATGTAACCTCTTCCAACAGAAGTTTGACTCCATTCTAAAATGATTGTTATCTTTCTATTAACGGACTCACATTCCGTTTTGTAACGTGCCTCAATTTGAAAGAATTTTGGGGGATGGGTCATTTTATTTTTTCAGTCTGAACACATAGATTTAAAGTTTAATGTATGTTATAAGTTTGTTTCATAGTTGCACACTAAGAACCTGATCATGGTTAGGATTTTTCTTGTATTGAAACTCGGTTATGCTTCCTATTGGAATGTGCTAATATTCACATTTGTACTGGTATCAAGTCTAGCAAATTAGTTCTATTTGTACTGAGATATTGTCAAGTGGAAGAATGATGGAATAAAATCACTGAATTGTTGTTTCGCTTCAATCTAGCTTGCATCCATGGTTAAATGAAAATTTTCTTTTGTTTGCAGTATGTTCATTGACACATGCAAAAGGCTTAAAATCATGAAGGGTTCTGATGCCATTGGCTTAGGTATGTTTTCTGGGTGATAATTCGTTTTGATATTCTGTTTTAAATCTAAGGGTAGCGAGGCAGGGCTAATAGCCGGTAGTAGATTGTGATCCTGATGCATTTAAGTGAGGCTGTTGAATCTACAAGTTAATAGATTATGATCATGGAAACGTGCTTGATTTTCTTCAGATTTATCATGAAATGGATGCAGCTATAGATAATGATAATAATACTGGATTTGTTATTTTCAGACAGTGCCAATTCAGATATTTTTTCACTAAATGAAAAGGGGTTTAATTCAAGGATTAGCTGGATTGAGTTTGCATGAAACATGTGTAACACAAGGAACCTTGTTTGGAAGTATCATTAGTTTATATACGCAATTGTCGACTATGGTTGCCTACAGTTTGTTTCCTTGTAAATTGTAACTCATGATAAAACAAGTTTCCGTGTTCAAGCTTAAGTAGTTTTTCTTTTCTTTGCAGCTCCAAGGGCCATGGAAAAATCCAGGAGCAGGAGCTAGTCGGTGTTGGAAGTGTTGACTGTGTTTTGTCTACTATACTGAAGTTGCTGGATATGAGAAAGGTGTGGAAAGAAAACTATGGTATAAACGGCCGAATGCCGGGTTTTGATGGTTAACTGCTATTAAAGATATTGTCTATGATCACAAGTCCCAGAATAGTGTCTTGGTCTTTTATTTGTGTTACATTTGTTTCACTATAATTCCTTGTGAAGCTACCTTTAATATTAGTAATTGTGGAGTCTGTAATCTTTATAGGAACCTGTTTGTTTGGATAAGCTGAATGTATGTTATAATCAATGTATTGTTGTTCTCGATGATATGCTATTCTTAGTTTCGTGCCTACCTCATTAAATCAAATGATTCATTGGGGACCCCAGTTAAAATTGAATGAATTTCATTGAGTTTTACTTATTGGTCTGAATTTTTTAATAAATTTGAGTGTTGGTTATTGTGTTAGCGCTGTGGACCCATGGATATTGAACACTTTACAGGTATACAAGAGTTGAGCCAGTCTTAGTGGGGAGCCGAATTAATATAAAATTCCTTTTTTCTCGTTTCGTTATTGCTTTAACTAACATTTGTGTTTCAAAGAAACTTTTGTTTATGTGGAAGTTTTTGGATAGAAAATTTATTAAAAGCTATGGTCAATTCTCCTTAGCTTGTTAATATGTATCGACTTGATGAATGTTCATATTTTGAAAGATTTATGAATGGTTTTTAAGCACAATCCAATTATTTTAGTATTTTTTTTGTATTCAACAACTTGCTCCATTGAGATAAAAAAGTAAGGGAGATGGTTGGATCTGTTCATTAAATATAGGTTAATCTCATATTTATCTCCCATCAAAAGGAGGATTATTGTCTTAGGATTTCAACTGTGGATTTTATTTATTTATTTATATAGACCATAAGTCTACAAATTAGGAATAACAAAGTCTCACAAGTTAGTAACTTGCTAGGTATTTATAGTTCATTGACAGTTAAAAAAATATTACTCTAATTTTTTTTTTAAATATTACTTTTTGTATTATAAAGTTATATCACTATCTATTTATTTATTTATTTTAATTGAATTATTATATTCTTAGTACAGTAGTTAAATAAATTTAACGATGGTGACAAATCGATGACTCATTATTCTGAAAATTTATCGATCACCTCCATTTGTGAGACAGACACAAAAGTATGATAAGAAATTTGGTAAAATCGAAATTGATAACCTCAATTCGGTTACTTGAAAGTCCTCGTCAGCATTTATGTACACACTATGCATCTCCTTATAACACCTAACATTGTATCTTCATGTTACCTCAACACGTAATCTATATCTACTCATTTACCAATTAACTTCTTACAAATAACATTTATTTTTATCTCCGACACATTACAAAAGTTTCAGACATTATAAATAAAAAACAAAACCGACAGACAGACAAAATCGGTGAGATTTGTTTGATTAAGTTTTTATGTTTGTTAGTAAAATGCTGACAACAACGTAATTAATTTGTACAAAAATGGTGTCAAAAAAGGATATTTAAACTTAAATCAATATATGAAATTAATAGTTAAATTATGTGGTCTACTCAATTTATTATATATTGGGTTTTTTAACACGGTCTCCAACTTATTCATAGAAGAAATGGATACAATATGGTCCCCCACTGTTAGTGGATGGACATATTAATTCTTGTTTGAATTTCATGAAATAATACAAATATTTAATGTTATTATAACAAATAATTAATAGTTATAAATTAAGCTTCAATTATCGATTATAATAAAATAATTTAAGATATAATGGGAATAATTTTTCTAATTAGAAATATTAATTAATTAGTTAAAAATGTCTTTATGATTAAGTATGTTTAATATATATATATATATATATATATAATAAAAAAATATTGGTGAAATATGTGTTTGAAATATTGCATTATGAATTGCATAATTTGAAATATTATTCTGATTCGAAACTAACACTACAATAAAATCATGAAATAGAAACTAATTTTTAGAGACCAAAATAATTAGTTGCAATAGTAATTAAATTAGAGATCATTTTAAAAACTAAAAAAAAATTGATTTCTAAATTAATTTCTATTATTGTTAAATAGTTTTTAAATTGATATTTAATTAGCAACCAAAGTTTTAGAGACCAAATTTAAAAACTAAATAATTGGTAGTTAAAACCTTGATCTCTAATTAGATACCAATTTAAAAACTATTTAACATTAATAGAAATTAATTTAGAAATCATTTTTTTTCTTCTAAAATGGTCTCTAATTTATTTATTATTGCAACTAATTATTTTATCTCTAAAAATTAGTAAGTTATGTGTTATATAATTTAAAACATGATTCTTTCACATTGAAACTTATGGATTATATAATTCTCAATCTAAAACATAAGTATTTAAGGGTATCACTGTCACCACTACGACAACAACCACCGTCACCACTATCACCTTCAATCCACACACCTTTCACTCAACAACAAATTAAAACATTGTATTTTTACTAAAGGATAATTTAGGAATTTGAAAATTTATGGGGTGACTGAAGAAGTGATAGAATCACAAGATGATGAGGGATGCAAGACATTTGAAGTTAATTTTTAATTTCATTAAAAGTAAATTAGATTTTTCACCAACAGTATAAAGGTCCAGATATAAAGTATGGAGATAGATAAGAACATCCACAAAATTGTGGCAGGATATGTTAGTTAAAGTGTCTATAATCCAATCTATCCCTATTTATTAAAATATCTGCTATCCATTCTTATTTATTTATTTAGGAATCAACTATGTGACAAAATAACTTGTATTCTCTCTTATATAAATGTCTTTAATAAATAAATATACATATATATATATATATTTATATTTATTGTTAGGGAATTAATTCTTCAACACTTAATGTGACTGCTTCTTAGTTTCATTCAACTGTTTTATTTTTTTAAACATTATTCTACCCAAACTTAGGGTTGATTTGAATACAGTTTTCTATAAGCTCATTTTGAGAGAGAAAAATAAAAAGGAAATTTGAATTAACTTTTTTTAATTAAAATTAATTTATGTGTTAGTTTGCTTAATTTTTTTAATACCATCATTTTTTATTTATTTATAGGAGTTGATGTAGGTGGATCACCTTTAGTAATATGCTTGCAAGATTTTTTTTCCAAGCTTACTCCAACACCTTAAAAGGGACTGTTTCTTCCTGCACTACCATATCTTTCTCTGCCACCTCCATACACAACATGAAAATACATTTTTATCCTTCTTATGTCATCCTATATAGTAGTTTCTGGATTATGTAATCCGAAAACTCATTTGAAAAAAGACTTCCGGATTACATAATCCAGAAGCTAAATAAGACTTTTGGATTATGTAATCCGGAAATTAATCATGCATATGAAAAAAGGCTTTCAGATTATGTAATCTGGAAGCTAATTACAAATTTAAAAATATATGGAGGTGAGAGAAGAAGGTTTGGAGGTGCAGGAAGAAACAGTCCTTAAAAGGCTTAAGGAAGAAAAAGATACTTCTTCCTCCTTCCTATGTTCAATTGGGCTGAGTAAGCACACTTTTAGATCTCTATAGTAATGACTACAAATAAACATCTTCCTCTTTAGCACCTTCATTTCTCTCCATGTTTTTACAAGTCATTCATCATCTCTCCTCCTATTGAGAACCAAATTATCCCTCTAAAAATAACATAACTAGCAAACTCAACCTAACTAATTTTACCTTCTTTGTTTTAGAATAGTTATGACAATAAAAAAAACTCCACCATTTTCTCCCTTCTAAATTTGCTCTAGGGTCATTCTATCTTGGAAAAATAAGTAATTTTTTTAATAATATGGTGAAACTGAAAGTCTTGACACATATCATGGTTGTGAGAACCTCTCATACTTGTGACACTCATCGTAACCCATTACCATTGTGGTGTGAAATTTTTAACCATTAGAAAAACCATTGTTTGAATCGTTATTCCTTAAAGTTTTTCCATCATTATTTCCAATCTTAAAATTCTTGTATTCTTATTCTAATGAGTGACTTTAATTATCATATTAAAAGAAAGATAAATAAGTAGACTAAATATAGTTTAAATACACTTTTCTTCCTCAGTCTTTCAAAACGTATTTTAAGGACAAAATCGTGATGAATCATTTTTTCTCCAAAACAGACAATATCTCATATGTGATGATTGAGCATAACAATGTTATCTCTCAGATTTAAGGTCGAATAAGAATGAAACTGAATATATTGAAAAAACTGAATATGGGGCATTTACTAGTGTTTGTTCAGGTGCTATTATGAGTATGGTCCTGGTATATATACTGAACACCTTTGAGCAACTAGTGATTTGATGCACTGCTACCTCATCATAGGATTTCATTAAGCAGATTTTGATGCATTGCATTGTATCTATTCATAATGAAGTTGAGCAAAATGTGCTACTTTAGACTTGTCATTATAAATATTGAACTTTATGGTTGTCAATGTGCTATCAGAACTTTCGATGATTATTATTTGGTTAAGCATTGTTAGTGATGCACGGTGGATTCGTGCATTCGAATTATTCCAGGACTAGTGCAGGATTGATTGTTAACCAAAAGCATATAATAATAATGATAAAGATACATTGATGGTGGTTTGCTGTTTCTTGTAGCTAGGTTCAATAGTGCTTATTTCAATTTAATTAAGGTAAAATAACATATGATGATGTTGCGTCTGGAGGAAACACAACCTTTGCATAAGCATAGCTTTTGATGCTAGTGCGTGCATCTTTTCAATATTAAAATATAGAATCGCTTCCAAAATGGTATATATTATACAACAAGAAGTTTGTGTTATAATTGGTTAAAGACCGTTTCTTCTTTTCAAATAGATTATGGGGTGGACTTACTAACAGAAGATCTTATTGGTCCTTTCATTTATTCAAAAGCACCACAGTTTAACAACAGTCATTCCTTTCACTCTGCAAAATTACAAATGGCCCTCTTGTTTGAAATGGCTGTGGCTGGTTTCTATACAACAAATACACTAACACGAACACTGCTACGACAAGATACACTAACACGAACACAGATACACTAACACAAACACGGATACGGATACGACAAGTAATGAATAATTTGAAGTAAAATATGATTTCTTCCACTGTTCGAGCTATTTAAAGTCACTGAAATATGGTTTCAACCTTAGTATTATGGACAGGTTTTGGTCTTGAGAAATTGAGTAGCTACGATTGAATAGAATCAGATAAATATGTGATGTGTATGATTCTAACAATTAAATTTTAATGTGTATGACAGAAATCATCATTAAATGTTTAACATGTTGAGTCTGAGTGCATGTGATAAAGCACAGAGTAAGTCCATTTACTTAACAGAAGAATTAAACCTGTTTGGTGGCCTCATCATCAATCTCTTTCAACCTATAGACTCTAGAGTCTTCCAATTTTTGTCACAGTTGAAGTACTAGTGAAGGAAAGAACAAACAGATCAGCACTGGAAGCTGAAGCTTTTAGAATTTTCCCTCGTTTCTTGACAAGGATTTGCTCTGACACGGTGCTCAGAACATTTCTTTGGACGATAATTTGACAACGCTAATCAAGAGGACAAAAAAAATCCTCCAAACTTTGTTCTTGAGATTTTTACCAAACATTTATATCACATTATTTCGTATGTCAATATAATCTCACATCGCTCGATAGTCGTCGAGATAAAGAATAATTGATATACTTTTTTTTCTTTTTTAATCCATAAATCTCGAATACAATAGTTCACTCTAACAATGTTATCTCTCAAACTTGAATTTAAAACAGTAATAAAAATTGAAACCACACAGAGCATACCCATGATTCACGTGTACTAAGTTGCCACATTGCCCATTGGAAAACCATAAACACCAACCGTGGATTAAGCTAAGGCTACCAATCTTTCTGTGAACTATCTTTCGTGTTGTCAAACAATGAGTCCACGCGTTTCTTCTGAAACCACGCCATTAGGGAATGTCATGTTTTGGTAGTCAATGTCAGTGGTGAAACATTGTGGTACTGGGTGTCACTGTCTCAAATTAAAGGCCCTTCATATCCTTAATTGTCTTGCTTTCTGAAAAGCATGTCACCAGAACATTCTGTGTGCATATATCGTTTTGCTGTGCCACAATTTATTGAGATTGAACCAGATGTGGTACACTCTGATGGCCAAAACTGTCCCATGCTTACACCTACTTCTAGCATATGATTGCCTTAGAAATGTTGTAATAGTGGTGATGAAGACTAAAAGCTACTCCTTAGGACCAATGCTTCATTCTTTTATCTCCTCATTCATGAAACACTTGATTTTGTTTACATGTAAAAATACAACTCATTCACTACTTATTTAACTGAGTTAAGAACAACTCATTCTACTCTGCTGCTATGTGAGAGACATGTAGTTTCCTATAAATTACAATGCATGGTGTAGTGTACATGCACTGAAATGTTTTATTCATTCATGTTTGGTTGGTAGTAATCGTAGCATTTATGGGGCAAGACATGTGTCCTAATTATTGTAGATCCACAATCACCATTCACCAACCTTGAAAAACCTTTTCATTCTGCATAATATAGAATCAAATGGTTGGCCCTCACTACGCCACATTTGTGGAATTAATTATTCCTGCAATTTTATCAAGCTTGTCGTCTATGGTAAGTGTTTTTGTATGGCCAGAAAGATATTTTCTCCTTTAATCTATTTGTCTTGCAACCCTGGATTATGATATTGGTCGAGAAAAAGGAGGTACTGGTAAAATATTATTTGATCTTAATTTAGTATTTGTAAATCAAAACAATAAATATTGTCAAAAAACGTATTTTTCATCGACATTAGTATATTTATCGGTGACATTCATTTATTTATAAAGGTAAGTGAGAGCAGGGATTATGTTAGACTTTGATTATCATAATTTTTAGATTAATCTTATTTAATTATGATATTGCATATTAATACAAATATTAATTGATTTTTAATCATTATTTAAACTTATATTAGTTGTTTTAGGTTTTGACATGATATCCATCTTAATATAATTTTGGATAATCATCTCTATTATAAAATAGAACAGAGATGAACAAAAGAGTAAAATAAAGACAAATGAGATGAGTATGAATGTCTCTAATATTATTTTGTTGAGATCAAAACAAATAGTTTAAATATATACGAACAGTACACTCATTCTAGGTCTAACTAAAGAGATAAATAATCAATCAAATAAATACTAGAATCATAAAAGACAAAACTAAAGGTTATTCATCTCTATAAAGAGAAACAACTACTAATTAAAAAAAAAATTAATATTAAGATCATTCTATAACTCTGGTATCCATATCCTTTAATAATCTGGGTCATATATGGTACACAATACACTAAGGTTAAGTCTTGAGAATAAGTGTTTAAAGATGGGAAGAATCCAGAGAACACAATATATTATATGTATAGTATAGTTATATGTATATATTTGTTGGCAGTTTGTAGGAATATCTCAATTTCTAACCATACGTCCATCCATACAATGGAAACACAATAAATGTTTAGGGAAAAAGATATTTTTCATGTTTGTGATTTTAGTTTTTATATTTGCAATTTTTTTCTCACGATTTAAAACTAATAATAATCTTGTTGTAATTCTCAAATTTTTTTTTTCTTTTAATTCAATTTCAACCCTGAACCTAAAATTTTCATTTAAGGTGTAACAAGAAATAATTTAATTAATTAAATTGTAAAATAAAATAAAATAAAATAAATGTTACAAAATTGAGAATTAAAAAATTATAAATGTTCTAAAATAGGAATATGAAAATTGCTAAAAAAAGAAAATAAAAAATTTAAACAAATCATTGCTAGAAAAAAAATCATGAATTGTTTTGGACTTTTCACATTAATTAATTGTAAAGACCGTATAGATTTCACTGTAGTTAAATTTTCTCAACATTAATCAATGTAAGAAATAGTTATATAACATTGGTTATGCACTTAACTTATATCATATGGTCATGCTTTAACCAAAAAAAAAAAAAGTTGTGAGAAAGGTCATTTCATTGCTTAACAAAAATCTTCAAGATGTTACTTCAACAACAAATTTCTTCCGTTTCCTTTGTTAACGAATTCAAGACATATCACTTTTGTTTCATTTCACTAAGTAAAGAACACAGATGACTGGTGTTGTTATAGCCATTCAAAATCACGAATTATCATTATATCTTAAATCCACAAACTTAAATATTAATGAATCAAATTAACTTCAAATATCTAAAAATCTAACTTACACCCTAATAACAACCTCAAAAATGACTTATTAACCTTAATTTATGAATTTATGTGCTTTAATTTAAGATGGCCTATTAATCTTAAAATGACTTATCAGTCTTAATTTATTAATTTATGTGCTAATTGGTCTATTAATCTCAAAGTGACCTGATGTGACTTCTCAATCATGATAAGTTATTAGCTTAAATACTTTGATTTAACTATATTAACATGTTTTGATGAACTTTTGCTTCAATTCGTTCACATTAATCTAGTGTTATTTCATAAACCTATGTGATTACAAGCCCAGGTATCCTCTGATAAGCTTATGTATCATGTACATAGAAGTGATGTTTAGTTTTCTTAACATAAGGTAGTTTTGAAACATCACAATGTTTTAAAATGGTTTTTATCTCTTTGTTTCTATAGTTTAGAATAAACTAGTCAATTATGACTTGATGCTATCTTAATAAACTTTTAAGGTTTAATTTGTCAAAAATTATAATATATTTAGATTTTTCATCTTAAAAGACTTGAATTTGAGGTTGTGTATTGTTAGTTAGTTTGATATTTTATTAAAATAGAAGGTAACTGATATAACGAGTCAGTTCTAAGAACTACTAACATTAAGAGGGATCCAATAAAACTATTTAAAATTCCATTAAAATTATGCAAATATCCAAAAATATTTATGGGTAAACTTAAAATTAGTTAAGGAAAACATAAACTTTAAAGATTAAATAATAGTCTTTAAGATATGAAAAATAAAAAAATAACTAATTAAAACTTATAAAATATATTTCTCTCAATAAACAAACAAATTCTCAAAATGTGTTTTCGAGAAGTCCTATAATTCATGAATATTTTAGTAGAATAATACTTGTCATACAAAACAAAAATGATATTATGTTATTTAGATTACGCTTAATGATAATAAACCGTTAAAATTAAAACTTAATCAAAATTAACTCACCTTTATTTCTTCTATTAGTACGTTTTAGATAAAGACTAAACCAATCCAAAATATTTTTTTTAATTAATAATATGGATATTAAAAAATATCAAATACAATACACACTTCAATTGAGCAGTTATGGTTCCCTTAACTAAATGGTGCACATTTGGATTAAAATTTTGCAAAATAAGTTTGAATTAAACATAAAAATGAGTGTATTATGATGTGATATGTTAAAATGTTCCAATATATTTTATTCAGAACATTTTGATATGAAATTTTTTTGGAATATAAATAAAAAAATCTTTTACTTGATGTTGTTGTTTATTAAACACTGAAAAACGAACTTTCGAAAACAACACATATATTGACTAAAACTTTAATTTAGTATTAAATGTAGATGGAAACATCATTTTTTAAAGTAGTCAAACATAATAAAAACCTTTAAAGATACATTTAGTGATTAATTCTTTCTTTTACGTACTCTATTTCTTTTGTTTTTCTTTAATTTATTCAAAATTGATTTTATAAATTCAATTTCATTATTCGAAATTAGTTTTACAAACACACGTTAGATACACACGCATAGGTCTTGTTGTTCGTCGTATATGCATCAATCTCTTTCCATGGCTTCTACTTTTTGTCTCTTCTTTCCTTTGCTTGATGATAAAAATAATTTTACACTTTGGTCAAGAATATTCATTTTTTACATAGTGCTTTATGAACACTGTTTAAAGACTAAAAGAAAAAAAATACTATTATACCTATGACAACTTTCAATATCTCTTACTTCTTACTAAAATTTCATATTATTATTTTCTTAAAGAAGTTGATTGTTGGAGATCTCACATCGACTAGAGATTAGAGTCTTTCATAGTATATAAATGGGTGCAAACCTTACCTCATCGAGCCGGTTTTATGGGGTTGATTTAGGCTTAAAGTCCACTTCTTAATATGGTATTAGAGCCATTTTCGAGTCTATTCTATGAGTGTTTGTGTTGGGCCTATCGTGCCACCCGCTATCGGACCACCCAAAATATATAGTCCCACGCACGAGTTGGCAATCTTGACGTGAGGGGTGTGTTGGAGATCCCACATGCAAACCTCAACTCTATGAGCCGGTTTTATGGGGTTAAGTTAGGCTAAAATCCACTTCGTAATACTGATTGGTAAAACTATTTTCATCTATCCACTCAGAAAGACAGGTGACAAAATTTAAAAATATAATAAAATATTTGTTTATAATAAGTTATTCCTAATTTCTTAGTTTACTTTCTCTCTCATTTATAATAACCATAGCTAAATTTTGTAACCATAACTAAATTACAGTTTAAGGATTAATTGAATGATGACTGCATAAATTAAGAACATGTTAGGAGATGTGAAAGTGGGATATTTGATTCATCAATCAATGTTGCACCGCAATAAAGGCCATTGAAATTTGGAGCTTTTTATGTTAAATTATTATAAAGTTTGAAAATTAGAAAAGAATAAAAAAATTGGTGTGAGGGATTATAGCTTTGTTGAAAAAGGAAAAGTGAGAGAGATTAAGGGAAAAGGGATGAATGAGAGCAACCCATGTGCGTTGTGAGCGAAAACAGAGAAGAAGATAGGTTTTTGCCACCTCTTCAATCCTTCTTAATCTCATGCACTCTTCTTTATAACATGGAATTGCAAGGTTGGGGGTGTTGACTTGAATCAACATATATACTCAACTTCACTTTTTTGGTTACCACATTAATTAATTTTCAAGCAACCCTCTTTAGTGGATAATTAGCATACTTTGGTGCTGATTTTATTGTTTTTAAATTCTCTCTGTAAAAGATTTGCATGGGCTTTAAAGAAACTCATGCTTTTAAAGTATAAGAAAGCACTTTGAATGATACTGTTTCAGTTTAAGTTTACATTCTTATGTTCAAAAAGTTTTATTATTTCAAACCAAATTGTTTTTCATAAAAACGTTACCAAAAATTAACTAGAAAGTTCATGGTGGGGATAGACTTGTATACTATTCCTTTTGCTGTGTTCTTTCTCTCGACAGTTTTAATATATTTACATATAATAGGGGTTTTAATTTTCTAAAACCTAAAATTTCACAAATAAATTTGTTATTCACAGGGAGTGTATAAAACTTGCGTTGTGTAGTAAAAACCATGATTCTCTTAACAACATCTCTCCAATGCAAACCAAGCAGAAGTAACTTGACAAAACTCTACCAAGTGTTTGTGTTTGTTCTCCTTTTCATGCACTACAGCTTATGAGATCTAAATTTAGTTGACTAATAAGTTTCTGAAATATAGACTATCAACTTCAAGATAAATCTGAACCGCAGAGATAAAAACCTAGAAAATAGAAAATAGACTTGGTAGATAAAAGCATAGAAAATAGATTTAGTACTAGTCGTGTCTGTACAACAACTAGAAGTTTCAATATCCGGTCAGATCGATTAAAATGATCAAATTCATTATATCTAAATAGAGGATTGACAAAATTAATCAATGATTAAACATTAAGTAATATATTTTTAATCATATTTCAAAGTCTTAATCCCGTCTAATAACAAAAGACCTATGATAATCATATAAATAGATACAAATTTTGAGAATAAGGTTCGTTATCATTCAAGTACTAATAACACCGAATACCAAATATCTTTACCTGAAAACCAGAATACCATTGAATACCATTTGTAAGTATCATCCGAACATTTGAGGTTAGAATTTACAATAACAAATAAGTGAAAAGAGAATAAAAAATCATTTCGAAAATAAGGGAGGAGGATAAAACGACCGAAAAGAAAAACCAGCATTCTTGATGCCGTTAAAGAATTGATTCTATTATAGATTTTCAACAGAAAGAAATGATAAAATAAAAAGAAAGATTGATTTGAGTAGGGTGGTATATAGATAAGATAAAAAATGAAAAGTAAAAAGAAATAGAAGAGAAGTTGGGATGATATTTTGAACGTGGAAATTGAGATGGAAAGGGGTTGGGAAGAGAAAAGAGAAATATTTAATTATAAATAGATTGGTGGGGAAGGAAAGGAAGAGAAGAGGAAGGATAAAGAGTGGTGTGCTCCTGGGTCTACTCACTTTTCTCTTCCCTTTCTATTTCCTTCTCTTCTGTTCTGTTGTGAGAGAATGGTTTCTGGATGGAGAAGGAGGTTTCACACTTCCAACAACAATTACGATTATTACGAGAACAAAATCACTTCCACTTTCTCACTCTTCTCCAATCCTTCATCAATTCCACACTCAGAGTCTCGCCCCACCCTCCGTTGCCGAACCAATTCACCACTCTCCAAACACCAATGCAAAGTAATTCATCAACCCACACTCTGCTCTACGCTCTCTATTCATTCTCAATTTTCTTCTAACCCTTTTTTTCTGATTTCTCTCTGCAGACTTCATGTGGAATCTGCGCACACACTGTCAAAAGCGGCCAAGGACAAGCAATTTTCACTGCGGAGTGCTCTCACGTCTTTCACTTCCCATGCATAGCAGCTCACGTCAAAAAACACCGAATCCACACCTGCCCCGTCTGCAACGCTAACTGGAAACAACTTCAAACTGCAGATCAAAACAAACCACACCAAATCAAAACGCCCAAGTCGTTTAAGCTTCCCAGCTACAGCGACGACGAGCCACTCATGTCACCAACTTCGCTCTCGCGTTTCAACCCCATACCTGAATCCAATGAGAACGACGACGACGAGGAAGAAGAAGAGGAGGAAACACAAAACCACGAACAAGAAACCTTTCATGTGTCCTCATCGCTCAAAACCAGAACGATCGACGCCAGCTTCGCTCCAGAGGCTGCGATTGTGGCATCCAATCGGACCTCCGAGACGTATGTAGCGCTGTTCAAGGTGATGGCTACGCCGCGCAACGCGGCGGCGAGTCGACCGCCGGTGGACCTCGTCACGGTGCTCGACGTCGGAAACACTGTCTCCGGTAAAGAGCTTCAGATGCTGAAACGTTCGATGCAAGTCGTGATCTCCTCGCTCGGCTCCGCCGACCGTCTCTCCATAGTCGCATTCTCTGGTGGCTCCAAAAGGCTGTTTCCGCTGCGGAGGATGACAGGCCGCGGTCAGACGGCGGCGCGGCGAATCGTCGACGCGCTTGAGGCCGTCGAGCTCCAGCGCGACGGAACGCCGGCGAGAAATGACGCGCTGAAGAAAGCGGCGAAGGTTCTGGAAGATCGACGGCAGAAGAACACCGTTGCCAAAATTATTCTCCTCACAAACGGCCACGAGGATCAGCGGTTATCCTCCACGCGCTTCGCTGTGCGTTCCCTCAGATACTCTCATGAAGGCGCGTGTTTCGACGCGCAACATGACTCTGATTTAGCGACACGCGTTGGGAATTTCTTGAGCGTGGTGGCAGAGGACTTCAAACTTGAATTAAAACTAGCGTCTCGCTCGGCCCCGGCTGAAATCGCCGCCGTATACTCCGTGACCAAGGGTTGCACCGATGCTTTCTCGCCGGGTTCCGTCGCTCTAGGCGATCTCTACGCCGCGGAGGAGAGAGAACTGCTGGTGGAGTTGAAAGTGCCAGCTGGCACAGCTTCTCGCGGGTCCCACCATCGTTTTATATCCGTACGATGTTCCCACCTTGACCCCTTCACTCAAGAGCGTGTTAATTCCAAGGAGCGTGAGTTAATCGTTCCACGACCCCACACTGTTCGATCGTGCGATCGCAGGATCGAACGGTTGAGGCGTTGCCACGTGAGTGCTCGCGCCGTAGCCGAGTCGAGACGGTTGGTGGCTCACAATGATGTGTCTGGCGCGCTTCATTTGCTATCATCAGCTGGAGCCTCTCTGAGCCGCGAACAGAATGATGAGTGTTTAAGCTGGCTGGAAGCCGAACAAGCCGAGTTGAGAAGCCAAAAGTTAAGAATTGGTAGTAATTTGGAGGAAAAAGAGGAGCCGCTTACGCCGATGTCGGCTTGGAGAGTAGCTGAGAGACTGGCTAAAGTCGCTATTATGAGAAAGTCCATGAACAGAGTCAGTGACTTACATGGCTTCGAGGATGCCAGATTTTAATTCTTTTTTTATTATTTTTCTACTTTGTAAAGGCAAAAATAAAATGAACTGTCAATAAAAAATACTATTTTCCTATTTATGCATGGTTAAGAAAGTTAGAAATGCTCTTTTCATAAAGTAATATTTACAGCATTAATCATTAATCTTTCCACTTCTTTTTTTTTTTTTACTCATAAAAGGCCAACAATGTTTTATTTATATATATTTAGACTAGAACTTTCTTATTTATAAATTTTCATATTATTCTCAATTGTACAGTTAATTATATCTTACTCTAAATTATATAATCATTGATAGTTCAATATTGTATATTTTTAAGCTGCCAGTGTAAATGCGTATAAAAAGTGATATAAATTTTAAAAGAACGCTAAACCTAAATATGAGAATGGACGAAGTACATTTTTTTCAAAAAAGAAAAAATATATGGTGTTTTCGAACGGGGTTTGAAATAGAAGAATGATTGTTTTTTTTTCGGTCAGTTTATTTATCCTTCTTTTATCTTGAAATGGTTTTCAAGCTTTCTTTTTACTTCACTATTTCTGGTATTTGTGAACTTTAAGTTTAGATTGTACTTACAAAAGACACACCGACACGTTTAAGTGAGATTTCAGTATTCGGTTTTCAGTGCTATTAGTACTGAACGATGACGTACCTAACTTTTGAAATTTGTGTCTGTTTATATGATTCACTACAAGAAAAACGCAAATTATATACGGATTATTACATATGGATCAAAATCCGTATGTAAAATTAACATTACATACAAATTTTTACATACGGATTAAATTTCGTATGTAAACAGGTATTACATACAGATATAATTTGTATGTAATTACATACGGATTATCTCTATGTAACGCTTACCTACGACAGTTTTACATACGAATTTTTGTTTGTATGTAAACTTGTTTTATATACGGATTTTGGGTCTTACATACGAATTTTGGCTATATGTAATTCCAATTTTTCTTATAGTAATTATCATAGGTCTTTTGTTATTTGGGTTTTTTATTTTTGAATCATATTAGAATTTTGGATTATGATTAAAAGTGTATTATCTAATAACTATGAATTAGTATTATTAATTTTCTATTTAGACGTAATAATTTTAGTTGTGTGAGTGCCTTGACCGGATATTGAGTCTCCAAGAGTTTCATACAGATCGACCAGTACATGTGGGAAATGAAAAAATGGAGTCAAACAGTAGTTGACGGCTAGGGTCTTTCCTTGGTAGAAAAGGAAGGGATTCTGATAGCCAAAAGATAGGAAATGGAATTATGAAATGAATTTTTAGATTTTGATTCTTAATTGAAGATGGCTTTATTGGGTTGGGTCTAATCTAATAAAGCAAAATGTGTAAAACTAGTGACAGGAAGCAAAGAGTTTTGTTTTGTATGTTGGCATGAGGTGTTTGTTATGAGGTGTTAGTTTTGTGGGTCTCATTTGATCAGACTCAGAGAAAGGACGATGTGAAGTACTTTGGAATTTTTTGGCATTACATGACATTGCTCTCTGAACTCTGAAATTGTTTTAAGAATGTAAGAATCTGAAAGCAATGGAAGTGAGATTTTTTTTGTGACACCTCAACTTGAATTTCCCCAAAGCCATGATCTTATCTTGTAGTGATTTTGGTTGGTGGTAGTTGTGTGTGGCGCACTAGGTAGTGGGGTTTTGCTTCCATGGTGCCAAACAATGGCTTCAAAAATGGTAAGTGATGGGAAGCAACTAAAATTATGATGAGAGAGAATATTAGGAGTCGTTTTCTATCGTCCTTACAAATTAAAAGTACAAGGCAATTGGGGGATAAGGTGCGTGCATCTTCTCTTCCTTCTTTTCATTTCCACATTCTTTTATGATAAAGTCTTGTTTCAAATATAATGAGATTCATGCAACTCTACCCTAACTTTTATTGGAAATGCTTATCTGGTTTTCGAGTTTCCTACTGTCACGTGTCACCTTTTTATCAACAATCTCTAATGCAAACAAATCTTAAGATGGTGCGTCAAATCATCCATGCCAATTTCCCATTCAATACCCAAATCATGTCGATGCTGCAAGTTTTGGGATCCAACACAACCCACTCTGGTCAATGCTCAAAACTAATAACAACAACAAATTAGTAAAAAATAATGTTTCAACTCTAAATTAGGGTATTCTCTCATTTGGAGTTTGGTATCTCCAATTTTATTTTTAAAATGGATCTGGATGAATTAGAAGAAAAAACACATAAATTGTCATTAATCTCGACTCTTGGATAATGTGAAAATGTATTAAGATGACCGAATGATCCCATGACTCGATCGAAATCTCGTCACTCAACCACTTTATCGTAATGAGAAGGTCATATAATGACCACGTGATCGACCGATCGATGACCACAAGTCATGGATTAGTCAATAAGGTTAGTACATGTTCATGAATTTGAATTGTAGTCACCTTAGAATTTAGTATGCTAAATCCAAAATTCATTATAGAGAGAGGGGAAGGCCATGTGATTTGGCTAAAAAGCTGCTTTAATGCGCTTCATTATTGGTCCCTCGGATTCTTAATATGAAATAGTAATCATTATATTCCAGCATATGTTACTTTTTACGCTTTATCTTCAACTATCATCAACCTACAAAAATTGCATTTCACCATCAACTTCCTTGTTTCTCTCCACCCCATAAAATCATCTATGCTATGTTGGAATATAAAAAATTTATAAAGATTTATTAGTGATGGGACGACTCTAATTGATAATTTTTTTAATTGATAAAATTGTAAAATATTACTATTTTTTATTTGTGGTTAAAATTGATTTAAAATAAAATATTATTATTTGTTTGTACTTGTGCCATTAAAATAATATTTATGCTACAATTTGTGAACTCAATTAAAGAAAATACAAATTATTTGGATAAATACAAATTATTGAAAATGAATTTTGATAAATTTAGAATAGAAATAATTGTAGAATTAAGTGAATTTGCAAATTTTGTAAAACTTAATAAAATAAATCAAAATTGGTATAAAAATTCAGTGTCTAATTAATATTAAACATAGAATAATACAATATAATATCATGGTAAAAGATAACTAAATCACAATAATTAGGAATAAAAAATTATGTAATGACGTTTGATTAAATAAGTATTCCCACGCCATTCCTGACCCAGTTGAAAAAAAAAACTACAAATTATCTAACACTTCCACTACATTTAAAAATGTATAAAAATTTTCACAAAATAAAATCAAAATGAAAATCAAATTAATATTTTTAATATTATTATTATAATTTTATGAATTTATTTTGATTGTTATTATTATTTATAATTTCGTTATTTTTATTATTTTAATTAGTATTTATTATTTTATTATTGTTTTTACACATTATTATATTTTTATTATTATTCTTACTATTTTATTATTATTAATATTATTACTAATTTTTATTATTAACTTTTCCATGATTATTATATAAATTTATATATTATTATTATATATGATTATAATATATGTATAATATATAATATAATTAAATATTTTTTATATATAAAATCAATGATCTTTTCTTCACATTCCATTAGAGTATTTTAGTAATTATGTGTTTTTAATATAATATTAAGAATTAAATTACAAATCAAATTTCTGTCATGTCATGTAAAATCAAAACTAAAATCATGAGTCAACCAGATAAAAGTTGAAGATGAATAATGTGATTATATGAACAAAAGTACAATGTAGCAATGAAAAAGAAAAAGAAAATAAAATAAATAAATTTGTCTTAGGCCTAGTTTAGTTGGTTTTCTTCCATTCAACTCAAATAAGTAGAAACAAGTGTATAATCCACATTCCTCCTTGTACCTTTTGAATAATCGAATAACCATTAGTTAAGCTAAAAAAAATCACTGAATAAAAATCAAATTTAGATAAAAAAATAATTAATTGTTATAGTGATTAAATTAGAAATTATTTTAAAGATTAAAAAAATTATTAATTTCTAAATTAGTTTCAATTATAGATAAATAGTTTTTAAATTATTATCTAATTAGTTACCAAGTTTTTTCTACCAAATTTAGAATCTAAATTTTGTAGTATCTAAATTGATCTCTAATTTAATAAATATAACAACTAATTATTTTTTATATTAAAATTGATTTTTATTTAATAATTTTTTTTAGTTTTATGCAAAATCAAACACAAAAGTAGTGTCTAGTTTATTGATGCTAAAATGTGAGTGAGGTTCATGTGAAGGACTTGCTTAACATCTTCATTATTGTTGTGATTGTAGGCTACTATTGTAGTCCTTTAAATATCTCATTGGGAATTTGAAAAACAAAAGGTAGGAAGTGAGTGAGAAGAATAGTTGTTGGGTGAATGATGAAGTGAGAATAATTTGTTGAAAGATGGAAGAAGAGAGAAAGGGTGTTTAGCAAGATATGAAGGGTTGATTCATGTCAAAGAGAGAAAAGGTATTGACAATGAAAGTTTATGTTTTGGTTGGTCCCTTCCCTTTGGACCCCTTTCCCTTCACTTTTGGGACTACACTCACCATTTTCTTAATTTACTCATAATATTTCCTTCCTTACTTCTAAGCATAAATATTTTTGGTAAATCATAATATCTTTCTAATAATTACATAAAAACAAAAAATCAAAACCACTTCATCAAATTAACCATTTTCACATATATTAAAAAAATATACGTACATTTCTTTACATAATGAGATTGTTGATCACCACAAGATGACAAAAACTTTGTTTCCTTAACTCTTCCTTCTTCATTTTCTTTCTTATGAATAAAATCCAAAGAGCCTACATTCATGTTATAAAGTAAAGGGGACCTTATCTCACGTTAATCCCATTAAAATTGTTCTTCTCATCAAATACTTGTTATCATCAGACATTGTTTTTCTTTAACTCATTTACCATTTAATCTTTTATGGTAAGGATTAATAATAAATTAAGTTTATATATATATATATATATATATATTATTTATTTATGTGTATGAGTTGTTTTTACTTAAACATATAAGATTAAGTATATATTTTAAAATTTAATTACTTAATTAAGAAAATATAGATATTTTCAGAGGAGGAATAAAGTAGACAACTTTGATAGAAGAGGGGCTGAAAAAGAGATCATGCACATCAATGAGAAATGCGTAAAAAAAAGAAAGTTTCTAATTCTGGAAATAAATAAAGAAATTTTTTTACGTAGTTTTTTATTTTTATTATAATTATTGGAAAAGTCTTCTTTTTATGTAGTTTATTACTTTTATTATAATTGTAAGGAAAGTCTTTTATACAATTTATTATTTTTATTATAATCGTAGTGGAAAGTCTTTTATAAAGTTTATTATAATTGAAGGGTAGTCTTTATGTAGTTTATTATTTTCATTATAACTTGTAAAGGAAGTTTTTATGTAGTTAATTTTGGTTATAATTGTTTTTTTTATTATTGTTATAAATTAGAGATAAAGAATTAAGAATCTTAACAAGGAAGAATTTCATTTTTTATTAATTTTTTTTTTAAAATGTGACCCTAACGTTATTTCATAAGAATACAAAATTTTCATTCACAAAATTAATTTTAATTTCATTATGATGCGAACTTATATTTCAACAAATCAATTGTTCAAATTCAATTTTTATAAATCATCATAAAAAGTATTGGTATAGAAAATATTGGTATCGATCATAAAAAAAATAATATTGATATTGAAGTCATGAACTCTAAACCTGAACCCTAAATCTTAAATCATAAACTCTAATCCATAATCCTTAAACCCTAAACATTAATCCTCTATTATCAAAATTAAAAGAGTATTTATCAACATCAATGTGAAAAAAATCTACTCACTACTTTTAGTTGCTAGTATTCTTTTATCTCTTTAGGTTCTACACAATAATCTTATATAAAAGATTACTGAACCAAGAGCATTATTTGTTCAATTAAGTTTCTCTATACTTTCATCAAGAATTCAAGTTGCAAAACAGAATCAACTCAAAGGATATAAACTAATTATAGTGTATACTGTTGTCTATTAAACAATTAGAGTATTTACAAAATTTGCTTATGAGGTGGCTTGTTCGATCTCTTGAATCTATAGATTTTCTTCTTCTGCAACTTCCTCCTATATTTCTTGAGATATGTTCAACATTACTTTCCTTCGTTGGTTCAAATGATTGCTGGTGATTATTAATCAATGAAGGACTTGCTGGACATACCCAAATAAAAAAGAATTTCTATTTACAACAAATTTATAAAATACAGACATCACAACAAGGCATGGGCTTTTTGCATGCGCCATATACGATTGCACCTATGCTAACACATGATTCAGTTTATACAAGAGTTTCATACAAACCCATCAACATCAGAAATATAGCTGCCTGCATTGACTTGCATCAATATCAAAGGGGCAATATGGGCACTTGAACACTTTTGTGCTATTCTTTGACATCTTCAAGATAGACTGCTTACAGAGGACATGGCCACAGGCCATTAACATCGGAGGGTTATCCTCGGTTGCTTGTTCCTTTGAGACAGGACAAACAAAAATAGAATGAAACTGGAACTCGCTGTCCAATTCAACTGGCACTGGTAACTGGTTCATAGACTGCCATTCATGCTTCTTCCCTGCCATGACATTCATAAATTTGAGGAGAGCTGGCAAAACCTGGACGCCTGCTGCTACGGTTACACTCAAGGGGCTATTGTAGGACTGTCCCAGAAGATTGCAGAACTGCATCTTAAGTTCCTCAGCCAACTTATCCCAGTTAGATGGTGATAGTAACGCATGGTAAGGAGATCGATCAAGCTTTCCAGTCCATAGAAGACAGCCCATAAGCTTCTGAATCTCAGTCATGTGACTGGAAGCAAAAGGAGAAAGGTGTGTTCGAGCATAAGTAAGGGCTTCCTCTCTACTTCCATTTTGAAGCACTTTTACAAATTGCATCGTGTGAAGTTTCAACACAATATCAGATCCATTTTGAGCAAGTTTGTCACAAATAGAGGCAGCCCAGTTGAGGGCTGGCTCTAGGTTATGATTCTGCATGGCTTCAAGTATTCGATACATTTCCAGGAATGGGGATTTCATAATGGCAGCAGATTCGGGCTCTCCAACCACATTCATGAAATTGTCCCCTATCTCAAAAAGACCTTGCCGGTAAAAATGGTTGGCAATTATTTGGTTTAATGTATGAATATCAATGTCGATATTTCTGTAAGCCTTGGATATATCAGGGTTGAAATATTTTTCAAGAAGTTTTCCATACTTGTTGAGTGCTACATTTAGTTCCTTCTGTGTACCTTCCATTTGAGTAAGTGGAGCAGCTTTAAGTAAACTGGCCTTAAGCTCACCCAAGACAGTTTTGTAATCAAGTTCTCGGTCAGTGTTATTTACTGACTGCATTGTGTCTAAAACACTCTCAATTTCCTGTCTGATCTGATCGATCGCTTCTTGAGTCTTGGAACAAGATAACTTTTGCTTCTTAGTAACACGGTCAAAAGCCTCTTTTATAGTACTCAGCTCCATATTGAATATTAACTGTATCTACAACTTGTGATGCCTTAAATAAGATGTGAGAGTGTTAGGACAAACTTTTAGGAACAACCAAGCAAACTTCTGTACCACAATTTGTTATGCTTTTATTCCAACAAAAAAAAAAAACATAAAAACTTCAAATGATAGGGAGAGACAGGGAATAAAACGCAGGAGAACTAGGAATCCTCCCAAAACAGAATTACACTGCAATAAAGGAAAAAGCAAAGGAAAAACACACATTTACAGAAAAGAAATAAAAAATAAATGTTATAAGAATATGAACTACGGAACAAGTGTTTAAAGAAAGTCAGCCCATAAGTGCATTTTTTTTTCTGGTATGAGAAGAATGAATAATACTTTAGAGGTAAACAAATTATGTTATTAGAAAATTTGTTCAATTCAATCCAAATCATTGCCAAAGGAGCCATAATCAGAATAGATACCCACCCCCCCACCCCCCCAAAAGTATCCATACAAACAAATGAAACAATAACCGGAAAACACTGCCATCAACTAATTGAGAAGTTTATATCATATGATACCAGGCGTAAACCTCAAGACCAACAATTATTTTCTTCTAGAACAATCTTAAACTGTTTGCAGAGCTCCAAAGTAAGAAGCAAATTCAAGGAGCAAACAAAAAACATTCATATTAATAATCTTTACACACTCATACTGATTGAGACTTATCTTCTCAACTAAACGAATAATATATCTGCTAAAAACACAATGAAAGGCAATGGAGAACATAAATTTTGGTGCAAAAAATTAATTGACAACAACAATTTATGTATAAAATAAAATTAGAATTAGAATAAGCAAACCACCTACATATTCTTTTGATTTGGTCAGAACTCTAACAAGGCTTCAGAAAGAATAAGTTCCCAAAGATTAAATTATTATAAATACATTCTATTAGTCAAACAATTATAATTCGGGAGGAGGTTGTCTGCTTGCATTATCTTCAAGCATATACCTCTATCCTGAAAAAATAATATTCCAAGTCTGCATCATGTTTCACATTAACTTTTACTGTCTTACTCAACGCCAACCAAACGGTCTGGGACGAAAACAACAACAGAAAAAAAAAGAACTTATAGGACATAAAGTAAGCTCCACTAATATCCAAACATATCAGGATACATGTCCACTATAAATTGAAGAGAATCTATTGAAGATCCACAAGAAGCTGAATCAACAAACCTAATAAAATCCCTGACAAAATAGAGTTGAATTTGATTCCTTTCCCGTCACAGGACCCCCTAATGGAAGAAAATGGATGATACCAACCTCTCTACGTTCCATCATAATTCCCTAATTTGAAATCCAAGTTCAACTCAACACAGAGCATCGTTACCATTATTTACAATTTAATTTCCAGAATTCAAATCATGCCACATCAGCCCAAGCAATGAAAAATCCAGAAAGATATAAATTTAAAATATAAGATTTAACGAAGAAGAAGAAGAAGAAGAAAAGGAAGAAAAAATTGTGTACAGAATCGATAATAAGACAGAGCTTGAATAGTAAGTTTCACAAAGCATTAAAGCGTTTATCATTAATAGAGTGAACCATGTGGAAATTGATAGCAGTATTTATTTATCAAGATGAAGAAATAAAAATAAAAAAAGTGAGAGAGAAGATTAAGGTGAAGAGTTTCGCATACTGTAATTGGTGGAGAAGGGGGAAAAGAGAAGCTTACTGAAAATGGAGGTAACAGATCTGTGGATGTTGGTTAGGGCAAAGCGCAGAGAAGAGAGAGAAAGATGAGTTTTGTGCATCAGGATGGATAGTGTAAGAGGGAAAGGGTTACTTACGTGTCGTTGCTTCATCCAGCGAGTCACTGTGCAACCCACTTTACCTACCCAAGCCCACTTTTCCATTTTCACTACTTTTTGGCCCAATACCACGCACGTTACCACATTGGCCTCTTCATTCTGCACCCATCTTTTAAACCTGCAACCCCATGAGTATGAAATGGCAAATATACCTCCACTTCAATTTATAAACCCACCCTACCTTGTGCATTAACCTCTGTAAGAATTGCCCCATTGAATGGGTTTATTTTTGTGTATTTCACTCAACATTCTTCTTTTGTTTCTTATTGTAAACAATTAGCATTGGGCTCCATAAAATTATATAATGCTATAAGAGAATAGTTACTTTACTTTTCTAGATTTTCACTTTCTTCAACCTTTTTCAACTATCAAAATTTCAATTCTCACTATTTACATTCTTCTGTTTCCCACTTCCTTTCATTGCTCACTTCAGTCATAGCTTTCCCTCATTTTCTTTTCTGTTCATATTGGTACCTCATTCCATGGTTATTAAACTCTTCAATTAATTCTCAAATCTCAATATTTTAGATGGGTCAAACAAATTAATTCTCAATCAAACCGTTTTGTGTGTAAACTCATCTAAATTTAATATTCATATAAACTTTTTAGTCAAAGAAACAATTCAACCAATTTGTAAATTTCCCCCATTAATCAACTTGTGTTTTACTATAATTCAAATATTTGAAGAAATTAACTCATTTTAGAAGTTTTTACTTTAATAACTAATGCTTTTTTGAATTTATTTATAATTTAGACATTTATATAATTTGATTTTATTTAGTAATAACTAATTATTCTATTTCATCAATATGATTTGTTATTCTACTTTATTATGAAATTGAAATATAGAATTGTTGTGATATTAAAGAGTATTTTGTTATATATATACTTCTTAATATTATTTTTTCTTTATTAAAGAAACTTTTTTCTTTCAACTCTACAAGTTGAATTTACCTGAACTTGGAGTTTCCCAAAAAAAATTTCTGTGTAAAGATGAAGAACTGCAAGAACCAAAACGGCGATTGAAAGAAAAAGCAAAAGAGGGTAACATGAACCCTAGCACAGCGCAGAGAAAAGAAACGAATAACGAAGAAGAAGAAGAAACTGAAAGAGAATATTATTCACTCTGTAATCGAATGTTACTCGCCTTTACAAAATAAAAACTGATAAAGTAAAAACAAGGTGCAAAAAGAAATGGGCCATAGACTCCGGCCCACGTATAAGGCAAAGCCCAAAGAGAACAAAAACGTAGACACGCAAGTAGGAACGATGTGGTGCTTTGAAACACATAACACCTTTGAAAAAAGTGGGATTGAAAAAGAAATGTATAGATACTAGCAAAGAAAGCTCCTAATCTCCTAATTAATCTTAATCAATGATTGGACCAGCAGCAAGAATTTCTTGTGTGAGGTTGTTGCTATCTCCAATCTGGTAATCGGTGAATGTTTCAAAATTGTTCTTGAACAATCCAGCCAGCTTCAGCAGTGTCTCCTTGTAGGCTTCTTTGTCTGACCACTGAAATCAAACAAAATTTCCAATCTATGTTGAAGGACTTGGAAAACGGAAAAGTAGTTTAATGATTGAAAATGGTAAGAGTTTTAGCACCACTAACCGTGTTCTCAGGGTCTAGAATTTCCGAGTTCACTCCTTCCACTTCAGTGGGGATCTCAAGTCCAAATATCTCAGTCTTCTTGTACTCAGCATTCAAGAGATCTCCAGAGTGAATGGAATCAATAATTTTTCTTGTATAAGATAGTTTAATTCGACTTCCAGTGCCATAGCTGCAGTTTTGCACAACCAAAAACAAACATGGTTTTTGAAAAGTGTGTTGTTAACACTATTTTTTGACTTTATTTGTACTAGACGCTTACCTTCCACCAGACCATCCTGTGTTAACAAGCCACCCAGTTGCACCATTGTTCTGCATCTTTTCAGAAAGCATGGCTGCATACTTGGTTGGGTGTAGCATTATAAATGCTGCTCCAAAGCAAGCTGAAAATGTTGCCTGTGGCTCCTTTATACCCTCCTCCGTGCCAGCCACCTTTAGTCCTCATAAAGAAAAGAGCCAATGAGAGAGATTCAGAGGAAGCAATATTATCAAGAATAGAGTGTTGAAGTTACTCAGACATTACCAGAGCTGTGTATCCACTGATGAAATGGTACATGGTCTGTGACAGGCTTAGCTTACTCACAGGTGGAAGCACACCAAATGCATCACATGCCAAAAGAATCACATTCTTCGGGTGAGGACCAACACATGGTAACTTCACATTTGGAATGTACTCGATTGGATAAGCTGCACGAGTATTTTCTGCAACATGAAAAAACAGTATTATATTTATCTAGCTATCCACAAGGTCTATTACAATTGATTTCTAATCACTATAAGGCACTTTTGTGTATCATCATGTTCTTATGCTCCACTTTATTGTTTATTGTCTAAATAAAGTTCAAATCAAACTAACTAGTCTGCATCAGGAGTTCTACAAATAGAGGTTTGATTTGTTAAATTCCATCATTATCCATTCATACTAGTGGTTTAATAATAAGCCTCTTTTATTTGTAGGAATTGACCTCAAATATTGGATTTGTGTTACGAGTCAGGGACATCTTGCAAACACATTAAGTCAACCATTAATTTGATATGACCTAGTCACAACTAAGTCATTATATAAACCAAGTCATTACTTACCTGTAACTGATTTGTCAGCATAATCAACTTCACGAAAATGCTCATCAAAAACAACATTCTCCACAACTGATAGCCAAGTGGATAAAAATGTATCAAAATTCGTGAAGTCAAATTTCAAGAGATGTTAAACTAGCCTAAGATTAACAAAAGGCAATACCTGTGCCAAATTTGATCGCGTTCCAGATGTCAGGCTCGTTCTCCCTAGAGAGATCAATGCATTTGGCATAGCAACCCCCTTCAATGTTTGAGACACCTGTCTCACTCCAACAGTGTTCATCATCTCCAATCAAAAACCGGTTATGATCCGTGGACAGAGTGGTCTTTCCAGTACCTAATATGAATAATTATAGAAAAAAGTTCATTAATTAGAATGGACCCTTTTGGTGCAAGCACTTTTCTAATCACATTTGTTTTAAGATTTTAGTTGAAATGCTGCAACAATGTAAAAGGTTTTTTCATAAGTTGTCAGACACAATAAAATCATTATTTTTTTAACTAGTCAAATGCATGAAAATCTTTACACTAACCTTATATGAAAGTTCTATGGAACAAGATTCATAAGCTTCAAATAAAGAATCTGGTACCAACACTTATTTGATGATCGAGAAAAGTTATACCTGAGAGTCCAAAAAAGAGAGCAACATCCCCAGATTTTCCCATGTTGCAGCCAGAGTGTAGGGAGAGGATTTGGCGCTTAGGCATGAGATAGTGCATGACACTGAAGAGACCCTTCTTCATTTCCCCTGCATACTGTGTTCCAAGGATGACCATTTCCTTCCTTGCAAGATTAAGATCAATGCTAGTGGAGGATGTCATGTAGTGAGTGTAACGATTGCAAGGAAACTGCCCTGCATTGTATATAGTGAAATCTGGTGTGCCAAAGTCCTCTAGCTCTTCAGGAGTTGGTCTAATGCACCTATATTGTACACATTTTTGCAGATTCACTTCACTATATTGTACACATTTTTGCAGAATCACTTCACTATTTCATTCACTGAGAAGGTTTATGCATGTTCAATAGATATTTCTATATGATTAAATTAGAACTGATACTTAAAAATGCTATCCACTTATTTGCACCTGCATCTTTCTCACATCACTTTCTTTTCATACTAAAACAAGAAAAGTACCTTAATTTTTAATATATTTTTTATGGTTGATTCTTTAAACACTGGCTTGTGATTGTGGTGGTAAAGTATTCTTTTGCTTATATACACTTACATGTTGTGCATAAACAAGGAATGGTAAGCTCTGGCTGAGACAATCCTGACTTTGATTCTGTTCTCTAAGTCCCAGTTCAAGAATTGGTCATTCACGAAGACCTGAAAATTAGATAAGATAATTTCAAGTTCAGATATAAATTATAGTGTATACACAATAAAATTTACAATTTTCAAAATTGACTCATTTAATCCATAGTATTTAAGAGAATAGAACTTCAACATGATAACAATGATCTCGTTTTAAAAAGGTGAAGTGTAAAATTAGAGAAGTTTAAAAGTCATAATTCATTTATAAAAAAAGCTAACTTGCCCTTTTAACAAATGACAACAGGTTCCAATCCTAGTCATCACCACCTCAAATAGATTGTATAAACCCACAAAATAAGACCAATTGCAGTGATAATTTACTTTGTTTTTATAACATAGTTATTTGTGCATGCCAGACAGAAAAGAAGATAAAAAAAAAGAGAGAGAAGAGAAATGACCTTGTCCAAAGAGTTCAAATAATCAACTGCTCTTTCCCTGTTCACCATGAAACTGTGTTCGTCCATCTCAATGTTGGGGGAACCCCTTCAAAGTAAAATAACACAAAAGATAAATCAGATTACAGAATAAACAGTTCAAAATGTTTAGCACCATTTGTAACATATATATGTAATGTGATGAACAGTACTTACTTTCCCCACCAAAGCTCATTTTCAGTAAGTTCGTCCTTCACCACACGCTTGTCTCTGGGACACCGACCCGTCTTGGCCCCAGAAAGTGTAGCCAATGCCCCAGTCGAAGTGATGAACGATCCTTTCTCATACTTTATCGCTTGTTCATAAAGTTCTGTTTCCAAATTAAGTCATATTTCATGTTATATTCTTTACCATTTTTGTCAGATATAATGAAATTAATTTAGATTACTCAACTCATTATTTTTAATTAGCAATGAAATGTTTGTATTTCAGTTAGACAACTGCAGTACATAGATTTAGGAATTAAGAATTTTGCTCATTAATTCAACAAAAAAGAGCATGTGCTAACACCACAAAGGGCCATTGTCATTGACCAATTCATCTTTTCAAATATACAAGATGTGATGCTGAACTCATTTTCGTACACCACAGTACAAAATGATGTAATACCAATCTGTATCATTCAAGAGAAACACACACACACAAGTAAGATATTATTAAGATTCATAAACTACTACACGGTCAAAACGTACAGAAGGAAACTTGTCTTATGAGAAGCTTTAAGGGTCATTTTATTTACTCTCTCTTCTCATTATAAAGTGTAACTGTTAAAGTAAAAGTAGGCAACATTATTTTATACTTAAAAATCAAAACCTCTTTCCCTATGGAGGGGCTTTAAGTTTATCTCACAACAGAAAAATTACTACAAGCATACATAAATAAAATCCTAATTCTCTTTGAATCATAAAAAAGAAAAGTATATGTAAGTAGTTGTTGAGTAAGACAGTAAGCATTAAAAAGAGGAAAGAAAACCTGCGGGGGAGAGGTTATAGAGGACATGGGTGAACTTCAAGGCACTGTCGCTGACAGCAATGGTGGGTGTGACTGGAACATGTGCATGCCTTGACCCTTCAAATCTTCTTGCTGCTGGATCACCCCTCACCACCTTAGGTCCACTTCCTCTCGTCAGTGACGCCAAAGAGGCACTGCATGCATGCATGGCAAACACGTTTCAACCAAACTTCTTTAGATCATAGTAGTAACATGTAGTGTAGCCACGTATAAACATTACCTGATAGACTCTAGCTGCATTTTACTGCGTTCTTCCTCAGAAAGATTTAAGGAACTGGCTGGCTGCGCATTCCCCCTGGGAGTGGTGGGTGCAGACCTCTTCCTCTGCAACGAGTGAAGCTCATCAATGGTATGAACCCTCACTGTTGGACGATCACCTTGTTCGTCATCGTGATTTCCAAAGTTCCCAGTTGTCGGCATCTTCGTCTATTCAAAAAGTGAAACAACGAAAGTGGCTGCGTGAAAGTGCGAAATGGAGAAGAAAGATGTAGCGGTGATGGGAGAATGTGTTGTTGAGTGTGGCTTTTAAAGGGTGTGATTAATCATCCACGCGTAGCTCAGAGAATCATGGTTTGATCATATCTCTAGGGTCAAGCTAAGAACAATTCCAAATCACCCTAAAGTTGAGTTGCAGACAAGACAAGTGTTTCCACATCATTCATGTACGCTATTTTCGTTCTACAAAAAATAATCAACTTTCTTTAGAATCGGACATAGTAAAACCAAGTCCAAGGTTCTTTTAACACGAGTTTTTTTCCCTAACCTCCATCTTCCTCTTTTAATAATAAAATATAAACATCTTATTTATCACACTCTTTTTCTTTTCTTACGTCTGCATCACAACTTTTATTATCATTATTTTAATAATTCTTTATAATAGTTAATTACAAACATACCTTCTATAATATATTTTTTATTATTAAAATAGTCAAACAGTTATATACAATTCTTAGATTGTTAGAATATCATTTTTATTCCTTTACTCGTGTTTAAGGATATGTGGTTGTCTAACAATTATGTTTTCTGAAATATTTTTAACACTTTAAATTTGTTAATTCTTCATGAAATTAAAGTATGTTTTACAGCTAGTACTAAATTTTAAACACGAGCTTATTAAATTGAGTATGTTTATCCTTATATTTTGTGTTTATATTTAATAAGATTAATTTTATTTTATTTCCTTGAGATCTTATATCGACCAAATATAAGAATATTTTATTGTATAAGAATATTTTATTGTATATAAATGAGTGTAAACCACATTCTAGAGTCGGTTTTATAGAATTATATATATAAGATAAAATTAATTTATGAACAAAATAAAAGATTAAAATTTTAAACAATTAAGTTAAGTTTAGATTAGGACGAAAATATAATTTCAATTTTTTATTGCTTTCTTTTCTGAAAATTTACAAAAATGTTGTTTCAGTGTCTTTCAATTTCAGTTTTGGACGGTTGCGAAAGAGTTTTTTAATGTCGCCATGTCTTTCAAAATGCATAGTTTGCTAAAACATTCTCAAAAAGTAAGTGAATATGAATTATAATTAAAAAAATCGTATGTGGATTAAAATTTAAAAGAATCACTTTTATTTAATTGAATTATCTTATATATGTTCACACGCAAAATCAATAAGTAAAAACGTTCATTAGAAATAAATAAAGTATTTAATTGATTATCTTTTATATATTTATTTGCATTTAATAAAAGTGTTTGTTGACTGAAAAGAAAAAAATAGTAGAACCATCTACCATTTGAATACGGAAACTAGAAAAAGTCCACAACTATAAGAAATGAATAGAGTGTAAATTAATGTTGTTCAACTGAATCAGAATCTTAATCATCGCACATCAAATAAGACTAAGACACCTTTGTTTGAGTTATTATTTCCAGAAATTACATCATTTAAAATATTGAATTCAGAAATTACATGTTTGATTAGTGTTTAATAATTTTTAAAAAAATAATAAAATCTATTTAGTTTTAAGATTAAAAAAAGAAAGGTATAATATAATAGAAATAGATAATTCCATTCTCATGCGAATATCAATAGTAAGTCTTATTATGTTGATTAAACAATCATAAAATATAAAAAATTAATATAAATTTTGATAATTATGTAGAAAATCTAATTTACTATAATAGTTTCCGTAATAACTATCATACTATGTTAAAGATATGTTTACACGTAACTTTATATGATAGATATTTATAGAAGCATCATAAAAAATTAGACTTTGTGAGTTCTCATCAAAACTATCATAAAATAATTAATGAAAATCAACTTATGAATAGTTTTAAATAAAGGATATTAAATAAATAACCAAAATAAAAAACTGATAATCAAAATATGAGTAGACACATTAGTATCAATAACGCTGCCTTGTATGATAGCATGCAGTGAGATAAATTGATAATAATAATAATATTATTATATATATTAAGAACATGTGTAAAAATAAAGTGAAAAACTAGAAAAGTAAGGATGGTTTTATAGCATTATACAATTGTATCGAGCCCAATGATAACTAATTTTGTATACATAAAATAAGAAACAAAAGAATGTTCAATGAATATGTTCCCAAGCTCCATGCACGATCTCATCATTTATGAAGGGGCGCAAAGACCACATTTGGCAGTAGCTTTCTAGTTCTTCTAATGACATCCTCAGATCTAAAGCAGACACAATCTTTTCCTGCAAGAATAGGCAAACATTTTAAGGATTCTTCATTTTCATTCACTTTAAGGTCACAAAATGACATTATTCATTACCTGCATCAAATAGTCTTGCTTTACCATGCTATATATGAAAGCCATCACCATGGCCAAATGTGTGATATCAGGACTTTGAGAATCAGACAAAGCATCCTTTTCCTCCTGAGTAAAGGTGTAATTGCTGTTCTAGTAAGCAGGGATTCCATAATTTCCACTACTAAATTTATATCATGCAAATGATTCTTGAATTTAGTGGAGTACAACTTCCCAACCAAGAAGAGAAAGAGGTCAGTGACCTTGGTAGAGGAGCAGATAACAAATTCTATGTAACAGGTTTTATTTGTAAAGATTATAATAACAAGCTTCACATAACACTCTATCAGCATTGCAATTCCAATAAGAAGTATCAACTGCTGGGGTTGCTTTTTCTTGGGGGAAGGGGGGAGCAGGGGAAGATACTCAATCAAAGGAACATTTGGAGAAAAAATTTAGCAATTAAATTAGAAATTCTTCCCAAATAAGTAATAATATTACCAAATCATTATAGGTTGCTTGCTCATTTAATCCAACATCAAAATCCAGACCAGAAAAGGCTAATAATTTTCCATCTGTAGTCTGAATAGCACTTGTTACATCCCCCAATAGACCTTCAAGTTCATCAAGTATTTCCTTAGCTGCAAAACATACATGAACATGACGAGTAAATGCTAAACTAACTGCATGTTTAGGAATGATTAATTTTTGGAATTGAAAATTTCTCTCACAACTAGTTAAAATAAGCAATTATTTTTTTAAAAAGCAGAAAAGTGTATACTAAAAAAAGAGGGCAAGATCACCATGATGATTATGACATAAAGTTTACAACCCAAGAAATTTTATATACAACACACAGTCGATATGAACTTTTAAATTAATGATGGCCAAACACAACGTTAGTATCTACAACAAAACATTTCATAGAGAAGCTAGAAAGAAGCCCATTACTGATTAAGCAATGCAAATTAGAAAGCAATTATGACTAAATGAAAATAAGTTTCCTCCAAGTTGGAAATACATCTTCGTAAGTTTACATTTTATTTGGATAGGGCATTTTAACGAGTTTCTTTTCCAATCTTCAAAAGAGAAATACACATTCAAGTCTATCATAGGATGTATACGCTTATGGAAGCATAGCAATCATGGATCAATCATTAAAAACACGAGGCCATACCATACCTTTTCTTATATGGTTACAGAGTCCACGTGTGCATGAGTGAACTTCCGAACATATTTTGCCATATTGAAACAGTTATATAGTCAGCAGCAGAATAAATAGCAATAAATAAACAAGTACAATTCAATCGGAGAATTGATAACAAAAGATTGTACAATGCTGATTCAAGCACATATTTTTTTGGAACAAAGACACAAAAGAATTAGAGGGAAACTGAAGGAGTGAGAAAAGCATACAGGATAAATGCAAAGAAACAAAATTGCTAGCTGGTACCAAACACTGATACTCGAATTTTATTATGTAAAGATAAAAAATACAAAAAAGAATACCAAATTTCTACAGACAAAAAACTATTTATTCGTCATAGCAGCAAACCATTTAGAGTCTTGAAGAGCTTGTTTTACAGTTTTGGATTTGATTGAGTCACTTGTGGAGTTGCAGGAACAATAGGATTAGGATGAAATATTTCAGGAATATAGGTAGAAACCAAAGGGGAATTAGAGGATGAGAATGTCGAAGTGGTTGAAAAAAGATGAGGATAAACATATATATCCTTTATGACTGGCAGAATACCCCAAACCAAACTGATCTTGAAGACAATGCTTTGCTAAATTTCGGTCACAAAATAAAAAACAAATAGGATAAGTTAATGACAACAGAGTTCATGAATAAAAAGAGTAACTATTGCAAAACTGCACGAGTATACTTTTGTAAAAAATTATGAAATAATCTAATATTAACTTAACACTGCACTCAAAGAAAATCAATCTGTCATACTCCTTTTAAATAGAATAAAGAAGATTCATTGGTAACAGTATTGGTTCACTTTTAAAATATCAGACTCAAATAAAGAACAACATTCTCAATACATCATACTAAATTAAAAGGGTTAAGAAAAAGAAATGTACTTATGAGTCACTAAGCCCATGTTGAGTCTAGAGATATACCCTAATAATGGATGAGACAACCAACCCCACTAAAAATAAAGAGCAGTACTTACAGTTTGTTAAACTCTGGATACTGTTGTTGAGCTTCCTACATCCAGAATTTATATAGGCTTTAACTCTCTTAGTTTCATTAGCCACAATTATCTTCTCCACTAATTTAGAATTCATATCTATAGGAGGCCTCCCAATAAACTCTGCACAATTAAAGTTAAAAGTTATAAAATAAGGAGGCGTTTTGTTCCATGGAATCCTTTTGCATTCTGGAAAAATGAAAGTACGAATCTTTATTCCTATGTTTGCTAGAAGTTTATAAAAAATATTTTCGGGTATTTTTATTCCCAGAAAGCTGCATACCTTTGTTTGTACAATTTTTATATGCATGATCAGGGGTTGGGTAAGTTATATTCTCATGGGAATGAGGGAAGTTACTTTGTAACCTCCATTATAAAGTCCATTCTTTTATTTTATTACTTTAATTAATTTAGAATTTAATAAGTATTATCAGAAATATGAAAAGTTAACCAAACATATTTTACAGTAACAGGTGCTAAAAAAATTCTGTGTAATTACCAAGCGCTTGTTGAAATCCAGACAGCAGCTTGCTTCCCGCAATTCCCAACTCATCAATCTTTGCAATCCTATCATAGGGTAGCTGTTGAGAAATAAAAATTTATACAGATATATTATGTGATAAAGAGAATACATACAAAATATAATTTTTTGTTTCTATGTATGCATATATGAGTGAGTATGTATGTGTTAGGGAACCAAGATTGTTACAAAAGAATAAAATTAGAAAACTGATAGAAAGTCTGGTATTATTGATGATCATAGGGAAATATTAAGGAAACAGTCCCACTGCCACAGAACAATACAATACTCCTTGTCCATAACAAACTAACAGATTATCCCTCTTTATATATGAGTGAGTGTGTTATGTGTTAGAGAACCAAGTTTGGTTGTTTTGAAGTAGGTGCTTAGGTTTTTGGAAACCTAGTTCTTGATCCTTTCCTGGATTTCAAGTCAATTCTAGGTAATAGAAGTAAATTTACTTAGTTTTGTTTCAATTGGATTTGTAATGTTGGTGTAAGTTGAAGATTAGTTGCTCTTAATGGTAGATTGGGAATTGAATTTGCATATGAATGGCCTTGTTGGTTAGTAAATTGGGAAGGAATCAATTTGTGAACCTGATTCTTGAACTTGGAAAATTAGATGTTGGATGAAAATGTTGGTAGTAAAATGCTTTGGTTTTAACTAGGAGTAAGTAGAAGCAAGTAGAGTTAGAAATGTTATAAGGATATTATGGAAAATAAGTAACTCTTTGTTGTTGGCTTCTCACTTGAGTTTAGGTTGTTATGCTCAATTTGAATAATAATAATAGCTAGTGTTAGAAATCTATGTCAATGTGTTAATTCTTGTATAGATTTGAGTACCAATTTGAGGTGTTTAAGCAGTTTGAAACTCTGCAAAACCCAGAATTTTTCTACATAATCCACGCAACGGATCCCTCAACCACCCAACAGATTTGAGGCCGAGAGAAAATAATTACTCAGCATATTTGAGGCTGAGAGGAAGTGAGTTTTACTATGAGAAATTCGCTCAAGAAAATTAGAACCAAGAGTAAGTGAAGAAAAATCTTTTGTCAAATTCGCTCAGTAGGCATTGAGCGATTCAATGCTTTTCAAATTAGGATTTGTACTCTTTATGAAAGTTTTAGCCTTCAATGTTAGCTAACCATGGGTTATATTTGAGTATGCTTGGATCAGTGGAACTCGGGATGACTTATCATCTATGAAAGTTGTTGCAAATTGATTTATGCATTATGTGTTGTTTCTGAATTGTGATGCAACATAACGAAGTAAGAGAGCATGATATATGATGTAACACTATGTTGAATATTATTGGTTTAATTTATTTAATGTATGATCATGATATATGATGTAACACTATGTTGAATATTATTGGTTTAATTTATTTAATGTATGATATTATGGATTGTTGCTATAGTGGTTAAATATAATGTCCGCAAATGTTATACATGTATGAAAATTAGATGTCACAAGTCTTGCATAACTTGTGAATCATGGTTGAATTTGTGTATTAAGAAAAGGAACCTAAGATATCAAGTGATGAAAAATTGAGGGGGAGTTCTTGCATTCCATAACATTTGTAGATTTGGGGCTTAGGTTGTAACGAATTCACATTGATTCTTGACATTTAAGTTCGTTGTTGATCTAAGTCTTGGATTGAATCAGGTGTTAGTATCTAATAGAACATATTTAATACGATTCTTCTGGGAGATGTTTGTTATTTGTTGACTTTGATATTACTCTATATGTGTGTATGAATCACATTTGATTATTGTGTAATTGTAAAATTATTTTTAATTAAATTAGCTCTTCCTATTCTGTGTTTTATTGTGGTACCTGTTGTGTTGTATTGAATGCATGAGCAAAGGATGATGCAAGTATTGATGGAAACTCTTGGCAATGTTAAGGTGGTTATGCTAGAACATTACCATATATATGTGTATGTATTAGTTATACATATATTTTGACTTGTGTATGAAGCTGTTTTGTAAACCCTTTGTTGGGTAAAAGCTTGAACTATATTGGACTTATTATTAGTTTAAAATATTAGCGTCAAGCTTATTTTTAGAAGTTATTAAGTTTTAAAGGGTGTTATAGAATCCATATAAAACTATGATTTTTGTAAGGTAGTGTTCATGAGAATGAAATAATTACTCAATATGAAGTAGTTCCAACTTAACAAGAACAATCCCTCATGCAAAATTTTCAATTTTGAAGGGTCAACTTCTGTCAAAACAAACATGTAATTTATTTACTGCAGACAAACAGAAATATAACTACCACGCGTAGACCGCTGATTTTTGGCCCAGAAAATACAAAAAAGGCTAACTTGCAAGATTAGCAATTACCCTGTCATGAAGTCTCTGAAATTTTGAAAAATTTCTTCCTCCAATTTGGAAAGTGATTTGTCTTCCCTGGTTTCCATTCTGCAATTTATATGAAAAAAGGTAGAAATCCATAAAAATAAATTACATATAAAAAAGAGAGATCTAAGTAGATCAACTCATAGAAAATCACAATTTTGCCTCTATTCAAGACTCAAAAGGCTAAAACACTAATCACTAATTAAAACGATTGAATATCAGATCAGGCAAATCTAAAAAGTGTATACATGTGTCCAAAAAGTCCAAAATAACGTTCATTTCACTTTTTTTTTAACAAGAGATCAAGTTAATGAACCTAACTATATCGCAAATTCAAACAAAAACTATTATCGAACTGTTAAAAATGAAAAAGGCTAAAATTATAAAAATAAAAATAATTCAATTTTATAGGGATATCATTCACTATATTTCCTGTCATCACCAGGACTGGTATGCAGTCTCATTGCCATACGCAGATAGACTCCTCAAAATCAAATGAAGTTTACAAAAGAACCAAATGGGTCGAAGAGATATCTGCATATGTAGAGAGACGAGTCGTCGTTCACTTATTCTAGGAGTCAGTCTTGTCATAAAAGTTTATAAAAGTTTTTGGTGGTAATGTACTTCTTCATCATTAGAAATTCTCAAGGAACAAATCATGTTCACAAATTACAAAACAATCATGTTCACAGATATATATACATACATATTATATATACATATAGTATTTTATACGATATTGAAAAACTAATTATCCAAAATTAACTATTCCTTTTTAATCTAGAGCCACAGTGAGATAGCCTGTAGAAAGAATCACTATAAATCTAAGGCAAAATTAACAAGTCAGTAAGGATGCAAAGTGCACGACGCAACCAGAGAAGGAAACATAGAAGGAAGAGGACTCGCGGGGCAGAGAGACGACGCGAAGCTAACCTACAGAGGTGAAATCGGCGCGGCGGAGGTTCACCACGAGCCGTCGAAGGTTTGCCACGAGACGGCGGCCGGTCAAGATACGATACGCGGCGGAACCACAAAGCTCGTTACGTTTGAACGTTTGTGCATATATTTATTTATTTTCCTTCTCTTAAAAAAGACCTTTTAATGGCGAAATATTGAAATGACGGAAGTGTCATGGAGGTTCAGGAAGAAATCCCTAAGTATAATTTGTTTTGGGTTCTATGAGCTCAATTATATTCATACTTATGGGCTTTTTCTTTCTACACCCCCATAATTTTAAAATGATAATTTTACCTTTTTTAAAGATGAGTTATAGATTGTTTGCTCTGGAAACTTCTCGGAACAAGCTTTTCAAAATTTACAAAAAATGATTTTCATAAACATAATTGTTTTGGAAACCATATTGAGCTTAATAATCTCAACCTTCTTTCTCGAAAACCCCACTTTCGTATACTTGCCTAAACTAAATAATCACAAAGGAAGCATTTTTGTCATGTCTAATAAGATGGGCCAATGTACCGTAAAAAGCCCTTTATGATTTTGCTAGGCCTAGTTTTCATGGAAGTTGGCCCAAACCTACACATTTTGTCCAAACAAATATTAGAGAAAAAAAAACATGAGCATGGTCCAAACATGTGAAGAAAACACTTTTAAATCTTCAACTATCTTATTATTTAAGTTTAAGTTCTTTCAAATTTGTGTTTTAATGTCTTACAAAATTTACTAAGGTTAGTATAGAGTCACAATATATTAGAATATGATAAAAAAATTATTTTATTATATTGTAATTAGAGGTTTGCTATATTGATAAGATTTAATTTTCTTCTCCTACATATCTTATTTTGTCAATGTAAAGTATTTTTTAGTGTAAAGAGGCATAGTTTAGAAGGAGACAAAATAGAATGGTTGAATTTTCATTATACTTTTATCACTTGCAAATTCATTATAATTATTATTAATGTTAATACCATTATCATAATTAACGTTAACATATTGTCGTAATCAAGGCTTACATAGAAGAAAACTGAAATTTTGAGCATTGTTTTCAAATAAAGATAAAGTACAAGTTGATTTGTTGGGTTACTTAAATTAATTAAAAATAAAAAAAAAATAAGTTAGATAAAATATCTTTAAGTACTTGAATAGGAGAAGTGTTTAGTTAATTCAAGTAAAAAAAATAGTTAATTTGTGCATTTGATTATTCTATAAATAAAAATAAAGTTGTAAATAATATTCAGTAATAGAAGCAGAAGTATTATTTCTCTATTTTCTATCTTTTTTTTCATTATTTTCTCTCACATAACTAATAACTAAATACTTCATTTTTCAAACCACTATGCAAACCGACACTACAATACTTTATTAAAAAACCCTTTATGTAATCTCTATGCTGGAATAAGATAAAGAGAACGACAAAAAACTTTTTCTTACAGCAAAAATTGTTGTTGATATTGTTATTGTAAATTACTCAACAATGTATAATAAAAAGTATATTTTACTAAAATTAAACTTGAACTTATAAACAAAATTAATCTTCTAAAAAACATACACTTTCAATAGCTTTTACAGCATATCGTGTGATAAATCTCTTAGACCATCCAATCCACTTAAAAATAGTTTATAAAGAAAATAAAAAAAAAATATAGAAATTTTGTTATGATAATTGAATTGAAGAAGGGATATTAAGAAATAAAAGAAAGGACAAATAAGTGGTTGTAAAAGGATGAATGTGAACAGAAGACAGAGACAGTAGAAAGCGTGAACAACGTGCGTGGAAGGCCTACGGTCGTAAAGTTGTGTCCAGAAGTAGCTAATTATTGACTGGGCCCCACATTTCCCTTTCATAATTTGCTTTCCAAGATTCTCTTAGGATTATTTAAGGTATAATTATGGTATTTGGTTCAGTATTTAATTTATTTATTTAATATTTAATTTAGTAAAATAATTTTTAAAAAATCAATTTATTTTCTGTATTTTTTTAAAATGTATTTAAATTGATTTTTTTTTAACTTCCTCTCTCAACTGCGTTAATTGTTACTAATGTCACACAAATAATAAAGACACATTGGATTAGACGTATATAAGGTGGTTGAGGAGTTTTGCAGAAATTAATAAAGTTTAACAATACGAGTTTAGGGTTTCTTCTATTTAAGAAATGGTTCAAACAAAGTTTTAAATTCATTTTGCTATGAAGTTTTTCCCTCTAAACATAAAAAGTTTGTTTGATAATAATCTTCACGATGGTAACTTCATTTTTACCAATAAGATAATTATACCTTATACTAATTATCATGTAATTAATTAATTATACTAGAAGTATTTTTATATTAAGCCATGATTTTCTTTAATCCATTTATTTTAAACAATAATATTTATTATGTCTATTCTTTTTATTCTTCAAAAATATTTATTTAGTTTTTAAAAAGCTAAAATAAAAGAACCCACCATATCTAAATTTGAACAATATTTTCTAATAAATATGATAATAGTCTCATTCCTTTTTATTAATCTACTCAAATAAATATTAAGTTAAGTTTAATAACTCTATTCTAACAGGTAATATATTCATATATGTCTTCACTTTATTATTATCACATTAACACGGCCTTTATTAATATTTATTCCATTATTCTAGTTATCCTTATCAATACTATCATTAGAAAGCTTTATCTAACTTTAAAAAAATGAAAGTTTTCTTTTATATTGTTCTAACAATGTTTCTTCTCTTTGCACATAATACGACCATTGCTAGATCAATGTTTAATTTTTAACCAATGTAGATTATTTTCATTATGACTTTAGTCAGTTTTTTAATTAACATAACAAATTTAGATTTTCTTAATCACTTATAAAAGTTATTTAACGAACATTCGTATAAATTTTCGTTAATAAATTTATTTTTATCAGTAATATTATCATCATTCTCACTACTATATATTTTCTTCATTATTGTTATTATATATGTTGAAAGGATTATCCTAATAATAGTCGTATATTAAAATAATATATAAACAAGATAATTAATATTAAAATGAGTTACATTAAAATTTGACTTCTCTTATTTATTATCCATCAAACAAAACAGTATATAAAAAGAATTCTCATAACTACTATAGATAAAATTAATATTTGGTTACATAGACAAAAGAAAACTCAAATTTTACATGTACTTTGAAGTGTTATTGTGAATCCTAAGGGAGATGAAAGGTTGTGCTATCACTGGTTCAATATGCCCAAGGATTGATAGTGATAGCAGAAAATGCTATCATTTGAGTGGGAATTCTTATTAAATGAATTGTTCTTTCTCCCTGTAGAACTTAAATTTGCCTCAGATTTTGTTGACAAAAAAATATTATTTTTTACTAGGATTGATTTTATTTATTATTATTTATTACTATTAATATAATTTTAATTATTTCTTGTCTGTATTGTTATAATAATAAATAAAATAGACTAATGACTAATTTTTCTTGTGTAAAAACACTAAGTTTGTTTATAAATGAAAATTATAACAGAATAATAGAAACTATGACTAAATCGATTACACTCAACACACTCTCTCGAGTTGGTACATAAAAATCATATGTAATGAATTTTTATAAATATAATCATATATGAGTGTTATTATAGTGATCTCTCTAAATTATAATTGTTTAAGTAATTGTATCATATATGAGTGTCATCTGAGTGACATCTCTAAACTATAATTTTATTAAGTAATTGTTTAAGCCAAATAAACTAACAAGTAGTTTAGGCTTTATCTCTATATTTTGTTTTAATATTAGATCTAGCCACAATATTTTGTTTCTTATTATTCTAATAAAACAAATTATCACCAATAGAAATACAATATTGAAAATGAATCTTCTATCAAATAAAGATATTGTCCAATCAACATGTGAATACACATACAATTCTAATATGATTATTGTAACCATATAATAAGCGTTTTTTAGGAGAATTTTTAGTGTATTATATTCCAATTATCAACACATAGAAAATTAAGAAATTGACTTACCACACTAACTATAAATAATAATACTATTAATAATATTAATAATAAAAATATTAACCTTAATAAATATAATAATATTAATACTAATAATAATAAAATAATAACATAATAAAAATAATAATAATCACTTATCACTAAATGTTTTTTTAATATAGTGGTTATAACAATAATAATATAATAATAATAAAAATAATAAGAATAATAATAAAAATCACTTCGTCACTGAATGTCTTTAATATAGTGGTTAGTTAATTGAATTGAGTTCAACTTCTCTGCAACAGTATATATATTATATTTATTTGTGTAATTAGTTAATTGAATTGAGTTGAACTCTTCTCTGCAACAGTAATATATTATATTTATTTGTGTAATTATTTCTGTACATTTCTTAGAAAGGATAGTAATGAGTTTCATCTTCTTCTTTTTCTCGTATTTACTTTTTGACATATTCCCTCTCCAAACAATTATATTCCTTCATTTCTCCTCCTTTTCCTTTTCCAATACCCAAAATCTACTATATTGGAACTCAATGATTAAATAACCAATTTCTGGCTTAATATTTTCAGTTTTGTTTTAAAAAATGACAACAAAAAAAGAAGAAGAAAGAATCCAAAACAAACTTCGAATTATTTTACTTTCAAAATCATCATGTTCATGTTTCCTATGTCCTAATTAAGCTCTTTTTTCTTGTCTGTTTACAATTCTCCACAAATTTACCAATATTTATGTTTTCTAAGTATCTTCTGTTAATGGCTAAGAGGCTCTATACTTCATTAATACTTTATTAATTCTTTAATGGATTTGTTTACTAGAGAGAAACCATCACCTTGCTTCATCATCATCCATTGTGGTGAACCCTAAAGGCATCCATGTTTAAAATAATAAGGGAGCCTTTGAATTTAAATTTGACATAGTATCAAGTTAAAGCAAAATATTAAACACAAATAAAGCATATGCTTTGGACAAACTTTCAAGATAAAGCAAAAGTAGTTGTGACAAATTAATATCATATTTTATATTCAAGGTTATTTGGTGACTATAATTTAATAGATTTTATATTTTGTATATTGTAATTAATTATTTGTTAGATTAAAAAAATACGATTTTCTTATTGTTGTCTATCATATTATGTTCCTAGTATCCGTGTAGTTTTTTTTTTCATATTATATTATGTTCTTAGTATATATAATTATTATTATTATTATTTAACTTGACATTTCAGCTATGTTGACACATCAAGTAACAATAATTATCTGTTATCGTATCAGTGTAGTTATTTATGATGAAATTTTGATAATTAAAATTATTTTTTTCAAAAGAATACAAATAATTTTTTTTATAGAATTTATTTGTTTGGATTAGCAATATGTAAATATTTTCAATTTAAATATATTAAAATATTTTAAGCATTAAAGAAAATCAAGTTATTATAATATGATAAATTATTTTGATTTGAATCCTGATACCGTAGTTCGTAGCCACCTGCAAGTTAGAGAGAACACTAGATCGTCGATTGAAGAGCCATGTCAGTCAACTTTTATTAAGACTTCTATTGATTCGACTAGAGGGACTCCTAACAACTTATATGACGGGTTCCTTACATTTTTAACTTCTATTAGTGGTCTTTTCATCAAATAAAGAAAAATTATTATTATCTTCTAATTATATGTAACAAGAATTATATTGTTATTTTACTTTTTTTTATTTTATATATGTAACAAAAATTATATTATTTTTTTATCTTATTATGTTGTTGCTTTTTTATAACCATTTGAATATTTACGAGTCTATTTACTTTTGGTGTAGATTTGAAGGCTGAGAAAGTTGGACATTATTCATGTTTAGTTGGGTAGATTGACTGTGATTTGGAAGGAAATAAAGGAGATGGGAAGCGAAAGATATCCTCCTAAACTATGAAAAAAAAAACATAACTTTGCATTAAATGAGTGAATCACTAATGTGTCCTTGGATCTTCAGGTGCATGACATTGCTCATCCAAGTTGTCGTGGTGCATAATACTCTCATAACCGATTATGAAGTCATTCATAATTGATTATCAAGCTTTCCACCATCGATTATGGTTCAAATAATATTTAAAAAATAGAACATAAGGTTACAATGTGTATTGTTCATTTTGGATTTGAAAGATGGAAATATGGGACACGAAAAATTTGTAAAAAACAATCACTTCATCACATACAAAGAATACACCTTTTTGAAGTTCTTTCTACACATTTGAGTAACAATTTGCTTCAAGATTTTGTTTCGCAATGTTTGCCTCTTGCCCTGTGGTTTGAAAAACTCCTTGTAGGTTTTCAGCAACATTATGTTTTGGGTAATCAACCTTTCATACACTTTCATGCACATATATTCTTCATTGAGACTCATTGCCTAATCAAATTATCCTCAACATTGGTGTAATAAATACACATACACATTATTATGACTATGTTGCTTTTTTATGCCTACATTAGTTTCATAGTATCCATACACCAATTCTCACTATTGAAAAAAACAACAGTTATATGCGTCCAAAACCCCATAACCGATTAGGCTTGAAAGAATCGATTATAGACCTAACCATAACCGATCATACCTCCAAACCTAATGGATCTTTTTAGAACATTATTAATTTTATTGTTAGTCACATTGCCTTATTAGTAGATTCTCTTAGAAATTATAAATTGACATCACTCATCACACGTGTGTGCCTTCAATTCATAATGTAATTAGTTATGCAACTTTGATTTCTCATATGTTAACAATAGCATAGTAGTTGTAATCATTCATAACTTTTCAATAAAAAAAATCCATAAATCCAAACATAAATATCTAAATATTTTTTTATTTTAATTAAAATCTTTTCAATTTCATGACAGAAGTATTTAGGTCAATTAATAAATAACATAACTAATATTTTTTTTTTTATATTTTAATCACATCAACTATATCATCTACTATATTTTCATTAAAATTTAGAATTTTTTGGTTCACTCCCTTTATGTTCAAACAACATTATTTTTCATTATTTTTCTTCAATTTTTTTAAAAAAATTCACTCCACCATCTCTCATACAAAACACAATGAATGAATGGATGTTGATGGAAGCAAAAGAGTTGTTAAGTGCTAAATAAAAGTTTGAACAAGTTGACAAAAAAAAAATCAGAACTCGTATCTATAAAGCAATGACGATGATGACGTGTGATCTTACGGAAATAATTCACCAAACAAAAATTAGTGAGTACCACACAAGTGGGAATACAAAGGTGGACACCAGATAAAATATTAAATAGAGGGGTTGGTTTTGCACATGGAAAACTGCTATAGGCACGTGCTCCACCATACAAAAAAGTTAAATAAAAGTTTATGGACACATCAAAATTTAAAAAAAAAAAAACGTGACCCAATAATTAAATGGCTATAAAAACTCTATAAAACAAGACATCATCTACATAAATAATTCAACCTATTTTATTTTTAAATAACATTATCAAAATACAATTTTTCTGTTATTAATTAACCGGTTATCTGAATTATAACTTAAACGTTCTTTATCAATTTTTGGTTAGAAATTAATAATTTATGTTCCTGTATATCAATATAGTCTCACATTGTTCAAGAATCAAGGTCAAGAGTAGTTTATATACTCTCTCCTCCCTTCATCTTTTGATACGCCTTTTAAGAACAAAATCGTGATGGAGCATTGACCTCCAAAGCGAACAATACCTCAGATGCGATGATTGACCCTAACGATGTTGTCCAACGACCTGAGATTAGAACAATGACGCCCACCGTAAGAGTCGGAACAAGTTTCTTTAATTTTTTTCCTATTATTTATTAATGAAAATATATAAATAACAGAAACAAAGTTTAATATTTTATAAAAAGCTTCATACAATTCTCTCTAACTTAGTTGTAGAAAGCAGTGGAATTAACTCATAACATAGACCAACCTGAAGAACTAGTCCAGGAGCACAATCATTTATGAGACAATAACATTTGCTTTCCTCCTTCTACTTAATTCAATTAAAGAAACATAGAAAAACTATAAATTTCATATCCACCATAACATAGTTTAGAAAAATTATTTCAAAAAATCTTTTATAACAAGAGATCTGAATAGTTTACTTAAAATTTTAAATGTATATGTTCTATATCATTATATAAAAAGATATATTCTTTTATTATTATTTTTATGTTCAATTATACAATTTTTAAACAAGCACGTATATTTTCATAAGAGAACGACACATAAATATAATATAAGTAGTATATAAAAGTAACACATTTAATTTAGTAGTTAGATTTTATTGGTTGATGGAAGTTTTGTATAGGTTATTAATGACAACTAGTTTAATAGAGTTTGAACATTGAAAAATTGTGTTGATTGTAGTTTTAATTATTTGAGATAACTTTTTATATAAATACACTGAAATTGAATTCTTTTAAGCTTAGTTTTGGATGTAAAATGTTGTAAGCTTGAATTAATTTGATTTTTTTTTAAGTTGAAAAACTATAAAATTTTACTTCTTTCTTTGTAACATATTAGTTTTAGTTCGATCGATTTGACAAAAAATTTACAATAATTATAATTTTTAATTATTGTATTTTTTTTTGACATTTTAGCACTTGAGAAAAAGAGGAAAAAGACTCAATTTAGGTGAAATAGAATACTAAAGAAAGAAATTTGGTACAAATTAATCTTTTGCTTGAATGAGTTTTTTTATTCAAGCAAAAATACTTTTCACTCAAGCGAAAAATTCGCAGAGAATATTAAGTACTACTCAATTTCTGGTTAAACAGCTTAGAGGCTTTAAATTTCTTTTATTTACTTAAATAAGTTTGATTATATATATATATATTAATATTGCATTATATATTTAAATTGATTTGTGTAATTTTAATAGATCAATTATGTTGTATAGAAAAATGTGTTTATGAATGATAAATTGTGAAATGTAAATAAATATGATTTATGGTCGATGATGTGATGTGGACATAGTGTTTACCAAGAAGATAACATTATATGTTGCGTGGTAAAATGTATTGAACTAGTATCTTTTATGCGTATAATGTACGAGATTTATTTTAAAATATAATATATTTATTGTACAAAATTTGTTTGATAAAAATAGAAAGATTTCAAATAATAATAAGTAACATCTATAATATTTATAAATTTACTATTATATAATTTTAGAATAATAATAAATAATATAAGTAATTATAATAATTTTTTTAAACAAAGTAACTTGTATTATCATAATTTTATTATTTGAAAAATATTTGTTTATTAATGTTTTTTATATTATTGTATTGATATTGCTACGAACAAAGTAACATGAGTTTAAAATTTTTGAACCTTAACATAAAAACTATTATAATTTGTGTTTGAAACATATCAAACAAAACATTTACCTATAAATTTGAACCTATTGATTGAGTAATTAAACATTAATTATATTACAATCTAAAATAAAAGAGAAATACTTATATATTGTACTATTTAATTTTTAATTGAAAATTTTCAGACATTTGATATAAATATGAAAATTTTAAGCTTTGATCATGTAAGATTGTGATTTTATCTATATATCTTGAAATCAATACTTAACATCGTTACCCAATCAAGTGTACTTAACATTAGTTTCAACATTTATTAGAAAACAAATAAATTGGATTTTTCGTTTTCTGGAGATCCTGTTAAATATTAATGTCCTAATATGTTAGCACTTACAGAGTAAAATATATATACTTCACATATCAATAAATTAATATCTTAATTATATTTTATTTAATTTTTAATTTAAAATACTATTATATTATTATAATAGTTTATCAATTGTATGTATTTTATTTTTTGGTGTTAAAAGAAAGTTTTTCCTACATATTAATCTTCCTAACGTCACACCACACAATCAGATTCATAAAATGTTTCTTGTTAGCATAATGGTTTAAAATAGGAGTTTAATACTAATATGATATTAATCTAAATAAATGATATAATTAATTACATGAAATTATAAACTAAATCATATTTTTTAAATTTAAAATTAATATAAATGATTAAAATAACAAATATTTATAAAAGATGACGTGGCTACTATAAATTATTACGTGTTATTAAATGTTGTCTGTAAAGAAAATAATCTCGTTATAAGTTTTGATTATATAGTTTGACGTCTTATCGCACTACTCTATACTAGTGAAGTAGTTAGAATTTGAAAAATATTACAATTAAATAATATATTAAAATATTAAAATAATAATTATAAAAAAATATGTTTTAAATATATCATTATCCATGGTATTTATATACAAGAAATAAAAGGAAAGTTAAGATGAAATGGGTGATGAGCAATCTATTTTCATTGCTAAATTGCACATGCATTTCCTTCCCCAAAACTAAAATGAAACCCAAATGCACTCCACATAAATACCAAATCCACATCCAAATCCACCCAAATTAGCCTTATCTTTCTCACACACACCACTCCTGGAACACACTAAACATACACATCACTCTCACCCAAACAACCCGTTAATGGAATGACGGAGTACCGGTCGCCGCCCACAATGAATCTCTGGACCGACGACAACGCTTCCGTCATGGAGGCCTTCATGAGCTCCTCCGATTTCTCCTCCCTTTGGCTGCCAACACCGCAATCCGCTGCCTCTACCACCACTCCGGGAGCCGACACTGCCAGAGCCCTGCCGCCACCTCCGCCGTCGCAGTCCCAGTCCCTTTTTAACCAGGAGACCTTACAACAGCGGCTGCAAACGCTGATCGAAGGCGCCGAAGAGAGCTGGACCTACGCCATTTTCTGGCAATCTTCTTATGACTACTCCTCCAGCACTTCCCTTCTCGGTTGGGGTGACGGATACTACAAGGGAGAGGAGGACAAAGGAAAAGGAAAAGCCCCCAAAGAGATGTCGTCGGCGGAGCAGGACCACCGTAAGAAGGTTCTCCGCGAGCTCAATTCGTTGATTTCCGGCCCTTCCGCTTCCGCTGATGACGTCGACGAAGAGGTATCCGACACTGAGTGGTTCTTTCTAGTGTCCATGACTCAGTCCTTTCTCAGCGGAAGCGGCCTCCCGGGCCAGGCTTTTCTTAATTCCAGCCCGGTTTGGGTCGCCGGGGCTGACCGGTTATCCGATTCGACGTGCGAGCGGGCTCGCCAGGGGCAGGTCTTTGGGCTTCAGACTCTGGTTTGCATACCGTCCGCAAACGGCGTCGTTGAGCTGGCTTCTACGGAGGTGATTTTCCAGAACTCCGATCTCATGAAGAAAGTGCGGGATTTGTTCAACTTCAACAACCCAGACGCGGGTTTCTGGCCGTTGAATCAGGGCGAGAACGACCCTTCCTCACTCTGGCTCAACCCTTCTTCCTCGATTGAAATCAAGGACACCTCTAACGCCGTTGCACTCGTTTCAGCGAATGCATCACTGAGCAAAACCATGCCGTTCGAAACCCCTGGTTCCAGCACTCTAACAGAAACCCCTAGTGCCGCCGCCGCAGCTCACGTCCCCAATCCCAAGAACCAGGGTTTCTTCCCCAGGGAATTGAACTTCTCGAACTCCTTAAAACCCGAATCCGGTGAAATTCTGAGCTTCGGAGAGAGCAAGAAGAGCTCTTACAACGGGAGTTACTTCCCCGGTGTTGCGGCTGAGGAGACCAACAAGAAGAGAAGGTCTCCTGCTTCTCGCAGCAGCATTGACGATGGAATGCTGTCCTTCACCTCCGGCGTGATTATACCGGCTTCGAATATAAAATCTGGTGCCGTTGCTGGTGGTGGTGCCAGCGGCGGTGATTCCGAGAACTCGGATCTGGAAGCTTCCGTGGTGAAAGAGGCGGACAGCAGGGTGGTGGAGCCGGAGAAACGGCCCCGGAAGAGGGGTCGGAAGCCGGCGAACGGCAGAGAGGAGCCGCTGAATCACGTGGAAGCGGAGAGGCAGAGGAGGGAAAAGCTGAATCAACGGTTCTACGCGCTTCGTGCGGTGGTTCCCAACGTGTCGAAGATGGACAAGGCATCGCTCTTAGGCGATGCCATATCCTACATAAACGAGCTGAAGTCGAAGCTGAGTGAGCTGGAATCAGAGAAAGGGGAATTGGAGAAGCAATTGGAGTTGGTGAAGAAGGAGCTTGAGCTGGCAACTAAAAGCCCTTCTCCTCCACCTGGGCCACCTCCATCCAACAAAGAAGCGAAGGAAACGACGAGCAAGCTGATTGATTTGGAGTTAGAGGTGAAGATCATAGGGTGGGACGCCATGATAAGGATCCAATGCAGCAAGAAAAACCACCCTGCGGCCAGGTTGATGGCTGCGTTGAAGGAGCTGGACCTTGACGTGAATCATGCCAGCGTATCCGTGGTGAATGATTTGATGATCCAACAAGCCACCGTGAATATGGGAAACCGGTTTTACACTCAGGAACAGCTCCTGTCGGCGCTCTCCTCCAAAATTGGCAATGCACTATAGTCTGCACTACCATTTCTTGCTGTACCTGTAGTTGTAGCTGTCCATGTAAACTACTGTTTTTTTTTTTTTTGGTAGCTTAGACTAAATTAAATTCTTGAGTTAATTCGATTTGGGAAGCGGAAAGGACCCTGGAACAGCTCTGATGAAGAAGAGGTGGACTATTTTTGTGTTGATATTATCTGTTTATTTAGATTGTATATATGTTTATCAATTATCATAAACGTGAACTGAAGTTGGGTTAAATTTATGGGTATGTTTCTTATATCTATGATGCATTATTTCCAGTTCTGTTAGATCATGTTTTTTATTGGTCTGTGTTTTTAGTTTGTTTTGTATTCCTGGTACAGCTGCTGCTACAGAAATGGCGTTTTGAGGTGTGAATTGTGTGGTTGAGTTGTTCTGGATGAGCAATGCTGTCTGATCTATGATGGGAAGAGTTGAATTTTGTGTGGTGAAATGGAGCTATAGGAAACGTGCTGGGGAACAGTGCGGCAAGGGAATCATGTACCTGGACCACTGTGGCCCCTTTTTAGCCATGTGAAAAATGCATACCTTTACCACTCACACCTCTTTCTTGCTGCTTCACACGCGTTTTAGTTATTATTTAACAAGAATAATTATTGTTATTATAAAAAAAAATCTTGTTAAGAGCATCACTATGTAAAAAACCATTTAAAAGTAATGTTTTTACCATTTTGGTGGTGTTAAAAAGTTGTTTAAAGATCTGGTGTCTTGGGACGTTGACCTAGCGAGTTTAACAGTGAAAATATGGTGGACGTGCATGGAGGATATAAAGGTAAAAAGGTGTTGAATGGAGGATTTTAAGGTAAAAAAGAGGTGTTGGATTCTCATTTGTTCCAAAGAGGGCTATGTACTAGGCTCTTCACATGTGCCTGCTCGTGGAATCAGAATCACTCCAAATGCACCAAACATCAATATCTGTGCCAAAATAGTACATCGTTACAAAATAAAAAAATAAAAAATACATTAACAACTCAATTTTTTATACAATCTAATTACAACTCTCAAAATTATTATTTTAATATTTATTATATTATTTAATTATAAATTTATTTTTTATTATATATATTTATATTTAAACTCATCACAACAACATACTCTCATGATGTTAAACAATCATTTCCCAACAAAAAATTATGAAGTACTTCAGTTATATAATGAATCTGATTATTTAAATTTTATTTTTCAATTAAAAAAGTAAAATCATAAACTTATTTTTTTATTTTAAAATAGTTGATACTCATGATGGATTTACGTATCTACGGAGAAAAAATAAATATAAAATAAAATTTTAATTATTTTTAATCAATTCTTATAATAATCCTTATTTTTTAATTCATATTTTTATCTTAAGTGAATTGAAATATGAATAAAATTTTATTTTTTTAAGCAGGAGAAATAGTTTTTTTTAATAATTAATTATTTTATTTTTTTTTAAAAATATTTTCTTTATGCGGGTTGGTTCACAGGTTCACGAGCTACCTCTTATGCGGTTAGTGAAATGAGTTCGTATTCCTTGTGTCGGACGAGCCAAACGTGCGACGAGTTTATGTGTGGCGGGCTAGTCTGCATTATCATTCTTAAGTAAATCCATTTTCATTAAATAAGTTATATTAAATTATTGAAATAAGAGAGACTAACTAATTTTTTATGTAGGCATTCTTGAAAACTACTAATCATATATGTTCAAGATCATACCTGCATGATTTTTGTCCTTGCATAAGAAACCTTTTAACTATTTTAAACAAATAGTATATTGGTTAGATAACTTAATTTAACATTTATTATTACTTATACGTTGCATAATGTTATGTGTTCTAACATGAAATCTTGTTATTTCAGTGTTTGTTATGGATATAACATGTTGAGTGATATGCCAAGTGCATGATAAAAAAAACTCATTTAAATATATCTTAAGGTATTCAAAGTAAATTCATTCAATGACTTCAATGTGTGTCATTGATTCATCTAGTAACATTTATTGACTTGTAATGCAATAAGCAATTTGAAAGCTATAATTGTGGTTACTATAATTGTGATATGTATGATTTGTCTTTGATAAATATTATTTCAAACTATCTTGATGTTAATGAGAAAATCAAAATTAATTATACATAATTATAAATAATATTCTATTTTTTAAAATTAGATACGATAATATTACGTATTTTTTTAATCTTTATTTTAATTTACTTAGAGATGTTACTTTGTGTTTGATGTAAATATAAGTTAAAATAAAATCTCTACAAAAATAACTTTTACATAAAATTAGTTTTATCTTTTAAATAACTTCATTTGATTCTTTAATTTTTATTTTCCTCCTCTCATACCTAATTTTTAAATGGGTTTAACTAACCTACATTTTATATCTCTACTAATATTAAAACAGTAGACTATGCATTTGGAAACTAAGGTTACTTTCAAGATTTTTAGTACTTTTCGTTGAACCATCTATAAGCTATGTTGTATGAAGTTGTTTAATTCAACATATAACATTAAATTTTACCATGTGAATGATTTTAATTGCATTTAAGATAGAAAATATTGATTTGTTGTGGTAAGATTTTAGAGTTTCTTGTAATAGTAGCCAATGAGAAGAGTTGTTTATCAATAAAATCATTATTTTAGTGTGGATTATATAAGCATGAGTTGCTCAAACTTTCTACATTCTTTAAAATAATATTTTTAAAATCTCATTATATTTAACCTCCTTTATTTTTCATTTTCCCCTTTCCCTCTTTTCTCTTCTTTTCCCATCATTTCACTTTTGTTCTTGTGTTCGTTTCTTTCCCTTCAATTCTATTTTTTCCCCATTGCAATCAAGAACCAGTGTTTGTTTCTCATTTTTTTTTTCTACTTAATGGAAGTGCCCTCTCCCTATATAATACTTTTTTTAAGAAATTGATCAATGGTGTAATGAATATGTTATAATATTAGATGATTATAAACGGCAGAACAACTAAATAAGACATTACTCATGCATTAGATGTCAACAATAAACTATTTTATACATTACAATCTTATTTTCAAGTTTTACATATTATTTGAATAATTTGAAATGTATTTTTTTTCTTAAATACATTATAAACTATACAATCTAAAATATGTTAAAAAATTAAATAAAAACGAGATTGTGCATTCGAATTTTTCCATATTACAACAATGGTACAAAGGAAGAAGATCATTATATCCTTAGGGTCTTTTTGTATCCAGGCGAAGAAAGGCAAGGATTAGTAAGAAAAGAGAGAAAGCAGAGAAAGTTGAAAAAACAAGACAAGAATTGAAGTTAAAACACGAAAAACGATAAAAGTTTTTTGGTCTAAACTTTCTTTGCATTCATGAAGGGATTTGAAGAGAAAGTTGATTATATATTATTTTTTTATAAAATTTAATAAATTTTATATTAATTATATGTATAATTATATTTTAATATATACATATAAAATTTATAATTTATTTATTAATTATTAATATTAATTTTCGTATTATAATAAAATAAATAATAAATAAAAGATTAGTTTAAATTTTAATTATTAATACGTATTTTAAATAATATTTAATATTATTTTTTTGATTTGAATTTATTTTTATTTTAATATATATTTCTAAATTATTTATAATATTTTTAAAATTTATTATATTTATCAAATTTGTAAAAACTTATATTTTATACATTTTACATTTAAAAAATCTTTCACAATCATCACATCACACACTAACTCCAATAAACTTTCCTCATAAATCTAGTCTAACATACACCAATTCAAACAACTTCACTTCCCTCTCAAATCACTCCAAATCCACTCCTTCAAATCTCCTCCCCAATCCAAACACACCCTTAATGAAAAATAAATAACCTTATTTTCGTACCATGTTCATCTTCTTCTTGCATCATATCACTTTTATCCTGCACCCTATATTTTTGAAAATTCTCAAAATTACCCTTATTTCAGATTTTAAAATCTGGAATGATAAATATAATTTAAAACTAAAAGGAATACATTTTAGATAAAAAAAATCTAAAACACAAAATTGAAAATGCATTATGAATAAAAAAATTTGAAATTCAAAAATGTGTTTAGGGTTTAGGATTGTTCTGGAAATTTAAATCCGGAATATTTCTGAAAGATGAGTTTTGGAAGTAATTTTTATCCACACTTTTTTATCTAAGATTATTTCGTCATTTTCGAAGGTTAATTATGTCATTTTCAATAATAGATTTGCTGTATGTTAGAATTATATGGTGTAAAGAGAAATTGCCGCAAAGAAGAGCTTGCACCTGTATGCCTATATGAGTGAGGATTTGCTGGGCCTGGATCCATTGGATCAATATTCTTTCTTAATGTCTCGTTGGGTATTCATAAAAAAAAATCTATAAATATTTTTATAGTAACAAATATTTGTATTTTATTTTTAATATTAAATAAAATTATTAATAATTCTTCAAAATATAAACTACGATAGTTTTTTTTCAAATTATAATTTAAATAAAATTGTATAATAAAATATTAGTAGATATAAATTTGATATTTTCTAAAAAGTAAATTTAAATAAGTTAGGCTATAAAGTACAAGTTTAAAAAAAAATAACTTTCATTGATTAAATAAAAAAATACACACATAAAATTAAATTAATTTATTTCTTCAATGGTTGATATTTGTTTCACTAATAACTTTATTTTGATTAGTTGATTTTTTGAAAAAAATATACCATACTAATTAACGTGTATTCATTTTACTTATATTTATTACACGTGAATATCATTACAAATATATACTTAGTGTCAGTTATGAATTCTATTCAGAGATATTTGTGGGCACAAATATTTTCTCATCCAAAATACTATGGTGAGATATATAATGGAAATTTAAATACTAACATTTTGTTTGGTTGAGGGTAGAAAATAAAGAGGGAAAGTAGATAAATGAGAAAAAAAAATAGAATATACAAAATTGTTAAGTTTAAAAGTTATCTAAAGAAACATAATGAAAATAAAATTGGAAGTAGGAGTGCTTATTGTAACTCCATGAATTAACCTAATCCAAATGAATTACATTTAATATTTTTAATCGAGTTAAATCCAATTTAATATCCTAGGAATTAGGTAATATGTTAAATTTGAGACTCACTTTAAGTCAAACAAATTTATTATAAAAAATATTTATTATTTAATAACTTGTGATAAAAATTGGAACAATAACTTTAGGAATAACATGAGAATAAGATGAAAAAGTGAACATTGAGTAATAATTTCTTCCCATTTTTGTGGCATTTGAGAGAGAAAGTTATGCAAAATACACTCCACTCATTCTTTAAATTTCTTCATGCTATGTCTCTTTCACCCAACCAAAGAAATAGATATCATCTTCTATTTCCTTTTCATTCCGCCACATTTGTCACCAAACATAGTCTAAAATTTTTATATCGTATCCGGTCGGGTCTAGAAAATAGTTAAAGGTTTTCATATTCAATAAAAATCGATCGACATAGTCAACTTCATTAAGACTAACAGAAGGTTAACGAAAGTAAATAATGATTAAATATTAGTTAATGCGCTCTTAGTTATGATCTAAAATTCTAATTCAACTCTATAACAAAGTATCTATAATAATTATATAAGTAGTCACAAATTTTAAAGATAAGATACTGATCATCACGCATTAATTGCACTAGACACTAAATATCGAAATCTCAATTAAGTATTGGAATGACTTTTGCAAATATCATATGAACTAGAAATTTACTAGACAGAGAATAAAAAAAAAACATTTAATGATAGAACATATACAAAATTTATTAATGGAAACCAGAAGGTGCAATTTTTCAATTAATTTACAATAATTTTATAGCTAAAATAATGATTTGTGATAAGATTGAGACATCCAAAGTCAAAATTACCAACCAAGTTTGGACTTTGTCTAAAACTAAGTTCAGCCCAGGCTGCTAATTGCGCCGTGTTTGGACGAAACTTCACTCTAAACGGTTTTAGACGTTTCACGTGCGCTGGCGTTAGATTCTTCTACAATCATGTGTTATAATTTATAATAATTTTAAAATAATAAAAATTCTAAAACAGTAACTACCAAAACTACTTCTTATCTGTAAAACAAAACTAAAATTTATAAAAAATATTAAACACACATTTTATATTTTATATTTATCAATTAATTTTTAGGTAGTTGTATTATCGATGGAAAAGATCCATTAATTTTGCAGATGTAATGTCTGGTAAAGAAAATCTAGAAGGGGTCCCTTTTAGTGACATTTTCTTTTGTCGACGTGATTTTTAGTTTCTTTTACAAAAGTTTAAATAAGATACCATTTTTAGAAAGATTAACTGTATTTTTAATCAGACCAGACAAAAAAGATGTATTGATGTAATTTAACAGTTAAATATATAATTTTTAGTTTTGAATAATGGATTATAATCTTTAAATTATTTTATTAATTTTTTTTAGATTTAGATAACAAGACTGGAATCAAAAAAACAATTATTTTTTTTTCGATTGTTGTCGGTTTACCTTATCTCTTTTACTCTTAACTTCTGCGTTTTTCTTTTACTTCTTTACTTTTCTTATAGAACTTGAAAAAATAAAACACTTCCATGTTTGAGTGAGATTTAGACGCAAATACTTGATGCTATTAATACGGAATGATGACGAATTTTATTTTTATAATCTTTTAAAAAAAATTAGTAATTATTTTAAATGTTTAGCACTATATATTTGTTAGTTAGGATAGAATGATTTATCCCTAAATCAACCCACTCTCAGTAGTCAAAATTGAACTGAACACCAAAAGCAGCGTTGATTCCGTTGTCTGACCCAGTCTTTCTTCCCCATTCAGACGTTACCATCTTCATTTTCAAACCTCATCTTTAACTAATATATTACAAAAATAACTTTTCTAGGATTTAAATACTTTTTCCCTTTCTTTTAAACAATTACAATTTATGATCAATAAACATTCATTTAGAATGATAGGGTGAGTTAATTAACGTCTTAAAAAACATTGACTATTCATTCCTGTAACTTTTTATTAAATCAAATTACACCCTTTTGATCTTGATTATCAATTCTATACACATCTTTATCCATCGTGATAACTTGACTTGAGTACCAATGGAGGTAAACGTGACCATCATATCTAAGGGAATCTAAGACTTCTCCTCTTACTACTACAATAAGCCAACAATATGTGTCCATATCGAATTTTTGCACTTAATTTCATAAAAACTACTTATAATCAATTATTAGATGAAGTTTTTATTTTCTTATATATATTAAATGTCTTAATTTTTCGAGATTTTCAAGATAATCTTAATTTATATTTTACTAGGTAACTGTTTGTATCTATGTTATGGACATAATTTACACATGAATCTGGTTCCATAACAGTTTTTTCTTGACCTAAACAACCATTCTATGTCATTTCCCTTTTCCATTTGCTCACACAACACGAAACTCCGACCAAAATAAAATAAGATTTTCTGTCTCTTTCTCTCTCTCTGTCTTCTTATTTCTTATAAGCTTAACCCATTCTTCAAAGTCTCATCATTACTATTACACCCTCCCGACAAGTTCCAATCTTTTTCGATTCTTTTCTGCATCGCTCTGAAATCCGTCTTCTTTCCATCCGTGAGAGGTGGTTTCTCTTTGCTTGTGTGAATCTTCCCAAAAGGGTATGTTCTCTGATCTCTCTGGGTTTCATTTGGGGTGTTGTTGATACGATCAATAACGATCACGGTTCAGTTTGACTTTGAGGTTGATTATCTGATTGGTGTTTCTGTTTTTAGTTCTCAAGTTCCAGGTTGTCCTCGCAGAAGTTTCTGAACTTGAGTTTGTCGTTATTTATAGCAAAATGGATAACTCAAAAACCAGGCATAACGACAACTTGGGAGTGAACAAAACAGGAAAAAACATTAGGAAGAGTCCATTACACCAGCCCAATTATGGCAACAACAACAACAACGTTAATGGAACTAGACAGCAACAACAGCAACAGCCTCAGCCTCAGGTTTACAACATCAGCAAGAATGAGTTCAGGGATATTGTTCAGCAGCTTACTGGGTCTCCCTCTCAGGATCCTCAATCAAAACCTCCTCAGAGCAATTCCCCAAAACCTCAGAGCATGAGGTTGCAGAAGATCAGGCCTCCTCCTTTACCTTATGTCAGGCCTCCATTGCCTTCTTCTTACAATAACAACACCTTGCCACCTACAACTGCTCACTTTAGACAACCATCACCTAACCCTTTTCCTCAAGCTGTGTCACCAATCTCTGCCTATGTCAGATACCTTGAACATTCATTAACAGATCCAGGCTCAAAGGGAAGCCAAGTTCAACCTCTTCCACCTTCTTCTGCTTTGCTTCCTAATAATCCTATCTTCCCTTCTCCAAGATTAAACCCTCCTCCTCCTCATCTTTCTGCTGTTCCTTCCCCACAAACAAATGGACCTCCTTTTTTACCTTCTCCAACCTCACAGTTTCTCTTGCCTTCACCAAATGGCTACATGAATTTCCTGTCTCCTCAGGGTTCTTATCCTCCACTACTCTCCCCTGGCATTCAGTTTCCATCTCCTTTTACTCCTAATTTCCCTTTCTCGCCCTTTGGGCAGTCAGGGATTTTTGGCCCCGGGCAGCAGCCTCCCCTTTCTCCTGGGTTGTTTCCTTTGTCTCCTTCAGGCTTTTTCCCCATCACAAGTCCAAGGTGGTGAGATCAATAAATACCCTTCTCATTTTTAGCCTCGTCTTTCATTGGAGATCATGCTCTCTTCTAACTAAACTCATCTTTGTTCTTAAAAAACTGATCTTTTTTTCATTGGCATGTAAAGTACTGGCAAGCTGTAAGATTGTAAGGAGTAGGTTTTGGCTGCTCATTGTCCTTCATTTCCCTTTCCCTTGTTTTTTTTCTTCTTTTTCTGATGACCATGATGGCTGCAATCCTTTTACTTTTACTGGTTTTATACATTTGGCATTGTATTGAAGATCGGGAACACAATTGGATGGTTGGACAGGAGCCTAAGTAGGTTTACAGACAATATTTGTTGTGTAGGTTAGCCCATGTTCTTTTGTAATACAATGGATTGCATGTTAAAATTTCATCTTATTCCTGTTTCCAAGTGCTTCTTCTGCATTTATTTTTCATTTCTTATGTCAAGTAATTTTGTTAATGGCAGTTCTGGAAGATTTCTTTGGCTGGCTTTATTTGAGATGACACTAAGAAAGAAAAATTACTAAGTCATCTTGAGTAAATTGATTATTCTTACCTTACTCGTGTGTTCTTATAGAACAATTATATTGAAATTATTTTTTAATGTTTTTGAGAACATCAAATTCATTTTTCTGTTAGTAAGGCAAGGCAATTTGGAAGTGTTTTTGGAAGCTGAAAGATGGTCTGTAATAAAACAAAATTAAAAGTTTGGCATTCAAATAGTTATAACATTTTGATTCTGATAATCTTGGTGGTGATCGATCTGAAAAGAAAGATTCAGTACTTCTATTTACACCTTGCTTTATTCTGCATTTTATCACCATAATTTGTGGGGAGAATAAACAGTAAATGATGCTTGCCCAATGAGAATTAAAGTGGAGAGAAGAGAACTATGATGAAGTCATCGATGAACTTGCAGGGAAAAACATTAGATGAATTCTGTCATTCTGTAGGGTGGACACATTTTTGTGTAGCCACCCTTTCGAAAATGTAGGGAATTTGTTTCAAATTAGAACATAATAAAAATAAAGTTAATATGTGTATCGGTGGCGTTCGTACGACACTTGAGTCTAGTATCCGGTCAAGACCAACCGACATAATTAAAATCATTACGCTCAAACAGAAGATTAACAAAACTAATCAGTGATCAAACACTAGGTAATACATTTTTAATTACAAACCAAATCTTTAATCCGAGCGATAACAAAAGACCTATAATAATCATATAAATAGGCAACAAATTTCAATAATCAAGTACGTCATCATTCATTACTAATAACTCTAAGGGTAGAATACCGACATATTACTTAAACGTTGAAGTGTCTTTTGCAGGTACCATCCGAACTTGAAGTTCACGGAGATGAGAATTAGAGAAACGAGGGAAGTACAAGGAGATTGTTGAAGCAGAAGGAAGGAAAGGTAGATCGACGGAGAACAATATGAAACAAAAACAAGAGAGGTAAACAATTAACCTAAAATACAACAATTATCCACTTAAACTAAATAATCAAACTTTAATTGATTAATTGATTCTAAATGGACTAATTAAGCATTAATTAATTTATGCAAACTTCTTACAATGACTAATTTGGTGAATTTTGATTAAATTAAGTTTAATTTAAGATGTTTCGTAAATCTAATTCGATTATAAGATCTGAATTTTTATCAATTAATGCATGAGTTCAAACGGTTCAATACTTAATATTAATCATGGAAACTTATTCTAGACATTCAAGCTATCGTAGCATAATGCATGATCAATTATGCAAGATGAACATTGCACGAATTAGAGAAAAACTACAAAATGTGCAACGGTAAAGAAAAGAAGACAAATAATAAGAGAGAAAATGAGATAACTCAATATGAAAATTTAGAAAACAGCTAAAATGTTATTAATACAAGCTTAATTAGTCTATTTATAGACTTTTATTAGCGATGCAAAAGTGAGCCTTATTTATGGGCCTTGAGTAAAATTCAACAAATATGCTTTAAATTTAAAAAAGTTATAAAAAATAGTAGGAAAATCTAAATTTAGAAAATCATATGTACATTTTGAATTCCTAGATATAAAATAAATAAATAAAAAGTAAGTTAACAAAAATGCTAGATTAAAGCATTTATGTGTAACAAACCCAATTAATATTAATTGATAAGAAATGATAAGCATCCATAAAATTAAGCATATCACAAGTAAAGAGAAAGAAAATGATGGTTGGAATGTTATGATTAATGGATGTGGTACTAACCAAAATGTTTGAGGAAAACAATATAGCCCATGAATGGGTTAAGAAAATATGGAATCTATCGAAAAAATTATTTTAACAATAAAAAACAAGATATCTCTTTATATAGGTTGTTATAAAATGATCAAAGTAGATATTCAACCAATTGAATCATAGAAATTAAGTAAGATCACATGAATCAAAACTCATATTGGCACCAATGATAAATTTAAACTAAACCATAAAAATAATAATATTGAGTTAACTTTGATTAAAATCACAAAGGAACCAAGAATTGAGAGAACTCATGGATCAAATCACATGAGTGGTTATGAAACTTGTTTTCATGTCTCTTTTAGCCTTGACCAACATATGGAATATTAATAAAAATTCAACAAGTTAATTAAATCTTAGAAATTACTAGAAACAATATTTTAATCATTGCAAATGAAAGAAACACAATCTTTTAATTGAATATCATGAATAGGTGTGAAATAATAGAATTAGAAAGTTCATTGCTTAACATGAAAAATATATATTTGATTATAAAAGACTATATGGTTCTGTCTTTGCAAATAATAGTTGTCTAAGTGTTAACCATTACTATACAATAACAAAATTGCTAAGAGATAGATGGAGACAAAAAAGATAAAGTAATTGTTCAAATAAGATCACTAATGGATAAAGATAAATTCCTATTACTTATTGATTATATATATATATATTTATTTATTCGTGTTTTAATTTACAAACTCAACTTAATGTGTTATAAAAATAATTAACTATTAATAATTAAAAAATATTCGTACTAATAACATAATTATTTATTAGTTAATTTTTAAATATGTAATACTAAAAAGGAAATATTAATTATTTCATAAATAAAATTTCAATGCATTATAATATTTAATTATTCACAGTAACACTATAAATACATATAAATAAATAAAAAGTATTATTGTAAAAGTTGATTGATCTAAAATTTTGTGGTACTGTTGAGAGATTAAAGAGCAGTAGAATTTTGACACGTATTGAATAGGATGAATCTTTGTTAAATTTTGAATTGAATTATACGAAAAAGATATCATAAAAGAATTGCAGAGCATACTCGATGGTCGTGAGACTGACAGGGTTCTTCCGTCCCACCATGAGTGAGAGAGTGATGAGAATCAATGCTTTTCATTTATTTATAATTAAAAAATAAAAAAGCAAAGAAAAATAATAAACAAATAAGTTAAGTAATTATAAAAGAAATTATTAAATAAAAAATAATTTAAAAATAATTAGTTATTGAATAAATTAGGTATTATTTTAAAAATTAAAAAAATTATTTATTAATAATTTTTATTATTAATAAAATTTATAAACTAATTTTTAGTTTGATATTTAATTAGTTGTTAAGATTTTAGTACATGTTTAACCTAACTTGCTAAATAAACACAAACTCTCATGTACTTTAGTGTTATTATTAATTTTTATTCTTTATCTATAAGTTTTGAATTTTGTTTAGGGAACTTGTTATTGAATTAATTAAAAAATAATTAGAATTACTTGATCACTTATATATTATCATTTTTATAGTATTAAATAGTAATCGTCTTTATATTAAAATTAGTTTTTCTTTTAATTTAATCACAAAACAACTATTATCAAACTTCCAACTTCTCTATAAAGATGCAAGTTATAATTTTTAAGATTTTATAAGATTAATATACATTGTGTTTTAAACTTTACAAGTCCTCATGAAAAGTGAAAATTTTGTATAAATAGTATGTAAAATAAGAAAAACACAATAAATGGGTTAAATGTGTCTATAAAAAAATTTTAAAATCTTTTTGGAAGTCTTGGAAGGCATCATTTGTAGTTTTCAAAAGACACATGATCTTATAAGAAAATCAATGACAAAGTAACAACAAATAATAATGTTTAAATTTGATATTTTTCACTAACACAGAAAGCTCAAAAATTGAACACTAGTTAAAGAACACAATTACTTTTATATTGATTTGTCTCAATGTAAAACTTCTTCTAAAAGTAGTCTTATATATATATATATATAACATTTTTTCTCAATTTCTCAATAAATACATCTTTCTCATCTTCATTTATTTGTCTTTATGAAAGTTTGAGTACTTGATGATGTGCATTTAATGTTTTACGTGAAACTTGAAATGAGCATTTAGTGTTTCTCAACTATTAGTCTCCTTTTCATGTAATCTAATTTTCTTATCTACCTTCAGAAAAATAAAGAAATAAATAAATGAATGCAGTGCATTAACTATTCTTAAATAATATAATTAAATTGACCTACTACAGGGGGTAACAAATCATGCAATAGATGATGGTTTCTGATAACACGTAATACTTATCAGATGCAACATGTGGTTAAAATCTTAAGATATTTGTAAGTTTTTTCTATTTATATATTATTCATCCTACTAATGTATATTCAATATTAGTTTTAAATTCAGACTTTAATTTTTATAGTTTTTAATATTAAATAAGTTTGAGTGACCTTAAAAATTTCCCATACTCCTATTCTAAAGTGAATGATGACAAAGTTTAAAATATTTTGTTAATTTTATTTATTTATTTTAAACAGTGCGAAAATTGTTTTTATTTGTTAAACTTTCATTGACGTTTTAAACATTAAAAAGTATTCATTTTAATTTTTTTATATTGAAAATAATAGTTAGGGTGAAATAAATTAATTTAAATGAAGTAGCATAAAGATAAAGAATAAAAATGAAAATGGGATGTGAAAATCAGTGTGTAATTAGAGGGAAATTAACAACATCCACGATAGCATTACAAAGGGTATTTCACAGGCCAGTCCCAAAGGAATAAAGGGTATAATCGTAATTTCAAATAGCGAAAATAAAAATCAGAATAACAGGTTCGCCGAAAAACAAAAGAAAATAAAAAAGTTCGGAATGAAATATTTTTTCTTTCTTTTTATTCTTTTAATTTAAACCCATTTTTCTTCGGGTTTGGGTGGCTGAAGCTATGACTTACCGTTCCGGTTACCGTCACCGTCAGCGCTCATCCCTTCGGTGACAGACGCGAGCTGCTGCAGGTTGAGCTTCACGACGGTGTCAGCGAAGAGACGCGTGTCCTCCTCGGTGTTCCCCTCGGGCACATCCACCACGTAAGATTCCAGAACAACGGTCCAGATCTTGCCATCGCGCTCGAAGCCGTGCACGGAGGAGACGGAGCGGTAGTTCCTGAGGCGGTGCTCCCCGCCGACGATGGTGAAACCGATGACGTGTCGGTCGTCGTCGAGGAGGTCGAGGCGCTCGGTGCTGGTAGCTGCCGGTAAGCCGGAGATGACGTTGACGTCGCGAGTGGAGCCTACGACGAGCTGGAAATCCTCCTTGACGTGGCAGCTCTTGATGAAGTGCTTGTAGGCCTGGGGGTTGTCGAAGCAGCGGACGACGGACCAGACAGCTTGCGGCGGCGCGTGGATTCGTTGGGCGAGGAGGGAGGAGCATTGGCGCGTGGTCATGGAGTAGGTGTGGTGCTCCATGATGGAAGGTTTGAGGTCCAGGAACTCCTCGGGAGTCAACCCGGATGGGGGCTCCAGGTGATGACGGGTCGGGTGCGTCTGAGTCGGATCCTGCTCTGCGCTGAAGCTGTTGGTTTGGTCCATAGCGTGCGCTGAGAGTGAGAGAGAGATTTGCGAACTCAAAAAGGGTAATTTCGAGAATAAAAATGGTTTTTTGTGTGTGCTGGTGTGGTGTGTATCTGTATCACTGAATATGAATGAATACAAAACGGAATGGTCTGACACCTAATTCAGTATGATTTTGTCGTTTTGTTTTATGAAAAAGATTTTGTTCATACCAAAAAAATAAAATAAAATTAAAATACATGTTTTTGTAATAAATTCAAATATTAATTTATTAAAATATAAAGTGTATGTTTTTAGTGTCTGTTAATATATCAGCATAAAAAAATAATGCAATTTTCTTTATTTGAGCGTGGCTGGACTAACCTCATCCACGTTCACTCAATTATAGCGTACTGTTTTATACATGCTCCATTCATTTTAAAGTATGTGTCTCAGTATCAAGCTCTATGAAATTTTAAATTCAGAAAATAAAATTTCACCTCGCCTCCACGTTTTAATTATTTTAGAAATTACAAATATAATTTTTTTTTAATAATTCTTACTAATCTAGGTTTTATAGATCCATTTGCATACGATGGATTTCTATCCATGGGTAATTGTGTCAAGGTCCCGTTTGATTTAGCTGCAAGGCGAAAAACTTTTCGTCCATTGTTTTTTGCCAATTTGGGTCAAAGATAGCTCGAACATAAGTGTGAGATTCTTTAGTGACTTTGATGTTAGCAAAATATGCACTATGTGTAGAAGAAAATTGTGAATTAGAAAGAAAATGATACATAAGATACCTGGTTCCATTCGGTCGGTCTTAGGAAATGTAATGTAATCAATATGAAATACAATGGTTTGTAAAAAATCATAAGCTCCTAAAAAATGTAATAATCTATATTTTTTTTTAGATGTCTTCATGGTGATAATAATGATATCCTTCGTCATGAGATAAGAATGTATAATTCTAAAATGTGTTTCAATGTTTTAAGTTAGTACTTTTAGATAGTTGATAGTGATAAATATTATTAAAACATAACTTTTACCTATTTCAAGCAAATCTATTTATAAATTTGTATTTATGGAAATTGTAGTTAATCTTGTATTCTTGTAACATAATGATGTAAGATTAGCATCATACTTGATTATTCTGTTTTTATTTATTTTCCAACGTGTCTTTGACTATGCACTCGAGACTAATATGTTTATTCATTGTTACATGTGTATTATGAAGAAGTTGTGTCACTTTGATACGATTTTGATGAAATTTAATTTTTTTTAAAAATGAAGTATGTCACTTTAGCACAACTTAGTTAGTACTAAGGTGACACAACTTCAGGATCATTTGATTTTAACTTAGTAAGTGTTAATGTGACATGATTTTAATGTAATTTGATTTGAACTAAAGTAATTTCAAAGTAACACATTTAGTTAAAATTATACTGAAATCTTGTTAAGATGAAACTTAAGTTAATTTAATTTCAACTGAAGTAGTGTCAAGATGATACGACTTCAGTTGAAATTACACTAAAATCATGAAACAATTTTTTTTAAAAAAATAACATTGGTTAAAGTCGTGTGAATGTGACACAACTTCTACTATTACAATAGAATTGTTTCGACATGACACGATCTCACTTTCATAAGATCTAAATCATATCAATGTAATTTGACTTCTTCATAACAAAATTATATGAAGGTTATACAACTTAATAATTTTTTAAAACATGCTTAATAACATAGTTGGCATCGTGTAAGTATTTAAACTACACTATAAACATTGTTATCTAAATATTTTCATAATGATTATAAGTTTATAAGGGTATTTGTTTTTTGCTTGTAACTTTGTGATAGCACTATCTTTATCTCCACCGTCCAAACACCATCACGCATTAACACTGTTACCAACTCCGCAAAGCAATAATATCCATAGTTGTTTTAGAACCACCATTACCCTTTAGTAAAGTCAAACCCAAACCTACAACCACCATCTTTTTCGATCTTTTCAAAGATATGTAGGGGATATTGTCACTGCTCAACTATGGATCAAATCATATCAAATATTATAATACTACATTAATTCTAAATTTTAAAGATTATTAATAAGAGGGTTCAACTTTTAAGGAGATACATTAGAAAATTCAATACTAATAAATATATCTATTTTAATATAAAGAAGGAGAAGTTTCAAAACAACTCGATATAAAATTATTAAATAAAAATTAATATTAAAGATAAAAAATAATCAGTTACTTATTATTTTATAAATTAATTTTTATTTAATAATTTTTCTGTAGTAATTTCTCAAGTTATTCGAATTTGAGCTTTTTCTTCTCTATTTTAAAATAGATATATTTATTTGGAATAAAGTAGATTTATTAATAAAAATATATATAAAAAATTATGTAATCACTTTTTTTAAAAATTGATCCTCAATAATTAGTTATCCATAGACGAAGAATATCAAACAAAATTCTGAGATATTGAGAGAAAAAAAATGAATAGTCAAAATAGAATTTGAGAGAAAAGAACAAAAGGAGATGAGAAAGACAATTAAAATTGAAAATTAAGTAAAATTTAGGACACATTTAGACAATATATATGTTCTAAAATACGAAGTAAACATGAGCATAAATGTCAAATGTGAGTTATAATTAGGTTCATAAGCTCAATTACAAAAGTCTAAACTAAAATAATGAGAATTGAATTTGCATGCTTGTTTTGCAAACATTCAAAAAATAATGAAAAATATCAAACAACAAAATGTATGTCAATTTTAAAGCTTGGAAATGTAGAACTCAATCCAATTAAAATCAGCCAAACATAATATCTAAAAAAAATGTTATGGCCAAAATAGTAAGCAAAGGTCATATGAGCCAAATGTACAAAATTAAAGAAAATATGGACATTTACTTCTAAAAAAAATGGGTTAAAAACTAAAAATAAAGTATATGAGAAGGGCATTCAATGTAAAATAATTCTATAAATATGTGTACAAAATATGTTTCACCAAATTCATAAATACATTTCCAAGCAAAAGAAAAACTAAGAAAATAATATATGAACACTAAAAATGAAAACAAAAAATCAAACTTCCTAATGAATTCTAATGAAAACAAGAAAGCAATCTTTCCAATAAATCCTGAAAGGAAAATATTGTGAGCTAAAGAGAAAATGAATCATACATCCAAAGTATTAAAAAAATAAGATAATTAAAAATCTATTTCAAAACTTAAAAGTAAACAAGAATTGCAATTAAATTAAATCAAGAATGGTAAAATTCTCACAAGTTTGTATATCACTCTTTCTATCAAATGTTTAAGATTGTATTTACACTTAAAAAGCACATCATCATGAAAGTAAGCAGTATTATAGGCTTGACAAACCTCTCTTTTACTCTACTTAAAACACCATGATCAATAAAACATGCACTAAAAAAAATTGTGAAATAAAAACCAATTTTTAGAGACCAAAATAATTAGTTATAATAGGAACTAAAATATAGATCATTTTGAAAACTAAAAAAAATTAGTTTCTAAATTAGTTTTTATTATTTTATATTATTGTTAAATAGTTTCTAAATTTGTATCTAATTAGCAACTAAGGTTTTAACTACCCATTATTTAGTTTCTAAATTTGGTAGCAAAAACATTGGTTGTTAATTAGATACCAATTTAGAAACTATTTAACAATAATAGAAAATAATAGAAACTAATTTAGAAACCAAAATTCTTTTTAGTTTTTAAAATGGTATCTAATTTAGTTACTATTGCAACTAATTATTTTGATTTCTACAAATTAGTTTCTATTTCATGATTTTCTTGTAGTGATGTACAAAATTAAAAGAATTATAATTTTTATACTAATATTATTCTTATTTTTTTAATTATACTAAATAAAATATATTAATACTTATCGTACTTAACCGATTATTTATCTAATTATCTTAAAAAAAAACTTGAGAATTACTAATAATAACATGCTAGTCACTGAGGCATCAAGAACGGTGGCTTACAGGGTAAGCTACAGTGAAGAAGAAAAATAGAGGGTTAGAGTGTTGCCAAGAGAAGAAAAAGAAAACAATGTTGAAGAAAAACTGTGAAGCAACTTGTCAGTGAAGAAGTATTAGTATCAATCTCTTTATATTTTTTTATTCTTATCCACCTTATCACAGAAGAGAATTTTTGTATTAGATTTTGGAGATTACAAATTGATTATTATTTAGTAAAACATTTCACTTTTACTTGTTTCATAGATTTTTATCTCACACTGAAATTTTCCAGCATTAAAATTTTGGTGTCTGCTTTATTATATTCTCTGTTTGATGCATCCAATTATTTCCCTTAAATAATTATATGTTGCTTGAGATATTCCTGGAGTCTATTCTTTCGTAAAGGGAAAAGGGATCTTTTGCTTCAGTTTTTTTCGCTGTTTTTGTTTTCTTTCCCTAACACACTGAAGAATTATTATTATTTTTTCATTTCAATGCACCCTCAAGCATCATTACGCCATTAAACACTGAAATTAGCATCATCAGTGTAGCGAATATGAGATGGAGAAGTATAAGACCCTTTTATAGCTATAGGAAATTCCTACAAGTGTGGATTATGAGCCAAGGGTACATCACATTATTCAGTGCAAAACAAAACCAGAAGATATTGTAACAATAACATACAAAAATTAGCAGTATCCTGAGTGAATAGAAATATTATAGAATTTGACATGTGCTGTATATGGTAACTCAGCAGCTACAGAGCTTGATTCAGTTGTGGTTTGGTGATGCATATCACACATCTCTTGTATAATTAGTTCTGCATAAAACATTAACATTTTTACATTATTTCTTCCTTCAAAGGATCTTGTGCATTTTTACATTGTTACAACTAATCGAGTCCACGAATAAAAAAACAACAACAAATGCATATAACCACTTCCAGGCTCCAATTATTTTACAATTTTGGAATGGTACGAGTCAATCCAGAGAGATTACAATTTTCTCTTTAAAGTCACCCTTTAAAGCAATGTAGTTACAATATTATTCAGAGCATAATGTGGCACCTGAAACTGAAAAGTATTTGCTTTACTAGTGGTGAAAGAATCTGTGGTTGAATGAAGCAAATAACAGAAGACGCGCTTGTGTGGTTATATGTCAATGGATATGTTCATTGAACAAAAAGAAAAAGGAAAAAGAAACATGAGAATTTGATTGATATTAGACCAACTATGAGAATTAATCATGCCAGAGCTGATTTTGTCATCTCATATGCCAAGAAGCATGCTGCATTTGCAGGAATACTTCGGGCCATAGCAGGACCAAAACCCTTATACAAGCCCTTGAAGCCCTGTGAAGCTTTAATCTTTCTGAATGCATCAAATGAACCAGAAAATTTTGGATTTCTGTAGTCATCTACTTGAATCACACTCTTAATAACATCAGTTGGGTAAACAATGAACCAGAAAGAAGCTCCAGCCAAGCCTCCAGCAACAATCAGAGAACCTCTACTCAGGCCAGAAGTATCAGTGCTCCCTGCAAACTTTCGCTTTAATGCTTCGTATACACCAAACATTATAGCATTTCCTGGTATCTCTCGGGCCATAGTGGGGACCAAGCCCTTGAAAAGACCTCTCGTGCCCCCTTCTGATTTGAGAACATGCCTGGCCACATCCATGGGTCCTCCGTACTTAACAGCCACAGTAGCTGTTTCAGAGCCAGCTAGCGCACTTTGTGCTTGCAACCTGATGATATTCACCATGGATGAAAAAAGTTAAGCATAGGATCAATACATATTTGTAGTACCTATGGTGATGTCTAAGTAACAAAAGTTAAAAGTGAAAGTTAGTAAAGACTAATCTGTAGCTAGAATTCATTTGATTTTTTCCTAAATGACAAACTGGTTTTATGTCAACTGAGAGAGGGAATGGAGTTTGTTGAAGATATTATGTGCACCTAAAGAATAGATACCTTATAGTAAAACAAAATGAATAAAACAGGTCAAAATTCATACCATATTTTATAAAGAGAAAAGGAATAAAACATTCCAAAACCACTAAAAAACTATAGAAGCTGATAGAAAGGAAAAAAGATTAAAGAGGATCATGACAAGAAGAACACCATCAGACCTGCATTTGATCAATTCAGTTGGGCATGCAAGAATGGAAACTGCAACTCCAGCTCCAGCTCCACAGACAAATTGCTGATTCACTGTCAGGGGGACGCCAGGATTGGACCTCACTAATGTTTCCATCTGTCCCCTCACTGTAAACAGGACTGCATTGAAAGCTGCTACTGTAGCAAGAGGAACACCCATACCTTTGTATAAACCTCTTGGCCCTTCTAATGCTACTGTCTGCTTGACAGCATCAAATGCACCTGAATACTTGGGAAGCTGACCAGGGAGTGGTACGGGCTGGCTTTGGAGCTTGACCTTGATAGTGTCAAAGGGGTGTCCACATATCAACTGTGCTGCCCCTCCAATAGTCCCAGCTGCAAGGTCCTTAGCCACGTCTCCCATCTGCAAAACATAAATTCCATAGAGGGAAAGTGGGAAACAAAGGATTTAGACTATGAAACATGAACATATAAAATGGTTTAGTATAAAGAACTCAGAGAAAAGTAAGATCCTTGAGAAAACAGCCAAGTTAAACAATATGGGACATAACAAGAAACATTAAGCTTTTGTTTTGCAGCAGATCAAACAGGACTTTCATTTAAACAAACGGAATTGCAGTGCAAATTTATGAAATTATAACTTATCAACTCATACAAAACCTCTAGTTTCTCAATCAAAGAATAAACACCTTTAAGTTAAGTAGTGATTAAGGTCTGCTTGGTAGGGACGAAAGAAATACATGAATAGAAATAAAAAGGACGAGTAGAAATAGGTGCGAAATAAAGTAGAAATTTAAAACGATTTGGTTGAAAATAAATAGAGAAAATGTGAGGAGAAAGATGAGTGAAAATAGGTAAACAATAGTACAGTTGATTGTACTAATTTCAAGTCAATTATTCTCTAAATCTCTTAAACCAAACAACACCAACTTATTTCAAGTTAAGTTGCAGAATCAATTTTTGTTACTTGGGATTGCATTGTCATCACCAAAATTACAAAACAGAAGTAAATGGCCTGGTAATTGCTGTTGCGGAATTCTCCCAAACAATACAATACAAGTCAGAAATCATCTAACTAAAAATAAATAAACATAAAGAAGTAGAAAAAGAAGAAAGAAACGACACTCACATACACTAGCTTTCAATCAAAAACACGAAATCAGGAATAACACTTAGAATTAGCAGCCCATGATTCAATGAACAAACTTTTGAATATGTGGTAAATCTAGAATCTTACCGAGCTCTAGGAGTGCCCAAAGGATGAGATGAGACGCAGAGTGAAAAGGGTAGAAAAGGCAACAGCTTTGATTGAGAGAGAAGTTAGTTATAAGAATCTGGAAGGAAAAGTGGAGTACGGGTGTGAGGCTTGAAATGGGTAATGTTCAGGTGGCGGAGAATCTAAGGAGTTAAAAACAAAAATGGGTAATTGAATCTGAGAGAAGGAGAGAGCCACAAGAAAGTTGGGGATAGGAATGGGACAAAGGAAACAAAGCCAGAGAGACAAAGTGTGGCTCAAACGTGCTTTTTTTGGAATCATGTGGATTTGTTGGAATCACCAAAACCCATTTTCCTGACTCAGCAATTAGACACTAACTTCATAAACAAATGCATAAACAGAAAGAAAGAAAGAGAGAGATTGCGGCCAACATGAACGCACTTCGAGAATGAGATTAGGGGATGTGGGCAACACGTCACCACCGCGGTTCCGTATTCATACGATATTCATACGATGAGTCCCAAGTCTTGTGGACTGAGATGACAGAGACGATGGGACTTGCAAAAGTGTTTGACATGAAAGGCTGCTAACAACATTTTCTTCTTCTTCCATTTATTACATTCTTTCCGCCAATATCCTTTTAATTCATTATGTATTATTTATGATCTTCGGTCAAATTTAATAAATGGGTGATTGTGTTGGATATACGTTGATACTTGTAAGATACGTAACTCAAAATATTTGTCAAATTTTTAATAATTATAATAAGATTCTAACATAATTTAAAAAAAAAAATACATCAATTTTTTAAAACTTAAATTATTGTGTAAATTTTTATTATATTATAAAAATTAAAAACAAATTTTTTAAAATTCATAATAAATTTTGTTATGTTTAGACTATGAAAGTAACAGTGACAGTTGACATGGAGGTGTTGTGGCACTGATAAGGTGTTGTGGTACTGAAAGTGAGATGGTGTTGCGGAACTGGAAGTTGGAAGTGGGAGTTGCTCCAGTTGTGAAAGTTAAAGGTAGGGTGCTCAATGTACAGACGAAAAATAAGGGTAAAATTATATATTATATTGAATAGTGATAATTTGACACCAATGCTCTAAATGATACTCATCTTATATCTTATTATTTTACAAAAATACCTTAATTCAACACTTAAAAAAAAGTGTGTAATCTGGAGATTGGGTGTCAAAAAAATCATTTTCCTATTATATTATACGTTTAGTGGCTCAATCCATTTACTTGAGCCACAACTTTTACAAATCACTTTTCAGAACCCAACTTAACAAGGCCACCAAAGCTCTTTTTGACCTTGTGAAACTCTCCCCTTCTTTACACATAAACTAAGATCTTATCATCTATTTTCCACACTTCTTTACACATAAACTAAGATCTTATCACCCATTTGCCTAGCTTGCGTTTTAAAATCAATAACGTTAGTTACATTAGGAAAGGTCAAAGTAATATTAGGTAAAAGAGAAACATAAAATACAAAGTAAATATTACAATGAAATTTGCTTAGTTATAATAAGATTTAGTGAAAAGTACTTACAAAGTAAATATTATATTGAACGGCAGACCACTTTTTTACCATATACATTTAAGATATTATCACTGAATATAAAAGATCTTCACCATATGCCTATATGTAAGAAAGAAAATGAAAGAATTCCTCAACACTTCTTTGTATGTGACAAATAAATTATATATAATTATAGTATTTTCTCATCTAAAATCAATTACTTTAAAAAATATACTATAACTTTACAAGTTACACAATTCATTCCAGCCTTTCCGCTAATTTCGCAAAAATAATGTTCCTCTCTATTTTTACTAAAAATCTGCAAAATTTAAAATTATATTGTTTTTCCTTGCTATATATTTCCTTATACTCTGTTTCTATCCAAACGTTTAAAAAGACCAGAAACCTTGTTTGAATTTTATCGAAGAAAAAAAAGGCCTAGTTGCAGGAATTTGATAGTCTGTACAAAATCCAAACTTGGAACCTTAGTGTCATCTTTGTACAAAAAAAATAGGAAGATTATGAAGCAGAGAATGATAAATAAAGCAGAATGTTGAAAATCTCTCACTTTCCAATCAATCCACTGGGTATAATGACTGTCAATCAATGTGCAAAGGTCAAATCTTATAATGCAACCCCTACCACAGCCCTTCGACTAAAAACGAAACTCGGTTTACACATTGGTATATATTTTCCATGTAATTCAAATTGAAACAAGCTGAATGTGAGGGCAAATATTTTTCTATCTTCTCATTGATGAATTGAATAATTTAATCTCATGATTAAACTACCCTTGGAAAAAGGGAATTTTCATTATGCCAAAAACAATGACATGTTTCCGAAGCCAAACGATGGTCTTGGTGTTAATACTATAACTGCTACTCACCAAGCTTCCGTTTCTTCAACTTCGCCATTCGTCTTCTTCTCTCTCTTTCCTCTTCCTCCTCAATTAATCTAAGTTGCTCCTCGTCCTCCTTTCTAGCAATTTTGGCACTGCAAGCGCATTACACAAAATCATCGACAACCCAGACAACTACTTGTTATGAAGCAACGTCATTCAGGAATCATATGCATAAATTACAACAGTAAGATTTATAACAGTTATGTAGTAAAATGAATTTGAAACCAAAGTATTTGACGCATGCATTTAGTTTGATGCGAAGAAAAGAATGTAAAGTGAGCATCATGAAGTGTGAGGAGTTTCTTGTAAGGCCAACTTTTGAACACAAAATGAGGAGAAGAAAAACTTTGCATTAGCTTCAGTTAAATTTAATGAACAACTAAAATCAAGACTGAACACTTTAAGAAATCATATTTTTCAGTTTTAATCAGAAAGAAACAAACCTCATCCTTTCTTCCCTCATGATTTCATCAAAACCTGCCTCCATATCATCATCGTCATCATCGTCAACAAACTTCTTGGGGTTGTAGCTGCAAATGGTCCAACAAAAGATTATTAAAAGCTCATTCGTAAAAACTCAATGTTATCTGCATATCAATCTGAAAAACAAAAATCTCACTTAAACATTGATCTGATCATGTTACTGATATCCATTTCGTCCTCCTCATCATCAAAGGGTCGTCTCCCAACCTTAGGCTTGGGACGATGATCTTGTGAAGCAGTATGCATTGAATTTTGTTTAAGTGGCCTATTTATCTGCAAAACAAGTGAGCATTTTAAATATAAGGTAAAAGTCCACAATATAAGGGACCCATGTGTAAGTAAACAAAAATATATAGCATCATACCTGTGGTTTTGATGATGCCACTGGTTGTTTTGGCATCATTTTAGGCCTACTTAGTTCTCGTACGTCTTTTCTTTGATCCATGCTCTGCCTTGGAATTCTTTGATCCATGCTCTGCCTTGGAATTCTTTGATCCATGCTCTGCCTTGGAATTCTTTGATCCATGCTCTGCCTTGGAATTCTTTGTTCCATGCCCTGCCTTGGAATTCTTTGATCCATGCCCTGCCTTGGAATTCTTTGATCCATGCCCTGCCTTGGAATTCTTTGTTCCATGCCCTGCCTTGGAATTCTTTGTTCCATGCCCTGCCTTGGAATTCTTTGTTCCATGCCCTGCCTTGGAATTCTTTGTTCCAAGCTCTGCCGAGGATTTCCTTGTTCAAAACTCTGCCTTGGAATTCTTTGCTCCACACTCTGCCTCGGAGGTGGATGAGTCTTTAAAGGGAGTGATTTTGGCATACCATTAACAGGGTTTTTTATACCAGGTGTTGAAGACTTGTTCCCAGTGCTACCAACAGACATCTTTGAAGACATGCCATTTGACCCAACTGGCCGGCCTGGTCCATGACCACTGTTGTTACCAAGCTGTTTCCTAGAGTCAGCTGATGCCATACTAGGTTTACTGGTTGAACTAGTCTTATAACCAGATCCTGATTTAGGAGGCATACGGCCAGCCCCAGAACCTAGGTTTCGTTCCTCATGACTTGTACGAACATGCTTGCTGCCATTGCTTAGAGGCACTTTACTCCTTGCTGGAACTTGAGCTGGTCGTCCCTCTTCAACATCAGCAAAAATCCTGTATAAGTTTCCTTAATTACAATAACATGTTTTAATCCAACAATCAACACCATATAAACAGATAGCCAAGAGCAATATACCAGAATTTCGTATATGCATATTCTGAGGTGGGGGAGCTTTAGAAGCTGCTGGAAGCTCCGCGTCATCAGATAAAAGAAACGAGTAATCTCTAGTATCCTTGCGTTTCTGGGCTTTAACTTGCACCTGTATAAAAAAGAAAAATAATCATCTACAGCATACAAGTTAAACCACAAAGTTACATGCAAAGTGTAACAGATAGAAACAAGACCTCGCTGACTTTGGGTGGCGGATTATGAGATGAAGACTTTGAACCACCACTAGGTGCTTTATTCTGGTTTTTCTTCTGCAGAAGGAAGCAACATTCAAAAGATACTCCAGGAGAAAAATAAATTAAAAATCATCTAACTACTGCATATTCGCAGTATTAGAGCAAAATTCATTTTAACATTATGATAGATAACAACAATTACACTAACTAGATATTGATATTGATTGACAGTAATACGTTAGAATGCCCTAACTAAATCTTATTTATACTAATCATTAGGTCAAGTACTAGTATAACTGGTACAAGACTAAATCTACATACAATAAGAAAAATAACCTAATTAAATTAAGGAGAGATAAACAGAAGATATAATAGAATAAAGAAACAATTCACAAGGTTCTGCAATTTGATTACTAATGTACTCCAGAATAAGTAAGTTCTGACATTAAGATACTCTAAATATATTCTAACCTTCCCCGCTTAAGCTTTAGGATTTAAAGTTAGAAATAATAAATAATAAATCAAGTTACAATTACAAGTATAAAACCAAAAAACACAAGACAAATGGTATATGTCATTTAAATAAGCACAAAGAGGAAAAGAGATACTGTGCTGACTTATCTAAACATTGCGAAGCAATGCTAGACAATCTAATTTCCAAGAAGTGGCAAACCCTTCTCCAAGAGTAGATGTAAAAGATCTAACACTCCACTTTCATATCATGTTAAAAATCAAAAGGTTTAGGTGCATTTACAACACTTTGAAGCATATGGTGGGGTTTAAATTTGTAATTGGCATGCCCAAAGGGTCAGGAGAGTACATTAAATCTATGGGTCAGGTTTCAACCTAATGCCCTAGCCCATACCCAACGGCTTAAATAGGAAAGGGTATCTAATGCAGGGTGCTATATTTGCACCTGCCAGCTTATGCTTTTGGCAAGCTGATATGTGCTCTTTGTCATATCATCTGGCATCAGAGCAAGTGTAGGTTCAAAGTTTGACATGAAATGATAATGCCCAAAGGACCACGAGGGTATATGTTTGCTCTATGGGCCAGATTCAATCAAAAAATTTATGGAAGGGACCACACCTGATGCAAGATGTTTACATGTATGTGAGTTGAGCCTCTACTAACAACTTAAACTTTTGGCATGGCAATAAGTGGTTTTGGTCATACAGCAACACACGTTTCTCGGGATATCTATTCGGATGAGTATTCACTATTGAAAAACATAGATGACAATAATTAAATTAGATATATCATTTATAGGATGAAATATGTTACAATACCCTGGCCTGATGTTTAAGCTAATAATTAGGTCAACTAGTGGATTTACGAGTTCAAGCTAAGCCCTTTTTCAGTCTTCAATGGCAAGGCCAACCTCTTGTCCAATTTGAGTACTTCTATCATCTAGTACCCAATGGATGTAATAGAAATTATTTTTGCTTCGTAATTCTTATGTTTGGCATATAGGTCACTTTGATATGCTACACTATCCTTTTGGGGATGCTTCACGCTGCTTTACAGATTTCAGTTTAGTCTTATACAATATGAATCACGGCCAAGGGAGCTTCCCAGGTCACAATAAGGAGTACAACATTGGGAGTTTGGCATTAAAGTATAAATTTACTACATTGATAAATCCACTACATCAAACACTACACCTTACCAAGGTATTCCTCTACTCAAAAGAGGGCATGCGAAACTGGAAAGGGAAAACATTTAAATAATAAACAGGTCAAGTTTCTTATACAACTGTTTTTATTGCTTTATAGCCTCTTTCAATTTTTTGTCACATTGCTAAATGGGAAATAAGGTGCTAATTGCTATAAGATCCCAAATAGTCAGTTTTAAAATGTTCAATATCCCTTCAAAAAAATAAAGGAATTTACAAAATGAAGATCAATAATATTATACAGAAGTTCTAATGAAGGAACACTGAAACTGAAACAGAGACTCTGAAAACTTACAGCATGATGAGGGTTAGGAACCTTAGATGCCAAATGCTGGTTTTCCAGCAATGACTTGCTCTCCTGGATTACTCTCTGTGCAATAACTGGTTGAGATGGACCAAAAAAGGAACCATAACTGCAACAAAAGAAGGAGATAATATTTTCACTATTTCAATAAGCAAAATTCAACTAACCAAGACAGCATGCCAAGCAAACTCAATGTTCATCAATAAAGAGCATGTATAATAATAACACACAAACAAGCCAAAAGAAAACAATAACACCTTAAGCCCCAAATCACAATTTGCATAAATGAAATAACAGATACCTTAAAAACCGTACACAAATATTAGACTATGCAAGATTAAACTCAGATATTACACTAAAAAAAATGATCACACATAATCAATATAAAAAGTAAATGCTCAGTTAAAGAACAAACTTAAGGATTGTGTGCATTCGGCTGAGCATCTTACCTTTTATAAGATAATGAAAAAATCTATCCAGATGTAGAAAAAAGTGAAAAGAATGGTGGCTAGGCAGTAACTAGCCTCCCAACACAAAAAATCTTCCAGATATTGTTGAAAACAAATAAAAATAAAAATTAATCGAATAAGAAAATGAAATTATGTCCCTCCCTCTAGCAACTGATTTCATATAGTTTTCTCTAATAAAGAAGCGACTTTATTAATCAGATCAAGGTTGTCATGCCCCCAAAGGGCAGCGCTAAAGAGAGAAGGTACAATCGAACTTACAAAAAGAACAAAAAATTGGATTCTTGAACCAAAGCCCCAATCAAAATAGGATATTTTAGCTCGAGACTTCCTCAAAGCACTCATGTAAAAAGTTGTTGGTGAAAATATGGTTGCAAGACTCACTTATCATAAGGAAGCTTATTCTTCCTTCGGTCTGTGGCATCCAGGCGCGATGTACTACTACCACTACCCTCCTTCTTCATCTGCTTTCTAATTGATTCTTTCAGCTTCTGCCTAAACTCAAGGTACTCAGTTTCTTCCTTTGAAGGTTTCCTAGGCTCCATTTCCTCTTCTCCATACTCTTGCTCACCCTCCTCTTCATACTCATCCTGTCCTTCATCTTCGTAATAATCATCATATTCCTGTGGTTCCATCAAATAGAAATTATCATCAGGCAAAAGATGCTGCCTAAAACTCAAAAGACAGAAGGGAAGGCAGTAATTGAACAAATAAAAGTACAATGGGAAATGTTGACTTAAACCCTACAAAGTCAGGAATGCTTACATCTCCTTCATTGTCATACCCCCGCATTGTTGTTTCAACAACAACAGCAGAATAACCAATTGCAACGAGTATTTCCTGGAATGGTCGTTCTGTCGGTGCCAATTACACAAAAAACAAGATTAATTGAAAAACAAGAAAAGTACCCAATCCGATAGGACACAAAGCAGCATTAAAACAATCTCCTCAGCAAAACTAAAATTAGGGTTACGAGAAGCACAATTCACCAGTATGGAGAAATAAAACCAAAAGTTAAAAATATCCAATTATTGATTGTTCCCGAATTCCCAACTGCATAAAGAATTGGGGAATTGAAGGGATTACGCGACGAGAGAAACCCAATATTGAATCGGAAGAAGCCACATCGAACGCATACGAAAATGAAAGCGTTAAAAGATTAAAGCAATTGAAGAAGCGGAGATTGCGAACGAGGAACGAGAGAGAACTTACAATGAACAATTGATGCAGAACACAGCACAGCCCGAATCGTTGATTAGGGAAACCCAAAAGAAAGGGAAAAAAAGGATTTGGAACTGCAAGAGTAGCTCCTTTTATTGTGTTCGTCAGGTTACAGAATTTATTTATTTATTTTTTATTTATTGTTTAATTATTGGTGATTGGGTCATATTGCAAAAAAATTTCTTACACTCACTGATCCAATCTCATCGTATTATATTTCCGATACCTTCCTGCAATGATTATCGGACCGACCCGACCCGACCCGTTCCAACCCGATCCAGATTCCTTTATATTGAGTTATAATTGCGCCCACACACTATGTCTTATTCATACATAAAGAACTTCCAAAAGTTAACCTAAATCCTAATGTTCGGACACCTCTTAGATAGCATGTTCATGTTGTTGAACATGTGTATTAGAGGTTAACACTTGAACGACACTAATAATATACGTATAGGGAAAGTGTTAAATTTAAAAGTATTAACTATTATAACACAATTTTAAAAAAAATATATTAATTTTTAAAAATTTAAACTTATTATATAAAATTTTATTATGATTATAAAAATAAGGAACAAATCCTTCTGAATTAGTCATGAAAAATATTTTTTTCCTATAAAAGAAAACTGATTGTGTACATAAATTTTTATTGTTAATTTATATAATTCATAATTATATAATATATAAATTCGTATATTTGTGGTCTACATTATAGAGATGATACATATTTTTGTGTTTGTGTTCATGTCGTCCAACAACTTCCGACCACCGCTGATGTCGTTGGATTGGGTTGAAATTTTGTCAACAGGTTTATAACGTGTGGTATTTCAATCTGGCGGTTCAGATATTTGAGAAGTAAGAAATTTCTCTTACACTGCAATAGTGTTTTCAACATTTTTTTTGTTGTTGCCATTATTTGTTATTGTTCCTCACAGATTCTTACAAGTTAGAAAATTATTATCCGCAGTTTATTGTTTTTGTTGAGTTATTATTTTATTATGTTGAATTTCTCATCAAAGTGGTATGAGAACTCTTTGGTTTAAACTATTTGTTATTTGACTGCTTGAATGATAAAGAAAATGGTTTATTATGGATTTTTAAATTTTTTAATAACTTAAATTAAAAAAAAAATTATTTATGGTTGGTGCTATAAGATCTTTATGTATTAATATTTTATTTAATTAATAATGTTTTTAAGAATCTTTTATGATTTATTTTTTATTTAAAATTTAAGGTTTTAGGTCATGCATATCTGAATGCAAAATTTCTATAAGATCTAAATTTTAATCTGAATACGATCTCTACTATAGTTTTTTTATTAATAATGGTTATTTCAAAATTTTAAATAATAAAATTGAAACTATAAGATTTTTAGATTACTATTTGGACACACAATTATTTTAATTATACTTTTAGTTTTTATTATTTAAAATAAATATACTTTTTTATTCTTAAAATTTAAAATAGCTTATTTTAATTCTTAAAATTTTGAAAAAGCTTAATTCTTGAAATCGCCATTGAAGCGCAAAGCTGGAAACCTAACCGGAGTTGGAACGCGAACGGAGCCTCGCTGGACTCCGCCGTCACGCGCGACGCTCGCAAGTGGTTAGAAAGCTTCCTCCTCGAGCTGCGATCAAAGTCATAGCCTTTTTCTCTTAAACATTTTGTTTTGTTTGCTGTGGCTTCTTGTCAATCAAGCTCTTGTGGGTTATATAGATGTCATATATATATATATATATATATATATATATATATATATGTACTAGAGTTTAGGGAATAAGGATGATTGTGGGAAAGATTGTCATGTTAGTTATAATGTTATTGCTGTATAAATAGGATCTTTGGATCTTCAGTTGAGACTAACTTTTGAGTTGTAGTTGAGTGAGAGTTTGTTAGGAGAGAAAATGTGAAAGTTATAATCTTAGATTATAGTGAATTCTTCCTTCCATGAACGTAGATTGAAGTTCGTTAACACTTCAATTGAATCAGGTTATTTCTGTGTCTGATTCTTTCTTGTTTTTCCTCTTATGTTTACCTTCTACAGTTCTACTACCTGCTACATTTAAGGGTCTTGCATTATGAATCAAAATTGGTATCATTTGTGAACCGGATTCATCTCTAGAAGGAGAAAGCTTTAAGCTTCCAAGTCTTCTTGCTTGCACTCGTATGAGATGCCCTTCTTTGTCAAAGTGATTTTCACTCTCATTTCATAAGAGCTTGGTCAACAGGACTACATTGGCATCTTCCATTTTTGCCTTGAGAATGCGTGTGGCTTGGTTTGATTAGTTTTAATTTGACAACGAGATTGTTCGTATGGTTTAGATGCTCGTGAGTTTGAGTTATTTATTCGTACGCTTTACTTGTTTGCCAAGAATGAGATGTGGAAGTTTTACCTAAGATCAAGAAGTAGGCCACTTAAATCTTGAGAATGGAATCCTTGGGGTAGTCCTATTCGCAGGCTATCTGTTGCACACTTTTTTGCATACTAACAGTTATTAGTAAACGTTGGTAAAAATGAATATTACTCAAGTTAACTTGGGCCTCCTTGGCAAATAGTTCATGGTTTCAGAGTTTCAATTAAATTTTTTAAACTCTAAATATGTAACAGTTAATTGTTGTAGTTTTAACTTTGGTAAATAGTCTACCTATAACTTCAATGTGTGACAAACAACAGTAACCTTGTTTCAGTAGGTGAGGATGACTGCATGGATTACTCAATAGCATTGGGCTCTCAATGTGACAGATAACCCCTGTAATTTTAATTTTGGCAAATAGTTTGCCTAAAATTGAAATTTGTGGCTACTAATCCTTGTAGATTTAGTTTTGAGAATTAATTACAAGGGGTTATAAGTTGAAGGCTTTACTGGTTATTTTTAAAACACATACCATTTTTTGTTGCAATAATTTTGATCCTCCTCTCCTTGCACAACAAATTGATTTTCTAGATCATATCTTCCTGCATCCCCTTGTGACACCTCATCATCCCTTATCAGAACTTGCTCCTTCATTATGGGTTGTTTCTTCTCCTTGACAATGGTGTCCACCTGGAGCTTTAGTACTTCATCCACAACATGCACCTCTTGTACAACCAATTCGCAGTTATATTTTCTTTTTTTTTAAATACCTTTTCTGATTTAACTAGATATATATCCTCCACCAAGTTCTTTGTTGATTTATTCTCAGTAGCCTCCCCATTTATAACTCCATTTCCCATAATGATTAACTCCTTTGTTTCTTGGTATTTGATTCCTCAACAACATTTAATTTTGTGGAATTTTGGAATTCAAAAAAATCATCTCCAGTATATTTCTAGTTGCAATGCTTTTTCTTTTTCATTTCACATTATTTGGTCTTTGACTCTGTTAGGTTTTGTTGGAGTCTTTGCATGGCCGTCTAACTCAGTAATCTCATTATCACCGTTGTCCTTTCACTCACTTTTGCTTGCCTCTGGTCTTACTGAGGTAAGCCCTCAATTCTCTGGTCATTGCAATTTCTTATTGATTATTGTTAAAGGAAAAGAAAGAATAGGGTAAATCCCTTGTGTATATTGAACACATAGGGTTATGTTTATATAGGAAAAAGAAACATATGGGCTAAGCCCATTACATAAATATGAGATATCTAACAATATCTATAATATCTCATAATATCAAATAATATCTAATTATATCTAATAATATCTAACACTCCCCCTCAAGCTGGTGCATATAGATCATATGTACCCAGCTTGTTACAAATGTAATCAATCCTAGGTCCTCGTAAGGGTTTAGTAAAAATATCTGTTAATTGATTATTTGAATTAACAAACTCAGTCTTGATATCTCCTGATATAATCTTTTCTCGAATGAAATGACAATCAATCTCAATATGTTTTGTCCTTTCATGAAAAACTGGATTTGAGCTAATATGAAGAGCAGCCTGATTATCACATATCAGTGTCATTTGAGTAACCTCTCCAAATTGCAATTCTTTAAGTAACTGTTTAAGCCAAATAAGCTCACAAGTAGCCGAGGCCATAGCTCTATATTCTGCTTCTGCACTAGATCTTGCCACAACACTTTGTTTCTTGCTCTTCCAAGAGATCAAGTTATCACCAATGGAGACACAATAACCAGAAGTTGACCTTCTATCAGATGGAGATCCTGCCCAATCAGCATTTGAATAACAAACGACTTTAGTATGGTTATTATGACCATATAACAAACCTTTTCCAGGAGAGCCTTTAATGTACTTCACTATACGAATGACTGCATTCCAATGATCTTCACATGGAGAATTAAGAAATTGACTCACCACACTGACTGCAAAGGAAATATCAGGACGAGTAACAGTGAGATAGTTCAATCTTCCAACTAATCTCCTGTACTTCTCAGGATCTGAAAGAGGCTCCCCCTGATTGGGTAGAAGCTTGACGTTGGGATCCATGGGAGTATCAACAGATTTCGAATTCATCAACCCAATTTCCTCCAAAATATCTAATGCGTATTTTCTTTGAGAGATAACAATACCAGTATTGGATTGTGCTACCTCAATCCCCAAGAAATATCTGAGTTTGCCAAGATCTTTGGTCTGAAAGTGTTGACAAAGGTGTTGTTTTACTTGTGAGATGCCATGGTGATCACTGCCTGTAAGAACAATGTCATCAACATATACTACAAGATAGATACACCCAGCACTCGAGTGACGATAAAAAACTGAATGATCGCCTTCACTGCGAGTCATACCAAATTGTTGAACAACATTGCTAAATTTTCCAAACCAAGCCCTAGGAGACTGCTTGAGGCCATATAAGGATTTGCGAAGACGACATACCAATCCAGAAGACTCCCCCTGAGCAACAAAACCGGGAGGTTGCTCCATATAAATTTCTTCCTGCAAATCCCCATTAAGAAAAGCATTTTTAACATCCAGTTGATAAAGAGGCCATTGTTGAAGAGCAGCCATAGCTATGAATAAGCGAACAGAGGCCATCTTTGCTACTGGAGAAAAAGTATCACCATAGTCTAAACCAAAAATTTGGGTATAACCCTTAGCCACAAGACGAGCTTTGAGACGATCAATAGTACCATCAGGACCAACTTTGATAGCAAAAATCCACCTGCAACCAACAACAGATTTCCTAGATGGTAAAGGAACAAGTTCCCAAGTTCCATTATTCTGAAGCGCATTCATTTCATCAAGCATGGCCTGACGCCAACCAGGATGGGCTAAGGCATCACCTACAGATTTTGGAATGGATACAGAAGAAATAGACGAAAGGCAGGTATAAAAGGGTTGAGATAGTCTATGATAACTCAAAGCAGTATAATGTGGAGAGGGATTACGAGTAGAACGTATACCTTTACGGATAGCAATAGGAAGATCAGGTTCAACAGTCGGAGGTTCAACTATAGGAGCCGGAGGGGGATGAGGTGTTGGCACCAGAATAGAGTCTGCTGATGGACGATGAGACGGTTGACGACGACTATAAACCTGAAGAGTTGGCGGCGGTGGTGAATTGTTAGGTGCACTAGGCACAACAAGAGGAATATTAACTTGATTAGATGAAGAAATTGAAGGAGAAGGACAAGACTTAAAGTAAAGGGAAGATTCACTGAAGGTGACATCTGCTGAAATAAAATAACGGTTTAAAGACGGTGAGAAACATTTATATCCTTTTTGTGATCTAGTGAACCCTAAAAAGACACATTTGTGTGACTTAGGAGATAATTTATCAAGACCAGGACTAAAATTATGAACAAAACATGTGGACCCAAAAACTTTGGGAGGTAAAGAGTGGAGAGGGTCATGTGGAAATAAAATAGAATGAGGAATTTTGTTATCTAAAACTGAAGATGGCATGCGATTAATGAGATAACATGCACTAAGAACAGCATCACCCCACAAACGCTGAGGAACATCACCATGGATTAAAATAGTACGAGTTGTTTCAACAAGATGTCTATTCTTGCGCTCAGCTACCCCATTTTGTTGAGGTGTATAAGCACATGAAGTTTGATGAAGAATACCATGAGAAGCCATAAAATTTTTAAAAAAATGAGAAAGATACTCACGTCCATTATCACTGCGCAAAATTCGGATGGAAATTCCAAATTGATTTTTAATTTCATTGTAAAATATTTGAAATATAGAAAACAACTCAGAACGGTTTTTCATTAAAAATACCCAAGTACATCTTGAATAATCATCAATAAAAGTAACCAAATACTGAAATCCTAAATTAGACTTAATACGACTTGGTCCCCAAATGTCAGAGTGAACTAAGGCAAAAGGAGATGAAGCACGTTGTGAGACACTACGAGGAAAAGAACTACGAATGTGTTTCCCTAACTGACACGACTCACATGATAAAGTAGACACATTAGACAAACTTGGAACAAGTTGTTGCATCTTGGCAAGACTAGGATGACCCAACCGAGCATGAATGAGAGATGGAGAATCCATAATTGTGCCAACATGTGCAGAGATCTGTAGTTGATAAAGTCCATGAGACTCACATCCGGTGCCAATCATCTGTCCCGAACTTCGGTCCTGTAAAGTAACAGAATCTTTGGTAAAAGAAATAACACAGTCAAGGGAACGAGTGAGACGACTAATGGATAATAAGTTAAATGGAGGCCCAGGGACATAAAGAACATTATCAATAGATAAAGATGAAAAAAGATTAATAGTACCAACACCATGTGATGGTACCCTATATCCATTGGCCATGGTAACTGAAGGTAAATAACCCGTAGTAGATAGGGAAGAGAAAAAAGATTTATTACCAGTAATGTGATCAGTGGCACCTGAATCTAGAACCCAAGGGCCATGGGAAGTGGAGTGAGTGAGGCCAACAAAAGATGTACCTGAATGTGCAACAGAAACCGTGGAACTAGGGTTCTAACGATCCTCATACCATTTAAGAAATTCATTGAAAATAGCAGGCTGGCTTGGGGTATCAATTGAAGTATGGTCCATGGTAGAAGGTTGCACAGGGGCAATTTGAGCAACCGCAACAGATCTAGGAGGACGACCATGTAAGGCATAACATTTGTCAATTTTGTGGCCAAGTCTGCCACAATGGTCACACTTGTGACGCCCTTTGCCCGACTTGTGAGGGCGAGTACGATCATTATGCTGAGATACTAAAGCAGAAGAGTCATCAACATGAGACGTTATATCAGCGGTGTGTTTACCTGGCATGCGCAAAAGGGTAGAACAAGTGGAAGTAAAATTGGGCACAATAGGAGATCCCAAAATTTGATCACGAACATGAGAATAATCATCAGGAAGACCATGTAAACCCAATAACATGAAGAACTTGGATCTTTGTTCTAGTTCTTGAGAAGGAGTAGAGGCAGGAGGTAATAACTCATTAAAATCATGAAGAAAAGCATGAAGTTTACCTAGATATTCTGCCATTGTACCATCAAGACGTTTGGGAGCAACAATTGTGAGAAGATTTTGACACACACCATAAAGACGTTGAGTATCATTGGTGTATAATAATTTTGCTTGTTCCTAAACTTCTGAACATGTTTCATAGGTACGAAAAATTTGTTTTAAAGATGAGTGAATGGTCGATTTGATAACAATGCATAATTGAGCATCAATTTTCGACCAACGAACAACGTCATTTTCAGCAAGAGTAGGATGAGTAAGATGATCAACATAACCTTGACTCTTAAGCCATAATTTAATATCTGATGCCCAAGTGTCATAATTGGTTCCATCCAATTTGTCAATGGAAAGATGAACATTGACGTAATTAGTATAAATAGATGAATCCGGCATAATGACTGAAGAAGAAGCCATAGTGGCAGCGGAAGCGGAAGAAGCCATAAAAGATAAGGACAAATCCAGTCACCGGTTAATTGGCGGGAGCAACAAAGATGAAGGCTCCGACAGCGATTCCGGCGGCGGCTCCGGCGAAGGTCCGGCGAAGTTCCGGTGAAGGTCCGGCGAAGTTCCGGCGAAGGTCCGGAGGCGGGTACGACGAGACAGTGGGGGTGGTGGCTGGAAAATTCCAGTGAATAGTGGATTCACCCATAAAAATTGAACCCTAAACCCTAAACTCTAACCTTATGCTCTGATACCATGTTAAAGGAAAAGAAAGAATATGGTAAATCCCTTGTGTATATTGAACACATAGAGTTATGTTTATATAGGAAAAAGAAACATATGGGCTAAGCCCATTACATAAATATGAGATATCTAACAATATCTATAATATCTCATAATATCAAATAATATCTAATTATATCTAATAATATCTAACAATTATAAAAAACCATGTGATGTTGCAATTTTATGACAAGTCATGGAAATGCGTATACTTAATTAAGTCAGTATTGCAATTTGATATTCAAGCTTTTTAACTAGTGGTCAGTATTTTAGCCTTTTAAAATATGTTTTTCAATGAGTTCATCTACTAAGATCTCTCTTCTATTATGCAATTTATTTTTATTGATTTCTACTCTTTTCATATAAATTGCAGAATGGAAAGCAGGGAAGGCAAATCACTTTCTGAATTGGAGGAAGAAATTTTTCAAAAATTCGGAGCTTTCATGACAGGGTAATTGCTAATCTTGCAAGTTGTTAGCTTTTTGTATTTTCTGTGCAAAAAATCATTGGTCTATATGTGGTAGTTATATTTGTGTGTGAAGTAAATAAATTATATGTTTTCCTTGACGGATGCTAACCCTTCAAAATTATAAATTTGCGTGAAGGATTATTCTTGTTAGGTTGGAACTACTTCATACTGAGTAATTATTTCATTCACATGAATCAATAAATCAAATTGATCTCTAGATTGATAAAACCCCTTGTGTTACTAAGGTCATGAAAGAAGAAAAAATAGGTGCAAAGGGGTACATCAGAAATGCCAATTGTGTAAGGGAAATTGGGTATGAGGGATTGAGTAGAGAGAGAAAGAGGGGATAATCTGTTAGTTTGTTATGGACAGGGAGTGTTAGCTCTCTGGAGGAGCATTGCTCTTGGCAGTGGGAAACTTTCCCTTTCCTTTAATCATCAATAATAATACCATCAGTTTTCCTATTCCTTTCCTTTATAAGAAAATTGGTTCTTTTAACACATAACATAACACACTCACTCATATATAAAGAGGGATAATCTGTTAGTTTGCTATGGACAAGGAGCATTGCTCTGTGGCAGTGGGACTGTTTCCTTAATATTTCCCTATGATCATCAATAATACCAGACTTTCTATCAGTTTTCTTATTTTATTCTTTTTAACAATCTTGGTTCCCTAACACATACATACTCACTCATATATGTATACATAGAAAGAAAAAAAAATATATTTTGTATTCTCTTTATCACATAATATATCTGTATAAATTTTTATTTCTCAACAGCTACCCTATGATAGGATTGCAAAGATTGATGAGTTGGGAATTGCTGGAAGCAAGCTGCTGTCTGGATTTCAACAAGCGCTTGGTAATTATACAGAATTTTTTTAGCACGTGTTACTGTAAACTAATGATATTGCTTATTATTCACTTTCGGGGGCGTTTGCTTCAAGTCATGATTTATCATTCCCCGGAACGAAGTCTACACAGGAATGTTATAATTGGAAAGTTATTCCTACATATCTAAAATATGTTTGGTTAGCTTTCATATTTCTGATAATACTTTTTAAATTCTAAATTAATTAAAGTAATAAAATAAAATAATGGACTTTATAATGGAGGTTACAAAGTAACTTCTATCATGCATATAAAAATTGTACAAACAAATGTATCCAGCTTTCTAACAAACATAGGAATAAAGATTTGTACTTTCATTTTTCCGGAATGCAAAAGGATTCCATGGAACAAAACGCCTCCTTATTTTATAACTTTTAACTTTAATTGTGCAGAGTTTATTAGGAGGCCTCCTATAGATATGAATTCTAAATTAGTGGAGAAGATAATTGTGGCTAATGAAACTAAGAGAGTTAAAGCCTATATAAGTTCTGGATGTAGGAAGCTCAACAACAGTATCCAGAGTTTAACAAACTGTAAGTACTGCTCTTTATTTTTTATTGGGATTGGTTGTCTCATTCCATTATTAGGGTATATCTCTAGACTCAACATGGGCTTAGTGACTCATAAGTACATTTATTTTTCTTAACCCTTTTAATTTAGTATGATGTATTGAGAATGTTGTTCTTTATTAGAGTCTGATATTTTAAAAGTGAACCAATACTGTGTTACCAATGAATCTTCTTTATTCTACTAAACAGGAGTATGACAGATTGATTTTCTTTGAGTGCAGTATTAAGTTAATATTAGATTATTTCATAACTTTTTACAAAACTATACTCATGCAGTTTTACAATAGTTACTCTTTTTATTCATGAATTCTGTTCTCATTAAATTTTCCTATTTTTTATTTATTTTGAAAATTTAGCAAAGCATTGTCTTCAAGATCAGTTTGGTTTGGGGTATTCTGCCAGTCATAAAGGATATATGTGTTTATCTTCAACTGGCAGAATCTTTATTTCTAAAGATGACATTTTTAATGAGCATAGTTTCGATATCCACATCTTTTTTCAACCACTTCCACATTAATTCCCCTTTGGTTTCTACCTATATTCCTGAAATATTTCTTCCTAATCCTATTGTTCCTGCAACTCCACAAGTGACTCAATCAAATCCAAAACTGTAAAATAAGCTCTTCAAGACTCTTAATGGTTTGCTGCTATGAGTACTAAATAGTTTTATGTATGTAGAAGTTTGGTATTCTTTTTTGTATTTTTTATCTTTACATAATAAAATTCGAGTATCAGTGTTTGCTATCAGCTTGCAATTTTGTTTATTTACATTTATCCTGTCTGCTTTTCTCACTTATTCAGCTTCTCTCTAATTCTTTTATGTGTCTTTGTTCCAAAAAAATATTTGCTTTAATATGCATTGTACAATCTTTTGTTATCAATTCTCCGATTGAATTCTACTTATTAATTTATTGCTATTTATTCTGCTGCTGACTATACAACTGTTTTAATATGGCAAAATATGCATACGGAAGTTCACTCATGCACACGTGGACTCTGTAACCATATAAGAAAAGGTATGGCCTCGTGTTTTTAATAATTGATCCATGACTGCTATGCTTCCATAAGCGTATACATCCTATGATAGACTTGAATATGTATTTATCTTTTGAAGATTGGAAAAGAAACTCGTTAAAATGCCCTATCCAAATAAAATGTAAATTTACGAAGATGTATTTCCAACTTGGAGGAAACTTATTTTCATTTAGTCAATATTGCTTTCTAATTTGCATTACTTAATCAGTAATGGGCTTCTTTCTAGCTCCTCTATGAAAATATTTTGTTGTAGATACTAACGTTGTGTTTGGCCATCATTAATTTAAAAGTTCATATCAACTGTGTGTTGTAAATAAAATTTCTTGGGTTGTAAACTTAATGTTATAACCTTCATGGTGATCTTGCCTTCTTTGTTTTAGTATATACCTTTAGGCTATTTTAAAAAGTAATTGCTTATTTTAACTAGTTCTGAGAGAAATTTTTAATTCCAAAAATTAATCATTCATAAGCATGCAGTTAGTTTGGCATTTAACTAGTCATGTATGTTTTGCAGCTAAGGAAATACTTGATGAACTTGAAGGTCTATTGGGGGATGTAACAAGTGCTATTCAGACTACAGATGGAAAACTATTAGCCTTCTCTGATCTGGATTTTGATGTTGAATTAAATGAGCAAGCAACCTATAATGATTTGGTAATGTTATTACTTATTTTGGAAGAATTTCTAATTTAATTGCTAACTTTTTTCTCCATATGTTCCTTTGATTGAGTTTCTTCCCCTGCTCTCCCCTTCCCCCAAGAAAAAGCAACCCCAACAGTTGATACTTCTTATTGGAATTGCAATGCTGATTGAGTGTTATGTGAAGCTTGTTATTATACTTGTTTCATAGAATTTGTTATTTGCTCCTCTACCAAGGTCACTGACCTCTTTCTCTTCTTGGTTGGGAAGTTGTACTCCACTAAATTCAAGAATCATTTGCATGATATAAATACAGTAGTGGAAATTATGGAATTCCTGCTTACTAAAACAGCAATTACACCTTTACTCAGGAGGAAAAGGATGCTTTGTCTGATTCTCAAAGTCCTGATATCACACATTTGGCCATGGTGATGGCTTTCATATATAGCATGGTAAAGCAAGACTATTTGATGCAGGTAATGAATGATGTGTTTTTGTGAGCTTAAAGTGAGTGAATATGAAGAATCCTTAAAATGTTTGCCTATTCTTGCAGGAAAAGATTGTGTCTGCTTTAGATCTGAGGATGTCATTAGAAGAATTAGAAAGCTACTGCCAAATGTGGTCTTTGCGCCCCTTCATAAATGATGAGGTCGTGCATGGAGCTTGGGAACATATTCATTGAACATTCTTTTGTTTCTTATTTTAAGTATACAAAATTAGTTATCATTGGGTTCGATATAATTGTATAATGCTATAAAACCATCCTTACTTTTCTAGATTTTCACTTTATTTTTACATAACTGTCTCCTCCCCCTTATAAAAGCATCTAGTTTTTACACTTGTTTGAAGAAGAGAACTAAAATATATCTTATATCTTAAATTAATATTATCAAATAGTGTTTGTCTCTTATTATTTTTAATTTAATTTTTCTTAAAATAATAAAAATATAAACCTACACATAATTATGTCACTGCATAACAAGGGTACATGCACCAGTTCTCATAATGTAGGCAAGAACTACATAGGACTTTTTATGCAAATCCCAATGGATTAAGATTTCAGCATTTCAAAAGCATGAAATTATTTGAACAATGGTAACAACAAAGGTGAGAAAATTCTTAACACTTACAAATACGATTTTTATTTTAATTTAACTTATTAGAGACACTAATTAATCAATTACAATCGTACACAATATTCATATGATTAAATGTGTTTTTAATATATATAACAAATTTTAAAAAAACAAAACTGATTTTTTTTTTTAAAAACAACATTTAAAAAGAGGTTGACGGGCCAATGATGGACTTGGTCAAAAAATGGTCAGATTGACCCATTTTGCTACCTGTAATTTCTTTTTATTTAAATATTGCATGTTTTTTAAGTAGCCTAGATCACTTTAATTGTTTTATGTTTTCCAACCATAATGATAATTAATGGAACAACAAATTTCACCATAGTATTCCCATGCTAGATGTCTTCAACGTGAATGCTCGATATCCTCGATATTAGGGATGTGTATTGAAAAACTCACATCGAAAAGAGATATAGCAAAATTATAATATATAAGTGAGTCTAAACTTCATCTTATTAAATTAGTTTTTGTAAGGTTGAATTAACTTAAATATCATCACTTTAATATGATATATGAGCCATTAAGATTAGTTCGGCCTATTGTGTCACCCGTCATTGAGTCCCATACTATTATCAGACTCGATGTCTTCGATATCAGGAAATGTGTTAGAAATCCCACGTCAAGTAAAGATATGAACAAATTATAATAGTAAAGTGATGAATCGTGGGCTAAGACCAACATCCTCTACTTAACATTAAGGAAAATTCTTCCTCCACCTTCGTACCTCCCCCTGCATCTTCATATTAATTGTGAAAAGTCGGTTGTAACCTTTTAAAAAAAACTAAATAACTCTAATCCCTTTTTAAATAACCTCATATGCACCTCCATACCTCTTTTCTAGCTGCAATACTTCTATTCTTATCTAGTCGCAACATTTAAGAGATGACAGTTCTATCATTTAAGCGTGTATGAGAGAGTTAACGAGAATATTCATTGTATCCGACGTTTCTCAGTGCAAAGTTTTTTAATCCATTTTTGTACTTCTCTGGTTCTTTTTCTGGATTTTGTGACTTCCAAAAAAATGAAAAAAATGAATGAAAACACAACAAAACTTATCTCAACCACCAATGTTTGCCACTAGCCACCACAAGCAACCATCACCACTTGAAAATGAAGAAAAAGACACCACGCTCTCCAACATAAAGGAGTATTGTTGGAATTCAAACAAAAGTATGGAGGTGGAAGGGAAATGTATGGAGATGCAGAGAGAATTTGCCTAACATTAATAGTAAAGAAAATGGACTTCAAAATTTATTTAGTCCAACTACTTAAACTCCAACCCATTAATGATTCTTCTAAATCATGTTAATTTGGACTTGTTATATGTTATTTTAAAATTGGAATCATCATTCATCAACATGTAGAGGGTTATTTCTTCCTCCATGCCCATGGTTTCTTCATGTACCTCCATGTGTTGGAAAAGTCTAAAATGTCCAATGTTTTAGATTTTTATATTGTAAAATTCATAAACATGTTATTGTACAATCTAAAATACATTTTTTATATATAAAAATATAATTCAAGTTTTTGGACTACACAACCTGAAATTGTACAATTCATAATATATTTCTAGATTATATAATTTAGAAACATATTTTGAATTGTACAATCTATAATATATCTTCATGGGCTTATCATTAAAACCATAATTAATTATATTTTTTTCAAACTTGGTACATAGAATTTGTATTGTACAACTTGAATAGGTTTATAACATGGTAAGTAAGCTTTATTCAAAAAATGTTTTAGGTAGTACTTATCTATTCCTTTCACTAATCTTTTACTCTCTTTTTTTTCATCATCATGTAAAACATCTATTTTATATGAACATATAAGGGAAACAATGACGATGAGTCTAAACAAAGATAAACATACTGGATACTAACTTGAGAAAATAAAGAAAAAAGATATGGGTCATCCTCATATTTATATATAAGATATATGTGATAAAGTTGTGAGAATATGAGAAAAATAACTATATGTGATAAATTGAAATAACTATTTCAAACGACATAAAATAAAAATAAAGTGTTATGAGTCATAACTCTTTTTTTACGTGACAAACAAACTTTCAGTATGAACTATATTATAATGTTATATATAATATAACATTTATGTTAACGATGAGTCATTGTGCACGTCAATATGAAAATTCAGGACTAAAACCAATTTCCAATTTTAGTCTTGAACTTTTGTGTTGATGTGGACAGTGACTCATTGTTAACATGGACATTATAATATAATCTATGCTAAAAGTCCATTTGCCTAGTAACAAAAAAGGAGTTAACATCGTGTGCTGGCAATGACTCGTCCAAATAGTTTCTTACTACAACTATCCACATTGTCTATAGTTTTAATAGAGGAGGAAAACCAATTTCGTGTTACACGGGAAAAAAAAACATATTTATCCTTATCCATGATTCTCCACTCACTTGCATCCAATTGTGTAGACTCATTAAAACATCCTCCTCCAAGTTAAACAATGGCCTCAAAATTATGATTAATCTCCACATCAGTTGCATTTGAATTGGATTGATCCTTGTGAGCTCTTTGACACCAACAAATTTTGGTTATGGTGAGTTTTAGGGTTTAGTTGTGTCCTTCTCTAATTAATCAACGAAAGTCCAATATGAAACAATGTGAGGATAATTCTGACACCTTTCATAGAACTAATACGGTTTTAAGTTTATTGTTACATGTTAATAAAATCAAATATGAATCACTAAATACTAATAAAATCATTAATTAAATATTCAAGTTTATTCTATTTATTATTACATTCTATCAGAGTATCCCAATTGGTTCAAATAGCTTCTTTGAATTGTGTTTGAATTCTTAGATTTTGCATTCGTCAACCCTACAATCATGGATTACCGCAACAAACTCGTTCTGGCTCCCATGGTTCGCGTTGTGAGTTCAACTTCCTTTTCATTCTCTCTAAACTGCCAATTTTCAACTTCCAAACCAAACCGCAACATTCATATCGTTTTATCTCTCTTTTTTGTCTTCTAACTTTGTTTGGTGGTAGGGCACTCTCCCATTTAGATTACTAGCTGCTCAATATGGTGCAGATATCACTTACGGTGAGGAAATCATTGATCATAAGATGCTCAAGTGCGAGCGTCGAATCAACGGTACACAATTCAGTTCTACTGTTCTATATATTCGCGTAATGAAATGCAATTCTGTTGTTGTCTCTTGCTGATAATTGTCAATGTTTATTTGTTTTTTATGGTGGCAAGATCTCAACTGCTAGGATTTTTATTGGAACTGTTGGAAGATAGCTAATCATTCATATGCATGTGCTTTTTCTTATTTAGATTTAATGTACTAAGAAATGTGTTTTTTTTAATTAATTCTTTGTCAGAACACATTGGAACCATTGATTTTGTGGAGAAGGGAACGGAAAATGTTGTGTTTAGAACCTGCGATGATGAAAAGGATAGGGTTGTGTTTCAAATAGGCACTTCTGATGCTGTGAGAGCCCTAACTGCTGCTCAATTAGTGTAAGTTAATTGTGTACTTGGTTTCCCTCTTTACGCTGAAGTTGGTATACCCTTTTTGCTTTTACTTCTCTGTATGAAATACTTTGTACGCTGTACTTTCTTTTTATCGATCGATTTCCCAATGGTCCTGTATGGAAAAACCCATCCAGTGTGATGTGGTTTGGCTGATGTTGTTGTTGTTGGTTCTTAATGATTTTTTTTTATTAATCTATATGAGTCTGAAAAGTGAAAACCTGTTCACGTATAGATTAAAATGTTGCTTTCCTAGTCATAGTAAGGATTTGCTGGAAGATCTTTTCTCTGCCAAACCAATTCCGAATAAATATACCCACTGGACATATTTAATATTCTATTTTGAAGTATGTATGTTTTTCTTATGTGCACCAAAGTTCCTATACAGGATCATTGCATGCAACCTTTTCTGTACTGAAGAAGCTATTTGTTGAAGTGTTTGTTTTGTTTTCGTTTTTCCATTTTTATATGCTTTGCCTGCAGGTGTAATGATGTTGCTGCCATAGATATTAACATGGGTTGCCCGAAAGCATTTTCTGTGAGTGGTGGGATGGGTGCTGCTCTTCTGTCCAAACCAGAGCTTATTCATGATGTAAGTGTATATAATCTGTTGTATTTCTGATTGTGCTTCTTTAACATGTTTGAATCCTTTCTCTTTAAAAGTCCAGATCTTAACAACATTAAGGAGGAATTTGAACACACCCGTAACTTGTAAGATCCGACTCCTAAAATCACCACATGACACCGTGGAATTGGCCAGAAGAATTGAGAAGACTGGTGTTTCTGCTCTCGCAGTCCATGGACGGTAATTTCCAAGTCTTAAAACCTTTCCCTGGGCCGTTCTTTCTCTAGTGTGAACTAATATGTTGTTTTGCTTCTTTTTTTTTATTTTTTTTTTAAAATATTGTTGTTTTGCTTTAAAAAGGCAGTCATTCTCGTATCAATCAACCTATTAGATGGTTACATAGGCAATTATTGCTATTGGATCTATCACAATTCTGTTATTGCTATTGGCTTGGGATGATAGGCACAGCAAAGACTTGTTTAATTGTTTTCATTGAATCAGTCAAAGCAAGACAATACTTTGATGATATGTTATTCCAAATGGGATTGATGAAATTTTCTAACAATTAGGATATGTTGAACAAACTAGCATGACAAGTTTTTGTTAGAGGATCTTCAAAGTATCTTAATTGGGAGAAAATGCAACAGCGAAAGTCTTGAGCTACGTATGAGGTCAGCTGCATGAATTGTCTGATGTCATGTCACTATGCTCAATCAAAAACCAAATCCTAGGGGATATTATGTTAGTACACTGAAACTAGATATTTCGGCACAGTAATTGAAAAGAAACTGCAGCAAAAGCTGTCCTTTAGTTGTAACAGCTCCTACAGAGATTAACTCTGTCCATAGAACTTCTAAATACACTTTTATGGTCACTCCTTTTGTATCAGCCCTTTTTAATTTTGCACAGTGACAGCTCCTATAAAACTGAACTGCCTGCCATCAGACTAATACAAAATAACTATTTTTGAAATGCACAACTGAACCAAATAAAACAATATGCATTTTAGACGAAGTGAAACTGCAAGGTGTTGTATCATTTGTTAGAAGAAAGACCCGCGTCTTATATGATCTGCTCCTTTTCAAATTACAACATCTTTCAAATAAAGCTTCATCATGTTTCTTACTTTGTTGCGACAACCACTTAATCAAAACTATGAGACTATTAGACTTTTGCTCTAACCGGTTGGTCCACTAACAGTCACTAGGGCCCAAGTGTTTGGAGAAATCCATGAGTCGTCTCCCTGCTGAATCTCTTAACACCACCAATCCCCATGGCTTATGTACTTGATATGTGACTATCATCTACTAACTTCAAAAAGGGATGTATAGGACAAGACTATGTGAAGTAGATCAACTCGTAAGGTTGGCATTGAATAAGGAAAATTTTGCATGAGACTCGGATGGAATGTTTTTGTTAGTCTTTGCCACATTCTTTATTTTATATTCATAGACTTAGAGCCAATTTTTTTAGCGAAACCATATTATTTAAGAAAGTAACTAGCCCAAGATTCTTGAGACATACAAAAGTGATCACATGTACAACTTGGGGCTTATTCATCATTTTTTAAAATTTGATGCTAACAAACTGAAAAGATAAAGTAGCATTTTCATTTACAAGCAGAGAGTCATTCTATGTTGTATCAACAGGGAGAATTGAGCTTTAGGTTTGTTGTGAAAGTAGAAATTCTTTACAAAGTGGACCCTAGGAGGAGGGGAATTCTTTCTCATATTTTCTTTTTAATTTCATTTAATCATTAAAATTGATCTTTAAGTTCTTAATACATTCTGACATTTTTCCTTTTTGATCTATTCACAGAAAAGTCACAGATAGGCCCAAAGATCCTGCTAAGTGGAATGAAATAGCTGATGTTGTGTCAGCATTATCTATTCCAGTTATAGCAAATGGCGATGTTTTTGAGTATGATGATTTTGAACGCATTAAATCAGCCACAAGTAAGATGAAAATAATTCTCCCATACTTCTACTGATTTTTCAGTTATGTTTTGTTAGAATAGTAGATTGTAGGTAGTGTGCAGGGAAAAAAACTCCGAATGCAGTTGATTTTTATCATAAACTTCAGGAGCCTGAGTTATTTCGTCTGTATTTTATTATGTCAACCTAATCCTTGTCCTTGTTAATGATTCTCCAGAAGTTGTAACTCATTATCTTGTACATTTAGATAAACCAAAGCTAAACAAATTTCTTCCTGTGGAGATCATAAATTACATAGTCCTTTGTATTCTAATCCTAGGACCTTGATAGACTTCCTCAGTTCTTCAGGAAGGATTGGGTATACCCATTGGCTTTGCCTTCCCAACAGAGGCCTTGAATCAAGTGTCCACATCATGCTATTGGTAATCATTTGTTATGAACCTTCATGAAGGACTAAGTAACGGTCTTAGACACAGAAGATTCCTTCTTACTACTACCTATAGAGAAAGCTAGAAGCAAACTTGTTCCCAACAGAAAATGCATCCACATCATCGTTGCATTCACATTTATGGTAACTTGAACTCTCCCCTCTCGGAGATAGCTTCGAGTGGGTTTTTTCCTCCATATGACAACACGTTAACAATGAAGACTAGAGACTAAAGGGGAAAAAAACTATAACAACTCTAAGGCAGCCTGGAGAAACTTTTGAAAAACAAAGGTTTCAAAAATAACAGTGAGGGAGACTAACCAGGGTATATCAGGTTGGTTCCTGGATGTCACTCATGGATCCACAAAAATAACCAATGGGGCTCATAGATACAGTGTGCATTTGAATTGAATATTATATGAGAAGAAATTTATTGGTTTTTATCATGTAAGATGGGAGTTTATTTTTTATCTTGATTACTTTTGATCAAATAGAAAATTTGCAATGAATCTGTACTTGTTTTTCCTGTCATGATAGACTAGCTAATTAGCTATTCATTAAATATTTTTTTCATGTTTAATTAATAATTGACATTGGTTTGTGATATAAGGTGCCCCATCAGTGATGGTTGCAAGAGGGGCAATTTGGAATGCTTCAATATTTTCGCCTGAAGGCAAAGTTTTTCATGAAGATGTGAAAAGAGAATATATTAGGAAGGTAAGTTTTCTTGTTCTGCATAAACTACAATACTTTCTATGACCTTTACATTTTCCCTAGAGATGGGTGATAGTCTTATAAATATGCAGTTTCCAAATCCAAACAGATTTTTTTCTTCTTTCATTCTTGTTCTATATTTCGAATGCTTATATTGGTGGAGGGTGTTGAGCTTCTGGATTTCGTGGTACTAACTACTAATGTTACTGTTCTCTACTTTTGATATCAGTGCATCTTATGGGATAATGATATAAAAAGCACCAAGTTTACAGTAAGGGAAATGATAATACATTATTCTTGCCTAGAACTGGCTGAAGGGAGGGCCGTGATCAAATCAGAGTCCACGGCTGATCTAGCGTAAGTTTATTTGTTTTTATCACTTGCTTCATGCTTTCAATTTATACTAAGCGTTGACTAGATCGGTATAATCAATTGTCACATCATTTGTAAACAAATAACAAATGAATCAATTCTTCCCAGATCGTTTGGATGCTTTCTCTTTTAGCCTCCCTCCCTGTCCTGTACTGACATTTTTATGCCCTCTCTGTTACCTAAAAGTTAGAAAATAGTAATGTTATTGTCAATTCCCTTTGTGTGTCCAATTTAGGGTGTGGACAGCATTTACCCAGCTTTCCATTCAATGTTAGATGCATATTAACAAGGATATTTTTTTGGCATGATGGAAGTATTCCCTACTTGATTTTAGGATTGCATCCTAGTATGACCACTGGTTTCTCTGAAGGCCACTCTCCTTGCCCTCACATGACATTTTAGGCCTTCTTTGTGAGCAAGACAATACTAATAACAGTAGTTGTAGTGGTTACATATTTCCTTCTGTTTTGAATAGAGGGTATAGTACTTATCTTGCATTCGCTACAACTGTAGTTTCATATTAGACATTTTTTTTTGCTTGTCGTGATGGAAATATTTTAGAATTAATGGAGGAGGATAAAAGAAAGGAGAAAAATTAACCTTCCGCATAGAAAATCCAAAATAAGAAAATCAAAACAGTAAAGACACGACCTTTCCAATCCCACTGCAGGTCTAGCAATGAGACTCTTAAAAAACCATATGATTAATACCAAAAGAGGCGATGAAAATATTTCCGTCCAATTGGAATTAGTAAAACATATACACAATTTTCTTTTAAAAATTGAGAATTTCTGTTCAACCTAAGACACCAAATGGGTCTTCACATAAAATTTAGCCTTTTTGTTTGACCAAAAACCCTTGAACATGCTATAAAAAAATATCCAAGTTCTAAGGACTTAAGGGCTCACCAAGATTCACTTAAAATCCTTCTTATTCCATAATAATGAGTCATACAATATAAAGATGATGAGATGAGAGGCTACAATCTAACAATCAGCAAAATAATATCCATTCCCCTCTAACAAAATCCTAACAAACCCCTTCTATAACATGTTGAGTCATAGGCTAACAAAATCAGGAGGCCCATGGTATTAGGAGCAAGAACCTGTGGAAGGAAAGAAAAAAAAGATATAGTTAGTCCATTTCTTTGGCTTGGTATTGTCAATTTCTTGCTGGACATCTCCCTCCAAGGCTGTTATGTGTCTCGCATGCTCACCAGGATTGGGCTTTAGTCATAACAAGGTTGGTCTAAAAGAAAATATTCTACTTCAACTCAACCATATCCCCCATCCCATCCACTTATTATCCTTCCACTGCTATCATCTTGTCTAAGCCCCAAACCCATCTCTTAACTCTTGTGGTGCATCAAACATTGAATCGTGCAAGTTTACTGTGAATTACACTGTACTATTTGTCTTTATTACAGTGTAACTCGCACAATATTATTTGTCTCTATACTATCTGGCATTATGGTATTGGGTCTTATCATGTATGGAAAACAGTCGATCTGCTTCAAGAAATCTAGGTATATGGATCAAATCAAATGAAAACATCTGTTGATTCTTCGTGTGATAAATTTTTATCTTTCGAAAATTCTTCTTTTTATAGGAATGCAGAATCCACCTATTACCACTGGACACGATTTTGTATGATTTGTACGGTTGGGCCATATGTTGCACAATCACTAATAATTTTCAAGTACATACATGTATTCCGTTGTACTGAAGGATCTGCTAAAGCCTACCCAATTCCTCACATATGTAAGGGACCATTTTATGGATAGGGATGGGAATGGGGGACTACAGGCCTGGCTTTGGTGTAGGATCTGTAAGGAACCCCGTCCGTGATAATATCGTTGTTAAGTACAGTTCTAACAAGGCGTTTTTCAAGGAAAGATTTGAATAAATCTCAATTGACGTTTACATGTGGCAGTTTTGAGAATGAGGTCTTAAAATTGAATTTCTTTACTTCGTTCTTCACTGATGAGAAACCCAAGCTTGAGTTTGATTTGGCTTGGATAGCTTGGTCCAGTTCTGCTTGAGAGTGAATAAATTACCGGTTCTATGATAAGCATCTGCTAATAAAATGAATTGATTTTATATTTTCAACTGCAGGCACTCTCTGCGTAATGGTTATACAAAAATAATGCCACACAAGTTTAAAAACACTTTGTAGTGAAAACTAACTTTTTTCTTAGTCATTTCTTTCCATTAATTTCAATTTTACTTGTCTTCTTCTTCCCCAGATAAGTTAATCATTCTTTTGTAACAATCTTCATATATTGTTGGTTGTTTAAAATATATATGACGTTGCACTCTTTGATGTTTCAGGGAATTGTATGGGCAGAAAGAATACTACCAGTTAGTAAAACAAGGCTCTTCTTATGCTTCTTGATAATGTCTTTGGAGCATAAATATTCAGAGTGAGAACATGGCTTCCCTGGTTTAGGATTTGGGCAGCTCCTAGTCTAGTAGGCACCTTACAAGAAATTTACACAACTCACCAATTGATATTATTCTTGAATTCGAACTCAACTCATTCGTTTGTCATGGATGAAAATGGCTACATGACTTGACCCGTAGGGTTTATTCATGACTTGTAATTTTTACATGGAGGTGTAATATTTGTTGTAGAGGCTTTATTTTGTAAAACATGAACAAAATATGATTGACTGGTATTACCAACAAATTTTAAGAACTAGAAAATGGGAGTTTCTTCCTGCACCTCTACATTCTTCTTTCTGCACCATTATATTTTTTGAAATATCAAAATCATCCTTTCACAGTTTTGGATGATTCCAGAATGGAGGTTCTGTAAGGAAAAGGTATTTTCGGCATACAGATTCTGTAAGCAAAGAGTGTTTATGAAATAGAAAATCCGGAAGACAAAAAAATTATTTTGAAATATCCTTTTTTAAATAATTTTTTTATTAGTAAATTCGAAATTAATAAAATGTGTTCTGGGAAATTTGTTCCAGAAATATTTCAAAAATCATTTTTTAAGGATAAAACAGGTTTCTTCGAAAAGGATGGGTGCAGAAAGACATTTGGGTGTAGGAAGAAACAACCATAGAAAATTGTGTTAGTTTGTACAAATGGTTCGATTAATACTATCTCCGTTCTTGAAGAAACTTCAATTAATATAATTTTATTTGAATAGGTAATTTTAGACCCTAAATTCATTATAGTTTTTAAAAGGTTTACAAGTGCCCAAAAAATAATTGTCTTTATATTAAAAGAAATTCTATGAAAGTTAATGTTATGCTTATGTGACATGAAAATTTGTCTGCATTATCATTAAATTTTGTACTGCATATAAATTATGAGCATTATCATTTCCTCATTTTCATTTATTATTTTTTACATTCTTTTCACAATTTATAATTTATCTCGTTTTTCGTCTCATTCATTTTTATATAAAGCTCAATATTTTAAATTTAATACTTTCAAGTCTTGATTGAGTCGTAATTTCAAGGTTTAAGGTTGAGTTTAAGCTACATATTTACCCTGGGGTTATATTAATTATTTTGACAAAAAAATATGAAGGTGAATAATGACATGAAATTTTTTGTTATACGAAATAACTATATTTTGTTCAATTATAAATTAAAATTAAAAATGTAATAATATAATCATTAAACTAATTTATGAATGATTAGAGATAGTACTAGTTATTAACTAAATCTAAGAAACTATTAATTTCATAAATCTAAGACACTTCTACTAATATTATATAACATTTCAAACCAAAATTTCTATCTGAATCAAGTTATTAATTTATTTATTATTAATATGGTTAAAATTTTCTAAACCTACTTTTAAGCTCCTAGGATTTTTAGATGGTGAACTTGGTATAAAGAGGACAATTGTCCAATTAGATATGTGTCTTGAAGTTGTGGATGTGGATATGGTCAATAGCGTCCCCTTTTTTTATATATCATAAGTATATTTGTGATATTGTTATTGGTACTGGTTAGTTATCTATATCGGTTCTACAACTTTGATTGTTGTAAGTATACTTCTATTAGTCTTAAAAATAATTTAGTATATTCATATTTTATATTTAACATTATTTTTGTAATGTTTAAGGTATTTATATCACCTCTACATCAAGAAAAATAATGCTTATATTTATGGATTTCTTAATTCTATTGTCATTAAGAGTGTAGAAAATGAAGCGAGTAAAGTGCAAAGATACTTAATAGAGATATTTTAAAATTGAAGGAAAGAAGTGTATTTAACACCCTACTTGTATTAATAAGTATATAATTTTAAATTAAAGTTAATTAATTTATAATTTATTTATTATTAATAATATTACAACTTAAAGGGGTCATTAGTGCTTGCGGGTCATTATTCCTTATCATTTTCTCATGGTTCTCTAGTGTTAATTGCATAAAAAAAACTAACACTTTGTATTAGATGCATAAGTTTTTTATTCAATTATATTTCCTACCTTAATGATTAGTAGGAATTAATGAAAGTCTACTTTTATAGGACTATGGAGACTCATTTGAGATTGTGAGCTTTCCACCTATAACTAGGAAGAAGATCCTTCAACTTGTAACTAGAAATAAGATACAATTAATTCCACTCAATGTAAATTATTGTCACACCACTATATTATTATGGTAAAAAATATATATTAATTATTTGTATTTTAAATAGCCGTGTTCGTATCAATTTGGAAGTTATGAGTTAGAATATTATGTGATGAAACGTGCATACAATCATATATGCAAATATTATCGACTCATGAAGAGAGGTACACAAAATTTATTCAAATGCTTTAATTATTTAATTGTGAAATTTATTTTTTATTAATTGAGTAAATTTGTATGCCGCTACTCAACTACTCATCTCCATTGAAGGATAAAAATATAAAAAAATATTAGGATGTAATGAATTTTTTTTTAAGTGTTTCTGATAAGTTGTAAATTTTTTTAATTTATTTAAATATATAACTTAATGATATATTTATCCTTTTTATAATAATTATTAGATAATATCATTTAATTATTAAGTGAAGGTGGAGGGTTAGTAATGAACTAATAGTAAGTCATTCTTTCTATAACAGTTTTAAAAACATCTATCATTGAAAGTCCCTTACTATAACAATTGTCATAATAAATATACTTTTTTTTATGATGATTTTAGAAATTTTTGTTGTGGATTGTTTTTAAAATATATTTTTCAAATCTGAAATTCCAATTCCAAAATGAAAGACAGTTATAAAATTTTAAAAATTCATTAAATGCATATTAGAATTCATTGGGTGCAGGAACAAAAGCCTCCAATTATACTCTACAAAAGTCAGAAACTTTGGATTATAATTCTGCTTTATTTACAATCTCATAATGAAGAATATGCCAATCATTTAATTTAATCTCTATTTTAAAAATAAAAATAAAAAAATAGGTCAATGAATTAAAAAGTTGGTATAATTAAAAAAATTGACAATACACCACTTTAAATATTTTATTAAAAAGAATGAATTAATCCAAAAATTTATTATTATCTTTCTATTCTATAAATAAACTTATTATTATCAATAAATGTTATTGAATTTTTAATTAAAATATAATAAAATATTTTATTTAAATTTTAGATGTATTTGAAATGTTAAGGATCTTGTGTGTTTATCTTAATTATTTGAACGAGTTTTAAAATGATTGAATAGGAAAGCGAAAAAGAATTAAAATGGCAGTGGAAACGACGACGTTTAGGGGTCGTGGTTAGGGACAGCAACCATTCACCCACTTGGGAAAACGCAAAGCCCAACAACGCCACCATCCCTGATTTCTCTGGAGGGCAGTTCCGTCATTTCATTATTTCGCCATTAAAAGGTCCTTTTTAAGAGAAGCAAAATAAATAAATATATGCACAAACGCTGAAACGCAACAACACTGTGGTTTTCTCTGCAAATTTTCTTCCCTCATTCTCTATTGCTCAGGTGGTGTTTCTCTTCCCCCAAGCACCCCTGAGATTCATTTGCGGAAAGCTTAAAAACAAAATAAATTTTCAATTCCAGTCTTAAATTTCGTTCCGTTTTTTTCTCTTTTCATCTTCCAATGGCGTCCGATGCCTTCACCGACAAGAACATTGTCTTCAGGAAACTCAAGGCCAAGTCTGAAAATAAGGTTTGTTTTCTGATTTTTTTTTTTCTATTTAATTCTATCGCTCATTTTCTGATTTCTCTTTATTAGCTCTGGAATTTTCGATTCTGCTTTCTGATTTACGAGATCTGGTTTCAGATCTGCGTTTCCCGTGCTCCTGTGTAGATCTTTTAATTTCTGTGTCTTTTTTTTTGTGTTTTCAGATGTGTTTCGATTGCAATGCGAAGAACCCTACCTGGGCGTCCGTCACGTATGGGATCTTCCTCTGCATCGATTGCTCCGCCGTTCATCGAAGTCTCGGCGTGCACATCAGCTTCGTGAGGTAAGGTGTTGATGATATTTTTTTAATGGTGAATCTGTTCGTTGGGTTTTGTTTGCGGAAATTGTTAGTTTGTATCGTATGGCTGATTCTGTATTGGGAATGTTGTATGGTGTTTTGGTGGGGGTGAATGTTTGTGCGGATGAATTTACAGTACTGCGTTGTATTGCTCTGTTGTGTTGTCATTTAGAGATTTCCCCAAGCCAAATTGGTTAAAAACTTGAATAATGAATGAAACCAGACTCCGGTGTTTGGTCTCTAGTACGAGTTTTGCAACAAGAATAACAGGAGCCTTATTCCATTAGGTGATGCAATCCTTGCTTGCATCTTCTTGCTTCGTTTGGTTTGCTATTTTGTTGAGGTGGGTTATATGGATTGCATGATGCCATTTAACTCGGTAAAGAAAAAAAAATCAAATTCTAAATAATTTTCTACAGTGTCCTTCTTCAACCAAAACTTCTACTTCTTCCTTAATCTTCTCGGTCCATTCATGTTTACTTCCTTTTCGTATGTTTGGAAAAATTATTAATTCTACATCTCCATTCCCTGTACCAAGTTTTGTTAAAACTCAGCAAAAAGCTTTGAATCATGCCTCACTTGCAGCTTTTCTTGCCTTATTTTGGCCTTTCGGTGTTTTGTCCAGTTTGCATCATAATTGCACTTGCACATTTGAGTGGCGAGACCTAGAGACTCCCTTTTAAACACTTCCAGTCCACAAAGATTCTTTATTTTCTTGAACACTTTTATTTCACCTCTAAGATTTTCTATTACTCTTGAGCCACAAGCCAATTGATTCTTAGATTTGTAATTTGTCAAGTTTTTGTTCAGGACTCTTGATATGAATGTCATATGCTGTGTGCAGTAAGGCTCTCACCTACAATCGCCTTGCAAGCTCTTTTATTAGAACTCCTCAAAAGCTTTGAACCATGCCTCAAACATGATTCAAATCACGTAAGATACAGGTCTTATGTTTATTGATAGTTTGAAGTGCAAGGCTTTTAATGGAAATCAGGATAACATGGGGTATAATTTGGGATTTATAGTAATGTGATTTGGAGATAACCTTTATCTTGGGGAATTTTAATTTTATATTCAAAGCATGTAACTCTTTTTATGAATTTTTCTTTTCAAGTTTAGTAATAATCCTTGGACAGACTTTGTCCTCGCATAGTTGAAAGGGACCCCTATGTGGTTCCTTCAGAAAAAGGTTATGGTGGAACCTGGGGATTATCCAGTGGTTTGGATGATATTTTGTGTTTGCGAGGATGAAGCCTGGATAGTATCGTTATTATTTCTGATTCCCTTTTATTATTTTCCATTAGATTATTCAGTCAAGAGATGAGTTTGTGGTTTGATAGGATAAATTATGCTATGTAGTTATTATTTACTCGGGTCTTTGAGGATAAGGATTTAAAGTGGAGCAACTGAATATAATTGAAAATAAATGGAACCAATCGTGGAATTATCAGATACTAGTTGGTTTTTTAGGGACATGTGTCTGGAAAAGTTTGGGCTGTAGACATTTGTTTTAAGAAAACATGATTACTCAATCTAAAGAGGCTTTATTTGTATATTCAATGAGCTCCACGGAGCTTTGCATATTTATTATGTTATTGAACTTTCCAAGAGTAATTTGAAATACTTACCAGTTTTATCAGTAAATATAAATTTCACTTCCTGTTCCTGTGCATCTTTATTTTGTCTATGGTTATTCTGTGAATCATTCTTCAACAACAGGTAGGTAGGAAGGTGTTGCATATAATGAACACAAAGATTGACAGCTGATTAACTATATGCTATTCTATATGTAGGTCTACAAATTTAGACTCATGGAGTACTGAGCAATTAAAAATGATGAGCTTTGGAGGAAACAATCGTGCACAGGTTTTCTTTAAGCAACATGGTTGGACTGATGGTGGCAAAATAGAGGCTAAATTCACATCCAGAGCTGCAGACTTGTATAGGCAAATTCTTTCAAAGGAAGTGGCTAAAAGTATGGCTGAAGATGGAGGCTTGCCTTCATCACCTGTTGCTTCTCAGTCTTCCCAGGGTGTTAATGGGCTTCCTGAAGTCAGGACCAATGAAGTGCCAAAAGAAAACACTCGGGAGAAGCCTGAAAAGCCTGAGAGCACTTCTTCACCTAGGGCTTCTCACTCAGTAATTTCAAGTACTGTCAAGAAACCTATTGGTGCTAAAAAAGCTGGGAAGAGTGGGGGGCTTGGTGCTCGTAAACTCACTAAAAAGGTATGCAAACAGTTCTCTTTTTTTGCAGATGTATGCTAGAAGTCCTGTTAGTTTTTCATTATCTCCTACACTATTTTAATTTGATGACATTAATTATTGATAAATTATCCTCATGAAATGCAGCCAAGTGAGTCTCTCTATGAGCAGAAGCCTGAGGAAGCCCCTGCTCCTGTTCCATCCTCAACAAACAATATGCCTTCTGGACCATCTCCGACATCTCGGTTTGAGTATGTAGAAAATGTCCAGTCATCTGAGTTGAACAGTGGAGGTTCACATGTGATGAGTCATGTGTCTCCACCAAAGTCATCAAGCTTTTTTGCAGACTTTGGAATGGATGGTGGCTTTCCAAAGAAATCTGGGCCAAGCTCCTCCAAAGTGCAAGTAAGCCACCTGCATCTTTTGCCCCTGAAATGTAATTTCTTATGAATATAGTTGGTATACATATGAATATCTTGTTCCATTCACTTCAATGTTTTTTACAACATAAACATCCATCGAAATGCTGCTAGCATGGTCAACAATTGAAGAAAGTGCTACCTTGCTTGCCTTTTCTAAAATGGAAAAGTTAGCATACACATAGAATAGTGTATTAAATTGCATTCTATGTTAACAATCACAAACATATTAGCATTTAAAGTATGTCAGTATAAAAAACCAGGAGACTTATTTTTGGTCATAGTTCAGATGTTGTGTGCTATATTTTGTTAATGATATCATCATAACTATGTTGCATCACATAAACCAGATGTGGGGCCATTTAAAATTGTCTGTTTTAATATTAATTAAAACTAAAATAGTTTAAATAGAAATATTAATTATTACCGTTTAGGCAGAAAGATATTCGGCAAACTAATATTGTTCCTACCAAATCTTGATGACTTTTCTATTTTTATTCAGAAAATATCTACATACATGTTTGAAATTCCTGTTACCCGTGAGCATTCATTTATCTTCTCTGACTTAAATACATGTGGCCAATCATCTGTAAAACTGTGTTGTTTGTTTAAGAAATTCGTTTAACCTACACCTTATATTACTTTCCCATGTATTCTTAAGATTCAGGAATCTGACGAGGCAAGAAGGAAGTTCTCAAATGCCAAATCTATTTCATCATCCCAATTTTTTGGGGATCATACCAAAGCTACAGATTTGGATTCTCAAGCTTCTTTGTCTAAGTTTTCGGTATGTAACCTTTCTTTTAATAATTGGCTGGAACATATAGTGTGAATATACAATTTTGTTGTAGATCTCTGATAATTTTTCCTATTCAAGCTCCGAAACAATTCAACATTGCCAGCTCGTTGATTCAAATTTGTGTAATTGTGAATCATATGATGTCGATAGCAATGTGTTCATATGCTTGGGGTTAACTTATTTCATCGATTATGTCCCCTTTGTTGTGTGATTTCACTGATAGATATGTTGAAGGATTGTGAAGCTTCATTCAGTTGATTATCTGTTTTATTTATTCGTAATCTCTTCTACTGACCAAATTTCCTCGTTTTTGGGACTTAATGATTATTGTTTGATGTACTGTTCTAGATGAGTTGTTGCCAACTTGATTAAATTCTTAATTGAAGTTATTCTGTCTTTTGTTTCAAAGGTGATACTTGACGCTGTTTAGCCTCTTGTTAATTCCAGGGTTCGAGTGCCATCTCCAGTGCTGATCTTTTTGGTGACTCAAGAGACAATGCCATTGATCTTACTGCCAGTGACCTCCTCAATCGATTATCTTTCCAGGTATTCATGTGATTTTTCATTCGAACAATGAAATGTTAAAAGTATTGACGTTGGATGGGTTCTGTTCTGCAGGCACAACAGGACATCTCTTCCCTTAAGAACATTGCAGGAGAGACTGGAAAGAAGCTAAGCACATTGGCCTCCACATTGATGACGGATCTTCAGGACCGAATCCTCTAAAAGTGTATGCTTCTGTATTTAAGAGAGAATCTTTGGAGTTTGTTACATATGCCAGCCAATTATGTTTTAAATGTAATAGAAGAGTTAAATACACAATTCTTTGACAAAAATAAGATACTATATTTTCAGGCTTGTCATATAGACTGGAGTTTTTTTATTTTGTACAACAGATATTGCGTAGATGTTTTGCTATTATTTTAGATCTCTTTTATGTTGGGTTAGTCGATACCAGTTTGTCATGAACTCTTTGAGGTCTGTTATCTTCTATCTGTCAAACACTTTTCTTGTCTATTATGAACATATTACCTTTTACCCTTCCATGCACTACACATCATTTATCTTGGAAATAATAGGATATACCATCTGAAACAATATATACAAATTCTTAAACCACGATGAGTATATCATTGTAATTGCTCTATTCCAAATTAAAATCACATATATTAGTCATTGTCAAAATAACATTATATATTATTCTCATTATAATAAAAGTATTAGTGTTTTATAAATTAGATACCTCATTAATAAGTATGGGTAAAGTATTTTTGAGTAACAAATATACGTTATCGAGAAATTTTTAAATACTTCAAAATTTCCTTCATTTAAAAAATAACTACACAAATTAATTTAAACTTCTTAAATGTTAAGTTCAAGATTTTTACAAGGTAATTTAATTTTAATATTTTTTTAAAAAATATCACGACATAATCTATTTGTTTCAATAGAAAAAAAGAAATGAAGGATGTATTTTTATTTAGTAATTGATAATTTTTAAATTGAAACAAATAGATTAGCATTTTGTAGTGATTAAAAATAATAAATTTATGCTTAGTCGCTCTGTTGCCCATAAGCCACTTGTGTTAGATTTATTGCATTAAGAGAATTAGTCGGCACTTGCATTTAAGGAAAATGTGCAATTTTGTTTAGAATGTATGAAAACGGGTAGATCTTAAAAAAATTATAGGGGTATAGCTTGGAAATACTACTCTAAAAAGGAAGTCTTTAAAATATAATATTACTAGAGTATGAACTCAATTAAAGTACTTAAAAATTTATAACTTGAAAAATATAATATCAAAACGATGAAAAATAGAGAGAAGTATACACATAATTTATAATGATTCATCCAATAATAATATTAACTTTAGTCCTCTTAAACAGATTATTTAAGAGTTAGATTAGTGAGTTTGTCTATTTTTTTTAACGGATCGTGGACACATAATTCATCCACATTACCACCCCTAAAAGTACTTACCTTTCTATTAATATCAGTAAAAGTCCAAAAATACTTCTTCTATTTCGATAAAACACAAAGAATTGCACCACAAACATGAAAGCCAAAGTTGGAAAGCACGTTAATGAAGCCCTCACAAGAGCTCTAAAAAAGAGTAAAACTATTTTGAAACTGAAAGCATAAGAAGCATCAATTGATAAAAACAATATTTCCTATCATTTATAATAGTTTTTGAGCTAGTGTTTTAGCTAATCAATACTAATTTAAACCATTTTAATATTTTTAATTCATTCCAAAATGTATCCTTAACTCGGCGAACCAGAACTATCAATGGTTAAAACACTACCACATTCTTATAGAATTTTTAAGATCAAGAATTCATTTAGTTAATAATAATAATATTGAAATTTATTTTAAATATCAATTTAGATATAATTACATTTGGATATTCTTCTCTTCCCGTCGTAATAATTTGTAATGCTTCTTTGTCTGTATCTACCATTTGCTTAATTTATATTATGTAGTTTTGTTATATCCGTTGTCACATTGATTAACAAATATTATGTATATTTATTGAATATATCCACTAGAAACAATAATTTTATATAGTATATAACTGAGTGATCTTATAAATCACTTTTAAGCTTTTAAGATTAAAATTCATATTCATATTTTTAATATGATATTAAAGTCATCTAGACTTTATTATAACGAATTTAACAAATATTATGTATATTTATTGAATATTTCCACTACAAATAATAATTTTATATGATATATTATAAATTACTTAATATTAAAGTCATCTAAAAGTTTATCAGGTTATCCTAATTGAATGTAAGGAATATATAAAGGTTGAGTTAAATTTAAGAATTATTTTTTATTTTTTTAATAAATTTGAATATAAGAAAAAATAATGATATCTTGACCAGTTATATATTATTATTTTAATATTATTTTATATTATTTAATTTTAAATCTATCTTTTGTTATAAATATTTATTTTTACAATAAGAAATAACATAAATAGATGAAAAAAAGAGATAGAAAGGAGTGGATGTTTTGCTTTGACGTGAGATTTTAACAGACATGGAAGCATATTATAGTCCAATTTCAGTGATTTATAAGAATCCTGCTAACCATATCTTATTCTTCTTTTACTACTATGGTTAGAAGGACCCACATATTCTTTTTCAACATTCTTTTTCATGCAAAGCTCAGGGATAGTAACCACCATGCCCACCACCTTCACCCCCACCGGCACCACCTCCATAACCCCCTCCATGTGCGCCTCCCCCACCATAACCTCCTCCACCACCGCCACCAGACCCACCGCCCCCGCCCCCAGCTGCTCCACCTCCATATCCTCCGCCTGATCCTCCACCACTACCGTATCCACCTCCACCGGGGCCGACACCCCCACCGCCACCGCCACCACTTCCACCACCACCTCCATATCCACCACCATGCTCTCCACCATATCCACCACCCGCTCCACCTCCTTCGCCAGCTCCATATCCCCCACCAGCACCTCCTGCACCACCACCGCCTCCACTGCCACCTCCGCCACCGCCAGCATACCCACCCCCATGAGCTCCACCCCCTCCGTACCCTTCACCACCTCCTTTTCCGGCTCCTCCTCCATATCCGCCACCGGCAACACCGCCAGAGCCACCACCGCCTCCACTTCCTCCCCCACCACCATGACCACCGCCCGCTGCTCCATATCCTCCACCTGCACCTTCACCTCCACCAGCTCCTCCTCCATAACCACCTACGCCATGCTCTCCAGCGCCTCCGTATCCTCCACCTCCACCTGAACCTCCACCACCTCCGTAGCCTCCTCCCGCAACACCGATGTCACCATGGACAGCACCACCAATGCCGTGACCTAAACCAATGGTGAGGAGTGTTCTTGCAGCGGAGCATATGCCTACACTCAAAAACGCAAAGAAAAGAATGGTGACAAGTTTGGAAGTAGCCATGTTATATGAGAAAGTGTTGAAGTCCCACACTCATGAGGTTTTAGAATTTGTGAGGTGGGTATATATAGGAATGGTAGTGGGCCATTACACTGCAAAATCGTGTTTTTATATACACTAAATTAACCTTACCTTCCACCTTTCGTCTAATACTTTGATATCCTTAAAGTTATGTATGATTTTTATTAGATGAATGTAAAAATAAATATATATAATAAAAGATAAATTTATAATTAAATAATATAAAAAATATTAAAATAATAATATCATGTATTATAACACGCTTCTTGAATAGTTGTTGGCGTTTAGAAAACTATTGAGAAGATTTGTTTTCTTCCTTATTGTATGGTAATGTTATTCAACTTTTTTTCTTGCTCGTTCCTCACCTTTTCTTTTTAGCCTTGGTTCTCGGTCTTTTAGTGATTTTCGAATGAGAGTACTTGCAGAAGTCACTCCTACACTCAAGTCAGCAAAAGGAGTTTGACATTCGGTTGTTAGAGTACTATAAATAATGACATACCTCATTCTTGTCATTTGTGTTATTTATATTACCTTACTGGTCTTTTCTTATTAGGCTGGATTAGGAAATTTGACCGCGATTAGAGTCACATTACCTAGTTTCTAATCATGAATTAATTTCATTGACCATGCTTAAGCGTATGCTGTCGGTCGACCTTATAGACGTAGACCTTAAGGACTCGATCGGTCCAGTGATGAAACTGAGATATGACATCGATCATATATATGTAATTGCACATATTAAAGTAACTTATTAAAAAAATTTATTATATATTATTACATACATATTACTTAAGATTACATATTTGTAGATCACATATAATACATTCTCTGATCCACTAAAACTTTATTTTAGTATTTAACGGATAAATTTTTCAATTAATAAAATACTGTTTATTTTTTGTATTTAAGAAAATAAAACTTTCTTTTTATCATTTCTATCCATATACACCTGCTTTATTAAAAATTAGGTGATCACCTTTTCAAATAACACACTTAGGCGGTAGAATAAGAATAAAATGTTTTTTTTTTCTCAATAAATTAACATGTTTCGATTTTTAGTATTTACTTCTTTTGGCTTTTTTATGTCAAATTTTTGTTCTATTATTGTTATTATCAAACATTCGGTAATAGTTTATGTGTTTAACGTAAGGCCTTAAAATTTTTAAATCATTAAAATAAATCTATTCACCCTTAAATGGATTTTAAGGACAAAATAATATTTTTTGAAGAGATACAAATAAAAAAAATGGTACAAATATCAAGAGTAATTTAAGACTAAAAATAACAATTTAAAAAAATTGTTTTTCTGAGAACTAAAATATATTTATTTTATAAGAACTAAAAACATATTAAAAGTAATCATATATGTAGACATTTTAACATACTAAACACTTCATATTTATAATTTTCTTTCTTCTCTCTTTATCTCGTGTTAAATATGTATTGATGTGTTTTTTTTAATAATTAAATTTGTGGTGGTGCCAAGCACATGTGGAGAATAGTGTGCTTTTGCTGTCACCCATTATTCTCATTAGCCTCATCAACAGCTTCTTATTATAAACTATAAACCTAATTTCTACTATCAGATAGAGCACTTATTTCGTATTTTCATGGATTTCCTACTCATTCACTTATATCATGTTCACACTTACCACCATTGCTTCGTTCAAAAAAACAAATATCATTTTTATTACGAAATTAAATTTAACCTAACTCAATCTCATTTCTTGCTCTTGATAAGACAAAAGGTTGATCTTTGAATAGGAAAAAGAGTGGATCCGCGGGGTCCCAAATGAATTGGCTTATTCGAAAAAAGTCCCGTTCTTTGGAAGATCTATCTCGTGTCTGGTACTGCATGGTTCCACCCTGCAAGAACTCTGAATCATTCTCTTGAAGCTCATCCTCTTTACCAACTCGTGCGTGGAGATATATGTTATGGGTGGTCCAATAACGGTCTGATGGCGGGTGGCCTGATAAACCCAACAAATGCTCGCTAGGATAGGCTCTGATACCATGTTAAGAAGTGGGTTTTAAGCCTAACTCAACCTCATAAAACCGGCTCAATGAAGTGAGGTTTGCACCCACTTATATATTATAAAAGGCTCTAATATCTAGTCGATGTGGATTTCCAACATTAAGTCGATGTGGATTTCCAACATTAAAAACTTGAAGAATAAGTTAGTGTTCTAGCTGTTAATAATTAGTTGTTGAAGACAAGTGGAGAGAAGAAGAAGGAAATGGCATAGGGGTGTCTGCAATTCTCTATGAGAACTTGAATGATTTTGGAGTTGACAGTAGTTTGTAGTACGTAGGAGTTTGTTGTGTGTCTTATTTTGTTTCCACTATGTTGTGTTATGCTTCTTGTCTAATCTTCTAGAGAAGGAAGAAAAAGGAAAATGCAGTATTTTCATATGCTAAAGTGGCGTCCAGCCCAACATTCATTAAGGAAATTTCTTACACCATTCACCACACTTCAACAACACTTGTTTATTTAAAATTTGGTCTCTCATTTCTCTGTATAAGACATTAACTAAGTAACTTTTTTCTCTCCAATGATATCCCAATTCACTGAAACATAGAAAAAAAAAGGATAATATAGAAAATACGACTCATTTTGTTTTATGAATTCAACAACTTATTAACAAAAATTATGTAATTTTCTCTATATATTTAAGTTTAGATAATAAATTAAATGGAATGTATTTTTCAAAGAAGTTTAATAATTATTCATTATTCTATTTTTATCGAAATGATTTTTCAATAAATTTCTCATGTCGAGTTATGATTTCGAAATATGATAATCGAGTTTATCGAGGATGAGGATAATTTTAGCAAAAAAATATTCTTTAAAGCTTAAATTAGTAGTAGCATATGAAATTATAATTACATAAGCAAGTGAGTAATTTTTGTGAGATTGATCTGTATTTATAGATGTATAATTATCAACAAATATTTGTTGACGGATCTAAGATTGAAAGATTTGATACCTGATATGCTTATCCATCGGTAAACTTCGTTGGTAATGTATAAATTGTTAATCTGACATGAAACTGTACTCCTCTTTCTAAGTCTAGGAATGAAATGAACATAAAGATTGTTAAAGAACGTTTTATGTATGCATCAATATAGAAGGTAAGACTTAATATATTTATGTCTTGTCTTTAATTATGATCAATAAGTTTCCTCAAATAAATGAATCATTGACATAGTAAAGTGATACTCTTACTGCTTCTTCTCAATTTGGTTGAAGCTGTTTAAATCAACTGTAATCAGAAATTTGTCTTCCAAAACATGTTGATGGGTATTTGTCCATTCTGTATAACCACATATACTGCAGTGATGAACTTCTGAAATAGTTGGCTTAAAATTAAGCTATAAAATGTGCATGCATGCATACATTTCCCACCCTTTTCCACATCATATTTTTAGCCAAATTAAGCAAATAAACGCACTTGCTTTTATTTCAAGGGTGTTACATGTATAAGAATAGAGTTTTGTTTTCTCCAAACGAACTCAAAACGTACAAGGTTACTTTGTAAAAAGAGTTATATACTAAACCCTTTCATGTTGCAGGACAAACTATCCACCACCCAATTTGTTTCCTAAGAACTTTATCCTGAACAAAGTGAACATTTAATTCAAAATGTTTGGTTCTTCAGTACATGTTAGGGTTATTTGCTAACAAAGTTACAAAGAACATTTTTTTATTGTTTAGTTGAGCTTTGTATGTCTTGTTTGCTACAATACTAACTATTAAGATGTTACTTCTTATATACGACAATAATTTATGAAGATTTATTTTACTCTAGAAATAGGGGATTGAATGGAGTCCACACTTAATTCGTACAATATTAACCAACAAAAACCAATAAGTAAACAAGTAATATAAAGAGAGACACATACTTTAAGAGTCTTTCACTATCAAGTATTTTCTACACCTCTATAGGTTACCAGTATTTTACACCTTTGCAAGTTACAAGTATTCTCAACCTCTTCAGGTTCACCCAATATTCTCAATCTCTCGGGTACCCCAAGTATTCTAACCTCTTTAGGTACAATGTCTCAATCTCCCGCTACGATTAAAGATATCTCAATACAATGAGAAAAGTTATTGTTCAAAGAGAATCAAACAAGGCTCACTGGATATACTTCACACTGGTGAAGAATTTACAATGGTTTGCACACTACCCAATCTTAGAGGTTGCTCTCAAATAGTAGATATGAAATGTATGCTCAATTCTAAGACACAACTACAGAGGTTTTTCTATGCACTTGGGTATTTCGTATGACGAGCGTATGTAATGTGTTATTCTATTCTTCACCGTAGAGGTCTTTATATAAACTTTTGAATATGAATGTTGTAGCTTTAGGTTTCTTCAATTCCATATAGTCATTACATCTTTGATATAGAAACTTTTGCTCTGAGTGTTTAAAACTCTTGAAAGACTTTCTTTATCTTCAATCAATATGAAAGTTGACACTCGAATCTTCATTACTTCAGTATCTATTCAATTAGCCACATTATTTTTTCTCTTCAATGCATTAGACGCTGGATATGAAAACTTATGTTTTGGTGTTATTTTCACTTTTTGAATCTCTTGAAACATTTCGAAATAAAGTTACTTTAATTGTATTGATGTAGACGTTACTTGTATGGTAGTTTCCGTGCGTTTAATGTTTACAAACATATGCATCTACTTTGAATTGTCCAAGAGATTTACATCTTAGAAAAGCCTATCACAATATTATAAATGATGAAAACACTATAATGATGTTACAAATTATGAAATAATAAAAACTATGAGATTTGAGACACAATTAGTTATCACGATATTAAAATGTTTCACATAACAAGGATGATATGAATAATTTTGTTTGCAATGTTTTTAATTTCTATTTCTATGAGAGTGTGAGTTAAATCATAATTGTAATTTTAGAAGTTATAAAGTCGAAGATATGAAATCCAAAGTTAGGATTTATCCCTTTAAGAAAAGAGTTGATATGCATATTGGAGAGTTTTGTGAAAGTGGGAAATTGTTTTATAAAGTAGTGATTAATAGTGAGTGGGTTGGTGTATGTAAATGAGTAGCCATAGTTTAATAAGCATGAAGCTGCTACTATACTTGGTGACATGAGTGTCTATAGTGGAATATCACCTACAAAATGCTTGCGTGGGACCCTCCATTTTCTTCTGTTTCTTTAGTGCCTTCCCCCTTTTTTCTCTACACAAAAAAAACTTACTGGGATTATTTTTTATTATAATAATTATTGTTGTGATACTTATTAATCCACAACTTCACTTTTCTAGAGATAGTAGTGCAAGGACTTTGTGCCAATTTATTTCTCTTTAAACTTTCTTTTTAATAGAATTCAAAACACATTACAATAAAATTATTAAATAAAAATCAAATCAATTTTAAATATAAAAAAAATATATTAATTATTATATTTATTAAAATAGATATTATTTTAAAAATTAAAAAATTATTTGTTTCTAAATTAGTTTATACTATTATTTAACATGAAAATTTAAAAAAAAAATATAAAAAAAAATAATTTCTATTATTAATAAATAATTTTTAAATTGATATCTAATTAGCTATCAAGGTTTTTCTACCAAATTTAGAATATAAATATTCAGTAGTTAAAATCATGAAAGCTAATTAGATACCAATTTAGAAACTATTTGTCAATAATAAAAATAATTTAAAAATTAATAATTTTTTAGTTTTTATAATAATATTTAATTTAATCAATATAAAAACTAATTATTTTTAATATCTAAAATTATTTTTAATAGTGTCAGTTAAAAAGTAACTCACTACACATTTCTTTCTTCCAACACCTATATTTTCATATATTTTCATGATTATTGTAAACCAATATATTTGAGTAGTATCATGACGTCTAATTACACACCTTTTAATCTATATTCATTTATAATATATTGATTATATCATTTGAGTTAAAATTTTATGGAGTTTATTTCACCACACACATGATACGGCTAATTACACACCTTTTAATCTATATTCATTTATAATATATCGATTATATCATTTAAGTCATAATTTTATGGAGTTTATTTCACCACACACATACTGATCTCATCTCATTTTCACATGATTAACCATTTCATATGATATGTCAAATAAAATTATATCATATTGCAGTGTTTCCTTAATTAATAATTAAATATCCATAATAATAATTTATATTAATTATTCCATATAAACAGGAAAAAGGGCTAAAATATTGAGAATAAATATGCAAATTGACATTCTATTTCAAAACTATTATATTATTATAAAATACTTTATTTTGAAATTTTGCATCACTTGAAATAATTTAACTGTAATCCAATAATATTTATTATAATTTCAATAGATTTGGACCTAATTTATATTTTTTTATGTTGCCTTCGGGTTAGGTAGTGTGTGTTTATACACGGGTTAATTCTTAGTGCACCCGATGAATTGTGATTTTCACCCAATCCAGTTTTTAATTTTTAAAAAATTTCATTTTAAAATTAAAAATGTGGAATAAAAAAATACATTCAGAAAAATAAATTTGGAATAGATTTTTGCGTTAAAGAAATGAAATTCTACAATAATATTAGAAAATCAAAATCCTATTTAAAAAATCAGTTATAAAATATAAAAATACATTTAAAAAAGAGAAATCTTAAAAATGTGTACTAAAAAAAGGATTCCAAAATCTAGAGAAGTGTTCAGAAAATCCAAATTCTGAAATCATATTCCAGAAAAATAATTCGATAATATATTTTGATCCACATCCCTTTTATTTAAAGATATTTTTGTGATTTCAAATAAATATTGGATACCGATCACAATTTATGGGGTGCATGAAGTAATTGCTTTATATACTTTCTAAGACTATTCAATAGAATGTAGTTTTTTTTTTTATAATAGAACCAATGTTCAATCCCCATTTTACAATATTAATTCACACATTTAAATTTGAATTTGTAGTGGGGTTATTAACCTGACAAAAAGGTGCGTTAAAAATAATATTTTGAACTAAAATATTAAATAACTTAACTATATTAAATTAATAAAACTAAATTATTTTAAGTATAACTATTCTATACAATATATTAACGCTAAACCCTAAAAATACTAAATATTATAATGAAATAATTCTGTTCAATGTGATTTTCTCTGTTATATATCATAGCTGAAATATTTATAGAAAGAACATTTTCTTTGGGCAATGGTCTAGCTACGAAAATCTCAATAACCAAAAAATTGTAATGTGTAAATATTCAATAATTTACTTTTTTTTTATAATCTTGCCGTTGAATTACAATTATATATACTATGTAGTCAAATATTAAAAAAAAATATAATTCATTACTTCTATATATTTATAGAATTATATATTACATCTTATAGTTATCAAATAATTTTATATTTTGAAAAGGTGTTGGATACTTGGATATAAGCTTGCTAACTTAGACTTTATTCATAAAGAATATTTTCATTGTTATAATAGATTTTCATTTAGTCTTTTTTTAGAGTTTTTTTTATTAATAGGTATAAATTACCTTTTTTTGTTAATATATGGACTTTGATCTAATTCTCCTATATTTTTTTTTTATTTTTTTTTCTTTTAATAATATTTTTTTTTTCATGTGATGATAGATGATTGTTATTACTTGAGGTCTCAGTTTAGCTGAGATATTAAGTTTCAACTTAGTTAAGATGTCAAGTTTCATAATGATACCTAATATGAGAGTGTTATAAAAAAACGTGGATATAAAGTCATAACTAGAGATTTAATTTATCTATAAAAAAATTACAGAATTTAAAAAATATATTATACCTCTTAATTATATTAAAAATAAATTAGATTGATATAATTTTCTTTTGACACGGTAATTTTTTTATGCTTATGTATCATCAAAATATGTGTGTTTTTTTTAGTAATCTTTTACAAATGATGTGTGAAATGAGATATTACTATAGGCATATTATTTGTAGAAATGAGACTGTGCTTGGTATATGATATGGCCCTATCCAAATTCCCATCAGCTTGAAGGACAACTCAGTTAACTTTGAGCCCACTTCATTTATAATCCTAACTTCTCTTGCAATCCCACACAAAATCATTAACATTGCTTTCTGTACCCCATGATTTCAAGTTACACTTCCATATAAATTCAAATTCAAATTTTATCATTCTGAAATTTGTATTATGAAAATAATACATCTTTTGTATTCTGTATTGTACATTTCTATATACATTTTTTTTCTAAGGGGCTTAATTCAATAGTATTTTTTTAATAAAAGATTTATTTATTTAATAGTAACAATATTCACATAAACTAATCACATAACATATTTATCATACACCATCATAATATCTCATATATTGTTTAAAGTTCTCATAGAATGTATTTTTTCAATTTAAAAATGTAAAACCTAAGTTTTTTTTATCGGCTAAACCCTAAATTCTAAACTCTAAAACCTAAGTACATAACAAAATTATCTAAAAATTATATTTCTATCACCTCCCCCGTACAACATGTTAATGTTTAGTGTAAACAACCCTCTCATTAATGATGCCATGAGTTAAGTGCCGCACACTTTAGGTTTTGTTCATGCTGGATTACTTTCTAACACATGTCCACCTCTCACAAGATGTTGAAATCCTTCTAAATATATCCTATATTCATTGAAATGACAATAGAAACTTAAAATATGAAAACAAATATCATGGTAAATGAAAAATAGATAAATTACTCACCCGACAAGCATGTTCCTACTATGATGTCGTGTGTCTTCATCATCCAAACTATGTGGCTGATAAATTTATTTTTACTCACACTTAAAACATTTTATCTTAACTTTCTTACGTTGTAATTGAGAATAAATTCACTGTTTTAATTGGAACTTACCCAATTGAGTTTAATTGGACCTTAATTGAGATTATTGATTAAATTCATATTTTTAAGCTCATTAACGTACTTGTCTTGTTTTAATGATATCTTGAATTATAAGTGATTTTTTCTATGGTTATGAAAAATTTGGATCTAAGCTTGATGAAGGAATAAAGTACTTTGAAGACTAATAAAGTAAGTTAGTGTATACAACATATTGTCTAGTTGTTCAAAGTCCATTAGATCATCTGCTGTAAATTCTTCTGTTATGGATCGACAACAACAAATTTTTTTATTTTGGATCTGATTAATCAAAATCCAATTCACTTACTTGAAAGAGAATTAAAAAAAAAATTGAAAAAAATTGAAAGAAAAGTGGAAACAAAATTTGAGGACCCTTTACTCTGTTTTTTTACTATGGATCAATGTCAATAAATTCATCATGTCCATTTTATTTTATTATTTATTTCAATATATAATTTTACCAAACATTTATAATTAATAAATGTTTATAATTGGACTTAACAACTTTATTACATGTTATTACTTTTTAGTGTTTAAAACTATTTTTAAGTTAATTTTTACCAAACATAACTATATAATTCTATAGATTAGTTTAACAGTTTTTAACTATCAATTAATTCTCTAATTAGTTATTTTTTCAAATATAAGTAATTTGAGAAGCATTTTCAAGTAATATTTATTTTTTCTTACGAACTAAAAAACTTATTCCACTTTACAATAGACCTTAATAAAAATCTCACGTGTCATGTTTTAACCGATATTGAGGAAGCAACTTCCAACTACTTAACAAGTAACTGCAAGTGTCTTGTCTTAATCTTATATTGATTGCACTAAGAAAAAGTGTCTCCTCTTCAAAACCCACTTCCTCCTTCATACAATTATTTTCTTTGGGAAATCGCTTAATAATCCATCTCTAGTGGATTCCATCAAATCTACAAAATATTAAATTATTAATGTGATATTTTGCCTTCCTAACTTTTTTTTTATATGTTAATATTTTTTTATTAGTGTGATAATGAGTAACTTTAAATCTAACTTAATCTTATAAAAGTGATTTATAAAGTAAAATTTGTATTTACTTATTTTTAATCAATGTAGGATTTTCAACACACCTCGTCACGTCAAGATTTGTAAACTTGTGTGTGATACTATATATTTATGGGAAACTTAAGAAATTATTGTTATAATAGATTTTAAATGACTTTGATACTATATTAAGAAGTTGACTTTAAGTCTAATTTAACATTAAGAAACCGACTTATAAGATGAGATTTCTATCCACTTTTATATCACTACAAGCAAATCATGAAATATAAACCAATTTTAGAAACTAAAAATAATTAGTTGTTATAGTGTCTAGATTAAAGACCATTTTAGAAACTAAAAAAACTTTTGGTTTCTAAATTAGTTTCTATTATTGTTAAATGGTTTCTAAATTGGTATCTAATTAACTATCAAAGTTTTTGCTACCAAATTTAAAATCTAAATAATTGGTAGTTAAAACTTTGGTTGCTAATTAGATACCAATTTAAAAATTATTTAACAATAATAGAAACTAATTTAGAAATCAATTTTTTTTAATATCTAAAATGGTCTTTAATTTAGTCATTATAGCAACTAATTATTCTTGATCTCTAAAATTGATTTCTATTTCATGATTTTCTTGTAGTGTATACTATAAGATGTTCTTATATTAAGTAGATGTAGATCTCCAACCCAATAAGTATTTATCAAATCCCTATGTAATTAATACAAAAAAAAAATAAAAACTATTATAAAAACAAGTTGATTTAAGTATGTTTATCATAATTTAATAAGTTTTTAGATGTACAGATAATTTGGATAATTGTGTATCATAAAGGTTCTGCAATTTTATGTTTGTAAAAATTTACAAATTGTATAAGTGATTCTGTAATTTTATTTGTTTGTAAAACTCACACGAGAGAATTTATTAACTTTATTTTTATAAAAGTTGCATTAAAGAGTTTGAAATTTTCTTCTGTATTTTTATTTATAGATTTATTTGTTCCTCTAGAAAGAAATCATAATTCTATTTGTGAAGGTTTATAGGTTAATCAAACATAGAGCCAGTGACAATTAATGAAGCAATTAACTCATAAAGGCAACCTGTTACAATCTGCTTTAATACAAGATTATGGTAGTTTATGTGATATTCAAGATTTAAATATTTAGACATGTTTTTTCCATCTGTGTTGTTTCTTTAAAAACATATCCATGATTATGATTAGGGACACCAATTGCATAATTTTTTGCCCTTTTTATATGTTTCATATCATATGATTATAAGAGATGATTATGATTAGGTTTAGCCAATCGATGGAGTTGGTTCAAGAATCATATATATTAATTATTGGTGGGTGGAAATGGAAACATTGGCTTAAAAAAGAGAAATTATTTATTTTTGGTTTAACACTTTATATTGCGAAGCAGAATTATGATGGAAATTGACAAGGGATACCAAATGCTTCAGTTTCTTTATGTACGACAAAACCTTCGATGCTAACACATCATCAATTCAAAATATAATATTAATAAACAACACAAGTTGGATTAGGACCCCGCTATGAGATGTTTCAAGCACTTCAATTAAACACAAAAGAAAAAAAAAAGTCAGACTTTTCTCTTCATAAACAAACTCATATATCTATAGTTTAAGAGAGAGAAACAGTCATAGGAAAGCAAATAGAAAAAAAGGAGTTAAAAGTTGTATGATTGTTTTGTATTGGTTGGAAGTGAGAGAAGAAATCAAAAGAAAATGAAAGTCGATGTTTTATTTATATTTGTTTAATTAGGTAAAGGATAATATATATATATATATATAGATATATGTTTAAGTTTTTTCTAAAGAGTTTTTCAAAAATATTTAGGAACTTAAAGATCTCTATAAGATATTATAGATCTCTATAAGATATTATAGTTTTAAGTAGGTCATGCAATTAATAATTTTTTCAAAGAAGAGTTTTGAGATGTAGCTAGCATCATCTACTTTGTGAGATGATATAAAATGAGTCATTTTGTTACCACAAAGATAGAATCATAATCCCATTTGGATTCTAGAGAGACCAAACACAAATGTTTACCTTAGGCACGTTAGCTATAAGAAGGGGTATATAGAGTCCATGAGACATTTACTTTACACTTAGCTCGGAGACAAGCTATGCATATAACAAAATCTTTGAATACGTGTGAGCAATAAAAATTATTTTTCAAAAACTGAAAGGGTTTTATCAACTCTAAAATGACCCATGAGACCTTCCTCACAACTTTCTTGGAATATAAGTTTCCTAATGAATCCTTGGGGTATACAAAGTTTTCCCTTTTTATAAAGATACCCCTTAGAAATGTAGAACCCATTAAGAGACTTCTTGAAACATGATGCAAATGTGGATGCAAAATTGATGTCATGCTCTTACAACTTCCTTATGTTATCAAAGCCTAAGATTTGGGAGCCTAAATAGATAAGAAATTTGACTAATTATTTTTAACCATATATTATCTCATAAGTTCATAATAGAACATAATGATATAGATAAAAAAAATATTCAAAAAAAGTGATAAACTATCAAATTAAAAATTATTGGATTTTTTTTCTTAGTCAAACAATTTAGTTGAAGGCCCATCTCAGGTTTTATTGAGGATTATGCAACAATTTTGTTTTTTATCATAAAACTTATGGTCTGAAAATAGTTTTACCCAGGTCTACGATTAACACTAATCCCCTGTTTGCTTTTATGGATGTACTGTTCACAGGCAAAGAAGTGAGGGGATATCAGTTATTTGGATCTATGGTTGTGTGAGGAAGAGAGAGAGAGGATATACCTGTGAATAGTAAATATCATCTCCTCTCAAAATGAAGAGATGTAGAGGGTAAGTCATATCAGCATCCCTTATTTTCAAATTTACCCTCATTTAAATGTGTCACAGTGCTTCATTTGAATGTATTAGTATTTAATTTTTTTTTATTGTACAATGTTTAATATATATATATATGTAATATTTAAAATAAAGAAACAAATCATCATAAATTTTAAGGAAGTTTTAAGTTTGTTTATTATTTTATAAAATATAAATTATGTAAATAATGATAAACCAGTATAAAAAAATATAGTTAAATAAAATCTTCCATTTATATATTAGTTATTAGAGTAAATCAGGTTATACCTATTTTTCAAGTTCTAATAAGATATTTTATTAAATGTGATTGAATTTAGTTTTGTTTAAAGAAAAGAATATACTATATCTAATTAACATTGAAAATATTACCTGGGTTGGATCATGGGCATCACCAATATTAAACATTTTTCATTTTATTTTATCCTTATTTTTTATTATATTTTTTTATGAAATAATTTTCTATGGTTAATTAAGGTATATTTTTGTTGTTGTAGTATTTTTTAGATTGCTTTATTGTGAGATTTTTTAATATTAAAAAATAGTAACTTTCTATTTATATAAAATGTGATTTATTTTCTAATTTTATAGTATACACTACAAGAAAATTATGAAATAGAAACCAATTTTTAGAGACGAAAATAATTAGTTACAATAGGAACTAAAATAGAAACCATTTTATAAACTTAAAAAAAAATTGATTTCTAAATTAATTTATATTATTTTCTATTATTGTTAAATAGTTTCTAAATTGGTATCTAATTAGCAACTAAGGTTTTAGCTACCAATTATTTAGTTTCTAAATTTGGTAGCAAAAACCTTGGTTGCTAATTAGATACCAATTTAGAAACTATTTAACAATAATAGAAAATAATAGAAACTAATTTAGAAACTAAATTTCTTTTTAGTTTCTAAAATGGTCTCTAATTTAGTTACTATTGCAACTAATTATTTTGGTTTTTACAAATTGGTTTCTATTTCATTATTTTCTTGTAGTGATATGTTTAATATTTAAAGAAATTATTTGAAGTTATGTTTTTATTTAATTTGTTGTCGTGTATATATTAATATATTTCTATGTATAGTTATTATGTTTATGAGTTATAATTTTTTTTCTATTATTAATTACGTTATATATATATATTTTAGTATTTTTTATTTTTCATTACTACAAAGTTTTTAATTTTAAAAAATAATATTTTTTTTTATATAAGATTTGATTTGTTTTTCAATTTTATAGCACATGTTTAATATTTTAAAGAAATTACTTGAAGTTCTGTTTTTATTTAATTTGTTGAATACATATTTTTTTTCTAATTATAATTTTTATATTATACATATTTACATTTAACGTATATTTTTTTCTATTTATAATTTTTAAATCTACGAAATATGTGAAAGTTGTTATTTTTAAACAAAAACAACTCATTTTATTATTAATTTTTTTAATAGACAAAGGTAAATCTGTAAAGTAACATTTCACACCTTTAAAAAAAATTAAAATTCTCTCACAACCATCACATCACTCACAAACTCCTATAAACTTTCCTCACACATCCACCCTAACATACCTCAATCCAAACACCCTCACTTTCTTCACACTTTCCTTACACATCCTCACACATCCACTCCTTCAAGTCTTCACATATCCTCTCTCTAATCCAAACAGAGCCTAAATGTTCTAATCAGAAAAGAGTGTGATTCTCTTGAGGTGGAAATATTATTTCTGAAAAACTGAGCTTGTACGACTAGATTAATTATCGAATTGTTGACGAAGATCGAGTGGAGTTTCATTTGTAAAAATATTTTCTAATGCTCAAGTTAATAAGAATTGGAGAAAATATAAAATATAAAATATATAAATATTAAAATAAAATAAAAGAATTGAGTGAGTACTCTCTATAAAATCAATATCAATATGTGTATATAAAGTTTTAGTCTAAACTAAAATATCCAAATGATAATTAAGATAGGAGATATAATTGTTCATTCAATTATAATCAATTATCTCATATATATATATATATATTATTTGAATTATAAATAATATTTTATATACTGATATCTATATCTATGGAAATATTAAAATGAATTTTGAAACTAATATAGTGGTTGAAATAAACAGGGTAATATAAAAAGTATCCGAAAACGAATGAAAATGAAAAAAAATTATTATTTGCAGTTTTCTATGTACTATAATAAAGAGGTAAAATAAGAAAATTGTATTTTATGTATATTATACATAGTAAAGGAGAAATTTAATTAACAGTTTAAAGGCAATATGATTAAATATAGGAATCTAGAAGTATTTATATGAAAAAAACGTTATAATTTAGTAAAAAATATTTGCTTAATAAACGTTATTAATTAGGTCAGATAAACTAACTAATAAAAAAAAAAGTTGGCCGAAATATCGTATCAAACATATTCCTACTATAATTAAATGGTATTAATTAATTTTACCTATATTTATGTTTACAAGAAGCATGCAAACGGAAGTAACTAGAATTAAAGTGTGATTTTGAATTGGATTTGAAGAGAAAATAAATTTTAGCCAAATAAGTTCAATAAAAATGAATTGCATTAACTTTGATTAACAGTTCTCTTAATATACAAATGTACAATATTTCATTTTTATAATTAAAAATAAATTATCTTGTGAAAAAATCACACATAATTGTATTATTGAATATGTGAACAATATATTCTTATTGTTATCAACTTAGATTAATCAAGCAATAAAAAAAATGGAACTTATAAATTTCATACATAATAATAATTAATAAAAAAAATCCACACCATTGCTTTGATTTGGAATTTATCCTATTCGTGAATTATATTTTATTAATTGCGATCAAATTCAATTTACTTACCATGCCTCCAATTTTTTTTATAAAGATTGAAGTATCTGAAATAATAAAAATTATTTATTTTATTTTTGCTAATAAAAAATTAAATTTACTTAACTTAAAATATGAAACTCAATTTTCTAAAGTTAAAATTGGAATTATAATTTTGATTTAAATTTTAAAATTGATTGAACTGGTGTTCTAAAATAATAAAGATTTAAAGTTTAATTATGATATTGAAAGGTATTAGAAGATATTTGTGGAGTAAAATGGGAAGAGAAGAAGATTTGAAGAAATAATAGAAAGGAGAAGGTGGAAAAACCAAAATTGATAAGAACAAGGAGAATAGGAAAATGAAAGGAAATAAAAAGGAAAGAAGGAGATGGATTCCTTACCAAGAACGCATCTGTTAGGTTTGGGTTTGGGTTTGGGTTCGGAGCTAGGTTTGGTCGTGTGAGACGACTTTGTTGTGTGGATAAGAACAACCTCTGTTCTCTCTCATACACACTCTGTCTTGTTTTTTTTCTCTTTCTCTCTCTTTCTCTCTCAAACATCTTCTATTCTACCGCCTCCAAATTCTACAAGAACCCATTCCCTCTCACACCGCCTCAAAATCTCACTCTTTCTCTTCTTTCTCTTTTCTTTTTCTTCTTCTTCAGAGCAACACACTCTCCCCCACTTCCTCAAATTCACCACAGCACACTTCACTTCTTCAAAAGCACCTCCTTCAAGCTGGCGTTCCAAAACCAAACCATCACTGTCCGAGAAATCAAGCCCAAGAACCGCAGAATCATGGTAACTCAATCTCCCACTTTCACTCAACTTATGCTTTCGTGCATCTTCCCTCCACTTTCTCACTGTTTTCTTCTTGTTCTGTAAAAAAGTGCAATTAATCATTCTTCTGCTTTCTGGGTCTCATTCAAATTTTGAATTTTTTGAGAAGGGTTCTGGAGGCCCTGATGACGCGGACAACCGGTGGCCACCGTGGCTGAAGCCTCTGCTCAAAGAGAGCTTCTTTGTTCAATGCAAGTTGCACGCTGATTCGCACAAGAGCGAGTGCAACATGTACTGCTTGGATTGTATGAACGGCGCACTCTGCTCCCTCTGCCTCGGTTACCACAAAGATCACCGTGCTATTCAGGTTCCTATTATCAACTCTCTCTCTCTTTCTTTCTTTCTCAGCTTCTGACACACTTCTGATCCTCACTCATTGTTGTTAAAAACAATCACTTTTCCTTTTGTGGGCGTGTTAGATTCCTTCTTTTTCTGGAACTTAGTTAAAAAGTCCCATCTTTTCCCCCTTCTCTGCTGAGACATTTGAACTGTCATTAATTGGGTTCCGATTTCAATTTTCTTATGTGCCAAATTATTAACTGTTTTGGGTGGTTGATTAATTCCCTTTTTTTTCCCTTAATTTCCACGCTCCTCCTTTTAACAAGTCCTGTGGTGGGATAGGTAAAAGTCACAGCCTTGGAACCAAAAGATGTTTTTTCAATGCAACAAATGTCCATTCCCTTCTAATGTGCTCTGTTTTTTCTTTTGGTGACAGATAAGAAGGTCCTCATACCATGATGTGATTAGGGTGAACGAGATTCAGAAGGTTTTGGACATTACAGGGGTCCAAACCTACATTATCAACAGTGCAAGGGTTGTTTTCTTGAATGAGAGGCCTCAGCCAAGGCCTGGTAAAGGAGTCACCAACACTTGTGAAGTCTGTGAGCGTAGCCTTCTTGATTCATACCGTTTCTGTTCTCTTGGTTGCAAGGTAAATATTCACTCCACACAATGCCATCCATTGCTTGAGATTCCAAGCCTTTTCAAATCCAAAAAAAAAGGGTTTCCTTTTTCAGTTTCAGCATCTCCTTTTTCAATCCCTTTTTCTTTGAATTAAAAACCATGGCATTGATATTGATATATTAATAATATTAAACCAAGCTACCATTTTGTTTACCATAGTTTGCTTTGTTATCAAGCCAGCACTTGAATGGGTTTGACTTTTTCATTTATGCTGATGAATGTTACTGTGGGTTTTCAATTAATTGCTCTACCCAATATTTGAATTTTGGATTTTCAAGTTGATCTTTAAAAATTTGAATGGTCTCCGTCTTCTTGATTTGAAGTGTGGTATTTTTTTGAATTAAATATTAATGAATGCAAGAATGAATTGTAGATTGTGGGGACTTCAAGGAACTTCGAGAAGAAGAAAAAGTCAACAACAATGGCATCAGACTCAGAGGATTCATACAGCAGCAACAGCAGCCATGGGAAGAACAACAGCAACAAGGTGCAGAGTTTCACACCGTCCACCCCACCACCAACTTCGGTTAATTACAGAACGGCCAAGAGAAGAAAGGGAATACCACACCGTGCCCCAATGGGAGGACTAGTGATAGAATACTAGACAGATAGTAACTCTAGGTTATTGCTGAAATGCCCTCATATTTACCTCAAAATGCAACTTTCTCCATGCAGTTTCACCCGTTCCAACACTCGTGCTTTTTGCTGAAAAAGGCCGGTGCTGGAAGTGTTCCCTTCTCTGTTCCTTACCTGTTAATATTGTTTGTCCATATAGGAAAAATCCAATAGGAAGTGGAAAATGTTGAGAAAGTAGAAAATAAACATCTGTTAAATAGTTTCAGAAAAAAAAAATGTGTAGCAAAATAAGCAAGTTCCTTTCAACCCAAAGTACAAGACGGTGAGGAACATTATAGGTTTGGTTTCTAAAGCAATTATACTTAAGTTTTGGGGTTGGGTGTAAATAGTGCTTTGGTAAACCTGTGGGGTGGGGATGAAGACAGTGACATTGTACTCTTCCCAAATAGGTGGACTGTCTATATATGGAATGCTGATATAATAGTAATAGATTTTATTAAATCTTGTGTCTATATTCACTTCAATTACTCAACACTACTAGTAAATTTATCAAAATTGTAAAAAAAAATATTTAATCTTGAATTATTGGATCACCATTATAAACTGAAGATTCTAATAATGAGTAATATAATTTAGTGGGTTTGGTACACAATTATTTCCTCTCATGATTTTTTATTCTTTCAAGTGAATTTTCTGATTTTTAACTTTTGGGATTAGTGGTGGCTAAAATCTGATGGGACCCACCCGAGCCGGTTTATGAGGGGCTGGTCAATGTTTGGGTCATAGTTGAAGCCACGTGTCGTGTTTTAATTGGAGGAAGGAAAGTGGAAGGCATTGGTTGTCGAAAACAGAAATTAGGTCAGCCGCCCTAGATTGGGAATAAAAAAACAAATGGTATAATTGTGTGGGCGGTTTGGTTTTTGGTGGTGGGACCCACATCAAGATTTGATCCAAGGGATGGCATTGGTGGAGAATGGACGGCTGTGATGAAATGGGTGTTCCCCAAATTGTGGATGAGATTATCCTGTTTCTATAATAGGAAGGTTTGGAATGTTATAGTTAGTGGGCATAAGTGATTTTAGTGATCCATTGGCAAAAGCATAAGTGGGTTTAGGGTGATAGTGATTGAGAACTTTCCTAGCTTAGCAATTTGTTGATGGGTCTAATCAAGGAAAGTGGGAATGGAATCAATCTAAAATCTGCAAAACTTCACTCACATTAATCACTGATTTGTATTTAAGTTTAGTAACTGGAAAAGTTCATGTCACCCCCTGAGAGAGTAAGAACCTGCTCATGTTACAAGAGTGAGGGTTGATGCAATTTCAAATGTTTCCCCAAGAAGAATGTCCAACATTTGTGGGAATTATCATGACTTGGTTAATTCTTGAATGTTTCTTATATGCTAAGATTTCTTTTAACCAATTCTATATTCATAGGCCTTTTGATCCAGGCTTGGTCATCTGAACAACAGCATTGTGTACTTTTGAAATTTAAAGCAAAACATAATCTTACAAAAAGCTTTAAATTCACTTTTAATATCAGAGGTACAATTTTGTATCTTACTCATGAATAAGAAGGGCAAAATATATATGCTTTTCTGTAAGCAGATAATTGATAGTGTATGTCTGAGTTTTAGGTTGTTTATTTCTTATTGAACTAATTAACTCATGAATCTAGAGACATAATGTTTTCTCATTACTACTAAAAAGGCTAGATAAATAACTACAAATATAATTAGTTAAAAATAATTAATAATTTAATATAATAAAGTAAATTGATTTATAGGTGGAAGTGATTTATATCATTCAAATTAAATGACGGATATATTTAGGTACTCGTTGGTAGCTGCAATCTTTAACACATCATACCTGTGTATGTATAAAGGGATGTCATTATTGTTGAACAAGGTGTTTTGAGGTCTCCAAATCCAAGTGGAAAACTTGAAGACTCTGTTGATGTGTGTGTTGCTTAGTTGTTTGAAACTTGTTAATTCACTCCTTAAGATGATTCAATGTTAATTGAATCTTAATCTTTTTGAAAATATGTTTTTTCTAAAAGGTTGTACAATTTTAACATGTTGAAATGTCAAATCAACTGGTTGTTTGACACTTAATGATTTTTAAAATGGTTAGAAAAACTTTGCTTTGTTTTGGCTTTACTGTCAAATAGATTCAATCAATTGTTTTGAGGAATCAATTGTTTTTTTTTTAAACCTTAACAAAATTCTATTAGGTGGTTCCAATCTGTTTTAAATGATTGTAACTGTTTCTGGTTTTTTATTTAACTGCTTTGACTAATTGATTAAAGTATAAAATGTTGTTTTATACTCATATACATTAACTAAGAAAGAAAGATTAATCAAAAACAATTTTTAAGATTTCAAAAGCTTTTGGGTCATCTCAAGTGTGTGGAATAGTATTAGATTTTGTACTTATGAATTTTAAACTTTGATTTACCCAGGTGTATTTTATTCCCTTCTTATTTGAACATTGTATTTCTCTGTGTTCTAGTGTGGTGTAGTTTCAGAAGGTGTTTATGGAAACAGTTTGATTTTCCAAAAGTGGTGTGTGTTCTGAGGGAGTTCAATAACATCACTTTTTGTATGTGTTTGATTACATAGTAAATTTTCAATGATTAATTGGTGTAACTTTTGGTTAAGAGTGAACCAGTATAAATATCTTGTGTGAACCTCTTTATTCTTATACTCATTAAATTATTTTAACTTTATTTTCAAATCTGTTGGTTGTTTCGTAAAAACATCTGGTTAATTTTCTGTAATCAATTTTTTTTTCTATTTGACTAAACATATTTTCAATTAATTAATTTTATAGTTTTTTACTCTACCTTTAATACTTATGAAAATCTTTCAAAAACAATTCACCCTTTCTATTTAGGCTTTTAATTCTAACAATTATTTCTTTCAAAGTATCATTAGTCATAACAATCTCTAATAGTACGACTATATAATGTCAATGTAAACTAAGTGCTTCTTTCTTTGCGGACTTGATTTCTGATACTACAAAATAAAAAATATTTTTATTAAATTAAATATAATACATAAATATAAATTAATAAGTACATATTAATTTCTTACTGGATTCAACAATAAATATTAAAATTATGTTCATATTAATTATATAAATAAAATAATATTAATTAGAAATCACAAAATTAATTATAAAATTTTATTAATACTAACTATAAACCCTAATATGATGGCTATTAAATTTTATTAACTAAAATAATATCAATTATAAAAATTTAAATTAATTAGAAAATTTTATTAATACTAATTATAAATCCTAATATTAATGATTAAATTTTATTAATCTTAACTATATAATTAAAATCATATTAACTAAAATAATATTAATTATAGACGCTAATATTAACTATAAAATTTTATTAATATTAATTATATAGTTAATATAATATTAACTATAACGATACTAATTATAAATCTTAAAAATAATTATAAAATTATTTCAATACAAATAAAAAAATTAAATAAATAAAATATAATTAAAAATAAATAAAAACTAACCTGGTAGTGGAGTATAACCGAGAGGTAACAAGGAGAATGCAAAAAGCTCTAGCAGCGAAGGAACCAGCAACGAAGAAGCAACTAATGACTGTGGCAGAGGAAGCCAAAAACTAGAGAACAACAGACCTTGAATAGAGATCAATTACCTAGAAAAAAATACCATTAACAACAAAAATGAAAGAAAAAACTAACAAACAAAGCAAAATGGAAGAAAACAACGTTTTTTTTTTCAGCAATAAACCATGAATAAATGTGAGTTATTTTAGGGGTGACCCAACCTTTATACAAAACACACGACCTTTAATCTTTTTTACAACGCACACCCCGCCAACTCCTAAATACTTAAATAAATCCGGAGAGAACCGCCTATAACCCTCACTTTTATACCCAAACAAAACATCAAAACATGAAGAAAACAACGTATCAATGACAATGGAGAAAAGGAAAGCTTTCAAAACTTACAATCCAAGTGAGCATGCAAGGAAAGAGGTTTGGGTTTTGACTAGAAAAGACTATGAAGTCTCTTCAAATAGGGGAAGGTTCTCTCTATAACTATCACTTATGCCCCCTCAAATATTTTCTCCCCATTGTGTATAGACGACAATTCTTCCCACAACCGTTATCTGTATGTTCACATTATTCACAAAAATGTCACCGCATTTTGTTGATATCGTGTGACTATCAAACGATATTAAAAGTTATTGTTAAACATCGTTTTTGCACTAATGTGAAGATGTGTATATTAATGGATAGATAATACTTATTGGTCCATTAAATTCAACAAATGCATCTTAATACGAAGAAAGTGTTAAAATAACAATCTTATTCTTTTGAACGTCTTATAAATATTGTTATATCTATGTATGTATTGAATATCGTTGAAATGACTGCAAATAAAATAATCAAATAGTTTTCTCATAATCATTTATTTAAATTTGTATTTACATATCAAGATTACCTTTAATTGATTTTTAATATGATTTGTAATTAGGATTAGTAGATATAAGATTGTACAAATATTTATTTTTGTATTAATAGGTATCCTCTTATATATTATTTAATGTTGTTATTTTCATTCAAACATTATTTATTTTTAGTTGTTAGCTAAATAATGATTTTATTTTAAATCATTATATTTTAGTATATTTGAATTATGTATGAATATGAGAAATATATGAATCTATGGATCATAAAGTCATTAATCCATTGAATAAGTATAATTTTTAATTAATAAGCTATAGTACATAATTTATATTTGTCATAATAATTATTTTTTAATGGAGACATCATTGGAATCTACTTATTATATTTCGAAACAATCACAATGTTTATAAACGGCACATGTTGAATGAGGAGAAATCAGTTGATAAAATAGCTTCCCCCTAAAAGCGTTTCGCTTTTCCTATTTCTTATAATTTCATGGTGGTTTCCATTTTCTTTCCAAATTTACCTCTTAACGCAAAATCCATTCATTCACCACGTTTTGGATCTCCTACTTTTTAAATTTGACCTGCTTTTTCATTTTCGGGAATCATATTTTACTATTTTTTACCACAATTCACCAACCAAAGTGGTGTTCGTACTTCAAACAAAGGTTTATGGAAAACAAAATCTTCCAAGTGGTTTTCCAAAGCTACTTTTGTTTTTCATTCATTCACCACATTGTCCCACCCAATTCATAATGAATATAACAGTGTCACGTCATGTTATCATTTTTATTCTTGTTTTATTTTTTCAAAAACACAAACCCTTATTTCTATATTTTTTTATTATACTTTTTTATAAATATATATTATATTTTATTTTATATGATTCTCTTTTTACTATACAAAAATAAAATAATTAAATATATATTCTATTAAAGTTATGTTATATCCTCATACCACACAGCAAGGAGTTTTGTTAAAGAATATATAATCTACAATGTGCATTTGCATCACTAATTTCCTTCAGCTCGGGGTTGGTGTTGAAAATAAATGGTTATTTGTAAGACAATTACAATCAATAAGGAATATTGATGTTTTTTTTACGGTGAAAAACAAAAATATTAAAGTAAAACATTTAAAAGATCTTCTAACCGTGCACAAAAAATCTATTAATTTTATGTATTATAGTTTCTCAAGTTACAACATAATTTTAAATAAACAAATGTCTCAACCTATAAAGATAAAGGAATAATGTAAACTTTTTTCTTCAGTTTATTTATTCTTCTTTTCATCTTTTATAAAAAATTTGTTTTCATTTCAATTTTCAATTGGTTGTGATGTTAAATTATTATTTTTATTTTATAATGTACTTCTTCCCTAAATATTAGTTTTAAATAGTTATTTTGACTTGTTTGATAAATTATTGTTTTTTCTTTTATTTATATTTGTAGTTCTTACTCAAAAAAAGAAAAAGACTTTGTATTATGTATAAAACTCGTTAGTTGTTTGTTATTTTTAATTATTTATTAATGAAAAATTGGTTATGACTAGTATTAATTAAGCAGTTGACTCATGAAAAAGAAGTTATTTCCCTTCGTTTGTAAATTTTCATGTTGATGCAAATTTTTCATTCTTAAATTGGTATTAAAATCTCACATATAAACTAACCCTATTCACTGTCCCTTCGTTTGTTCGTCCCTGTTACAAATCAATGCCAACATGTGAAATAAAGTTTGAGAGTGAGAGATAACCAAACACAGCGTGTTTCAGTTGCTGAGAGTTAAACAAAACCAAGTTACGAGGATAATTCCTAACTAAAAACCGTCACAAATCAGTTCACACTTTTCCTGCTGTAGTGATTCATTTTATGTGGATTGGTTTGTTCATGGTCCAAAGTCATAACAATAATATTCTTGAAAACAGAAGTGTTAATAAAAGACAATTTCTCCATCCACTATGCTTAGAGAACTTATCTATTTGTGTTATGTAACATGGGATTAACAAAAGAAAAAGCTTAAAAACACGATTTCCCACGTCAAATGCAAAAGTGTTAGATTTATACTATTTTATGCTAGTTTTTATAAATAGGTTAAAATGATTGTTTATTTCATTTTTAAAAAATAAAATAAAATTGATTACTACGTAGATGATTTTTTTTTATATTTTGTTGGAGATCCCATGTACTAGAGATTAGAGTATTTCATTATATATAAGTGAGTACAAATCTCAACCTTATGAGTCAGTTTTATGGGAGTTGAGTTAGACTTAAAGTCCATTTTGTAATATGGTATCCGAACCTCGGTTTTATGAATTCATATATTAAATAAACTTTCAGTTTGCGTTCTATAGGTACCAACGTTTATAATGAGTCTATGACAATAGATTTAATTCTTTTAACAAGATACAAAATATAAATAAAAATCAAATTATAAAATAATAAAACTAAAAGTTATCACATATTATAAAAAAAAAACAAAAACATACATAAGTTTTGATATGAAATGGTAGTTTGTCATGATAGAAAATAATGACGGAATTAAAGCCTTTTATGAAGTTATTATATAAAAATTAAATCTAATTATAAATATTATATCCATAATTTAAAATAAAATAAAATAAAAATGTAAAAAAATATGATAGGTAACTCAAAAATTACTTGAATATGATAAAACTAAACGAGAATGAACTATATTGTTTATTTCATATATATAATTAAATATGTAGTTTGTAATAAAACTAGTACGTTGACCCATATTATTTAGATGAAATGAAATTAAATATATCGCAATAGTATAAGTTAACATACTTTTACGAATTTAATATAACATAATAAATTAATGAATATATTTTTTTATAATAAATATATTATAATATAATAACAATATAATAATTTAAATAAATACATTATATAAATAATATTATCTATTATGTATTTATGATGAAAATGAAGTCCTCTTCACCAATCTCATGCTATTTTCATACTGTAATTTAATCTGAAAAAAAACTCTCCAGCAATTAAAATTATATAAGTGTGTATTTCTTACATAGTATATATTATATTTTTAAATACTTAAATATAAACTTGTTTACTGATTTGGTTTCACCTATAAGATCTAAGTTCGTCATAGCACATATATGCATAGTTACCCTCGTTCCCTGTAATGGAAACTTGCTACTCTGCTGCAAAATTCAGATGCTTAATGTTTTATAGCATTTTTCATTGTTGAACTTCAATTACTACTATACAACAAAACTGGGAATAGATAGGAATGCTTCAATTGGGGAATTGCTACCTTAATTTTTAAGTTTTTTTTTTTTTAATTTTTTGTTCTTTAAATAGTTTAAATAATGTTAAAAAATGAATAGTTCAGAAGAATAAAAATAGACATTGTAAAATTAGACGAAAAAGATAAATTTGAAAACTCATAATACTAAATCTTAGATATGTTTAAGGATACGGACACATTTTACCCATATTTTCTTAATTTTATAACATTTTTTTACAATGAAATTAAGGATTTTTTAAATGTTTATTGAAAAACAGAAAACTTGTGCTACCGATAGGTAAACTATTTATCTCTTCATTTCATTCTATATTTAACAAGTGTTTATTTATGTTTTAACACTTACAAGTTTCAGATCACTTAAAAATTTATATTAATAATCATTTTTATGTATCTTCTTCTCTTAATCTACACCTCATTTATTATTTATATAGTGAAAAAATTCTAACAATAAAATTGTTACAAAAACATGATGATTAACTCTAATAATCTTATTACTTTAATTAACTTGACATTGGAAGAAATAGTAAAATATGAGCAATTAATGGTGTGCTTAGAACAGGAATTAAAAGTAAAATGATGGAAGAAATATTCCTTCATCATTGTGGCTGTGCCCAAAAAAAGAACCTGCAAATAATGAAAATGCAAGTATTCATATCTAAGTGGCATATGCTAAGAATAATCTCCACTCCAATTATTTATTTCTTTTTTCTACCAAGTATGTGTTGGCAGCCTTGTAGGAGCACATTATTAGAGTGAAAAAGTAGTGGGTTGATGGATACTTGTATATCTCACAACCCACCTTCTACACTTCCTACTACTATTAGGATCATAATCTAACCCTTTCTCTTTTTTCTTTCCTTTAGAAAGAAAAATACTTTGAGAGTATGACATGGAATTGCATTTCTCTATATTATGGTGTGCTTGTCAAATATGCACCCTTGGTTAAAAGATAGAGACACAATATTTTGATGAAAGAAAATGGGTCCTACTCCTTTATCAAGTTGCTTAAGCCACGGTGTTATTGAAGTTTGAAGTAAGCAGATTCAGTTTTGAGTGGGTATTTGTTTGTAGGTGAGAAAATTTGATTAATAAATGTGTTTGTGAGTTTCTGATTGTATTAGGAGATGTTTTGTTTGTATTATTTTGATTAAAGATTGGTTATAAGGACCCTGATACTGTAGATGCTGATTTCTTTTGATGTGGCTTACCATTCCTTTCAATCTTGAAGATTGATTTAACGGTTTGTAAATTCTGAAGAATATCTGTAAGTACGATATTGAGTAGGTTGACCTTGACCACTTTCTTATTATTCTAAAGTATCTCATTTTATTCTTTACTTATTAAAAAAAACTAAGTCTTAAAATAAGAAGATGGTGATGATGGTGGATAAAGCAAAAGAAAGCCTCTTTCATGCCCACACCATTATTCTATACAACACACTTGATCATCCTTGTGTGGGTCCCTACTTCTGTGTTTTCTAGCCATGATTGGTTGTTCTTGTTTCAGGTTGCCAACAACACTCACTTTACTATATACATATTACTCTGCGTACATATTTGAAAATCCTCTGTGTAGTCATTTTCCATGACTCCTTTGAGACATTTTATATGGTTTTATACCACCCTTTGATTGCAAAATTTCTATGAACTTCTCCACTGATTAATTAAAAGCAATTAACAAGAGCCAAAATTAATATTCTATAACCCAGATGCTTATTGTAAACATCAGCATGATGTAGACGCTTAATTGAGTGTTTCATTATTCATAATGATAGACCCCCCATGTATTATTCTATAGTTAGGTTCTATTTTCTTCCTTCTTTAGTTTAATTCGATCCACAACTTGGCTAATGTGTATAAGTTACACATATTATATTATTGAGTTAGTTAATGTATATGAATTATTTATATTATTACTCAAATGTCATGTAACATTATACTAGTCTTTTAAGATAGGAGTGTACTATACTATTTTCTCTATATGTTAAATTTTTTATATTTTAGTATTTATGTATAGTTTTTGTTAACATATGAGTTTTGATTTAGTATTCCGTATTTTTATAATTTTTTTTAGGTGATGACGAATGATTGTTGTTACTTAAGGTGTCAGTTTAACTAAGATCTTAAGTTGCATAGTGATACCTAACAAAAAAAAGCTCTTATTTAAAAAAAATTAACACCCAATATTTGTTTTGCTTCTTGTTATACATGAGATCAAATTTTAGTTGAATAGTGATTATTACTTTAAAATTAAAATAAAAGTTAAATTTGGATTTGTGGAATTCATAAATATAATACTTAAATGTTTTATTGAGATTGAATGTAATGTGTGATTCACTTATATAATTTATTAGTATGAAGCCAATGAATGAGTCTCACGGTATTCGATAGATATGTTGCATTAAAAGTTTTTTTAAAGTGTATCCATATATAGAGAGATCGAGAATCTTAGCATAAACATAGAAGTATGATAACATGTTTTGTTTGAGGGAGCTAGAAGAGGAGTTCAAAGATAAAATCTCTTTAAGAAAAAAATACTTACAATGTGGAAATCACTTGAACTTTAATAAAGTCTCAGATTAAATTAAAAATATAATAAATTGAAGAATATAGAAGTAAGTAAAATGAATAAATATCTTAATTGATTTTTGTTTTGGTGAAAATAATTTATTTATTATTTGCAATGAAAGAAGTAGTGAAAAGAAGTTTAGGATGGATAAAGAAAGAAAAGGTAGTGTGTAGAGAGAGGTGGACCTTGGAGTTTATACTGAACTGGATAAGAAGGTAAGTAACTATCAGAATTTGCTTGGTCCAAGAACTGCTTTGGTGGGACTCTCAGACACATTGGCCCCAAAACAAAAAATCATTCAAGAAAATTCGAACACGCAACCCAAGCTATACTTCAACTGATTGGTGTTGTTTATGCAACTTTTCGATATTCGAGATCTATTAGAAATAATTTGTTGTTGTTAGATCATAGACCTGGTCCGATGTTTGGTCATTTATGAGTCGTTTTCCGATTTGTGTATCTAACATTATGAAGGAGCACAAGTCAAGAGATCACAATCAATCAGACTTAATCATCCTTAATGACTCAATTAAGACAGAATCATGACTAAAGGTGAAGAGGTTATAATTTAGTCTATATATACCTGATAATACTCTACAGAAAAAGATCATCTAAACATCTAATAAACAACACAGGGAGTACTCTCAACTCCTATTTCATATTATACTCATTATATTTATGCTCTTACTGACTTGAGCGTCAGAGTGTCATTGCAGGAGGAACCCCTCTTGTTTCCAGAAGGTCTTGCTCATCCAAATTCCGACCGACCTTAAGTTGGCTAGAACAGTTGGAAATTACACATCAATTAGAAATAATTTGTTGAAAATTATACATCGATTTGAGATAACTTGTTAGAGATTCCGCATAAATTAAAAATAATTTATTGAACAATGATTAAAGATAAAAACATTTTATAATATATATAAGTAGATGTAAACTTCATCTTATAAACTGATTTTATGAAATTAAATTAAATTTACAATTTATTTTTTCATATTTAAAAAAAAATAAATATTTAAATTGTCGTTAATCTATGTGTGAAATTATTAAATATAACAAGATAAATAATTAATTTAAAAGTTGGAAAAATATTTCTGTAATGACCAACTTTGGAGAGAAGGGAACGACAAATTTCATGGAGAGGTTTTATATACTAATAATAAAAATGCTGTGTTTTAAATATGTTTTTTTTTTGGCGTATATTCATTTTTTCATTTTTTGGAGTTATGTTTTATCGTTATAACTCTTGTAAGGTACAAAAATTTATGTTTTCTTGTTCTGAAACAAAAATACAAAAATAGCTCCATCGCATGTTGTCACTACAAAAATAGTTACGCAGCAGCAACGTTGGATGAAGTCACGTTTTTCAGTAATAGAAAATGATAAAAGAAAAAGTTAGTCTGGAACTATATTGAAAAAATAATTTTAATTAAGTATGTTAATTAATTATTATGTAGAAGAAAGAAAAAATGATATAGTAATGATATGTGATATAAATGGCAAAGTAAGGAATGAATTGCATGTGATTTGTAAGATGAAAAAGGGTTGCCTGGTACTTATTCTGTACCCCACGCTCACGCTATGTTGCGGAACGCATTAGAACTGAATATAGTGCTGATTGCAGTTTGCATACATGAAAATATTTGTTTTTTATTAGAGACTAAAATTTTTATAATATTTATATAAATAGATGCAAATTTTATTAAATTTTTATCCGACCATTCATAATATATTGTCTCATACATAAATTGTTGTTTTTGATATAAGTGTAAACTTCAAATTATAAATTAATTTTATAAGATTGAGTTAAAATTTTTTCCTTTTCTAATCATAAAAACAAAGATGATGAATATTTCAATAGTAAAAAAAAAATTTGCTTTTTAGAATCTTTAGTGGCAATAGGTTAGAATCAGATATACACAATCTGATCTTCTAATTGGGTTGAATAAAAATATTTAATTTTTAATAGCTGTCAATAGAATAAATGTAACAAATGTTGATGTTGATGTTGAGTTGGAGGATAAGTACAAAAAGAGTAAAACAAAATGAATACAGAATCAATCTAAGCCAGCATTAAAAAAGTTTATAATTTTCTCCCTCTCCATTTTCTTTTAATCTGCAAAAATGAATATAAGTCTTGGTGGTATGTTAATGTAAACTTTACCCATAAATATTGGGTAGGCAAAGATTCTTATGTATGAATGAAAAAACTAAAGAGAAGTTTTGAATGATACTATTAAACATCTCAGGTCATTTTTATTGTTTTTAAGTCAATTTCATTATATTTTCTTACAAAAAAAAGACATGGATATGATCAACTTTAGAAAGAAAATCTATACAAAATATGGTTAAAGATTAGCATAGCAAATTATTCTGTACCAATATCTGGCTAATGCTTGAAAGCATAAAGTACACCGTTAAAAAGTCATCGATGTTATAATTACAAATAGTGTTATTTATTTTTGTCCACGCTTATATGAAATATTTATGTCCATATTTCTATGATAATAAAAGTAAATGAATTCAATTAAAAAATTTATATACCAATTGGTACAATAAAATATAGTTACTAAAAACATAAAAGTAATAAAGTTGTAATAAATATGTATAGAAAAATAATTATAATTTTTTTTAATTCTTATTAATTTTTATAATTATAGAATAAAAAAACTCTCAATTTTTATTTATTGGATCATTAGACCATTTTAATTCATTATTTTTTTTTTTGCAATACTTGGTTCCCACGGTACTTGTCTTGCACGCATAACTCTCTGTGGGGGAACACTACTTCCTTTATTCCGATAACGTTGCTCTTGTTTCTATGTGAGTAGAGATCTTGTTTCTCTCCTCCACAAAACACATATCACTCTTTTAAAAATAAGATTTTTTTTTATATCAAATAATGTAATTTTATTTAATATTTTTTAAAATGAATAAAAAAATGTTTTGAAATTGGACTATTGGCTAGGCCGAAAGACCGAGAGAATGTGATGAAATAAGGAAATACGGTATGAAAGCTCAAATAAATAGGTCCAAAACAGTTATAGTATATTTCATAATTGTAAGGTGTAAAAAGTAAAAGTCCAATTAAGTCAGAAACCCAACAAGTGAGTGTTATAAATAGGCGATCTGCCTAAGAGGTATGTAGAGTGATTTTTATTTGATAATCAAATATCATTCTAACTTTATCATCGAAACCTCTTGTAGGTACACACCCGCCCGAGAGTTAACCTAGAGCCCAAAAGTCGAAAGTTGAACCTGACCAAGCTTAACAAGTGAGAACCCATATCCTTTACCCAAAATTCAACCCAAATCCAAATTAGTGGACATTGTAGCCGAAAGTCCAAGTCAATATCAAGAGATTGAGAAGCCGAGAAGACGAAAGAAAAATGAGTTAATTGTTTCTAGATCCTGAAAAAACATTTTGACATATATGTAAAATATGATTTTAGTAAAAATTAATAAATATCGTATTTATCAGATACAACTTCAGTTTAATATAAAAATTAAAATTATGCATAATAACAATTATGACTTGTTGAATTTTTAAAATATATTTTTATTTTAAAAGATATCAAATGAAATTATAGTGTTTGTGAAAAACAAAAACCCATTTTTTGTCTACAAAATATCGGTATATATGAAAGGACAAGTTTTTCTTATACTTTGAAGCTTTGAAATAAATTCTTGAGAATATTATTTGGGTTAACAGCCACACATTTGGATTTTATGTTGGAAATTATAATAATTTGGCGGCACAGGAATTTAATATGATAATCTGGGTATAAAAAAGGTAGGGAGTAGAACACAAAAAAATTATAGGAAAAGCTATATTATTGGCAGTGAGAATTTGTTGGCATATATAGGGAAATTGATGATGACATCGCCTCAACAAGTTGCTAATTTAACAATTCACAACGCATGACTCAATTTATATATAGTACACTCATTAGTGTACCACTTTCTCTATCCTTTCTTCTTCCATTTCGACTTTCATCTATAAGGATAACACACTTCGCCAAATACACCTTTGTTTTCAAGTATACGACTCACCAATCAACCAAACAAAAGTATGGTTGCTCTAGTATATAAGGATGAAGCAAAGCCCCCATAACATTCTTGTCCCTAAGTTTCAACATTCTCTCATTGTAGTAAAATAGACTTTAAAACGAACAAAAATAGATTTCTGAGAGGTAAGTAATCATTGTCCATAAGGATCTATTCGCAGTGTATTGCGCAAGTTCCTCAGGATACAACAGAAACTTCGTGAAGATTTTCGATGATCAAAACTAGCAAGTTACTCTTAAAAGAGTAATACCCAATAGAACCCAGAAATATAATAATAGTAAATGATGAGAGAGAAAGAGAAAAAGTGAAAAGGTAATAGGAAGAAGTGATATGGTAGAAGGAAGAGGCAATAAAGATGTGTTTTTGAAGAGGATGGAACCTCCTTTTTATAGAGGGAGAGGAATCAAAGATTTTTTTTATCTCCATAACTGATTTTCATTTGTTGTTGCACCTTCAGAAATGAATTTATTTTGTTGTTGCACGTTCATAACCGCATTTGACACATTTTCTTCAATCAACGCTCTCCAAAAGCTTCCGCAAGACTAGGCACCGTGGTTTCAAAAATCGCTTTTCTGTTTCTTTGCAATATCTACTTTCTATTCTACAACAATTACGACCACAAACATCTGGTGACCTGATCGGTTCAACAAACTTTTGTTATGATATATTCTAATAACTACGATATCATATTAAGAATAAGTGAACTTTAAGTCTACCTTAATCTCATAAAACTAACTTATAAAATAAAGTTTATACTTATATTATAAAATGTATTTATTTATATTTGATGTGAAATCTCTTATTAAAAATGTTTGTGGTACACAAAAACAAGCAAATGAGAGGGAATGAGATGTATTTGGAAGTTGAAGATGACCTCTAAGGGAATGGGAGAGAGGCATTTTGAAGTGATTAGTTAATGGATGGGATGAGGAGATAGGCACAATTATTCTAATCCAGTTAACGTAACGTAAGAGAAGAAGGAAAGTGTGGGGTATGTGTAGGAGTCAACTCTCTTGAATATGAATGAATGATTTGTTTTTGTTGGTTTGTTAAGATAGTTGTGTGAAGTCCCTTCCCAGGGGCCACGCCACTAAGATTCCAATCATCATCCACTTTTAGGGTTTAGGGCTGTCACCCTACCACACGTCCTACAATTTCCACTTCATCCATGTCATTCATGGGACAAGTACAACAATATTGACTCAACCCACCCACACATATTTTACGCCTATCCCTCAAAGCAGACACTTACCAAAACACACTTCACCAAAGAGCACTTCATTTTTGTTTTGGTGTCTTAAAGTTTAGGGAGTGTCCCACATTAATTGGTTTCCCACTCTTGAATTGACTATGGGATTGGTAGCAGTCCTAATTCCTATTGAACCTAAACTTTCTGGGGCCACCACAATCTCACACACTTACGCGTGAAATAGGAAAGGGTCTGATCCCTTGCACCTTATAGAAATGACTTCTATCTGATTTCCATGTTAAGTTGTGTGTATCTGAAATGAGTCTAATTATTTAGATCCGTTTGGTCAATAGAAAATGTGTTACAAAATTTAATTAGTCTCGTCTGATCCATAAAAAATTATATTATGTATTTTATAAAATTAATTTCAGTAGAATAATTCAGTCTAAATTTTATTTGAATATTAACTTTTTATTAGTATTAAGAAATTAAACTTTTAAAATAAATTAACAATTTCAACACTATTTTTTTAATGTTAAATCTTAAAAAATTACATAATAAAAACTTAAAACAATTTTTTTTTTATTTTAAAAAAAAGGACATTAATTGGGCAATGTGGTAGGTAATTTCATATAAGGCCACTAAAATGGAGGGTACCAACTGATTTGGTAGGCCTAGTTTTCAGTTAAATAAAGTGGGCTGGGCTTGGACAAAAAGATATTATGGGCCCATGGCCAGCTATAACAGGTTGTCAAAAATGACTAGTCTCTAAATCTATCAGAATTGATATGAACCAAACAAGGTTTCCCTCAAAACCGATTTTGTCTTATTGTTTAAAGTTCAACAAATATGAACTGTCATTAAAGCTACCAAAACCAGTACCAACCCAACTCCTAACCTTGCTTAAGACAAAATAATATGGATATAATGTTCTGGAATGGTTCAAAATTACACATTTAATCACAAATAACATTAATTTTGTTATACACACTATAACAAAATCATCAAATTACAATTAATTTTAAAAACTAAAATAATTAATTATTATTAAACTAAATTAAAGATCACTTCAGAAATTAAACAAGTTATTATATCTAAAATAGTTTTTATTATTAATAAAAATTTGTAAATTTTAAATTAGTCTCTACAACCATGGTAATTAATTTAGATATCAATTTAGAAATCATTTATAAATTTTTATTAATAATAAAAATCACTTAATATTAGGGGTGGCAAAGCGGGTCAGCCCGCCCCGCATTGGCCCGTCCCGCAAAGTTATTGCGGACTAGAATTCTCGACCCGCCCCAGAGCTGGCCTGCGAGTTTGCGGACCGACCCACGTTCTTTTTTTTTTAAAACAAATTAAATATTTTTTTTTACATTTTGTTCTTAACAAATTGTTAAATTAAACCTATATATTTGTTATTATCAAACCTAAAACTTCCCTTTCAAACATAGTCAAACATCAAAACATTAAACATTAAGATAAATATCAAATATCATTATTCTTCCACTTCCAAAACATTAAAAATACCTAATTCCAAAACATTATTGACGCGATTGTGTTGTGTTTCTTTCTTTTAAATTTTGTGAAAACCTAATTACATTGTCCTGTTGCTGCTAAGTGCCAAATTTTTTTTCTTGCGGATTAGCAGGCCAGCCCGTCCCGCCCTGCTGCTGGCCCGCGTAGGCTGCGAGCTAATACGGGGCGGGCTAATGCGGGTTAGCGGGGTGAAAAGGTCAGCCCGTCCCGCTTTGCCATCCCTACTTAATATATAAATAATTTTTTAATCTCAAAAATAATATATAATTTAATTAATATAATAACTAATTATTTTTCTCTCTAATTTTAGTTGTTATTTAATGAATTTCTTGATGGTTTATGGTTAACTATTATTTGACATTTCAACAACCCTATAATTAACATTATTAGTTAGTTATGAGATAAAATTATCATTACATAAGATACTATAAACTTCTTAGAAATATTTGATTCGATCACAATCATTTGTTTTTATTCACTTAACCGAATAAATGTTTCGTTCAATCGCAATAATTATTTTTAGTTACTTAAGCAAATTTAATGATATTCATATACAACTAACCAGTGATAATTTTATGGTATTGCTAATCTACTGTAAAATAAAATTAACTACAACTAAATATTTTAATTATTTCATGATTGTATTAATCATATGTTGATAATTATAAAACTATTCTAACTAAAAAATTTCACGGATTATTTTAGGACATTTTACATCATTTAAATACATATAACACTATTAAAAAAAATATTAAATAATAATTAAAATTAAAATTAAAAATAATTAATTACTATATTGATTAAATTAGATACTATTTTAGATATTAAAAATTTATTAGTAATAAAAACTAATTAACTACCAATAATTTTTTAGTATCTAAAATAGTATTTAATTTAATTAATACAGAAAGTAATTATTTTTTTTGTCTCCAATTTTTATTTAATGATGTAGGAAAAATCTCATGGGTGCATGCAAGTATAAGTTAACAACATTTTTTGTTTATTTTTCTAATACCAAGTACCCTTCCACATTTATCATCCATAAACATAAATCCCTTTTGAGTATTGAGATTTTAGGTGGATATGGATTCTTTATACTTCAAATCTTGATCTATTACTCAATTATATAAATTCATCCTAAATAATTAGGGTTCCATTTCATATCTATGTAACCAAATGTACAACTAATTGAACCATGAGATAAAAAAAATGGAAAAAAAAAAATCTCTAATTAATATAATATGACATATTACAAACATATTGACAAAAACCAACACGATTTTCAATCTTCCATTTAATATTCAACAATGTATTAATAAGACTATTATATATATTTTCTCCACTCAAATAACATCAATACAATGTCTTATAAAAAAATGACAAAATTTGGAAGGTCAAACATTGACCTCTTCTTCCATATATTTTTATCATGTAACTTTTTTTTTAAGGACAATCTTAAATAGCTTGGTCTACTCTATTAGGCTTTGTTTGGATTGAGGAGGGGATTTGTGAGGAGGGGAGGGAGTGGATTTGTGAGGATTGGAGAGGATATGTGAGGTTGTTTGGATTGAGGGATGATAGAGTGGATTTGTGAGGATGGTTTATTGTAAGTTTACAAAATTGTCATTCTTATTAAAAAAAATATTTAAATAATGAATTATGATTTTATTTTTTTAGATTTAAATTAATTAAATATTTTTAATGTATAATATTCATAATTATTTATATTTTTAATAAAAAATTAAAAAATATAATATAGAATATTTTGGTGTTAAATTGAAATAAATTTATTAAATACATTAAAATTTATGAAAATAATATTCATTTGTTAATTTATATAACTATATATATTGTTGATATTATAATTTTATTTTATTATTTTATTATTTATAATTATATGTTGTTATTAATAGTATAATTAAATATTTTTGAAATTATAAATAATAAATAAATTTATGTAATATTTAATTTTATATATTAAAATAAAATGCATGCACAAGGGTATTTTGCTAAAATGCATTAATCCTACTAAATTCCCACAAATCTCTTCATTTTGTGAAGAATGAAAAAAACCTCCACCCTCTCCCCCATCCTCTCCCCCACTCTCAAAACCATGGAAACAAACACAAAAAACACCCCCTCCCTCCTCCCCCCTCCCTCCTCCCACTTGGAAGCAAACACACCCTTAGTGATACCCTTACCTACGTTGTTAGGGCTGCTTCTTCCTGCACCTCCATACCTTCTTCTCTCACCTCCATAGATTTTCGTATTTTCAAAAATGCCCCTCTAGAATATTCCGGATTACATAATCCATAAGTCGTTTTTTAAATTTGTAATTAACTTCCGAATTATATAATTCAGAAGTCTTTTTTCATATGTATGATTACTTTTCGGATTACATAATCCGAAAGTTTTTCTTAACTTCCGGATTATGTAATCCGGAAGTTTTTTTTCAAATGTGTTTCCAGATTACATAATCCAGAAGTTATTCTATGGGAGTGGCACAAGAAGGATAAAAATGTATTTTCATGTTGTGTATGGAGGTGTCAGAAGAAGATATGGAGGTGCAGGAAGAAACAGTCCGTTGTTAGCTTCTATTTAGAGGACTTAGCCCACACTACTAACTACATGCCGACACAAAAGAATTAGCATCCAACTTTGGAACACACACCCTCTATGGATGCTATTTTTGGATTGTCCCTTTTTTCATTTTTATGTCTATCTTTAATCCACTAAATCTTTAACCCACTCTAAATATAATTTTTCTTGTAGTGTATCTTCAAAATACTCAAAAGTTAAATAGAAAAGAAAAAAATCTTCTCAAATAGATGATTAAAGGAAATAACACAAATTCATATGGTTTCTCTTTAATAAAAAAATTCAATAACTAAGAGAACACAAAATGAGTTTCCACCACCGGCAGCATTGAGTGTTCATTATCTAACACTAGCAGTCCCTCAAAGTATAAAACATATTCGATGTTCTGAATCAAGAGTAACCTTGCTTGTATTTGCTAAAGAGCTCATCCGTTTTGGTATTCCTAAAGGCAAAGCACCCTACCAAATACACTGCAATTAAAGCAACAAGGGTAACTATCAATATCACATTGGCCCTTCTCCACTCCACCCTAAGGGTTGCCAATAAACCAGCTTTGCATGAGTCACAGTTGTAGCAAAGTTGTGCTTGGTCGTTGCTCCACTTCATGCAATCCATGTCTTCTGCCGTGTTAATGGGGCTAATCCAATACGTTGGGTTCACAAACGTGTAACCACATTTTGTTGGGGGCTTGCAGCACCCTGACTGCATCACATGAAAATTCAAAAGGAATAACATTTGAGGGGGCAAAAGCTGAATTAACCTTTCTCTTCTTTTTGTTCTTATCAGAAGCCAGATATCTCAAATGATGGTTACTTGCACAACAAGCTATATAGTTGCTGAGGCTAAGAACAGGTATTGCTGCTCCCAGACAAGTTAGTTGACAGATAAAGTTTTTTTAGATTTTGAAGAAATCAAGTTTAATTTTGAGTGGTTTTGTGGGTTTTGGTTGTAGGGGAGAGAATTTGCTTTGTAAATGTGTTTGTGGGCTTTTGATTGTATTAGAGGATGTATTGTGTGTATTGTTTTAACTAAATACTGGTTATAAGGATCTCTTATGTACATGCTGATTTCTTTTAATGTGACTTATCACTTTTTTTCATTTGAGGACTAATTTGGTGATTTGTAAAGTTTGAAAAATGTCTATATATTAACTTTGGTAACTTTTTTATAAGGATCGAAACACTTCTGAAGAGTCTGTATAAGAGTTAAAACATTCTTGAAGTGTATCATTTTATTTTATTTTGCTGATAAAAAAATTTGCACAACATGCTTTGCTTGGTGAAGAAGATTGTGTTTTAAGGGAACAAAAAAGTTTAGTATTAATAACTAAATTAACTAGTTGTTTACTCGCAATGATGTTATTAGAAAATCAGAGTGTAATTAGGAAGTGAAGAAATTGAGTTACCTCAATGGGGGTTAGGTGTGCATTAAAGAAGTCCTGTGGCGTTCGGTACCGTTGATCCAACTCAGCACATATATTTGATGACATAAGACACCGTCTAACGTTGTCCCATCTGTTGGAGCTTCTTACTCTTCGACGAAGCCAAAGTGAGAAATCATCGATACGATATTCCAAGTAGGAGCGATTTGGTTCAATGTTCCCATGGCCTCTAAGGGTCACAGCATAGGTGAAAACCACCAAGCTAACAAGCAACACAATAAGCACAAACATGGCAACCAGGTAGAACACCAGAAGCGAAGGCATTCTCCAAAAGGCTCCTACACACCCTGCTATAGCCACTACCAGTATCAGAACCCCCAAGATTATCACAGGCCATTGCAGAACTTTGACACACGAATCTGCTGGCTCTGTTGTTAGCCAGATCCCTGCAGCAATGATTGGAATTGAGAGAAGCAGTGCAACGAAGTTGATGGCTCCTATCACATTGTTGCTGAGTGCCATTATGGTTTGATTAATTACAAGGAGAATAGATAGGTTTTAGATAGCAATATAGAGGAGTCGTGGTTCCTAATTAACCCCACGTGAATTTGTTCCTTACCTTGGATACTTAAAAGCTTCTTTAGCAAAGTTTTATAGCATTTTAATAATTAGGGTTTTCATGTTCTAGGAGCACTTTTTGGAAAGGAATAGCTTGTGTATTAGTGCAAAGGGAGGAGAAAGTAGAAAGGCATGAGAGCAATGTGGGTCTTTGGAGAAATCACAAGAAAGAATCTAGTCCTCCTCATCGTGCCTTTGCAGTGGGGTTGTAGCTATTCTATCACTAATGATATTAATATTTTATTTCAACTTCTCTCCTTACATTATGATATCATTATCATTGTTTAAACTTATGATGCTACTTGTAAATTTTTCACAGCCCCTCTTTTTTAGGTTAGACCAATGTTGAATTCACTTTCTCATATATCCTTTTCTTCTTCACAAATTGTGGTTCTAAAGAGTTTCTTCACAAATTGTGGTTCTAAAGAGTGATGCATTGTAGTAAAGTGTTGAATTCTTTTTATAAGTTAATTTTATGAAGTTGAATTAAAATACACTTCTTACTATGATATTATAATTATTTTAATTTTTTAATAATTGTTTGTTAATCTTATATGTCGTTATCGACCACCATAATATATAGTTTCACTTTGAGTTAGGTTTTAATTTCATAATTAAAAATCATTTTTTCATTCTAAATTACACGATTCTTAATTTTATTTTTTTTAAAAAAATACTTTTTAAATTATACCATTCAAAATTTATTTTTGACTTTCAAATTGCATTCGAAAATATTTTTTGCCTTTAAATTACACTATTTGGAATTGTGCAATCTAGAAACAAATTGATTTCTAGATTGTACAATACAGATAGCAAAATGGAATTTTTTATGTTTATGGGATGAAAAAAAAGTATGGAAGTGGAAATCCTTTCATCATTTTTACCCTTCTTAAGTTCAACTGGGCTAGAAAAAGTTTCTATTCGAACCACGTAGAAATATAGATTTTATTTCTCACCCGTCACCTCCAAAACATAGATTTTGCATTTTGGGCTAGCAAGGCCCAAATCTAGGTTTATGATCTTTAGCCCGTCCCAAGAAGCTTGAAATGCACATTGTAAACAAAACTAGACAAGTTTATTTCAAAAAAATAGTTATTGTTTAATTTTTATTTAATAGAAATAAAAAATTCTTAAAATAAAATTCTATGTTCTTATAAGTTAGAATTCATCATCACACGTAATGTGAGATGGTGGTGGCAAAAGTTGGTGACGACAAGTGATATATAGTGTTGGGTCGTCGAAAGGTGGTGCTACAAGGTTCTCCAACTACGGTAATAGTATCAAAACAGAGGATTTTAAGTATATTTTACATCAATCCAATTAATAACAAATGTAGAATATAATATATTTCATCTCATTTTAAATTAATATAATATGTCAAATTTTATTTTAAAAATATTACGAATTGATTTTTCATTACAGTTAATTTATTTTTCAAAGTATGCATGAGTTATATTTTTATACCTATGGTCTTTACTCACTCATCTATTTTTTTTTTCTTGCTATAAAGATACCCGATATTTTTATACCTATGGTCTTTACTCACTCATCTATTTTTTTTTTCTTGCTATAAAGATACCCGAACAGATATTGTATGTAGATAAAATGGACCTAGATAATACATAAAACTAGTTGTACAATTGTTATGTGTCGGTTACCTATTCATTTCTCTTTTTAAATTTTTTCTTTTAATTGTTGGTGTTCGATCCAAATTGACTTGAAAAAAGTGTTTCGACAATCAAGTAAGTGTTCTGTATAAAAGTGTATTATAAAAGTTGATTAAAGTATATCTTAATAAAGTGTTTATTTATAATGTTTAGTCATGAGTACTCATTATGATGAATTGAATAATCAAATATCAAGTACTAACTGATTTTGTTGGAGATCCTCATCAAGTACTAACACATTGACTAAAAATTAGGATATTTCATTGTATATAAGTGAGTGTAAACCTCATCTCATAAGCTGATTTTATGAAATTGAGTTAGTTTTAAAATTCAGATTTATAACATAATTCTAAATTTATAGAAAAATATATTGATAAATTGATATATTAATATATTGATATCACTTAAATTTATTAGTAGAAAGTAATTATTGAAAAGTTTTCATAATTATGATTACTCTCATTCAAGCTCTGTCACCGAAACCGAATAACCTAATAACCTGTCCGTACCGATACATACAGATCCAGAAAAAAGGAAAGAAGGAGCTAATAATGGACATGAAACTAAGGATCTCCTTTTAAGTTGATCTGTCAAATACTCAAAAAGGGCTCATTTCAAGAATTTCTTGGTTTTTGTGCCTATCATTCTGCTGCTCCTTTCGTTTGTAACGACGGCTGCTTATGGTATCAGACACATTCTTAACAAACTAACACTTCAAAACTGTATCTATCTGTCTATATATATATATAACAGTAAGATCATAGATGTCTGTCTATCAGCTAGTGATGCCACCCATGAAATGAGGTTGAAAAAGCAGAAAATAGGGTCCCTTGGTTGGTTAAGTGCTTCTTGAAAAGTGACAATTATAATTGACCACAACCTTTAAAACGGACCATAATTTTAGCCTCTTTTTTTTCTTACTGCACCTTTATTCCGTCATGAATATGTGCAACATATATCATGATGTCAAATGAAGCAGCGATATAATTAGGTTACCAAATGAGTAAAGGATTTGTTGTCGTGTAACACAAGGTTTGGTTTATTATCTATGATAGGGTACCCTTCAAGGACTTATATATTTTAATATTGGAATATTTCCTTACAAAAGAAGTTAATCACAAGTTATGGAGAGAAAAATATTTACTAAGGAAAAAAAATATACACATGCAAAACATAGTAGTAAATATGTTACGATTCACTGTACGAATCATACAATACGATACGGGGTTCCAGATGTATGCGATACAAATTGTCATAACACTACAAGAAAATCATGAAATAAAAATGATTTTTTAGAGATCAAAATAATTAGTTGCAATAGTAACTAAATTAGAAACAATTTTAAAAACTAAAAAAAAAATTGGTTTTTAAACTAGTTTCTATTATTGTTAAATAGTTTCTAAATTAGTATCTAATTAACAACCAAAGTTTTAACTACTAATTATTTAGTTTCTAAATTTGGTCTCTAAAACCTTGGTTGCTAATTAGATACCAATTTATAAACTATTTAACAATAAGATAAACTAATTTAAAAGCCAATTTTTTTTTAGTTTCTAAAATGGTCTCTAATTTAGTTACTATTACAACTAATTATTTTGGTCTCTAAAAATTGGTTTCTATTTGATGATTTTTTTGTAGTGTAATAATTGTTTTTATTCTTGTATTGCAGTTGTATCGTGTGAATAGTATCACGAAGTATATGAATTGTGAACCAGTTCTATATCATCGCTTAGAGTTTTATTTTAGGTTTAGGTGTGAATCATATAAGATCACTTAAATTTTATAAAAACTCTAATTTTAATTTTTCTTGCATTTAACAAAGTAGTTGGACCATTCAATCCAGTCAAATCCAACCATTATAATATTAACCTAATCTGATTAGCAATACAATCATTCTTTTTTAACATAATTGTGATTATTAATTATATTTTTACATATTTATGTTTTGTGTTATATTTTTAAAATATTTACGAATCTTACTATTTACCATATAAAATGATTCACAATTAAAAATATAAGTTCTTGGATTCACTATAGGATTCAGAATTCAAGTAAAATAGGATAATCACAGCTAAAGTTGCTGAAAGGATCTATATGATGCATAGGGAAGAGACAGTGGAGCACCATATCTTATTAAATAGCAAAAGTGCAAGTGTTCACAGCAAAATAGATTCGTTACTATTTTTTGTGAAATCTTTTTTAAAGAGCACTGTGATATGCTTACATTCAAAGACTCACCACAGAACCAGAAGCAATTTCTCAAGATATCTTTCTGGTTTTTACATGGCTTATGGTGATTGAATACTGAAACATGTTCAAAAATTTATAGCATAACCCCACTTCCATGTCAGGTACAACTAACTTGACGGCCAAATTATCTCCTCTCATAGCTGTAGCCATTAATGAACTCTTAATAATCTATAAGATGAAGAATTGAAATCTCATTGAATTGGATGGTAGTATAGGACAAAAAGAAAAATCAAAAAGCATTGATCATTTTAATAAATTCCCAACCAACATCACCACACCGTACTCCTCCCTCTTGGTCAACAAAAAATTTCAACCAAGATATATAAACTAGACAAAAACAAAAGGAAGCTATGAACAGCAAAAGAAAAAGAAGTAGGAAAAAGAAAAGTTAAAGTATTCCCACCAGAGTTCCAATTTGCTTTCCATCTAAAGCATTTGGCCTCTTATTCACGTTTTCTCTTGTCTTGAAGGAAACGTGAGTTCTGCCAAAACTCTCTCTGCATGCTCTTCTTTCCCTTTCTCTCTCCCACTCATAAGCATTTCCCTTTATTTTGTACCTATGCTTCTATTCATTGTTTTCACATATAACTTTTTCACCCCTTAATTTTCCTTTCTTGTTATGTAATATACAAGTTCTTCTGCTACCTATTATTGCTATCTGTTTGTTATTTAAGTCGTGTTCTTTAGTCCTCTGAGATGTTAAACTGTCAATAGCTTCTTTCACTTGTCAGAAAACGAAAACATACCAGATAGGAACACAGAAAACCATGATTCTGAGATAATTCATGAGTTAGTATCCATGGCCGCTGTTGCCAACCCCAGAACTTGGATTCCATACATGAACAGCAAAGACTGTTCTCAAGGATTTTGTAGCTTGTATTGTCCACAGTGGTGTTACATAGTGTATCCTCCTCCTCCACCTTTTGAGTACCCTGATGATGATTCAAGCCCAAATTTCTCTCCTCTTGTCATTGCAATCATTGGAATCATGGCCACTGCTTTTCTTCTGGCTAGTTACTACACTCTCATATCCAAGTACTGTGGCCCCAGAGAGTCTGCACGCAGAGACCCAAATGAAAACTTGCAAGCCACTCACAATCCCTCTCTCCACGAACCATGGAACGCTTCAAGCACCGGGCTTGACGAGGCTCTGATCAAATCCATTGCAATTTTCAAGTACAAGAAAAGGGATGGTGGTTCTGTTGCAGTCACGGATTGTTCAGTTTGTCTGAGCGAGTTTGAAGACGATGAAAGTGTTAGACTGTTGCCAAAGTGCAGCCACGTTTTCCATGCCCCTTGCATCGACACTTGGCTCAAGTCTCACTCTAGCTGCCCCCTTTGTCGTGCTGCCATATTCACCTTCAACAACGGTTCTGTTCCTCGGGCTCATACCCCAGAGGAAGAGGCTCCTTCTTTAAGGAACAATGAAACTTTTTCTGAGAGTGAAAGTGTTGGAAGTGGCAATGAGTATGGAGTGGTGGTGATGTTGGAAGAAGAAGGCATACACCATGCCAGGGCTTATCCAAAGCCTGCATTGCGTGCTTTTAGTGACTTGAGTAGCTTGCAGGGAAGGCACAGAGTGATTGAGATAAGAGATGAAGTGTGTGAATCCGTTGGTAGGTCAGTGTCAATGGACCATTCGTTTCAGAGGCATGAAGAGGAAGATTCATATGTGGAAGGGTGTTCTACCACTGAACCTGGCCCTTCAAAGAGATCACGCAGAGAGAGTTACAAAACAAGGGTGCTGCATTGTGTGTTGAGTCCAATTGCAATGAAGAGATCGTTTTCCAGCCACAGATTCTCACTGGGCAAAAGTAGCAGAGCATGGCATGGAACTATACCCATCTGAGAATTTCTTTCTGTAAGATAACATTCATCATGTTTTTGTGATTAATCTGCAATGGAACGTGATAACAGTTACAGTTTCTGGGATTCCCTAATTAACAAATAATCATATGATATGTTCCAATACTTTCAATATAGTCTCACAATTGTTCAGAATTCTTCAGAGTTCAGGTCAAAAATAGTTTATAAACACTATCAATGCAACACTTCTTCTAGTCCCTTTAATATAATCCCAGTTTGTTTACCATAAGGTCTCTGGTGTTAGAATTTTCTTAAAATGTTTAGGGAAGGTTACTTTCAATTTTGAATGGCAATTCAAGGTGATAGAAAATTTACAAGAACTTACCTAATTTACATGAATCTCAGACATTTGGCATTCACACCGTACATGTGATTTATATATGGGCAATTCAAGTGTGTATCTATTTTGTGTCACATCCCACACATATTGGACTCACATCACATTAAACTCATCATGCTCTCTTTGAATTGGGGGGATGAGATTCTTTGAATTGGGGATGAGATTTTTCATAGTGAATTTAGACTCATTTGGAAAGCGATTGAAGTATCTTAAAGTAGATTTGTGAGAAAAGTTTATTGAATTTTATAAATGATACGATGGTTGTGTTAAAATTTTTAATTTTTTTAAAAGATTTAAAATATATGTTTATAAATTTATCTTTATTTTTAAAAATACATGAATAATAAAAAAATAATTAATTAATTTATATATTTGTTTTTTATAATTATTAATAATAATATATTGTATAAATAATTATATTTATATTTATTATTATTATTATTTATATATATATAATAATATTATTAAATATTTTATACAAATAAAATTAAGGATAATTTTGACTTTTTAATGGTATTATGTAAATTTGTAATAATTATAAAATATATATTATAAATTAATTTTAATTTTACTGTTATTTATTTTTATCATTATTAATTGTTAATTATAATTTTTTTAATTATAGTTATTATTTCATAAATTTATTATTAATTTTTTTATTTTAATTATCATTTTATATATTTATTAATTTTTTCAGTAATTATTATTATTTATAATATTTTATATAATTAATTATACTTATTTTATTATAATAAAATATAAATATGAATTGATTAATAATATATAGTTAATATAATAATTATAAAATATATATTAATATAATTTATATATTTTTAATCACATTTTTCGTAAATCTTCGCAAATATGTGAACATAGAAGACTTAAAACACTTTTGCCTCAATTTTTGTATTTTATTACTTTTTATTTCTTGATTTGTGAGTTTTCCTACATTTCTTCGCCTCTTAAAATGTGATGAATTCCAAAAAAAAAGAATATAGAAATAAGTTGAATTTATACTTCAAAATTTATGCGGGAAGTTATCACATTATCATTATCTTGATAAAAAGACAATTAACATTGTCTAGTTATTGGTAGAATAAACTCTTATAACTTTTAAAACTCAATTGCGTTTCAAATAGCAAGTTAAGTCATGAAAACATCAATTAAATATTTTCTTTTGTTATCTTTCTTTATGTCAGTGAGTTTAGTAAACAATAAAGTCAAAATTATCTTTTTGTAAAGATTCCAAATTAAATATATTTCACTACTACACAATACATATCATTACCTCATTGGTAAATACTATGGTTTACATCACATCATAGACCATCAATTCACCCGAAATTACATTTAAGAAGTCACCAATAAACACTACATTTCTATAAGCATAATTCATTCAATAAAATTAAACAATTCAAATGTTAACATATAATTCAATATTTTTTTATAAATGTATATACATTTAACTAAACTAAAGAAACACCTTTTTAAAATATCTAAATTAATTTTATTTAGGACTTTTATCTTGAGTAAAAATTGACATCAAATGAGCAATAAATCCTCACTTGAAAGATAAAGTTCTTGTTTGAACAAAAATCGAGTCAAGAGCAAACACATTTTACTGTCTAATTTTCATTTGAACGAGATTTATCTTGTTCGATCAAAAATTAAATCGAGAGTAAACCTAACTTACTGCTTCAACTTCGCTTAAATGAGATATATCTCGATTGAGTGAAAATTCCTACACAACTTTATTATTGGGCACATACCAATTCATTTCTATATTTATTGTTCCAATTATTTCAATCCAATTCTAACAAATAAAATCTAATATACATTTAATCTCAACAACTATTCAATTCAAAATCTATATGAATGCAATATAACTAAAATAAATAATAGTTTTTCAAATATCATCACCCTACCCGATCTCCCGACCTAGTGTTATAAAAATGTAAGAACAATTTTAAGTGTCGACATCAGGTTTGATGTCGGACACAACAACCGAACAGCCTGCAACGATGTCCAACTATTCAGATGTAACAGTGTCAACGTAACATTCAACACTTGCAATACACCCATGAAGAACTCTTCCAATGGGAATCGAACGTGAATGTCCATTATTAGACAAGAACAAAAGTAGGAAAAAACTTTCTCATCCATAACACAAAACATCAAAAGATACATTTTCGCAGGGATATAGTATCATCAACACAATGTCCTATAGCATATCAACACTAGTGACAAAGGACTCGATCATGGACGAGCATCAATACTTCGAGAAGTACTCTCGAACAGATTCATCCACCCACCCATAGTCAACATCACATACATGAATCTCCCCAGACTTCGCACCTTTGACAATGAAGTCCGCCTAAGGACCCTTGTCGTTAGCTCCAACAATCACCTATTGTCTATCTTGCGACTAATCCAAGAAGACATGATTGTGTTCCAGAGTCACTAGAATCAGAGTTAGACAAATTTACAAAACTGACTTGAACATTTGTTAATTTGTGACATTTTACTCATATATCATCTTTTACTCAAACTAAAACTAATTTGAGTATCAGAATATAATTGAAACCAAGAAACAAAAGACAAAATAGCATTGGAGATTGGATTTACTTTCAAATGTTACCGTGAAATGAATACTATAATATTTTATATGTTGAATGCTGAATTTTATTTAAAATTTTAAAGATATAAAATTTATTTATTTTATTTTTTAAAGATATTTAACATCAATTTTGCTCTTCAAAATTATAAAAGTGATTTCACATTTTTTTTCATATATAATGATAATATCAAGCATCAAATTTAGGATCGAAATAGATTAAGTCCAATTAATTTCTAATATAGAAATATTATATATATATATATATATATATATATAACTGAAAATTGGGTCATGTTATATATGATTAAAGTTAATTTCATTTTCTTATGACGCTAAATATTTAACTTGAACCCGGTTCATTTGGTTTACGAATGAAATTCAACGAATCAATTATTACAACATAATTAATTTGGTTTGAATCATTTTCAGTCTTAATTGAACCTAAGACTTTTAGTTCTCTACCACAAAGCTGCCATTACTTTGCTTTTCAAATATTTTTAGCAACAGTTTATTCCTTAATAATACAAAATATCACAATTTCTTCGACCACCAAAAATTTATCATTTGTTTTTGCTAAATTAAGAATTTATTACAAAAAGAAGAAGTTAAAACTTATCCTAAACTCGAATTCAAAGTATATGAAGTCTCAATTTTAAGCACTAGACACTATTTAAAAAAATGATTTTTTTATGTGAATTAAATATGTGGTTTCGTGGTAATTTTAATTGTTATTGTTTCGATTTTCATCCATTGACGAACTGAACATAACTTCGATTACCTCGATTTAAAATAACTACTGCTATTACAATTATTAAAGTCGATTTTAACCACTTTAATTTAATTTTAAAAATCCACATTCACTATCTAACTGCTGTGGTAACTGCTTGCAAGATCATAACTTTTTGTAAAGTAAAATAAATTTAGTTCTCACTGAACAAAACCCATTAACATTCATGGTGATATACTTAGACCATGGTATGTGATGATCAATGAAACACACTAAACAATCAATGTATCTTTTGAAACCTAAAAATTAACACATCAATTAATTTT